>NC_090450.1:442096654-442696654 GCF_031143425.1 Pleurodeles waltl
AGGAGGTCAAACCTGCTGAAATTTATTTGGTGGAAAGGCTCAGAGGAAAAGGAAAACTTGAGGAATTTGGTGTGTTAAACCTTGATTCTGTATTTTTTGCCTCATTTAAATGTTCAAAACTCATATTAGGAGATACTTACCACACATGGGAAGTACTTTACCCTGGAGTGATTGTAGTTACAATGAATGGCATATATCCAAGCCAATTCCGACCACCTTTTAATGAGGGCATTAACCTATGAGCAAGAACTTGAAATTTAGACTTTAGCTAGTTATCTGAAACTGTTGAAAGCTAAGCAGATAGTGTGAAAATCAGATTTGTGCTTGGGATGTATAACTATAAACATAAAGTATAAAATATAGTGTGTCATTCAATCAATGGTCCAGGTAATCGTTCATTTGTCCATGCTCCTTCTTGCCAATAACTGCATCATTACCTCAATTTATTCCTTTACGATTTACCTGTTCTTGGCGGAGCTGTTCCCTTCCAAAGCCTGCTTGGAATGACTATAAGCTATCCAAAGGACAGTAGGGAGTTTTCGCTCTCTGTGTCCCCTTGTCATGCTGACTTTTTTCGAACAATCAATCCTTACGTCCTTTCCAATTATAGGTAACTCTTGTTCAAATTTCACCAAACATTTACTCATTTACACATTTCATTTCTTTCTAGTTTTCATGTTTAATCTTTTTAAATCCTCATACGTGCTTTAGGGTTTACTCCAGCTGTTTCCCACAGCCAATCAATTTATCAGTTATTGTAGCATTATTCTATACAGACTCAATAATTTCCAAGCTATGCCTACAAGTGAAATACACATTTTGTCAGTAATATTCGTTCTAAATCCAGAAATTCTGTTAGCAACTAATGTGCTCTAAAACCAGGCAGGTGTACTCAAACTAATTTAAATTAAGTGTCACTGCTTGTAAAAAAATGCAGCGTCGATTCATCCCTGGAATTATTCCCAATATAATTATTGTCCACAACCACTTTTACTCCATGAACTTGTTCAATGTGTATTTAGCTTCAAGTTCTTGCAGTACCCCTGCTCTAGAACTTATATTCATGTTTTTTTTTATGTCTTTTGAGTTTTACTACCATACAACTTTTCAATCATTTTGATTCAAAATAATTGCAATTATTTCTTGAATTCTTTACATAGAAATCATAAAATTCCCAATTTAATTTAATCTCTTTGGTGACTGAATATTAAGTGCGTTTATCCTGCATTGCTCAAATAAATCAAATAAGCTTTATTTTGACTTTTGAACAAGCCATAGCTCAGTTTGGTTCAATCTTTTTTCTCTCAAACCTACTTTTCAATCATAAGTGTTTGCTACCACAGAAAGGATTTATTCATCATGTAAATCAAAGACATGCTTAAATTTGTACTGGCTTTATAATTAAACATTATTTTGCATGATTGTGTGGACTCCCTGATATTACCAAGTTTCCCACTCCTCTTTTGAAGTTTGTGTACTGGCACCATGCATTTTGATTCTGAGTGGCGATTCCATGACAAAGGGCTACAATAATCGGTATGGCATATTCTATATTAAGGGAGCTAATTTTCTCTGTAAGAATTTACGGGCGATGCTTTCTGTTGTTTTGTTTCTTCTCTTGTCATATATTTGTGACTGTATGTTTATGCTTTTGGAAATACTGAGAACTGATACGAAGACCGATGTATTTTTGTAAGTGACGACTGCAGAGTCCTATGTTAACCATATGTTGAAACAAGTAGAGACTCAACTAAAACAAGCATTTGCAATGCAATAGTCTCACATATTTCGAACAAGTTGCCATCTTTTGAAAACAGCGCCCACGAGCTAAAACAAAAGAGAAAAGACGACTTGGCAAAATAACAGAAAGTTAGGTTTTAAAAATAAAACAGTAATATAGTGCCTGCTGGGCACGTTTTTGCCAGTCACAAGCCTTCTGTTTGTGGGGCACTCAAAGTTAAAAACAACAAATAGTACCTCAGTCATGTCGGGAGCAGAGGATGGGTACTAATTAAGTTGCATCTATTATTGCTGGATCCCTGCTCCACACAGAGAAACGAAAGTTATGCCAGGCGTGCCTTTGCGAATTGCGAGGCTGTAAAGAAGAGTGCCATGCAAACCAACACATGGTGAGCAACAGGGGGGCTCCAAGCCCTTTACTGAACAGAAGAGAGTCTTGCAAGCGAGAAGCATGTGCTAGCACATGCACTCGTAGGCTCGACCATAAAGAATTCTTTGTCAGTTGAGCCTGAAATACGAATTAAGGGACCTAAAAAACTGCAGATATCAACTAACAATTCATGCTCGACTGCCAAGTGGGCTTATATCTTCCATGACACCTCCAGCTTCCCTGGGCTCTTTACCTATCCCCACTTTGCATGCTGGTCCTGCCTGTAACAGTTAAACTGAAACTAGAAATCCCACAATGCAAAGTATGTTTGATACGTTCTGCACGTTAAATTGGGATTTTGGAGTTCACATTTTTAATATATCTCAAATTTATAATTTACAGTTGTCTAAAATGTGGATGTAACCTCTGCAGGCAGATGTGCTCAGTGCATATGCTTGTTTTCAACTTTGGGCTACACCTGGTTCAACTAAACTCGCACGGCAGTACTCTTGGGGGCTGCTGACAACAGAGGCCCTTTGGCCTTCTGTGATGCAGAGACCATCTGCGAGTAATAACAGGTTTTACATATTTGTAGTAGAGAAAAAATCCAGGGTGATTTACATTGGCATAAAAGCCATAAAATCCCCTCATGATAAATCTCCCAGACCTTGATTGGCGTCCAGGGATGACACGCCTGAGTTATCACCCATTCAGCCGTCTTTGATCTCTCAGTGAAACATTAGTGTTTTTCTTGCTTTCTGCTGATTTAGGACAAGAGGTAAAATCTTCTTCAGGAGGTCAGACGTTGTAACTGCCTTCCCCTGCACATATGTGGTAGCTGCACTCTCTATTCTTAGGAACACTCCAAATCTGAACAACCTTCAGTCTAATAGCAGGAAAGGCACAACATGACAGTACTTAGGGGCATATTTATACTCTGTTTGCGCCGGATTTGCATCGTTTTTTTTTACGCAAAGCTAACTCCATATTTATACTTTGGCGTTAGACCCGTCTAGCGCCAAAGATCTTGGAGTTTGCGTCATTTTTTAGCGTGGACACCTACCTTGCGTTAATGATATGCAAGGTAGGCGTTCCCTTCTAAAAAATGACTCTAAGGTATGTGCGCCTTATTTAAACTCCCGTGCAAAAATGACACACAGGAGTGGGCGGGCCTTAAAAAATGACGTCCAGCCGCTTTTGCGTCATTTTTTAACGCCTGGTCAGGGCAGGCGTTAAGGGACCTGTGGGCTCAGAAGGAGCCCAGAGGTGCCCTCCCATGCCCCCAGGGACACCCCCTGCCACCCTTGCCCACCCCAGGAGGACGCCCAAGGATGGAGGGACCCATCCCAGGGAACTTAAGGTAAGTTCAGGTAAGTATTTTTTTCGTTATTTTTTTGTGGCATAGGGGGGCCTGATTTGTGCCCCCCTACATGCCACTATGCCCAATGACCATGCCCAGGGGACATAAGTCCCCTGGGCATGGCCATTGGGCAAGGGGGCATGACTCCTGTCTGTGCTAAGACAGGAGTCATTTCAATGGGGGTTGGGCGTAAAAGAAAATGGCGCAAATCGTGTTGAGGCCAAAATTTTGCCTCAGACCTGAATTGCCCCATTTTTTGACGCCCAAGCTCCATTTTCCCCTACGCCGGCGCTGCCTGGTGTGAGTCATTTTTTTTTACGCACACCAGTCCGCAGCGCCGGCTAACGTCATTCCTTAAATAAGGCGCCTGCATGGCGCTTTGGAATGGCGTTAGCCGGCGTTAAAATGTTTGACGCACAACTGCGTTGGCGCAGTTGTGCGTCAAAAAGTATAAATATGGCCCTTAATTTGTAAAATAGATAAGTGCAAGGGCACAAAGTTTTACTTATAATCCCGCAACAGAGCGCCACAGGCCAAGGTTGCTAAATATCGAATCAACCTAGTCCTGATTCCAGTTCATACATCTTTCTCCCACCATCGTACGCTTCCTGTTGATGTATCTCACTGTTGCAGGTTTTGTTAGCATATGCTTTCTTCCTTTGTTAATATTTTCACATATTTATCCTTGCTTTATCTACATTTCCGTCTCTTGCTCTGGGTCAAACTCCGAGGAGGAAAACAGAAGTTATAGGCCCCAAAAAATGAGTGCCAATCCGTTCACGTGGAAGCAAATTAAGAAATGAAACACCACCACGGAAGTACCTGGGAGATAGTGCTTTGACCTAATAGGAGAGCCCAAGCGGGATGGAGGAGGATGTTACAATCGTGCAAAAGTGCAGTAAACACAAAAACTGCCATGAAATAGCACGAGATTAATAAACATCACAATATAAAACAAGACTAAATAAACCTTCAGCCTCAATTATTGAATGCCCTGCATAACACCTTTGCCTTTCGACAGTGATTTTAAATCAGACATAACGTCCCTGCACCTTCCACATGATGGTATCCACTGGCAAATAATTCCTGGATGTAGTGTTCCTGTGGTTCCAGCTCTTTTACACAACCACAAGATCGCTCTATAACCATATTGACTATAGGGGTTGCTACACTCAGCTATAAATACCACTTCCTAAAAAAAGATAAGTAGGTGAAACAACCATATAGGATGCTATGCTGTAATCCCATGTAGACTGAAGAAGTTGGATCAACCAAGTGCTTCCTGTTTTGGTTCAAACAAACACAATAATTCAAAAGCTTCCATTGAGGGGTGGTGAGTGAACACAGAGCACAAGTTGACATCGTCATAATCCGGCCAGACATGCTCCTCAACTCATAAACCAATGATGGCCTCTTTCACTTCAGAGCAACATATTACAAAGATGTCATTGCATGATTATGCAGCTGCTGGCCAATCTTGTTTGAACCACCCTCAGGTTTGTGTGCCTCCACACTGGACGTCTTCAAAGACTCTGCCCCCCATTATGCTGGAACACCATCTGGGTGGAAATGGGCAATTGGGGCCAATATGATCTGATGGTGATGGATCGTTCTAGGGTATCTTACTATCTTAGACCAAAAATGTAATTTCCCTGGCCCAATATTATCCCATTCACATAGAGCCTCCAGATCATGGGTACTCACAAACATTTTTCCAGAGACCAAAATGTTTGATCTGTGATGTGACCAAGGGCCGCATTGATGCCTGCAGGGCTGCAGTCAGGGTTTTGGAGAGCAGGGCGACAGTAAGGTGGGTGTAGGGGAAAGTAAGCATATACATCTGGTGACTAAATAGCACAATGTGAAACCAGAAAACCTCGTTTTAATCCCGGCTTCCCCACTTAACCAAACTGTTTGAGCCTAAGCAATTGCTTTATTTCACTTTCCCTCCTTTTTCTTTTCTGTTCCATACAATGGGACTTTGAAATGCATGACCTTAGGATGTGCACAGCACAAAACCTTCCCATGTGTTTGATATAATAAACTATAATGTTGTTCATGTATAAGAAGAACCCAGGCCACCCAAAGAGTGCACATAACAACTGGCTTGCCTCTTAGTTAACTATTGGCATAGATGCCAGGTTTGGGGTAAGCGGAATGTTTCTAAATTCATGTTAAAAAAATTATCACTTTTAAAACAATACTTCTCAGGACATAGTTTGATGTACTAAAGTGAAACAGTTCCGTATGTTAATGAAATATACTTTTTGAATTTTAAAAATACTTTACCCTTTGTTTTACACATGTGCTGCAAGAGGTCTTCAAAAATTTACTTGCTCCTAAAGTTAAGCGGTGCAGGACACTCTAATCACTTCCTTCTTTAACTTCAATTAACTTTCAAATAAATACTTGGCTTTTTATTTAACATCTTTTTGATGTTAGTGTTGAGTGGAGAAAACAGTAGCCAAGTGCAAAGGTCAGGAGGGCCACATGAGGCCCCTGGGACATACTTTGAGTATCACTGCTCCAGATGGTGCTTCTGAGTTCTGAGCCCCTCCAGCTAGTTTCATGCCACATCCTATAACACCAGCCCCACCCTAATACTTCCAACTGAAGTAGTTCACATTCCAAGGGGCAAGTACACAACCCAAAAGGGCCGGCCAAATGAACCAACCACTTGCAGTTAGACATGCTGCAGTAATCATGTGGGTAATACTGGTCCATCGAGATGATGCATATGGTACTGCCACAGAACTATCAGACATGGTATGCAGGATGCCTTCGCTCACTGCAAAATAGAGTTTAGCAAACAATGCCCACTGAGCCAATTAATCTTAATTCCAATGCCCACCTAGTCTTATGAACTAGCTGACATAGTGCACTAAGGGCCAGATTGATGCTGGCCTTGTGCTGTTCCAACATCACATTAGCATCATTGTTTTGCATGAACAGGGTGCCCCTACATACCCCACGCCAATTCCTGGGCTCTGTAAGTGCGAGGAAGCCATCTTAAGGTATGTAGTGGACACTGGTCAACACGAGTGGTCCAACTACATAATGGCTTCTCTTTCTAAACCTAGGCATGTTTGGTATCAAACATGTTGGAATCATGCAACTACAATGATTCCAGTGTTAGTTGCATGATACCATGTACTCTAGGGGTTCCTTAGAGGATCCCTCAGTTCTGCCTGTGCAGCCTTACAAGGTCTAACAGACAGCCCACGCTGCTGTTCACCCAGACACTGCTCTGTCCTCCTGTTGGTGAGCCAGGCTCAGGCCAGAGAGGCCGAAGAAAGGATTTCCTACAAGGGAGAAGTGTGACCACCTCCCCCTGTATATTAGACATCTAAGGGCTGGGGTGGGGTGGCCTCTGAGCACCACCAGACTGCTTTGAAGGGCACATTTGGTGCCCTCCCTGCACAATCCAGTTTGCACCAGTACAGGAACCCCTGGTTCCCGCTCTGGCGCAAAACTATACAAAGGACAGGGGAGTGACCACCCTCTTATCCAGCATCTCCCCTAGGGAGGTGCACAGGGCTCTGTCAAGTGGCCTCTTGATTCTGCCATCTTGGAAATAAGATGTGCAGTGGCCCCTGGGAGCATCTGACTGGTTAGGCAAGGTAGATGACGGCCCTGACCTCCTCTGATAGGTGGGTCACTGCAGAGAGTGGCCAACCCCCTTTTAGGGTTACTTACGGGGTCCCTCTCAGGTGGGTTCTCAGATCTGTCAACTCTCCAAGGAACTTTCTTCAAGACATCTTTTGCCCCTGGCCTCTGGAACTGCTGCTGGTCTTTGTTAGAACTGAACAAGTCTGCTTCTGTTGGGAAGGCTCCCATTGCAACATTGTTTCTCCAGATCCTACAAGAATTCTGCAACATTTAAGGCAGTGGATTCTCCAAGGTCACAAGGACTCTGTTTGTACCAGGAAGCATGCAGGAATCTCCCTTTGAGTGAATAAGTCACCCACCTGCATCCGCAGCCACCTCAAGACAACATCGAATGGCTGGTGGGGTCTGCTGTATACAGACATCTGAAGATCTTGCAACACAAGTGGTGAGTATGTAGCCTCCTCTGGGTCCTACTTGTCTTCTAACCTACTTGGGAGATTGTGGGCCCTGCTCCTTCCACTGGACTGGAACCCCTGTGCACCATGACTGTTTCACTTGCCAAGGCTTGTTGACTTTTCTTCCAGGAGATCTTCAGGCACTGAGAAGCCCGGCCCCCAACACTGTGCAATGTAAAGATCAGCCCTTGTCCTGCAGCTCCTGAGACATGGGACTTTTGATTTGTTCTGTGGTGAGGCCTCCCTGTGACTCCCTGTGTCCATGGCATGTGGGTCACTCCTGGAGGTTTAATCGACTTCTTTTGGCCTCCCTGTGTGCCTACTGCCAGCTCTGACTTTCCCTCCTTGGTAGAGTCTCCTGGACCTTGCTGGTCGGCAAAATCTTGCACCATCTTTTTCTGCTCTTGTTTGCATTTGCTAGTGCTTTCTGGTGACCTGGCTGGTAACTAACCCTCCGGCAATCCAGCAACCGTCAAGGGACAGCTCGTAGGTGACTCCTGGGATCTTCTGCTGCTCCTGGACCATGCAGTAGCACTTCCTCTTCCACTAACGTTCAGGAAGTTCATCTTCAGGAGGGTGGGCATTGCCACCTGCACCACGTGTGCACCTCCAAGTGTGCTCGACTCTGTCCTCTTTCTTTGCAGGTCCTTCACATCCAGAATCCGTCCCTGGGTTCCACTGGCCTAGTCCACAAGTCGTGATAGCAGCTGGACAATCCAAGGCATCCACTGACTTCAGAGAGAGGCCCTTCTCCCTTCTGCGTCCGGGTCCTTGGTGAAGGTACTCTCTTCTGGGCATTCTGGGGTAGGGGCTCTCTCCATCCATCCTCTGGTCTGCTGATTTCCTTCGGGTCCACTGGGAATAGTCCTGAATTCACAAACTCCAACTACTACTCTTTGTGTTAATCTATGGGGCAACTGGGTGGGTAACTACATTACTCCTGGTTGCTGATGTCACTTACTGTACTTACCTCTGGTGTTCCTAACTACCCCAGCCCCTAGCTAACTACCACACTTACCTTGGTTGGGGTCACTGTTTCACATTCCACTTTTTTAGTATATGGTGTGCCCCCTTGCCCCCCCATAGGGCCCTGTGTTCTTTTATTCTATTTATGCTGATTATTCTGTGTATATATTGTGTGCATATATCTCCAAAGGGAGATATACCAAAACTAAGTTAGTAGTAGTGCTGCAATAAAGTATCCCATATTTTTCCAAAACATGTGCAATTCTTTCTGGTGAGTGAGTTACTGTGTGGATACTGTGGTATTGCAACTGTTTTACATTCCTTCAGGATAAGGTTTAGCTGCTCACCTCAGCTACCCCATAATAGCTTTTGCTATCTGGACACCTATTCACAATCACTAAGGGTTGCCTGGATTCAGCATAGGGTGTTACACCATTGGTGTACACCATAAACTGAGCCAGCCTCCTACATTGGTTGTGCAGCAGTGGGATAAGACACTTGCAGTGCTTTACCACTTGGTCAAGAGTGACCTTCCTTAAGAAAGATAACTACTAACTATTGGTTACATACTACACTAGTAACTGCAGGAAGTCCGAAACATTTGCATAGGTAGTCGGGGATCTAGCATAGCCCTGTCTCCAAGCCTTTTAAACATACATTTAGAGACTTAGGGCCTGATTCCAACTTTGGAGGACGGTGTTAAACCGTCCCAAAAGTGGCGGATATACCACCTACCGTATTACGAGTTCCATAGGATATAATGGACTCGTAATACGGTAGGTGGTATATCCGCCACTTTTGGGACGGTTTAACACCGTCCTCCAAAGTTGGAATCAGGCCCTTAGAGTAGGTAGGTGCATCACATACACTACTGTAACACCATGTTTGTGGTTGAAGGAGATGACCAGACTCAGGAGTCTAGGTATGGAGGCCTCAGGTTCAAGGAACTCAGGCCCCTGTGTACAGCTATGAAAGGTAATAACCCTAACAAAACTATTCTCTTGAACCTACTTGTTCAGGATGACATATAGGGCCTCATTACAACCCTGACTGTCGGTGTTAAAGCGGGTTTAAATCCGCCAACAGGCCAGCGGTAAAAAAATGGAATCACGACCGTGGCGGAAACCGCCAACATAGACAGCCACTTTAACGCTCCAACCGCCATGGTGGTACAAACAAACAGCGTGGCGGTCACCGCCAACAGACAGGCGGAAGACAATGTACCGCCCACAGTATCATGAGAGGCCAATCTGCCGCCTTTTTTGGGGCGGATTCACCGCAAACAAAAACAAGGCGAAAACAGGACTTGGAAGGGAAAACGCTCACCTCTAAACACCCCACGAGGAACCAGGATGCCATGGAGCCGGAACTCCAAATTCTACCTGCCATTCTCTTCCTGCTCCTCTACCAGGAGCACGAACGCCGGCGGCGGCGACGACCACGGTGAGTACTGCACCTACGACACAGGGGAGGGGGGAGGGAAAAGAGAGTGACACACACATGCAAAACCCGCAACCCACCCTCACCCACTACAACACACACACAAATACATGTTGACACATTACATTTATGCCCCCCCCAACCTCCCCCTGGAAGAACGCAAGGACAAAAGGAAATGAGTTGAACGATTGTAATGAGTAAAAATCCATTAGTCAAAAATATATATACACTATTAACAAATATATACACCAAGAATTCAAGTCCATGTACTGCACCTACATAGTCCGTGGACCACTGGGCCCAAAATGCATGGGCGAGGCCCACCCGATCAAACCGGAGAGAACACTGCAGGGGCATCAGATCAAAATAAAACAGGCACCTCAGGGGGAAGGGAAGGGGGGGCACCTCAGCCGGATGAGTGCACGACCCAGCTCCACGAGGGGGCACCATGCCCATTGATGTATCCTGGGGAGTGCAAAGCCACAGTCTCACAAGTCTCTCCAGTGGGTGGTTTGCCCACTGCTTTATCCTGGGGAGTGCAAAGCCACAGTCTCACAAGTCTCTCCAGTGGGTGGTTTGCCCACTGCTTTATCCTGGGGAGTGCAAAGCCACAGTCTCTCAAGTCTCTCCAGCGGGTGGTTTGCCCACTGCTTTATCCTAGGGAGTGCAAAGCCACAGTCTCTCAAGTCTCTCCAGTGGGTGGTTTGCCAACTGCTTTATCCTGGGGAGTGCAAAGCCACAGTCTCTCAAGTGGATAACAGTTCTCCACTGGTTCTGGAGGGGGCTTTGTGCCCAGAGTGCTTCATCCTGCAAAGGACAGAGGTAGTGTATGCCTTTCTCCACTGGTTCTGCAGGGGGCTTTGTTCCCGGAGTGCTTCATCCTGCCAAGGACAGAGGTAATGGATGTGATACTCCAGTGGTTTTGGAGGGGGCTTTGTGCCCAGAGTGCTTCATCCTGCCAAGGACAGAGGTAGTGGATGCCTTTCTCCACTGGTTCCGGAGGGGGCTTTGTGCCCAGAGTGCTTCATCCTGCCAAGGACAGAGGTAGTGGATGTGACACTCCACTGACGGTGGGCCTACATGGAAGCTGTCCAGGCCCCTGGAACTGACCACCAGCTTCGTACGACTGACCACTGGGGATGGCAGCCATGTCTGCGGTGGTGCCACTGGCACATGATGTGGCGTGGCCACTGGCAGTGTTTTGCGGCGGCCTCAGTAGCGGCAGTGCTTACGGCGGCCTCAGTAACGGCGGTGCTTGCGGCGCTCATTGGCCAGCGGTGCTGGTGGGTGGCTCAGTGACCGTGCTGCTGGCGGCGGTGTCCTGGGCAGCGGTTCTGGTGGTAGCGGTGTACTGGGCAGCGGTGCTGGTGGCGGCGGTGTCCTGGGCAGCGGTGCTGGTGGCGGCGGTGTCCTGGGAAGCGGTGCTGTTGGCGGCGGTACCCTGGGAAGCGGTGCTGGTGGCGGCAGTGCATGTGGCGGTGCCGGTGGCGGTCTTGTCCACCGTGCAGGTTGCCGGCGACTTCCCTTTCTTTCTCTGCCCCTTCCCCACCTTGGATGGTGGCGCAGCTGTCTTGCCACTTCCAACTGTAGTCCTGGGAGAGCCCTTGGTGGCAGGTGTTTTGCCCTTCTCCCTCCGGGCTGTGGTCAACTTCTTATGTTTCTGAGGTGGGGGACTGTCCTTGGCCTGGCTCCTTGGAACACTGGCTGCCCTGCTGCTTGGTGCACTCTAGAAGTCGGTTACTGCTGGCACCACTGTTCCCGGTGATGTGGTGGCTAAGGTGCTGAGTTGCGACCTGGAAAGGCAGGTCCTAGGGGACAGAAGGGGTGGCGTAGGTGAAGGGAAGAGGTCAAGGTTTGACAGGAAAAGTTTTTAGACACACTGGGACGGGTAGATGGAGGGGGTTTGGGAGTGGAGGAAGAGGTAGTGGTTGTAGGAGGTGTTCGTTTGCTGACTTTGGGTGAAGGTGCATGGGCTGGAGGCTGTCGTGAGGTGGATGGCTGTTGGGTGGGTGTGTGACTGCTTGGGAGGTGGGCGTGTGACTGCTTGGGAGGTGGGCTCGCAGACACACACTGGGAGAGGACACAGGGGACGTGTGAATAGTAGTGGGGGTGGTGAGTGCACGTGAGCGGTGTGTGGTGATGGGCGTGCTGTGATGGATGTAGTGGCTGAAGATGTAGTGCATGCAGGTGTGAGTGGAGACATGACAGGGACAGAGGAGGGAGACGAGGAGGAGGGGGACACAGTGGAGGCAGTGGATGTTGGTATGTATGCATGGGTATGATGCTTGTGTGAGTGTCTGTGTAATGTGTGGTGCTTATGTTTGCCAGAGCTACCCTTGTGTGTTGAGGTGTGTGCATGCTGGTCTGATGGTGTGCTTGGGATAGGCTGAGGTACTGGGGATTGGGTCTGGGTGGAGGAAGTTATAGGGGGGAGGCTGGACACAGGGACAATGGCTGCCATCAGTGCTGAGGCCAGAGTCTGAAAAGCTCGCTGTTGGGCTGCCTGACCAGAATGAATGCCCTCCAGGTATGCATTTGTCTGTTGCAACTGCCTCTCTACACCCTGGATGGCATTCATAATGGTAGACTGCCCAACAGTGAGGGATCTGAGGAGGTCAATGGCCTCCTCACTGAGGGGAGCAGGGCTGACAGGGGCAGGGGCTGAGGTGCCTGGGGCGAAGGAGATGCCCACCCTCCTGGGTGAGCGGCCACAGGACACACGCTGAGGAACTGCTGGGAGGGCGGTGCTGGTAGGGGGGTGGCGGCTGTACCTGTAGATGGGGTGGGCACAGAGGGGCCTGCCACCGCAAGGGAGCTCCCATCAGAGGAGGAGTCGGTGTCGCTGGTCTCAGCTCCTGTCCCCGCTGTGGAGCTCCTCTCGCCCTCCGTCCCACTGGTGAATTCGGAGTCCGTAGTCTCGCCCTCCAGGGCCATGTGGGATGCAGCTCCCTCCTGCTCCGGTGGCACTGCTCCTTCGCGTGATGATGCTAATGCACACAAAAACAGGGAGACCACAAAAAGGGGGGGAAAGAAAGTAGAAAGACATGTTCAGTGCATGCAATACCGCTACAGTTGGCGGACACTACAGACATAGCAGCCCTCTGCACTACGCCATGCACTTAGAGTTCCCTAATTGATCACAGGGCCATGGGGTACAAGGCCTATGTCCGATTGCTGCACAAATGGAAGTCACAGGAGCCTGACTTAGGGGTAGATGGCTCTTAACACTGGTGGGGTGGGGTGCCACATGGCCTGCCTTACAAGGGGACTTTGCCTACAAAACTCGCCCTGGCCTAGGGGTACCCACAGCTCACCTCCCCCACCCAGACACCTCCAATGCGCGCTGAATCAGATGACTGTGACTATACTCACCCCCTTGTGGCTGCTGTGATGCCCTCAAGCACCCATCCAACTCTGGATACGCCACCGCCAGGATCCAGAACATCAGGGGGGTCATGGTGCGACGGGCACCCCTCCCACGTTGGGAGGCTGGCCATCCCCAGCTGGGCCTCCGCCGTCTTCTTGCTCCAGCGGCGAATGTCCTCCCATCTTTTCCGGCAGTGGGTGCTCCATCTGTGGTGGACCCCCAGGGTCCGGACTTCCTTGACGATGGTACGCCAAATATCCTTCTTCTGGTGGGTGCTGACCTACAGGAATAGTACTGGGGAAAAGGAGAAGATATAACCGTCCGGACCGTCACAGTCATTGGCCCATGTTCCTACCCTTGCCATGACGCACATACACTTACCGTCATTTCATGCACGCCTCATTCCCCCCCCCCAATGTCCCATCCACACCACTCCAATCAGGCATTGCCCATACAGCATGCTCACACTGTACTCACCTGTTTGTCTGGAGGACCGTAGAGTAGCGTGTACTGGGGGAGGACCCCATCCACCAGTTTGTACAACTTCTCCGAAGTGAAGGCAGGGGCCCTTTCCCCAGACACTTGAGCCATTGTCGCTTCCAGACTGAGGTCACAGCAGCACTTGCAGTGTAGGTCCTCTCCTGTCAAAGATCAGGTATCAAGTGAGTGAACAGAGAGAAAATGGCGGTCACGTCCACGGCGGTGCGTTCCGTCACCGCCGGCGTACATCGTCATTGGCTCCTGGAACCCATAGCGTCCAATGGTAACCAATGCAGGATTGCGCCACGGTCTTCGACTGCCTACCATGACGGTGTACAACGCCAGTGCTGTTACCTCATATCCCCTTATCCCACCTTACAGGTCAGGCAGCCGCCATTTCAGGGGGCCACATGGCATTAATTGTAAATGCATATCTAGGCCTTGCATACACACTAAGACAGGCACATAGCGGATTGACAAATGTGTGAAATAAATATTCTATTTAATACCTCAGTGTTGGCTGACTCTGTGCTCGCAGTTCTTGTCCATAGGGCACGTCCGCTGGGGAAGGTGAGGAGATGGCAACATCCTCCGGTGTACAGACCTCTGGTGGACCTGTCGACAATGGAAGAGAGACAAGTAATTGTCACCTACAGACTTGGTTCGTGCCACAATCCAGGAACTGTGTGCCCAGTTGGAGCCAGACCTGATGTCAGCAATCCGCCATCCCACAGGGATCCACCCTCTAGTGCAGGTCCTGTCAGTACTCCATTTCCTGGCAAGTGTGTCTTTTCAAACTACAGTGGCCATAGCATCAGGGATGTCCCAGCCTATGTTCTCCAACGTGTTGTCCAGAGTGTTGTCTGCCCTGCTGAAATACATGCGCAGCTATGTCGTTTTCCCTCAGGTGGAGGATTTGCCTACAGTGAAAGGTGACTTCTATGCCCTGGGACATATCCCCAACATCATAGGTGCCATTGATGGGACACATGTGGGCTTGGTACCCCCCGCAGGAGTGAACAGGTGTACAGAAACCGGAAGAGTTACCATTCCATGAATGTGCAGATGGTGTGTTTGGCCAACCAGTACATCTCCCATGTGAACGCCAAGTTTCCTGGCTCAGTGCATGACGCTTACATTCTAAGGAATAGCAGCATCCCTTATGTGATGGGCCAACTCCAGAGGCACCATGTGTGGCTATTAGGTGAGGACAAGGACCCTATACAGTGTGAATAGTTGTCTGGGTCTTGGGTTGTCCCTAAGGGTTAGTGTGTGTCTAACAGTTGTCCCTCGACATTTGCAGGTGACTCTGGCTACCCCAACCTGTCATGGCTACTGACCCCAGTGAGGAATCCCAGGACAAGGGCAGAGGAACGCTACAATGAGGCACATGGGCGAACTAGGAGGGTTATAAAGAGGACCTTCGGCCTCCTGAAGGCCAGGTTCCGGTGCCTCCATATGACAGGTGGTTCCCTCTACTACTCACCAAAGAAGGTGTGCCAGATCATCGTGGCCTGCTGTATGCTGCACAACTTGGCTTTGCGACGACAGGTGCCTTTTCTGCAGGAGGATGGTCCAGATGGAGGTGTTGTGGCAGCTGTGGAGCCTGTGGACAGTGAAGAAGAGGAGGCAGAAGAAGAGGACATAGACAACAGAAACACCGTGATCCATCAATACTTCCAGTGAGACACAGGCGAGAAGACATCACTGCCTCCTACATCTGATACAATTGTTCTACCTTTCATCTGTCTGTCACTTTCACCCAGTGTATGGACCCTGATTTGTCACTTTCCCTTTCAATTTCACAGATGTGGGTCCCACTGTGTGACCTCCGCTATGTAACCTCATGGACTAGAGCTGTGTGACATAGGTGTGTTGACAATAGAATGGACATTGCTATTTCCCTCAGTTATTGCAAATACACATTTGTGAAAACACAGACTGACTCCAGATTGTTTTGTGATTTAAGGTTGTTTATTTAAGTGCTAAATATTGGAGGGGGTTATAAAATGGTCAGGGGTGGTGGTGGAGGAATGTCCATGGCAGAGTCCAGTCTATTAGTCTCACACGTACATTGTCCAAAGGGGCATAGGAAGTGGATCTGGGGCAGTTTAAGGATGGACAGGGTGACAAAGTGGGACAGAAGGATGACAATCAGGGTGGTCTCATTTCTTGGTGGGGTCTTGGCATTGTTCTCTGTCTTTGTCCTGGATCTCAGGGACCGCTTGCGGGTTGGTTCTCCATCTGCAGGGGGTGGGGTGCTGGTGTCGTGGTCCTGTGGCAGTGCCTCCTGTCCACTAGCGCCGGCGGAGGTGGTGGGCAGTTCATCGTCCAGGCTAGTGTCAGGGGCCCCTTGTTGTGCCACAGTGTCCCTCCTGGTGTTCACGAGTTCCTTCAGCACCCCTACAATGGTTCCCAGGGTGGTATTGATGGATTTGAGTTCCTCCCTGAACCCCAAATACTGTTCCTCCTGCAGCCGCTGGGTCTCCTGAAACTTGGCCAGTACCGTTGCCATGGTCTCCTGGGAATTATGGTACGCTCCCATGATGTTGGAGAGGGCCTCGTGGAGATTGGGTTCCCTGGGCCTGTCCTCCCCCTGTCGCACAGCAACCCTCCCAGTTCCCCTGTGTTCCTGAGCCTCTGTCCCCTGAACCGTGTGCCCACTACCACTACCCCCATGTCCCTGCTGTTCTTGGGGTGGTTGGTTAGCCTGGGTTCCTGTAGTGGTGGACACACTGCTGCTTGACATGTCCTGGGGACAGAGGTATGGGCCCGCTGGGTGGGTGCTGTGCTGGTGTTTCCAGAGGGGGGAGGCTCTGTGGTGGCCTGTGACTGTGTGAGGGGAACCGACTGTCCCGAGGTCCCAGATGGGCCGGGCTGGTCATCTAGATCCAGTTGGACAGAGCTGCAGTCATCACTGTGGTCCTCTTCTGTGGGTGGAGTGGACATGTCTGGAACCTCCTGTCCGGTGACGTTGGGTAGGGGTCTTGCAGGGGTGTAAAGGCATGATTATTGGATCTGTGTGTGCCATGGTGTGCAATAGGTGGGTGTCCGTGTACCCGAATGCTTGCATTCCTGTGTGGACCTTGTGTGATGATGGTTTAGGGGGGTGTATGGGTATGTGCAGTGGGCATGCTTTGGTGATGCGTGTCCATGCTTTGTTGTTGCATGCAGGGCTTGGTGTTGGGATGTGTGGGTTGTGATAGTGGGACATATGTGAGGAGTTGGAGTGATGGGGGTGAGGGTGAGGAGGACTGTATCTGCCTCATCCTCGGTTTCCCTTACCTCAGCATCTGCTGTACCACATACTCTAGCTCAGATGACGGATCCCTAGCTAGGGGGCTCAGTTTGCTGACACTTGAGCTGGCCAAACTCAAGTTGAAACAGCAACAGCTGGCTCTAAGAGAGAGAGGTCCTAGAGGTGAAAGGGGAAAGATAGAATTTGGGGTTAGAACCCCATGGCGGATGCATAAGAGAGTCCAGGGTCAGGGAAGACACCTTTGATTCCAGGAATATCAGGAGGATAGTCCCTCCTTACAAGACTGGGGATTACATCCAAATGTGGATGGCTGCTTTAGAGAGGGCCTGTAAGGTACAGAGGGTCCCTCAGAGGCAATGGGCAGCTATCCTGTGGCT
Source organism: Pleurodeles waltl (assembly GCF_031143425.1). Lineage (NCBI taxonomy): Eukaryota > Metazoa > Chordata > Amphibia > Caudata > Salamandridae > Pleurodeles > Pleurodeles waltl. The sequence continues at coordinate 442,114,078 of NC_090450.1, forward strand.
CTCCTTTGCAGACAAAGGCAGAGACATATTTTTGACTGTCAGGCAGAAAGATGCAAATAACTACATGGCTTGAAAGAGTCCCTGATTGATGGGTTTGGGGTCGCAACTAAAGATTATAGGAATAAGTTCAGAGAAACTCAGAAGGTGTCCTCCCAAGACTGGATAGATTTTGTGGTCTGTACAGTTAAGACTCTGGAAGGCTGGTTACATGGTAGTAATGTGCATGACTATGAAGGGCTGTACAATCTAATAATGGGAGAGCACATCCTTAATAGTTGTGTGTCTGAGAAGCTGCATCAGTACCCGGTGGACTCAGGTCTGACCTCTCCCCAAGAATTAGGAAAGAAGGCAAACAAATGAGTTTGCACCAGGGTGAGTAAGAAAACTCACATTGTTGGTGACCAAAAGAAGAAGGGTTCTTCTAAAACCCAGGAGAAAAATGGGGAGACAAATACAGAAAAGAAGAAAGAGTCTTCATCAGCCCCACACAATTCTTCTGGGGGTGGGTCTAAATCCTCTTCCTCCTCCTCCAAAAGGAACCCTTGGTGCTTTCTGTGAAGGGAAAAGGGCCATAGGCCAGGTGACAGCACTTGCCCTAAGAAAAGCACCAAGTGTACTGCTACCACTCCTAATGCCCCTAGCAGTAGCACTGGTGGTAGTACTTCAATCAAGGGTGTAGCTGGGTTCACCTTGGGGAGTGCAGTAGACTCTGACCTAGTCAGAGAGACCACTGAGGCTGTCTTGGTATCAGAGGGCTGAATTGACTTTGCCACTCTGGCTGCCTGGCCTCCTAACATGAGGAAATACAGGCAGCACCCCCTGATAAATGGTAGTGAGGCGGAAGCCCACACAGACACACATGCCAGTGACACTACGGTGACTGAAAAACTGGTGTCTTCTGAGCAAATCTTACTTGGCCATAATTACTAAGTCACCAACACAGATAACTGAGTGCCACCCCATGGTAGTTGTTAACCTTAGCGGCCTGACTGGCCCTTAAAAAGTTGTAGTGTCATCTTCCATTCCTGTAGATTGTCTGATGGGCAATGATTTAGAGACCTTAGCCTGGGCTGAAGTAGAGCTGCAGACCTATGCAGCAATGCTGGGTATCCCTGCCAATGTCTCTGTGACATCAAGAGCAATGGCCAGGAAACAGGGAGAATCAGGAACATTGGAGCCTGAAAGTATGGGCCAGCCAGCTCCCAAGAAGAGAGGTAGGAAGGGTAAAAAAACTGACCCCCTGCCCAGGACTCAAGTGAGCATCAGTCTTCTTAGGGAGATGATCTTACTCCTTGTGAGGAACCAGCATCAGAGGAGCTGGGTGCTGACACAGCAGAGCACTTGGGTGCAGGGGGGCCCTCGATGGAAGAACTGAGCATAGAGCAGAAATCCTACCCCTCTCTTAAAGGCTTTAGTCTGTTGCACAGGAGGCATTGGATGTCAGTGGATCCCATAGTGTCTATTGGGAAAATGGGCTTCTATACTTTGAGGCTAGAGACCGTAAACTTGGTGCCACCAGGAGGTTGGTCATACCTCAGAAGTGTAGGGAGTTCCTCTTAACCTTAGCCCATGACATTCTCCTTGCAGGACATCTTGGGCAAAGCAAGAATTAGGACGGACTTGTCCCACACTTTCACTGGCCTCTTATGTCTGAAGACCCAAAGGAGTTTTGTCACTCCTGTGTCATCTGCCAAGACAGTAGCAAGACAGGGGCACTACAAAGGCCCCCTTAATTCCACTTCCAGTGGTTGGGGTTCCCTTTGAGAGAGTAGGGGGTGGCATTGTTGCCCTCCCTTGACCCTCCAACAGCATCTAGGAACAGATTTATTCTGGTGATGGTGGGCCATGCCACCAGGTACCCAGAGGCCATTCCCCATAGTTTCACTCCAGCTCTGGCAGTAGCCAAGGCACTCCTGTAAATCTTTTCCACGTGGGCTTTCCTAAGGAGGTTGTATCAGACAGAGATGCAAACTTCATGTCAGCATACCTCAAAGCAATGTGGAAGGAATGTGGTGTACCAATTCACCACTCCTTATCATCCACAGGAAAATGGGTTAGTTGAGAGATTCAACAAAACCCTAAATATGATTATGGCACTCTCAGAAAAACTAACTTGGGAGAAGATGGGATGTCCTATTACCTTGCCTTCTATTTGCACACAGAGAGTTTCCACAGAAGGGAGTAGGCTACAGTCCATTTGAACTTCTGTTTGGACATCCAGTTAGGGGTCCACTTGCTCTTGTAAAGGAGCACAGGGTGCTTCACCTGAACTGCATAAAACCCTATTATGACAGGGCTGACATGAGCTTGCTTATGGCCACTGATAAAGGGCAGGAGCCAGAGAGTGATGCTCTCCTTGACCTTCTCTCGCACAAGCCTGTTGAGGGTTCAGTGGACGGGGTAGTCTTTGTAGTCTGCCTTTCTGAACAACAAGTTCTCAGTCAGTTTTCTGAACTCTTTTCCCTGACCCCTAGCCAGACCACCTGGTGTGCCCATGATGTGGACACAGGTGATAGTCTGCCTGTAAAGAGTAAAATCTACAGGCAGCCTGGCCATATCAGAGATTGCATCAGGGCAGAAGTCCAAAAGATGCTGCTTTTTTGGGGGTACTTGAGCCTTCGATAGCCCTTGCGCTAGTCCGGTAGTCCTTGTGCCGAAATCTCATTACCAGGGTGGAAAGAGAGAGATGAGGTTTTGTGTAGACTACAGAGGCCTCAATGCAGTCACTAACTGATGCCCATCCAAACTCTAGGGCAAATGAGCTGAATGACACTTTGGCTTCAGCCAAGTACCTCAGTACATTTGGCCTGACAGCAGGCTACTGGCAAATCAAGCTAACTGATGCTGCCAAACCTAAACAGCATTTTCCACTCCTGTTGGGCATCATCACTTCACACAATGAAAACCAGACGCTCCATTGCCTGCCATCACACAATACCCAAAGACACCCATGGATCTTTCTCCTGCCTCAACTCCCACCCCATCTTCACTATTCACAGAACGCAGGACCCCCCCCCACCACAGGACCATTAAACACCCATCCTGACCGCCTCATCTGCTTCCTCCTCAACATTCACTACCCCCACAAACATGATGAAGAACTCTGGGACCTGCTAAACTCCATCCTCCCAGACATCGCCTTTCTCATGAAACATGGACAAGCCCAGCGTTAGCCCCGGACATCGCCACCGCCATCCCCAGTGACTACAAACTGCTTAACAATAAATGGCCCTCTCTGCCAGGCAGTGGCCTTGTCATTGTACACAAATTCACCCTCCACCTGACAACCAATGCAGAACACTCCACCCTCATGGTGCGCCCACATTTCCAGTTCCATGTCAACCCAAAGCCCACCTTTAATGGCACCCTCATCTACAGGCCACCAGGCCCCGCCTAGCTTTCAGCAACTCTATCATCGATATAATAGTTCCCCAGGCACTCGCCTCCACAAACTACTTCCTCCTCTGCGACCTCAACTGCCACATCAACAACTGCAACAACCACAACACCACTTCCCTGCTCGAAAACCTTTCCCCAATCGGCCTCAAGCAGCTGCCCACCACGCCAACACACATCGCCAGACAGGCGTTCCACTCCATTTTCTCTGCCAGCGATAACATCACCTTTGACAACACCTCCACTCTACACTGGACTGACCACCACTGCCTTCATTTCTCCATCACCACTCTTACCATCCACCTCCGCACCCTCCTCTCCCCACAAAGGAAATGGCACCAGATCACCAAGGAGCATCTCACCATCACCCTCAGCAATTCACCACCTCTCCCCGCCACAGACGTAAACATCTCAGCATAGAACTTCCACCAATGGATCTCTGAATGCGCCAACACCTTAGCAGCACTCTGAATGACCTTGGGTAAACGCAACCTGCAGAAGGCCAGCTAGTTCTCCCCTGCACTCCAGGACTCCTGCGGCACCTGCAGACATCTAGAAAAGAGATTGAGAAACAGCAAGTACCTGGAGGACCTCGCGGCCTTCAAGTCCAACATCAGATCCTACCACCACCTCATCAGATCCTCTAGGAAAGCCATCCTGCAGGACAGTATCAATGCCACCGCACACAATACTAAAGAGCTCTTCACAGTGTTTAAAGAGTTCGCCAAACCCTAATCGGTAGCTGCAAACATCCCTCCATCTCAGGACCTCGGCGACAGACTAGCCACCTTCTTCCATCGAAAAGTCAAGGACATCTATTAAAGTTTCGGACCCCAAGACCCTCCAACAACTCTTCAGCTCAGATCCTCTGAACCTCTACAGGACCTGCACTGCTGGGCCACCCTCACCACGGACGAGACCCGCTCCATCATGAGCAGCATTCACTCCGGAGCCCCTACTGATCCTTGTCCCCACCACATTTTCAACAAAGCCGACACCTCCATCACACCCGAGCTCTGCCACACTCTCAACTGCTCCATGGAGACAGCCACCTTCCCCGAGGACTGGAAGCACGCTATAATCAGCCCGCTCCTAAAGAAACCCACGGCCGACCCCCTGGATCTCAAGAACTACCACCCCATCTCTCTGCTGCCTTTCCCAGACAAGGTCATCAAATAGGCCAACAACACACATCTCCGCAAACACATTAGGATAACATCATCCTGGACATCTCCCAAATCAGGCTTCAGGAGCAACAACAGCACAGAGACCACCCTCCCCGCTGCCACAGATGACATCAGCTCGATCCTCGACTGCGGCCAAATAGCAAACCCTCATCCTACTGGACCTATTGGCCGCCTTCAACATGGTCTCCCATCACACCCTCTGCTCCGGACTCCAGGCAGCCGGCATCCGCAGCAAGCCCTACAGTGGATATGCTTAGTCCTGACTGGCAGAACACAGAGAGTCAGTCTCCCGCCCTACCTGTCGGTACTTATAGAAATCAGCTGCAGATAGCCCCAGGGCTTCTCCCTGAGCTCCTCACTCTTCAACTTCTACATGGCGATGCTCACGTCCACCATTAGAAGCCATGGACTGAACATCATCTCCTATGCCGATGACACGCAGCTGATCTACCAAGAAGAACTTCCACAACGGTATGGAAGCATTCACCGCCTGAATGAAGGAGAGCTGCCTAAAGCTCAATTCAGACAAGACCAAGATCCTCATCCTGGGACCCTCCACATCTGCCTGGTGGGTAGCGACACTCGGCAGCCCCCCACCCCAACGAACCACTCACAAAACCTCAGCTTCACCCTACATTCAACTCTCGCCATTACCTGCCAGGTCAACTCTGTCGCATCCTTCTGTTTCCACATACTCTGACTTCTCCAGAAAATCTTCAAATGGATATCAAATGACTGCCGCAAGGCCATAACCCACACCATGTTCACCAGCAGGTTCAACTATGGCAACACACTCATCGCCGGCACCACCCAGAAGAATCCGAAGAAAGTACAACACATCCAAAACGCCTCCACCAGACTCATCCTGAACATCCCCCACTGCTAACACATCACCAGGCACCTGACAGACCTCTACTGGCTCCCCATCGAGAAAAGGATTAACTTCAAACTCTCCGTCCACACATACAAGGCTCTCCACGACCTACAACCTACCTACCTCAACCACCGCATCACCTTCAACTCCCCCCTAGACCTCTCTTCTCCACTCAACAGACACTAGCTACCGTACCCCACATATGGAAGACCTCGGCTGGAGGAAGATCCTTCACCTACCTCACAGAAAAGAACTGGTCCACCTTGCCTCTTCACCTCAGGCAGTCACCATTGTTACCTCAATTCAGGAAGGACCTTAAAACTTGGCTCTTCGACTGAAGCACAGAGGACCAAACCCCCTCAGAGCCTTGAGACCCTCATGGGTGAGTAGTGCGCTGCACAAATTCTGATTGATTAATTGACAGTAATGCCCTTTGGTTTGAAAAATGCACCTGCCACATTCCAGAGGTTGGTGAATCAAGTTCTGGCAGGCCTTATAAGACTTTAGAGAAGCATATCTAGATGTGCTGTCTTTAGCTCCACTTGGCAGGATCACCTGGTCCACCTCAGGAGTGTACTTGAGGCTCTGAAAATGGCAGGCCTCACTACCAAGCTGACAAAATGCCAGATAGGCCAGAGTAAAGTGGTTTACTTGGGCCACCTGGTAGGTGGAGGCCATGGTCAATCCATACAGAGCAAAATCCAAACCATCATGGATTGAGTTGCTCCAACTACCCTGACCTAGGTCAGAGCTTTTCTTGGCCTGACTGGGCACTACAGAAGATTTGTGAAAGAGTAGGGCTCCATTGTAGCCTCCTTGAATGATTTCACCTCTAAAAAGATGCCTAAAAAGGCGCAATGGAGAGTTAGCTGTCAAGAGGACTTTGATACTCTGAAAAAGGCATTGTGCTCAGCTCCAATTCTCAAAAGCCCAGACTATTTCAAACAATTCATTGTACAGACTGATGCTTCAGAAGTAGGAATAGGAGCAGTGCTATCACAACTAAATGAAGAGGGTCAGGATCAAGCTGTGACTTTTATCAGCAGTTGACCCCCAGAGAAAAGCTTTGGTCAGCCATTAAGAGGGAGGCCTTTGCTGTGGCCTGGACTTTGAAGAAGGTGAGGCCATACCTCTTTGGCACTCACTTCATTGTTCAGACAGACCACAAGCCCATCCTCTGGCTTAAACAGATGAAAGGTGAGAACCCCACACTTTTGAGGTGGTCCATTCCCCTACAGGGGATGGACTTTCTGGTGAAACATAAACCTGGGAATAACCATGGCAATGCAGATGGACTCTCCAGATATTTCCGCTTAGATAATGTAGACTCAACTGGGCAAGGTTAGTCTCATTAACATACGTTTCGGAGGGGGTTGTGTAGGAAAGTACCATCTTTCTAGCACGGTTACCCCCACTTTTTGCCTGATGTCAGTGTGTTTAGACTGTAGTTCACTGGGATCCTGCTAACCAGGACCCCAGTGACAGTGCTCTCTGCCCTACATTTGGTTGCTGATATATTTACACCCACAATTGGCATACTGGTGCACCTATGTAACTCCCTAGTATATGGTACTTAGGTACCCAGGGCATTGTTACACCAAGGATCTCCCATGGGCTTCAGCATGTATTATGCCACCCATAGGAGCCCATGCAAACTGTGACGGCAGGCCTGCCGTAGAAGCCTACGTGAAATAGTGCATTCACCCTTTCACCATCAAACCTGTCCACTGCACTTAGGCATTGTAAGTCACCACTCTGGTAGGCCCTTAAGCCCAAGGGAAGGTTGCATGTCTCTAAGTGTGAGGGTACCCATGCATGAGCAGGGTGCCCCTACAGACCCCAGTCCAATTCCTGGACTCTGTAAGTGTGGGTAAGCCATCTTAAGGTATGTGGTGGACACTGGTCAACATGAGTGGTCCAACTTCTCCGAACCTATGCTTGTTTGGTATCAAACATGTTGAAATCATGCAACTACACCCATCCAGTGTTATTTGCATGACACCATGCACTCTGGGGGTTCCTTAGAGAATCTCCCACTCCTGCCTGTGCAGCCTTACAGTGTCTAGCTTCCAGCCCACATTGCTGCTGACCCCAGACACTGGTTTGTCCTCATGCTGGTGAGCCAAGCCCAGGCCGGAGAGGAAGAACACAGGATTTCCTGCAAGGGAGAGGTGCGATCATCTCCCCCTGTTTACTAAGTGTCTAAGGGCTAGAGTGGGGTGGCCTCTGAGCACCACCAGACTGCTTTGAAGGTCACATGTGATGCCCTTCTTGCATAATCTGGTTTGCACAAGTTCAGGAACCCCTGGTTCCAGCTCTGGTTCCAGCTCTGGTGAGAACCTACACAAAGGACAGGGGAGTGACCACCCCCTGTCTAGCTCCTCCACTAGGGAGGTGCACAGAGCTCTGTCACTTAATTCTGCCATCGTGGAAATAAGATGTGTAGAGGCCCATGGGAGCATCTGACTGGTTAGGCCAGGTAAATGATGTCCCTGACCCCTTCTGATAGGTGGGTCACTGCAGAGAGTGATCAACCCACTTTTAGTATTACTTAAGTTCTCCCTCGTGGGTGGGTCCTCAGATTCATTGAACAAGACTCTCCAAGGAATTATCTGCAAGACATCTTCTGTCCCTGGCCTCAACCACTGCTGGTTTTCGTTGGAACCAAACAAGACTGCTTCTGGTGGAAAGGCTCCCATTGCAATATTGTTTTTCCGGATCCTGAAAGAATTCTGCAACATCCAAGGCTGTGCATCCTCCAGGGTCATAAGGACTCTGTTTGCACTAGGACACACAAAGGAATCTCCCTTTCAGTGAAGGAGTCCCTCCCCTGCATCTGCAGGCACCTCAAGACGACAACCAGCTGCCGACATCTGAACCACAGACATCTGAAGATCCTGCAATGCAGGTGGTGAGTCTGTAGCCTCCTCCAGGTCCTGCTTGTCTTCTAACCAACTTAGGAGACTGTGGGCTCCTGCTCCTACCACTGGGCTGGAAGCCCTGGACACCACCACTGTTGCAATTGCCAAGGCTTGTTGGCTGTACCTCCTGTATATCTTCAGGCACCAAGAAGCCCTGTCCCCAGCCCTCTGCAGATTGAAGATCAGTCCTTGTCCTGCAGCTCCTGCGATGTGAGACTTCTGTTTTGTTGTGCTGGTGAGGCCTCCCTGTGACTCACTTTGGGGGTGATTCTAACTCTGGCGGGCGGCGGAGGCCGCCCGCCAGAGTTCCCCCCTCCAGAATACCGCACCGCGGTCGTAAGACCACTGCGGTGATTCTGGGTTTTCCACTGGGCTGGCGGGCGACCGCCAAAAGGCCGCCCGACAAGCCCAGTGGAAAACAACCTTCCCACGAGGACGCCGGCTCTGAATGGAGCCGGCGGAGTGGGAAGGTGCGACGGGTGCAGTTGCACCCGTCGCGAATTTCACTGTCTGCAATGCAGACAGTGAAATTCAAAGTGGGGCCCTCTTACGGGGGCCCCTGCAGTGCCCATGCCATTGGCATGGGCACTGCAGGGGGCCCCAGGGGCCCCACGACACCCCATACCGCCATCCTGTTCCTGGCGGCAGAGCCGCCAGGAACAGGATGGCGGTATGGGGTGTCAGAATCCCCATGGCGGCGCAGCGAGCTGCGCCGCCATGGAGGATTCTTTTGGGCAGCGGAAAACCGGCGGGAGACCGCCGGTTTTCCTCTCCTGACCGCGGCCAAACCGCCGCGGTCAGAATGCCCTGCGGGGCACCGCCAGCTTGTTGGCGGTGCTCCCGCCAACCCTGGCCCCGGCGGTCCATGACCGCCGGGGTCAGAATGACCCCCTTTGTCCACCGCCTGTGGGTCACTTGTGGGGTCTCCATTGACTTCTGTTGGTCCTCCTGTGTGCTGAGGGCCAGCTGTGATGGCTCCTCCTGGGTAGAGTCTCCTGAACCTTGCTGGTCCCCCAAACTTTGCAAACTCTTCTTCAGCTCCTGTTTGTATTTGCCAGCGTTTGTTGGTGATCTAGCTAGTCACTAACCCTCCTGAAATCCTACAACCATTGAGGGACAGCTCTTAGGTGACTCCTGGGATCTTCTGCAGGTCCTGGACCCCGCAGCTGGACTTCCTCTTCCATCGACTTGCTGGAACTTTATCTTCAGGAGGGTGAGCACTGCCACGTGCACCACCTGGGCACCTCCAAGGGTACTGGACTCTGCTCTCTTCCTTTGCAAGTCCTCCACATCTGAAATCAGTCCCTTCGTTCCACCGGCCTGGTCCACGGGTCGTGACAGCAGCTGGACAATCTGAGGCATCCACTGACTTTAGAGAGAGTCCCTTCTCCCCTCTGCGTCTGGGTCCCTGGTGTTGGTACTCCTGTCTTCTGGGTATCCTGGGGTAGGTGCACTCTCCATCCATCCATTCCCTGGTCTGCTGTTATCCTCAGTGTCCACTGGGAAGGGTCCTGAATTCCACACACTCCAACCACTGCTCTCTGTGTTAGTCTATGGGCCAACTTGGTGGGTAACTACCTTACTCCTAGTTGCTGGTGTCACTTACTGTACTTACCGCTGGTGTTCCTAACTGCCCCAGCCCCTAACTAGCTACCACACTTACCTTGGTTAGGGTCACTGTTTAACATTCCTCTTTTTTAGTATATGTTTTGCCCCCCCATAGGCCCTGTGTATTTGTATGCTCTTTCTGCTGATTATTCTGTGTATATATTGTGTGTATATCTCTTAAAAGGAGCTATACCAATGCCAGTTTAGTAGTGGTGCTGTAATGAAGAATCCTTTGTTTTTTGCAACACTTGTGTGGTTCTTTCTTGTGAGTGAGTTACTGTCTGACTACTGTGGTATTGCAAGTGCGTTACCTTCCTCCTGGATTAGCTTTAGCTGCTTGCTTCAGCTACCCTAGAGAGCTTTTGCTATCTGGACACCTATTCACTATCACTAAGGGTTGCCTGGACTCAGTATAGGGTGCCACAACATAGATGTACACCATAAACGTAGCCAGCCTCCAACTTGAAAGACTATCTGTACTGTATTTATGCTTGTGAGATCTAGTATGTTTTTCTGAATGTCTGGCAGTCCTGTGGCAGAAAAGCAAACAATATGAAAATGCAAGACTTACATATCATCAATCATAGCTACATACGTACATTACAATCATAGCTACAATTATATACAGATAAGTATGGATACCGATATAAATGAGGGAACGCATTTTGAAACTTTGGTAAAATCTTTAGTGACATATCAGAGAGCACCAGCTCTGGGTCTGAGATCCAACAGGAGCAATCATCTCTTCTGACCCTCACAATCTATAGCAATGTCCACATACACAAGAATATAAGGGCCAGTGCAAAACACAGGGAGAGGGCTATGGGAAAAGAGAGAAAACAGAGGCAGCGGACTCCACCACCCTGACTGTTGAGCTCCGCGGTCTGCACGGTTCAATAAGAAATACCTTTAGTTGTAACAGTGAATGGATATACCATAGTGATATCTGTGTAATTAACTCGCTTTACTTGATATTCTCGAAGCCAAACAGAAAAGAGTTGAGTATCTTAGTATGAATTCATGACCCTTCTTTCTATGAATTAGATAATAACCTCTAGTTTTGTCACCATGCACTCTAGGCAGAAGACGAGTTATGGTTTCTACTTGACTCATGTTCCACTGTGAAGTAATTCACAATCATTGATATACTGTAATTTCTAAGTTTGCAATTCGTATAAACTTTATTGGAATACTGAATACATAATGCATAATCATTAGTACACAAGTTTTGCAACATAGTTCTCACCTATCAATACGTCCTATGGTGTCACAGAAGAACCATAAGCGATATAGATAATCCTACAGGTCTAGAAAAAGTTCAAAATAAGGGCCTGATTTAGGTCCTGGTGGAGGGATTACTCCTTCACAAACGTGTATTCCCAAAGTCATTTTAACAACTCCAACAGGAAGCAGCAGTTCTATAAAATTTTATTTAAACCATATTATGTTTATTTGCAGTATTCATTAACCATACATATCGCAACCTGGTACATCATTAATCAGTTACATTACTTGTGTATGTCTTCAATCTTTAAGTTACGCTGTGATGGAGGCATGATTTACACTTGTGGACCCCTCGGTTCCCACCATAAGAAATTTTGCAACAATTCAATAGCGAGTGTGCCTCCTGGGTCTCCTCACACTTAACAATTCTTATCCACTAGGTTCAGCAGCAGCTCATATGGATCAAACGGAACTGTAAACCAATAACTTTTTAAACCAAACTAAGGTCCTTTCAGGGGGGTCTATTATTATCATTATTCTGTATTGCCTGTGCACTTTCGTCAGAAGATTTGATCTGGTCATTATCTGTCGGTGCCGGTGTAAAGGGGGCTTGTGTGTTGGAGTGGGTCCCGCCGATGGTGTCCTTCTCTCCAACCCTTGATTAACTTCAGCCTCTTCTATGAACCCTCCTAGGGCTATCACGTTGCATACACAAGTCCCATTCAGCCCTGTTCACTAGCAGCGACCCCCAGTATCTCAAGTGTGAGTGGCAATGGAGCTCGTTTCAGTCTCAGTGTCTTCTCACAGGTGTTCCCAGACTCACAGGATGTCCGGCCAAGGCCCAGCCAGTGGGCGTCGCCGTGTCTCCCATTTATCATCCTGTACTAATGCCCTTTCCTCTGCCCACTTAGTCACTTCTTGTATTCAACTTGGAACTGTCGGACCCCGCCCTGATTTCCATTGTTTCGCTATGCATTGCTTGGCTAGTATCATGGCCAGGTCTACAAACTTATCGCCCACTTTCTTCCGACTAGGCTTAGGATACAGTCCCAGCAAACAGGTCTTTGGTGTGCATGGGAGATTACGACAAAGGACCTCATTCAACATGTCAACAACTGTTTCCGCAGAATTTATGGTCTACAGGACAGCTTCATGTCATATGACCAAAGTCAGCCTCCAGGGAGAAACATCTCAGACACTGTTTAGGGTCCCCCTCGTAAGTGGCCTGCAGTGTGAGTGGCGTTAAGTATGGCATGTGTAAATTATAGAACTGAGTGTACTTCAGTTGTGTATTCCTAGAAACCCTATGGGTATAGGCCAATATCTTCTTCCAGTCGGGGTCTGATATATCTCGCCCCAACAGTGTCTCACACCTGTGCTTGGCTCTGAGTAAGGGCTTCTGGGCAATGTGCAAGAATGCCTGATAAAGCCACTTCACCAAGTGTCCGGCCCTCCCCAGTGTCAACAGACTCTGTAGTACCATATGCGTTTCCAGTTCCTGGTCAATGCTCGGCCGCAAATCACTTAAGGAGTGCAACAGAGCTCGATATGTCGGAAACTGGCCAAGAGGTAGGCCATACTGCTCTATTAGATCTGCTAAGGGTAAAAGTGCCCTATGGTGACAGCAGTCACCCACAGTCATTAAACCCACCTCCGTCCAGGACACCAGATGCTTACGCATTAACACAGTTAACGGGTCTCCGTGCGGAAGTCCCACCAGAGGCAATGACCTTGAGTACAATGCCCCCCCCCCAGATCTACTAAGGCATCTCTTCCAGCACCACAAGGTCGCATCCAACAAAATCCGTGGTCGGGGCCACTATTGATTTGTTGAGTAATTTTGCCAGGAGGGACCAGTGGTCATGCTGCCCTCCCAAGTGTCCCAACTCCTCAGGCTTATCACCTTCCAGCCCCCCCATTGCAGTTGCGCCACCGCACAATAGAGCTCAAAGTCCGGCACCCCAAACACCCCCACTCGTCCATGGGGTTGCGAAGGGTCTCCAGCGAGACTCTATTTCATTCACCATCCCAGCCCCATGTCACATAGTAAGTAGTCCAGTCATTTAAACCTCGCTGATGGTATCTTAACCGATAGGTTAACAAAATAGTACAGCAGTCTGGGCAGCATTATCATTCTGGCTAGCAAAATCCGGGCCATTATCAGTATCGTCAGGGACCTCCAGAAGGACACACAGGATCTAAGCTACCTAAGAGTGGTGCCTGAATTACCATCCTGCAGATCTGTCAGGGAGTGGAATATCCTAATACCCAAGTGTTTAAAGGAGACAGAGGTCTAGACCATCCTGTGTGGGACCATCTGTGGCCGAGGAGTGCCCACCCTTAAGGGGAATAAGCATGTTTTGGTGTTGTTGACACATAGGCCAGAATAGCTGGCAAATACCCCAATAGTGTCATTGCCGTCGCCACCCCTGGGGAGCCATCATTCAAATAGAGGAGCAAATCATTGGCGTAGAGGGATATAATATGCTCAGTACCATCCAGTGAGATCCCCTGCCCTGCCCCCTGTTGGTGGAATACCGTTGCCAGTGGTTCAATTGCTAGCACAAAAAAGAGGGGCGACAGAGGGCACCCCTGCCTGGTGCCTCTATTGATTGCATATTGGGCCGAGACCACCCCTCCCATCCGCACCCTTGCAATGGGGGAAGCATAAAGCATTCTGACCCACTTCATCCATGCCTCACCCAATCCCATTTGATGCATGACAGAATGTAAGAAGTCCCATCTAAGAGAATCAAATGCCTTTTCCAGCTCAATGGACATCAGCATTGCATTCGGGAGTATCTCTGTTCCAGGGTGATGCATGACATGATGTAGTCTGAGCAAATTAAGGGAGGTGCTACTCGACAGAATGAATCCATTCTGGTCAGGGTGAATCAGGGTCTGCATATGTGGTGCTATTCTCATGGGCAAGACCTTACTCAATATTTTCAAGTCCATGTTGAGCATGGAGAGTGGACAGAACGCCGATGCTGGGCCTATCTAATAATCTATCCTAATGTGGCCATCTTATTTGGGCAATGGTATCACCAGTGCATCCCTAGTAGACATCCGCAGTGGCTCTAATTGAAATAATTCTGCAGATAGCCTCTCCAGTTTGGGAGCCAATGTGGCTGTGAAGGCGGCGTGGAACTCCACCGGCAGCCCATCTGGGCCAGGTGTTTTCCCAGTGCCATCTCCGTGATAGTCACAGGGGTCTCCTGTACTGTTACTGGCCCACCTAGAGCAACAGTTCTATGCAGAGGAAGCCTTCGGTCAGCATACTCAGGTTTTAGCTGTGGCAACATAGTAACATGATGGCCTTGCAAAGAGCCATGGTAGTTGAGGAAAGTAATACCCACAAATTTAAGATATTCATCATGTCTTCAAAACTATGTGGGAGTTCATGAGCGCTTGGGTAATGTACTTTGTCAATGGGGTGTTGTCACATACTGTGTTCTCCATGCTTGCGACGACTCTCTATAGGTAATACTGACACTCACCAAGGACTGCCAGCCTTCCTTCTCTGGACTCAGAGTGAGTGGGTTTTTAGTATTGCCCTGCACTTGCTAAATCTTATCTTGTATATTAGCTGGCTACGCTATAGGGTACCGTCGAAGCTACTAGAAGCTACTGGTTCCATAGTTCCAACCAGTGATTATGAAAACGGACAGCTGTTGGGGGTTCAAGGTCAAAGCAGTTTTGGGGTATTTCCCCCTAAGAGGAAGAAACGTTGATCCTTGAAGACAGAACTACACATCTGCTGAGATACACCCTCCAGTCTGAAATCCCCACTGCCTGGCAGCTAAAGGTTTGCAGTAAATTGCTTCATCTAAAGCGCACCGGTTAGCACCTGTTAATGTCTGTTCTAATGAGGTCAGTGCAGCCCTTTAGCGAAATCATCCCCCTCCCTCTCATGTGCTGCACCAAAAATGTAAGAATGTCGGCACCTCCACGGGCCCTCCCCGGGAAGTGGCTCTGCATTTGGTCCACAAAGGATGGAAAATATTTTAAATATAAATCTATAAACGTGGTAATGCATCATATTGGATAGGGGCTCATGTTCTGTATTTACAAGCATGTCAAGACAAATTTCTAGCAGCATTAACGGCCAATCTAGCATGAGCTGTGTAGAATGTATGCTATCTTGCGGAAAAAATAACAAAGCAGGCCTGATACACAAAACGGAACACAGAAACTGTCAAACATCTACAGCGCCGCATTACACTGATACAATTTTGCACCACCGTGTCCTATGTTACAGCGACTCTATCAGTGTGCATGCAATTTTATATCAATATTTGTTATCAACTGTCAAGTACAAAAATGACATTTGCACCGACTGAGGAGTGCAAAACGACATTTTGCACTAGTACGTCGGTCCAAACTTCAGTTCGAAATGACACTAGTCCCATTGAGTCCAAAATGCTGGTGCAAAAGTAAACCAACTGCTACCCCCTGCCCCCACATGGAATCCATTTGCAACCTCAGGCCCATTGTGTCTTACTCTTAGCCTTTGCAACCCCCACTACCCTCATCCCCAGCCCTCGCAGGGAGTGCACACGACACCATCTTGTAAAATACCTACCACTCTGCTTTCTATGTGATCTTGTTCAATTTCTGTGCACAGCTGCAGCTAAACAACCAATTTATAGCCCAGTGGGGCTTTCATGCCTGCCTTTGACAACCAACCTTAAAATACAGTTTCACAAGGATGTTAGCAAATAGGCTTTCATTGGTAGGGTTTATGAGGCAGAGTGCTTCCTGGAACTATTTAACTTGCTGATGCATTCCTAACAAAGGCCCGGCCAATAAAACACTATCAGATGTAAAATAAAATAAAATCGGATGCTCATGTGAATGGTGATAGAGGATAGCATCAGGTCTAGAATTTCCATGAAATAATTAAGGTTCCAGCTATAATGGGTGTTTTTGGGAGAAGGACAGGGACATGGGGTCAGGTTATGTGAAATTCTACTTTGCAGGATTAGGTGATGTGAACATGTTATGAAGGGTAGATTTCTTCAACAGCGAATACTGCCAGAGCCGTTCAGTGGGCCATCCCCCACTCCATCTGCAGACACATTATAGTGCTATTTTCTTCCCTTCTTCCAGTCCTTTTGCCTCTTCATTAATACTCACATTTAGGCCCATATCTATGGAGGGTTAGGGTTGCCTTAGCACCATTTCTTTTGGTGCTAAAGCGCCACTAACTTAATTCCGTACTTATATTTTGACGCTAGATCCATCTAGCGTCAAAATATTGGAGTTAGAGCTATTTTTAAGAAACGCCAACCCACCTTGCGTCAATGAGGTGAAAGTTAGCCATTCTTTTCCTAAAAATGACGCTAGCCCCCAGCACCATATTTAACTCCCAACGCAGAAACGACGTGCAACGATGAGGCGTGCCCAAATAATGGCACTGAGCCTGTTTAGCAGCATTATTTTGCACTTGGTCAGACCAAGCATTAAAGTGTAGGAAGGCCCATTTCCATGGAGGAACACCATGGAATGGGCACAAAGATGCCCACCCCAATGCCCAGCAACGCCACCACCCGCACCACAAGGACACTACAGGAGTAGGGTGCCTATCCCAGGTAAGTTGCAAGTAAATGTATGTGTGTGGTGTGCCATTGGGGGCCCCTTATATGAAGCCGAAGCCCCCTGCCTGGCACTAGGTATGTAGGGCTTGCCAAGAGGACACTGGTCCCCTGTGGTGGGTACTGGGCTATGGGGTAATGACTCCTGTCTATTTTTAGACAGGAGTCATTCTTTAGCTGCTTGTGCGTCACAAAATGACACTAGGCTGGCTAGCGGAGGATATTTTGCCTCACTAGTGCCATTTCCCCTAATGCTATCCCACACAGGGTAGCGTATTTATTTGAGACGCTCGCCATTCCTTACTGCCATTTTGCGTCAGTTTATAAATATGGCGCACGGATGGCGTGAGCCATCATTAAAAAAAATAACGCACAACTGCATTAGCACAGTTGGGCGCCATTTTTCATAAATATGGGCCATAATGTCACTTCTGCTATGCTGTATTATAATTTTATTTGCAGTTTTATATAGCTCGAACCAGTCCCTTGACCATTTAAGAGCACCAAATTAGGTTACATATATTTTTGGGGCAGATTAATTGATTTGCCCCGAATCACAGTATGTTGAGCAGGGACCATAATTTGAACCTGGTTTCCCAGTTCCAAAGTCAGTAGTTCTAGCTGTTAGGCTACTTCTCGCTCCCATACCGTCACATCAGCTTACTTGTTCAACTCAGTGGGTTAACTATCCAACACTGAATGAGGTAACGGTAGTGCTGTAAGCGGCCCGAAAAGAAACAAACATTGCAGCAAAGTTTTTAGAGGACTCTATGTATTCTGCCCTTTGCCGGCTGAGGGAAAAACTGTACCTGCCTGTCTTTTGCACCCTGTAGCTGCAAAGCCAGATCACCTGAAATAATCTTTTTGATTTAGGGATAAAGCAACAGTGGATACCATTGTTTACCATCGGTGCCCCAGGGCCCCAGCTACTGCTTCATTTCAATTGAATCAGCAAGTTATTCCTTTTGTATATTATTTGCCTCACCCAAGTGTAGCAACAGCAATGATGCAAGGCATAGCTTACTTTTGGATTTATCGAATCAAGAGTTACAGGCTTTTCACTCTTCATAATTGCACTGTAGAAAGTTAAATATCTCAGTGACTACGGATTTTTGTTTATGATTCTGTTTATGAAGGCCAAGATGGCGACCGGAGCGGCAGCTTAATCTGCAGCTCCGATCCTGGCCGTGCAAAATCTCCTGTTACATTAGCGATCCCCGATTAATATCAGTGGATCGCATGTCTCCCTGCTGACCTGGCACCACTTGAGCGGCCCCAAAGACTTCAGCCCGCGCGAAGGCTCCGGTGGGCTGGGTGACGCTGCGCAGGGCCTGAGGCGGGCTGGCTGGCGGGGGAGCCTGCGGCGTAGAGGAGAGACGCTGCGCGGTGCGGCACTTGCCTGGCGCGGCGGAGGCCATGGGTGCCCTCCAACTGCCATGGGCCACCTTGACTGCTGGTGGGGGTGCCTCGCTCCGTGCTGAGACCCGGTCGGGCCGTAGAGCGGGCTGCATGCGACAGTGATGTGGTGCCGCGCGGAGAGGCCGGCTGATCTGTGGCACGCATCGAGCCAGGCATCACGGCATGGAAGGTAAGGGCCCTGGGGCCTACGGCCTGACACGAGCCTCGGGTCCCCTGGCCGGAGGGCGCACAGAGACGGCGTTACACCGCTAGTGCGTGCCGTGGCTCGAGAGGCCGGAGCGGCGGCTAGCTTTGTGGTTGGAGCGGGGGAGGCCTCAGGCGCCGGGCGCTACACTTATACCTTTTGCCTGCCGGGCTCATAACTGGCATTGATCGGAACACCAGTCACTACCCTCGATCCCTGAGAGAAAGACTGAGCCTTATACTCCGAAGTGGGCACTGGCTGGCATGTGCTGAGTGGATACTTGGTAGGAGCACACGTGGAGGGAAGACCACAGAATTCTTCTGGAATTGTGAGTACACTGACACAAAATTCTACGCATTGCATGATCCTACTCTCGCACCATTGCCTTGCAGGAATTCAAGCTTGCTGCAACGACCAAATGGGCAAATAAAAAATGGCGAAAGCACCTCTTGGGGCCAAGAGTATCCCAGATGCCCAAATTATGGAGCAAGACACGACTGCTCAGGCGTTGCGGCAGATGGAACTCACACTGCGCAATCATACTACGCAATTTGAGAAGGTTCTGCAGGCTATAGTTGAAACCAGAACTACTCTGGAAGCACAGATTTGCGCAGTGGTAGCGGACGTCGGGCTACTCAGAGCCGATCAACGTGGGCTGGCGGACTGGGTCTAGAAGACGCAAAAGGACCTGGGTGGATTTTCCCCAGCGGTACAGGCACTACAAGAAAAAGTGCAATGCTTGTCGTCAGAAGTGGACGGGTTAAAAAACAGAGCTGATGATGCTGAAGGAAGATCAAGGCAAAATAATATCAGACTGGTAGGGTTTCCAGAGTGGGTCGAGGGCCCCTGTGTCAAACTGTTCATAGAAAAATGGCTAACAGACACAGTACCGCGGGACAAAATCCCTGAAATCTTTTCGATTGAACGCGCCCAGAGGGTCCCGGGCAGAGCACCACCACCGGAAGCAAATCCTCACCCCATAATAGCCAGGTTACTCAACTACCGAGCCAGGGACCTCATACTTCAGCAGTTTCACAAGCTGGGCCCGCAGCAATTCGAGAACACGTCAATCACGGCCTACCCTGACTTCACCTCAGAAGTCCAGAAGAAACACAGCTCTTTTTACCAGATAAAACAGCGCCTTCGTGAACATCACATTACAAATGCGCTCTTGTTTTTCCCAGCCAAACTGCGTGTTCAGGATGGATCTAAAGTACACATCTTCACATCCCCAGAGGATGCGTGGACCTGGCTACAAGCCAAGGGTCTCACCTACTCTGCGCACCAGGAAAACTCAGAAGAGGGTTGGTCATCCCCTAAGGAGAAACACAGACGACGACAACGCCCAAGGACCAAGCCAACTGTGGAGCAGGTGGCAGAAGAGAGTTCTCAGCTCCTGTGTGAGATGACACGATTTGTGGCAGATCTGTTGGAGGAGGCATGGGATCATGGTAACGCTGAATGAGAAGGTGACACCCACTCTGACTCTGTCGATTATCTGCTGGGTCCGCTTCTCACCCTACGGTCGGCAGACGACATTTGACTTGTATTTTGGACACGGTTGCCGTCCTGAGCTCGGGACGCTTTTGGCCTCTGAGTACTCTGCTGGTCTGCCATAGGTTGCAGCGCCGAGCCGCGGTGGAGCAGGAGTGACACAAAAAATGTGGCCTTCCTCGACTGCGTGCCACCAGGCGGGTGGAGCAAGTCCATCCGTGGGGCTAGGAACGGTCACCCCTGAAACTGAATGACATCTTCCAAGCCCCGTTCCATATGGACCGGTTCGTCTTCATACATGCTCATAGGAGCGGGTGCTGTTCTGTTGTTTTCACACTTGGTGCTACTGTTTATCAGTATTGTTGTTACTTTTGTTTTTTTTCACTGGGGACCACTCTTGGTCTTTACACGGTACAATTACATTGCTACCACACAGTACACTCAATGTGGAGAATGGAATGCACTACGCGGGTTGCAAAGGGTGGGCATATCAGGGATGGTGGACACCAGTCGTCCCATGTGGCCATAACAAGGTGGGTCCCCTACACCTCCCCCCACTCCATTTTTTTGCCTCCTTATGACAACACAAAGTCAATCACATACACCAAGTTATAACGTGCTAACATGGAATGTGAGGGGGATGGCAAACCCACACAGGCGACAGCGCATACACTCCTACCTGAAACACCATCAGATACATTTTGCCCTGCTCCAGGAGACTCATTTATCAGTCACCACTCTAGAGATTACTCGGAAGAATTGGGGGGGACAATTATTGGGCACAGGTTCTGCGACCTTTGCTCGCGAGTAGCAATCTGGGTCGCCCCAGTGGTACCATATGTGATTGCTTGCACGCAAATTGATCCCAATGGCAGATACGTAGTGGTGGAGGGTAGTCTCACTGGCACTAATAGCGCTCTATGCCCCTAACTTTAATCAGCTCGATTTTCTACACACACTATCAACAGCCCTGCTCCGGGACCCAACAATAGACTGCATCTGGGGGGGACTTTAACTGTGTCATGGATGCCCACATGGACATGTCCTTCTCGCCACTCCCGACTGCCCCAAGTAGCCGTATCTTGCGCGAACTCACCGCATGGAGGTTGTCCAATGGGCTGTGGGATGTCTGGCGCATGCAACACCCAGAACAGCGTGAATACTCCTTTTACTCCATTGTCCACGCTCTACATACTAGGATAGATATGATTCTTGCTTCGCCTGCTGTGATTCACAAGCTCCATATGGCAGACTACTTAGCCCATACAGTGTCAGACCATAGTCCTTTGCATGTGACATTGGGGTGGGGGATGCCGCGCACGCGAATCCCCACATGGTGCCTACAGGTAGAGGCTCTGCCGGACCCCCCCTTCTGTGCTGAATTGACACAATATTTATCCACTAACTTCTCTACAAATGATGGCACCGTTTCTAGCCGTGCAATAGAATGGGATGCCCATAAGGTGGTGGTACGTGGCCAGTGCATGGCTGCCTCAGTGGGGATCAGGCGAGTGTTAACGAGAGAACTCTCGCACTTGGAATCCCAGCTATGTACGGCAGAGACTGCTGTAGCGAGCTGCAGTATGACCGTGGTGGAATTACAATCGCTGAGGGTGAGCTAAAGAGAAGCGGACACTAGACTCAGTAGACATGATTATAGACATTGCACGACACATAAATATGCAGAGGGGGATAGAGCAGGTCGACTACTGGCCTGGCTAGTTCGACAGTCCTCCCAGCCTTCCCCAAAGGTGCAATCAGGTTGGACAGAGGGCAGATGGTAAACTCACAGGTAGAAATTAATGAGGCCTTCTACAAGTACTATCTCTCCCTGTTCTCGCCCAACCCCCTTCCACCTACAACACAAATGGCCGATTTCTTGATATCCTCCCCACAGAAACGCTTACAGCCTGAGCAGGCTGACACATTGGATGGGTCGATCACCATGGAGGAAATTTGTCTGGCACTGTCACAGATGGCCCGCACTAAGACTCCGGGGTCAGACGGCCTACTAGTAGAGTATCTGACATCTCAAACTACCTATCTTCTGCCGCCGCTGATGCGGTGTTTAATGAGACATATGATAGAGCGCAATTACCTGACTCGATGAATGAGGCACTTATAGTTGTGCTCTCAAAGCCTGGCCGCGACCCTCTAGATGTTTGTTCATATCGCCCCCTCTCCTTACTTCACACTGATTGTAAATTGCTGGGGAAAATATTAGCCAATAGACTCCTCCCACGTATGCCGCATCTGATCCATGAGGATCAGTCGGGGTTTATACCCGGCAGAAACACCTTCCTCAACATCAGAAGACTAATTCGTATAATACATAGCGACAAAGCTGTACCCCCTGCTCGGCAGTGGCCCAGTCCCTAGATATTGAAAAGGCATTTGATACACTGAGCTGGGATTTTCTTATTGTTACATTGGAAGCAATGGGTTTCGGGCTGGCTACATTCAGTGGATTAAGACACTGTATGCAAAGCCCATGGCACGCGTAAAAACGGGGCAAGTTATCTCAGAGTCTTTTCCAATACGCAGAGGCATCAAACAGGGATGCCCGCTGTTTCCCTTTCTTTTTGCGATCACCATGGAACCGCTGGCGGCCCGGCTGCGCACACTTGCGCCTATGTGGGGCATCCCAGAACTGAACAAGCACCATATCATCTCATTATACGCGGATGACGCCTTGTTATATTTATGTGACCAAGCTGATTCCATGGAGGGAGTAATGGAAATACTAGACGTCTTTGCGACCATATCTGGCTTACGATTCAATTGGTCAAAATCCTGCATTTTTCCCCATTCTCCAGTGTCTCCGGAGCTTTGCTTGGACCGTCCACATTACCAGCTACCGTGGAGCCACACCACTTTTAAGTATTTGGGCATACAGATTTATCATGCTGTAGACGATCTCAAAGAGGGCAATATAGACAGAGTTCTTCGCTCACTGTGAGGGTCTCTGCCATTCTGGCTGTCACTCCCCTTATCACCTATGGGACGGACAGCTATTGCAAAAATGCTCATCCTCCAGAGACTTCTGTATTATTTTACGGCGCTCCCGATTGTTCTCCCCCACTCTTTTTTCAAGACCTTGTATTCCATCATGACTGATTTACTATGGGGTAAGGACAGACGAAGAGTGGCGCTATCCATAACTCAGTACCCACAACTGAAGGGAGGTTTGGGTATGCCCAATTTTGAATTATATTACGCAGCGGCCCAACTGCAATGGCCATCCTTGTGGCTGGGCGAAACCCCTTCGGCGGTGCGCACGGCGATGATAAAGATATTGGCACCCCTCCCAGTGCTTACATGGCTGCTGGATGGGTCGCATCGAATAACGCGGAGTTCCGGTTTGCTGGTGGCTACAAGGACGTGCTGGCAGAGATATGTCCACAATAAGGGCAACCCAATGCCATACTCCCCCATACTACCATGAATTCATTTACCCAAGGCACAAACTCTAATAAGACAACACAACACATCCCCATGGCATGAAGCGGGCCTAGTACATTCGGGTGAGTTATACATGGACTCTTCTTTGTAGTCCTTTGCCGAACTCATGAGGACGGCAGGGATTCAAGCTGGCGCCTTCATTACATACTGCGTGATTAAACACCTATTGGTAACCACATAGGAATGGGGCAATGCTGAGCCACAAGAATCTCAATTGCTCACATTGATGTTATCACTCGGAAACCCAAGAGGTGCAATTTCTAGATTATGGTGGTCATTCTGACCTCGGCGGTAAAAGGCGCCTACCGCCGGTCAGAAATCCTCCAAAATCCCGCCGCGGTCGCGGAAACCCGCCACGGTCATTCTGACCCGCAGAAGGCAAACCTCCGAAAATCCGACCGCCACAACAGACCGCCAGACCAGCGGTCGGCGGAAAGGTGGAGGTGACAAAACCTCCACCGTCACGCCAACAGAAATACGCCCATGCCATTACGACCCACGAATCCACGCGGCGGTCATTCAAACGCGGTATTCCATTGGCGGGACACACCGCCGCGGTCAGAATACACACAAACGAACAAAACCCAGCCACATTGGACGATTTGAATCCCACACACCTGATACACATACACACACCACTCCCACACACACAATACAATATAAAACACACACCCACATCACCCACAAACCCCTACGCTAAAAAATTCGTAAAGAAGGCAAGAGCGAGACACCAGCATCCCAAAAATAACAGCCACAGCCACTCAACACCATCACCCACACACTATCCACACACAAAACAAGACACACCACCACACTCAACTCACTTAAATACACATACTCCACCCCACACATCATACACACCACCCCATGGCACCCCAAAGACAACCCCGCTTCACAGACGAAGAACTCAGGGTCATGGTGGAGGAAATCGTTCGGGTAGAGCCCCAGCTGTTCGGCACACAGATACAATACACTAGCATTGCCCGGAGGACGGAGCTATGGCAGAGGATTGTCGACAGGGTCAACGCAGTGGGACAGCACCCCAGAAATCGGGAAGACATCAGGAAGCGATGGAACGACCTACGGGGGAAGGTGCGTTCCATGGTATCCAGGCACAACATCGCCGTGCAGAAGACTGGCGGAGGACCCCCACCTCAACCCCCACAATTCACATCATGGGAGGAGGAAGTCTTGAACATCCTGCATCCTGACGGCCTCGCAGGAGTCGGCGGAGGAATGGATACTGGTAAGTTGAAGCTTCAATACTGCTTCCCCCCCACCTGCATGCCAAATCAGACCCCAACCCTCACCCCCATCCTCGAACCCCACCCTCACCCCCACCCCCATCCTCACCCCCACCCTCACCCCCACCACCATCCTCACCCCCACCACCATCCTCACCCCCACCCCCAGCACACCTATTCCCCGCCAATATCTCACCATCACAACCCACACATCCCAAAACCTAGGCCTGCATGCGTCCACTAAGCATGGACACCCATCACCAAAGCATGCCCAATGCATATACACATCCCCCCCACAAGCCACCCTCACCAAAGCCCCCACACACGAATGCCAGCACTTGGGGACACGAGAACCCACAGATACACCCATATGCCACACATTGAAACTATAACCATACCTCTATACCCCTGCAGGACCCGACCGTCAACACACCGCGGCGGAGGGGCCAGAATTATCCACACCCCCCACCCAAGAGGCCGTCAGCGATGACAGCAGCTCTGTCGACCTGGACACCGATGACCAGCCCGGACCATCGGGGACCTCTGGACAGTCGGTTCCCCTCACACAGGCACAGGCCACTACAGACCCTAACCCCTCTGGGAACACCAGCACAGCTCCCACCCAGCGGGCCCATGCCTCTGTCTCCAGGGCGCGTCAATCTGCGGTGTGTCTACCACTACAGGGCACCCAGGATAACCCACCACCCCAACAACAACAGGGACCTGGGGGCAGTGGTAGTGGGCACACCGGCCAGGGGGCAGAGGCCCAGGGAAACAGGGGAACTCGGAGGGCAGCTGTGCGACAGGGGGGGGAGGAGAGGCCCAGGGAACCCATTCTCCACGAGGTCCTCACCACCATCATGGGAGCATACAACCGCTCCCAGGAGACGATGGCGACGGTACTGGCCCGGTTCCAGGAGATCCAGGCACTGCAGGAGGAACACTATCGGGGGTACAGGGAGGACATCAGAGCCATCAACACCACCCTGGTTACCATGGTAGGGCTGCTGCAGGACCTCGTAAACACCAGGGCGGACACTGAACAACACCCAAGGGCCCCTGCCACTAGCCTGGACCAAGAACAGCCAACCACCTCCGCCGGCGCTAGTGGACAGGAGGCCCCCGCACAGCAGCAGCCCACCAGACCCCCACCTCCTGCAGGAGAAGAACCACCCCGCAAGAAGGCCCTGAGATCTCGCAAGAAGACAGAGTAGGATGTCAAGACCCCCGCCAGCAATGGATACCACCTGATGTCATCCCACTGTCCCACATTGTCACCCTGTCCATCCTTGAACTGCCCATGCTCCATCTCTCCACAGGCCTCTGGACAATGCACCTGTGTGACTGTTACTCTGGACTCTGCCATGGACATTCCTTCACCATAGCCCCCACCCACTTGAAACCACCCATCCCATTTTGAGCACTTCAATAAACACCTATTTTGCACCAAAATATCTGGAGTCTGGCTGTGATTTCAATAGATTGTAATTGACATGACAGTGCAAATATGTCCTTGTACATGGTGAAGTCAACAAACAGCTGCCACAAAGCTGTAGTCCATGGGGAAACGAAGCACAGGACTCGTAGTGGGGACCCCAGATCTGAAATAGGGAGGGAAAAGCCAAAACTCAGTCATCATACACTGGGGCAAATAGACAGGCAGCAGAGATGCTGGAGAGTAGTTTACATTTACTAAATTATCTTTGAAATGTTACCTGTGTCCTATTGGAAGTACTGTTCAATGATTCTGTCCCTGTTGTCTGTTTCAGCCCCGTCGTCTTCCTCCTCGTCACTCTCCTCAGGTTCCACCGCTGCCACAACACCACCGTCTCGACCATCCTCCTGCAGGAAAGGCACCTGGCGGCGCAAAGCCAGGTTGTGAAGCATGCAGCAGGCCACGATGATGTGACACACCTTCTTAGGTGAGTACATTAGGGATCCACCTGTCATATGCAGGCACCTAAACCTGGCCTTTAGGAGGCCAAAGGTGCGTTCGATCACCCTCCTAGTACGCCCATGGGCCTCATTGTACCGTTCCTCTGCCCTGGTCCGGGGATTCCTTACTGGGGTCAGTAGCCACGACAGGTTGGGGTACCCAGAGTCCCCCACTAGCCATACACGGTGTCTCTGTAGCTGTTCCATCACGTAAGGGATGCTGCTATTCCTTAGGATGTAGGCGTCATGCACTGACCCTGGGAATTTGGCATTTACATGCGAGATGTACTGGTCAGCCAAACACACCACCTGGATGTTCATTGAATGGTAACTTTTTCTGTTCCTGTACACCTGCTCCCTGTCTCTTGGGGGAACCAAAGCCACATGGGTCCCATCAATGGCACCAATTACGTTGGGAATATGTCCAAGGGTGTAGAAATCACCCTTCACTGTAGCCAATTCGCCCACCTCAGGGAAAATGATGTAGCTCCTCACGGATTTCATCAGGGCAGACAACACTCTGGATAACACCTTCGAAAACATGGGCTGAGACATCCCAGAAGCAATTCCCACGGTTGTCTGAAATGACCCACTTGCCAAGAAATGGAGTACTGACATGACCTGCACCAGAGGGGGAATCCCTGTGGGTTGGCGGATGGGGGACATCAGGTCGGGCTCCAGCTGGGCACACAGTTCATGGATAGTGGCACGGTTAAGACGGTAGGTCAGGATAATGTGGCGTTCTTCCATTGTCGACAGGTCCACCAGCGGTCGGTACACGGGAGGATTCATCCGTCTCCTCGCCCAACCCAGCGGACGGTGCCTAGGAAGGACAACATGGAGCACACAGTCAAGCAACCCACAGGTACGTACTCACAGCTAGCACAGTATACGATTCTCTATGCAGTGAATGGCGTGTCTGAGTGGCTATGCAAGGCCTAGGCCTGTGTGACGCAGTTGAAATTGAGCCATGTGGGCCCTGGAAATGGCGGCTGCCTGACCTGTGAAGTGTGACAATGGGATGTGAGGTCAATGCGCTGGCGTGGCACACCGCGGCGGGCGGCGGGCGAAGACCGCGGCGCAAAGCCGCATTGGTTAACATTGAAGCCTATGGGTTTCAGGAGCCAATGGCGAAGGGCGCCGGCGGTGGCGGGACGCACCGCCGCGGTACGCACCTCCGCGGACGTGACCGCCATTTTCTATCTACTTATCCACTTGCGACTTGAACTTTCACAGGAGAGGACCTATACTGCAAGTGTTGCTGTGACCTCGGTCTGGAAGGGACAATGGCTGCTGCACCTGGGGAAAGGGCCCCTGCCTTCACTGGAGAGGAGTTGGAGAAACTCGTGGATGGGGTCCTCCCCCAGTATGCGCTACTCTACGGTCCTCCAGACCAACAAGTGAGTTTAATTCAATCTGGATTTGGGGACACTGGCTGGCTTGGGGGCCTGGCGGGGGGCCTGGCGGGGATGGGGGGCATGTTGGGCCTGGCGGGGGGCCTGGCGGGGGGCCTGGCGGGGATGGGGGGCATGTTGGGCCTGGCGGGGGGTATGGCGGGGGGCCTGGCGGGGATGGGGGGCATGTTGGGCCTGGCGGGGGGCATGGCGGGGATGGGGGGCATGTTGGGCCTGGCGGGCCTGGCGGGGGGCCTGGCGGGGGGCCTGGCGGGGGGCCTGGCGGGGATGGGGGGCATGTTGGGCCTGGCGGGGGGCCTGGCGGGGGGCCTGGCGGGGATGGGGGGCATGTTGGGCCTGGCGGGGGGCATGGCGGGGGCCTGGCGGGGATGGGGGGCATGTTGGGCCTGGCGGGGGGCCTGGCGGGGATGGGGGGCGTTGGGCCACTGGAAAGGAAAATGCTGACAAACTTGAACGTGGTATTTCTCCCTCCCTGTACGTGTCACATAGGTCCGCGCCCATGAGAAGATCGGGATTTGGCGTGCCATCGCCAAGGAAGTCCGGACCCTGGGGGTCCACCATCGACGGGGCACCCACTGCCGCAAGAGGTGGGAGGACATCCGCCGCGGGACCAAGAAGACCGCCGAGTCTCTGCTGGGGATGGCCTCCCAACGTAGGCGGGGTGCCTGCCGTCAACTGAGCCCCCTGATGTTCCGGATCCTGGCGGTGGCCTACCCTGAATTGGATGGGCGCGTGAGGGCAGCACAGCAGACACAAGGGGGTGAGTACAAGCATTATCTACTCTGTTGTCGCGCAGTGGAGGTGTCTGGTTGGGGGAGGATGGCTGGGGGTCCCCCTAGGCCAGGGCGATATCTGTAGGCTGGGCACCCCCGTAAGCCCCTGTGTCCCCAGCCACCACCCTCAGTAGTTTGTCGGTACAGCCATCCCTGGGCCGTGTCATCCATGGGTGCAGTTGTCAACTCTAGGCGTGTAGGGCATGTTCCACGGAATGCGTAGCGGACCCCAAGTGCGCAACTTAGTGCAGGGGGCATCTGTGTCTGTCATGTCCGCTAACTGTACCGGAGATCCATGTACTCAATATCCCTTTATTTCTCTCTCCCCCCCCCTTTTTGTTTGTCTTTCTGTGCTTGTGTGCATCAGCATCATCAGGCGGAGGAGAAGTGGCATCGGGGCAGGAGGGAGCTGCATCTCACATGGCCCAGGAGGGCCATGCCACAGAGTCAGACTGGACCAGTGAGACGGAGGGCGAGGGGAGCTCCACGACGGGGACGACTGGAGCCTGCAGCGACACGGACACGTCCTCGGAAGGGGGCTCCCTTGCGGGGGTGGCACCATCCGTGCCCCCTGCCATTACAGGTACAGCCGCCACCCAGCGCACCATCTCCGCCCTCCCAGCAGCCCCTCAGCGTTCGCCCTGTGCCCGCTCTGCCAGGAAGCCGGGCATCTCCTTCGCCCCAGGCACCTCAGGCCCTGCCCCTGTTACCCCCGCTGCCCTCAGTGAGGAGGTCATTGACCTCCTCCGAATGCTCATTGTTGGGCAGACTACCCTTTTGAATGCCATCCAGGGGGTGGAGAGGGAGGTTCATCGCAGCAATGCGTACCTGGAGGGCATTCATTCGGGTCAGGCTGCCCATCAGCGATCGTTCCAGGCTCTGGCCTCAGCACTGACGGCAGCCATTGTCCCTGTCTCCTGCCTGCCTCTACTAACTCCCTCCTCCCAGTCTCCTGTTCCTCTGCCTGTCCCACCCACGCCATCAGACCAGCCTGCACACACCTCAACACTCAAGAGAAGCTCATCCAAACATAAGCACCACAGATCACGCAGACATTCACACACGCAACATTCCGATGCAGACATGCCAACAGTCACTACCACCTCTGTGACCCCCACCTCCTCGTCTCCCTCCTCCCTCCCTGTGACGTCTACACTCACACCTCCATTCACCTCACCATCAGCCAGTGTTTCCATCACCAGCACACCCTCCACTCCAGTCCGCACACGTGCAGTCACCACCCCCACTGCCATTTACACGTCCCCTGTGTCCTCTCCCACTGTGTCTGTCACCCCCTCTTCCACACCACACAAACGCAGCCACCCACCCACCCAACAGCCATCCACCTCACGACAGCCTATCCCTCCTGCACCTGCACCCAAAGACAGCAAACGTGACTCACCTACAACCACATCCTCTCCCTCCACTCCCATTCCCACTGTACCTACCACTCTCCATTGTCCCAAGAAGCTCTTCCTCGCCACTACTAACTTCTTTCCTGACCCTGAGACCCCCCCTCCTTCTCGTCGGGGTAAGAAGAGCACCTCAGCCACCACCAGCCCTGCAGCCCCCTTGACAAGGGTGCAGGGGTATTGGAGCCCGCCAGCCCGCATGTCTGGATCTTCGCCCACCCCCTGGGAAGAGGAGCAGAAGGCAGAAGGGGTGCCGCAGGAGCCCGCCTTCTACATCCCCCCCGGACACCACCCAGAGACAGTCACCAGCCACAGCTCCAAAGGGAGGAAAGGGCCACAGGCCCACGACTAAGGAGGGCAAGGGCAGCAAGTCGGAGAGGTCAGGCAGCAGGCCTGCTGCCCAGGAGGAGCCCACAACCCCCATAGCCGCTGCCCCGGGAGGAACCGGCACAGCTGCCCCGGGAGAGCCCACCACCCCCATAGCCGCTGCCCAGGGAGGACCCAGCCCAGCTGGCCAGGAGGGCCCCACCACCCACAGCCCAGGTGGGCATTGAAGGAGCACCATCCCCGCTGCCCAGGAGGGCACCACCAGGCAATTAGCAGTTGGCCATAGACCGGCCGCCGTCTCAAGAACCGCTGAACTGGGCCCCGCTGTCTCAAGAACCGCTGAACTGGGTCCCGCCGTCTCAAGAACCGCTGAACTGGGCCCCGCCGTCTCAAGAACCGCTGAACTGGGCCCTTCAAGGCAAGTAGCGCTGACCTGGGCCCCACCGTCTCAAGAACCGCTGAACTGGGCCCCGCCGTCTCAAGAACCGCTGAACTGGGCCCCACCGTCTCAAGAACCGCTGAACTGGGCCCCGCCGTCTCAAGAACCGCTGAACTGGGCCCCGCCGTCTCAAGAACCGCTGAACTGGGCCCTTCAAGGCAAGTAGCGCTGACCTGGGCCCCACCGTCTCAAGAACCGCTGAACTGGGCCCGCCGTCTCAAGAACCGCTGAACTGGGCCCCGCCGTCTCAAGAACCGCTGAACTGGGCCCCGCCGTCTCAAGAACCGCTGAACTGGGCCCTTCAAGGCAAGTAGCGCTGACCTGGGCCCCACCGTCTCAAGAACCGCTGAACTGGGCCCCGCCGTCTCAAGAACCGCTGAACTGGGCCCCGCCGTCTCAAGAACCGCTGAACTGGGCCCCGCCGTCTCAAGAACCGCTGAACTGGGCCCCGCCGTCTCAAGCACCGCTCCGCTGGGCCCCGCCGTCTCATGAACCGCTGAACTGGGCCCTTCAGGGCAAGGACCGCTGAACTGGGCCCCGCCGTCTCAAGCACCGCTCCGCTGGGCCCCGCCGTCTCAAGAACCGCTGAACTGGGCCCTTCAAGGCAAGAACCGCTGGCCCTTTGGCAGACGTGGCAGGGCAGGATCTATCTCGGGCAGGGCTGCAGGATGTCCTCTGGCCAACTTGCCTCCTCCAGTGGCAGTGGGGTCTGTTATGGACTGTATGGACTGTGGCTTTGCTCTCCCCAGGATGGCCCAGTGGGCAGGCCACCCACTGTATGGACTGTTTGGACTGTGGCTTTGCTCTCCCCAGGATGGCCCAGTGGGCAGGCCACCCACTGTATGGACTGTTTGGACTGTGGCTTTGCTCTCCCCAGGATGGCCCAGTGGGCAGGCCACCCACTGTATGGACTGTATGGACTGTGGCTTTGCTCTCCCCAGGATGGCCCAGTGGGCAGGCCACCCACTGTATGGACTGTTTGGACTGTGGCTTTGCTCTCCCCAGGATGGCCCAGTGGGCAGGCCACCCACTGTATGGACTGTTTGGACTGTGGCTTTGCTCTCCCCAGGATGGCCCAGTGGGCAGGCCACCCACTGTATGGACTGTTTGGACTGTGGCTTTGCTCTCCCCAGGATGGCCCAGTGGTCATGGAGTCCCCTCGTGGATCTGGCGTCGTGTACTCAAGTGGCTGAGGTGCTCCCCCTTCCCTTCCCCCTGAGGTGCCTGCCCGATTTTCTTTCTGATGCCCCTGCAGTGTTCTCTCTGTGGAGTTCTTGTCGTGGGACTGGGCCTTGCCCCTTTGCACAGGAACCCTGTGATCCACGGACAGTGGTTGGACTACATTTAGTAGATGTATATATTTTGTATATAGTTTATTTATTTATTGGGATTACTGGTGTCCATATTTCAATATATCTGCCCGTTTATGATCTCTTCTTTTGGTCTTTGCATTATTTCGGAGGGGGGGAGTTTGTGGGTTGTGACAGTGATCTGTGGGAATGCATTGATGTGTGTGTTGTAGTGGGTGTGGGTGGGTGGGTGTGTGCCGGTAATCTTTTCCCTCCCCTGTGTCGTAGGTGCAGTACTCACCGATGTCTTCCGCGCCGCCGGGCGTGCTCCTGGTATATGAGCAGGAATAGGAGTGCGGGGATGACCTGCAACTCTGGTTCCATGCTGCCGAAATCTCGCGTGGAGTGCGTAGAGGTGAGCGTTTTCCCGTTCGTAGTCTGTTTCCGCCGTGTTCTTATCGGCGGTGCTCCCGCCCCGGAAAAGGTGGCAGATTGGTGGGTCGTAATAGGGTGGGCGGTACATTGTCTGCCGCCTGGCTGTTGGCGGGAACCGCCGCGCTGTTTGTTTGTACCGCTGTGGCGGGCGGAGTGTTAAGTTGGCGGGCTGTGTTGGCGGTTCCCGCCAGGGTCAGAATTGCATATTTTAGACCGCCGGCCTGTTGGCGGCTTGGCCGCCGCTTTATCACCGACCGCCAGGGTCAGAATGAGGGCCTATATCTGTTGCTGTTGCCGCGTAGGCTCTCATTATCCTATTGAGACTTCTGGATTTTTGGGCGGCAAGATCGTTCACAGTGTGAGGGACTAAGTCTGACCCACGGTGAAGGACCCTTGTCACCCTAAATCCGGGTTATGCTCTGGCTAACTAGCAGTGCCTCATCTCTCCCGAAGGGAAGGAACAATTGGGCAGCCGAGCGCATGACATCATATTACTTCCCAGGGAAGTCGTGGTCACTCAGGTCACAACCGGTGCTCTCATACATAGTACGGTCTCATATAAAAATGACAAAGGCAGTTTAAGTTTTAAAGATTGGTTTAATAAAAACTACTGCATTTTATATAGTACGGCATGAGCTGCGATAACCAGAACAAAACAACACAGTAGGATTAAAATAGTAACAGTGAGAGTGAAGCACAAGAATAAGGCTATCATAGTGCAACTATATAAGTTCTCTCTAAGTTATATTATGAGCACAGCATGGGAAGCTCTAAGCCTGCCTTTCAGGTTTCCCGGGAGGACATCAACCCTCATACCTGAGCAAAGGCCTGTAAGCTGCATCAGCATCTGCAACGGGGCAGTCAGCATCTAGTTGTAGGTTCCTGGTCGGAATCTCCCTCTGCCTGTACTAGGACTAGAAAGTGATTTTATAACTAACACACAGACGTTCTAAGAAGAGGTCCCTACGTAAGGATGTGTATCGTCTACGAACACCAGAGACTAAACTTCTACCACGTGTACCGGCAATGTGCCAGACTGTAGCCTTGACTGAAGCACAGGGTGAGAAAGAATGCAGTGTTAGCGAACACAGAGCTAAACTAGGCTAAACAGTGTGATAGAAAGAATAAAACAAAACCGTAAAACTGGTTATTATAAAATAACAGTGCGAGGCGAAATAAAACGTGTCTAGGGTAAAGTGCACAGAGGCCTAACATGAAAACCTAACGTGCATAACGCTGCACTAAAATGGCACTAAAAATGGCTACACTACACTGATAGATTGGGTCTGCCCCGAAATGTCGCGCGCCAAGGCCAGATGGGACGAGGTGCTTCCCACTGCTTTATCTCAAAATGCCTGGATGGCGGCGCTCGCCACTATCAAAAGTATTTCTCGAAATACCAGACTTCGATATACCCAGTTTAATTACATACATCACTCCTATCTATCTCCGGCCCGCATCAAAGGTATGTTCCAGGCTCGGATCCGACATGCCCTAGGTGCGCACAACCAGCAGCAGATTTTTACCACATGGTATGGACCTGTCCCCCCCTGGCTGTGGCATGGCAGCGAATCACAGACACCGTAGCTGAGGTCACAAACTGTACACTACCTACGACACCAGAATCATGTTTGCTCGGTCTGCGCCGGCGCAGCAAGGGGGATAAGCAAATACACAGGTTCACTGACTTGGCCTTCACGTTGTTTAAGCGCTTAATAGCGACCCATTGGAATGCCCCCCACACACCGGATTACAGTAATTGGTTGCGGGATTTGAGACAAAGCTCGCAGGCAGAAGCATCTACACTACATCTGCTCCAGCGCCGGGGACTAGCACAGGGCGGTTCTGACATATGGGACGCCTTCATCGTTACTATGGAGACCAAAAATGATATACAACCACCTTAAATTGTGTAAATTGTGTGCATAACATGCCGCGCTGGACAATTGAAAGACTTCTTCCTACCCATAGGTTAACTACACCCTGGAGAGGCCTGAACGCGGATCTTGTCTGGCACGCTGCAGGGAGCACATGGGGAGGCCAAGTGGGTGGTCCACTATGCTCGCATGTGGGTCCCATGAATATGACAGGGGCCAGTCAGAATGCAGGGCAAAACCCGTCTGACACATTTTCCTCCTTTGAACTCGAGAGCTACACATCAAAGCACTGGTGTATACCCAAGGCGTGGGGACAGATGGGTACGCATATATATATATAATAATCACACTTACATATTTCTTAACCAGAGTGGGCTCAAAACTGACACCATCCCTGCAACACGATTCCAATAACTGTTATCGAAATGACACAATTCTCTTGATACAAAGCCACAACACACACCCATGTCTACTGTATAATATGTCTGTACATATGAGTAGTATGTCTAAGTATGCTTAGGCCCGTCCACTCTGTGGCCAATTGTATTAGCGACACCCCAGAATTTTTAATAAAAAGAGTTGGAAAAAAAATCATTGAGATCACGGAAGTATTTTTGCAGCACATTACAAATGATATATATTCGCATTTTTGTTATTTTCTCAAAGGACTCATTCATTAGGCTTAATGTACTTCATTTTGCTCCTTATTTTTCATCCAGGAGTTATTTGTTAGGATTACAAATGTGTTTGTTCGTGTTCATAAGAAGTAATCTATTGGATTGCAAACTCTAGTATACAATAAATTATTCTCACATGAAAAAAAAAATGATTCTGTTTATGAATTTGTCGAGCACAGGATTATACTTTCCATGTATTACAGCACCCCATTAGATACGAAGGCCACACCACTTGTGGAAATTTCTGAGATATTTTTCGTATACCCTTTTTACACACCCTCTCCTCCAGCTTTACATCTGTTTTACAACACTGGTTAATGCCTCTGTTTAGATAATGGCCAACTCAGCCTTCCCCTCATTGATCCCTATCAACAGGATACGTATTCTGCTTGCTCTGTCTGCTTGAGGTGATTGTAATGCATACTTCAGAGGCTACCACACAAAATATGTCAATGTGACAATGAGAGTCCTGTCACATGTCATACCTGTTCACCATTAAGTCAACATCCCCTTGTGAGAAAAGAAGCTTTGGCAAAGCCATTAGTTCTGCCATTGGCTGCAAGTCTTTTGGCTTTGTCATCTTTATTGTTGGGGAAGCTTCTGGGCTCTGAACAATCTACAAAGAAATACTGCCTTAAAACAAAACATATTTTATGGTCGCAAAAAGCTCACAGCGATAGTAGTCCCTGGCACTTAATGGAATTACACTGTGTGTAGATTTGCTCCTTCTGGAAGGGGAAGAATGCCACCACACACTGACGTTAGCCAGTGACTGAAACGATTTGATTTATGGCCCATGCACAATGCAAAGACAACTGCACAAACTATGCTGCATGACTGTATGTGTAAGGTTGTATGCTATAGTGGGTGAAAGAAAAATGAGAATGAAACATAAGTAAACCAGTTGATAAAGAGGGCTGGCTGAACGCCATTTTACCTAAGTTTTCTATGTATATTATGTATGGTAGTAAAATTAAAAGGTCATGGCTAACACTA
This sequence comes from Pleurodeles waltl, assembly GCF_031143425.1. NCBI lineage: Eukaryota > Metazoa > Chordata > Amphibia > Caudata > Salamandridae > Pleurodeles > Pleurodeles waltl. The sequence goes on from NC_090450.1 coordinate 442,150,263, forward strand.
AACCTTAAAAAAACTTTAGCTTTAATGGCAGTGTAGACCTGGCCTGCTACCAATGTCGGGGATCCTCAGATTTTATGACAATAAGATTCTGATTTGCTGAAAATATCTGGTGCCTTGACGGAGGACTGCACTGAGAGCCTCAATGATTGGGCACTTGTGTGGGCACTTGTGTGGGCACTTGTGTACTGCATAGGTTGCAGAGGACGTTGTGCCACTGCTTTAAAGTCTCCTCCTGTATCATGAATAAAACCATCTCTGCGATCTGGAAGAACTGAAATATTGATGTGTAGTCTATCACGCATTCTCTTCTCACTCTGCCATGCACAAACCTATTTTAAGGCCAATGTTGCTGCTTTATCTCTTATCCTGGTAGCAGTTTGAAGACTGCATTAAACACACCTGCCCCTTTAAGTCTTCCAATCTGTTAACGCTCCTACATCTCAGTGTTTCCATAACACATTCTACCTACACTCTACCTGCGTCCAACCTACTGCATGGCCTAGAGATCACTCACCTTGGACATTGTCTCCATTTCCTATGGCACATTGTTTGACCCTCTGAAGGGAGAAACACACCGTAGACACATTACTTACTAAGCCCCTCCTTCTGTGTGCTCTGCCCCTCTTTGAAATGGTCACCGGTGCAAATCAACTGCCTACTTTCTAGTGCCTGTTTTATATTAGGTTATGTTATGCTGTTCTCATTTCTATTTCACGGTGACTGCCATTACGGCCTTGTATAACTATTGGCTGTTTTGCCTCAGCATGAGATTCTGGGGTTTTAGTTGCAAACTTTCTAGGGCATTCTATGATGGCAGGGTCTGGGTACCGTGTTTTATCCATTTTCTGATTGGGGACTATGTAATATTCTGTGAGCTGTTGGTGTGGTATTTTGATGTCTGAAAAGGACCACTAGAGAGTAGTTACAGTCTCTGAAATAGAAAAAAGCCCTTTACCTAGCAATGAGTAACATTCTATGCATATTGTGGTGGGCTCCATGGATGTTTGTGTGTGCTGTGTCTTGTTGGTAAGTGTCTCAGACTTATTAGGGTGGGAATTATATAAATGCAAGGTTATCCTTTATGCCAGATGCAGAAAGACATGTACCAGGGTGTTCATTGGAAGTTATCAACAAAACAATAAGTGCTATTTAGGAAAGTGTCACCACCCGAGATTCATCTATCCTTAGCTGCACTCAATAGCTGCCTTAGCTATGTTTTATGTATGACATTGTCTCTTGTCTAAAGGAGATGGTTGTCAATTAGAGGCTTAGCAATAATTAGTACAGTAGGTGCAATTGCAGAGAGGCCGAGGGAGCATTTTACTTGCCGGCAATAGGGCGCTTTGTACCCTTGCTATGCTACTGCTTTGAATCTTCTGATAGCTATGAGAGGGAAACACAAGATGACCGGAAAGCCCTCTTATTCTAAACTGTTTAGTGTTTCTGCATACAGTTTCTCTACAGATTCCACTTTAGCCTACATAGTCAGTCTTCAATTGTCTGACTGGTTCCAGGCGGGGGTGGAACCTGTGCTTGTCGCCTGAAGTTATGATCATATTATTACTTCGTCTGGAGACATTTGACATGTTCAATTACTATTCTCTGTTTGGTAGCCTAATGCAGTGGTTCCCAACCCGTGGTCCTGGGCCACCTGGGGGTCCGCGAAGCCTCCTTAGGGGGTCCGCAACTGCTCAGAAAATTAAATAATATTAACAGATTAGGTCCCTAAATTTCTTTAATGATTCATTAGGGGGGTCCCGGGGTTCCAATAATGATTCAGTGGGGGTCACCGGGTTCCTATAATGTAAAGTGGGGGTCCACAGAAGTCAAAAGGTTGGGAACCACTGGCCTAATGGATAGAAAACTTGGAGGCTCTGTTCTTCAGTTGATAATCTCTTTCCTAACCAAACACATTCAATGTATTGTCACCCCAATTTTCAACCTGTACATTAGGGGTGCCTCGGGTCTCTTCTCTAGGTCAGGACCAATTAATATGTTTGCCCCCTTGGAAGGCTCAATTCTGTAACTATATATTCTAATTCCTTGCCTTATTAACAACACCCAGTGTTTCCTTAATATTAACTGTAAGAAGTTTTGTTGCTCTCAAGATCTGCCTTTCCATCATTCTTTACTTGATGAAGACCAACTTTGTCACCCCAAGGAAGTAAAATTCCTACCAGGAATGATTTTGAACCCCATACTTCTGCTCGAGATCATGTCCCATATCTACCAAGTCAGTGTGGAATATGGTCAATCTAGATGATCAGATGTCCTTTCTAGCTACCCTCGAGCAATGTTTAAATCCTGCCACCAGTGGCTCTGAATTAATTGCAATAGTCACTTCTCCTGCTGCCGAACCCACAGGGTGTCATATTATATCTGCTATAATATCACCAAGGCTGGACCACCCCAATGGTCTGTTTTAGGGCCCATTGTATTATCTGATAACTTGACTGCTGTGCATACGGACTGTGCCTGCTCGCCACACATTATACAAGTTTTTTGGGTGGCTTCTGGTCGACATCTTTGAGGTGCACATTTAGTTCAAGGCCTTTTGTAATCTATAAATGGGACCTGTATTTCCATCAATTGATTTGATAAGCAAGTGCCAAATTAAACTTATATTCGACCACTGGAGGCCACCTGAAAGGTTAGAAATTGTAAAAAGTCCCATAGGTTTCAGGGGTTGGGGAATGCAAACTGTACCTTGTAAAACACTCTTCACAGAAAGCTGCCCTTTACCATTATGCGGCTGAAGACCTGACTGCTCCTGAAATAATGTTTCTCTATGATGCTGTCCAGACATAGTCAACTCCTAAGACCCTTGATTGGCATACGAGCACTAAATAATTCCAGATAAAACCTTCACCCTTTTTAACAAATAATCAATGCATGTGTGGTTTCCGAAATCGTTTTTGCTTGTGCATTGACAAATTGACCAATCAATTCACTTTAAAATGTACTCATCCGTGCCACTCTGTACAGGGTGCAGGTGATTTACCCTGGATCACACCACTCTACCCTTCTTAATACTAGCATCCTTGTCTTGCATAAGGTGTTGGTGGGTGCAGGTGGTGGACACTGGAAAATTTTTGGGGACTGGTACTTACTATTTTAATCGTCAGACTTTAAAACAGACCAGGATAGAGAAAGTAAGAAAAGTCAGAAAAAAATAGGAAAATATCAAAACAGGGGCAAATGGAGAAAACAGGGATGAAAAAGAACCCGCAAGAGTGAGTTAAAGAGGCAGAGAGTGTAGGCTGGTGGAAAACGGAGGTAAGAGGTAAAGTCAAGATTAAGCAGCCTTGGTATTCCGCAAATGCAGCATTCGGAAACACCAGCAGTGGGTTCCCAAGGAAATCTATGGAACTTTGTAATTATGTTATACGTTTATTTATTTAACAAAATGAGAACTGCCCTACGCATTTAAACCCAGAATAATTTTCCTTCCTATTACCTCCTATACCAAAAGACCTTATACTCCCACAACCCAATCTTACAATCCGCCGTTGCCAAGGTCACTGCCTCATCTCTTGTGGAGTGTGGTGGTATATGACTTGCATCTGGTTGTTGCACATGTGAAATCCACAGTCAAACAAAAAAGCTATTTGAAAACTGCAGTAATTTGTCTTTTGGTTTATGCTTCGTTTCGTTTGGACAATCTGCTCCAGTTGGAGGCACATCTGCAGACTGTGTCTGCTCTGTGAGGACTGGCAGTGCAAGCAATTGCAGGTGGACAAATAATGAATATAAAACAGTACAAAAACACCCAAGCGCTGCTGCATTTTGACATGCTTGCCTGCAGTGAGGCTGGCAGAGGCGGACCCCTGATGGAGGCAGGTGCATTCTTACTACCTGTTGGGGGCACAGTTTCATAAGGCCATAAACTGAATGGAATGCTCTTTTAAAACTACCACTGTGCTATTGAAAAAACAAGCATTGGCTAAGCAAGTAGGTATGGTCTTGGCAAACATACTTTTTCATCATTTTTTTGCAAGCAAGTGTGCTAGAAATTAAACAAATTTAAGCCAAATAAAATGTATACAAAAAAATGAAAGGAATAATAGCCCCAAAGCTCTGGCACTGAAGTGCACTACTTTTAAGGTGGACATGAACACTCAAACCTGCCAATGTGTGAAACTTTTTTCACCATGGAAGGAGGGGGCAGGGCTTCGAAGGGGGAGGGGCTTAGTGCCAGAACATAACCAGTGGCACTTGTTAATTCACCGCTTCCGTTTCCTTCCCCACCTCAAACACTTAAAATAAATAAAGCTTTTAGGCTACCGCCGATGTCCTGGGGAGGTTTCAAACCTCATAATGGACATTGGCTGAGCAGGGCCTTGAGACAATGAGTGGAAAACCAACTAATTATGTGCATGTGTGATATTGGCTCCTCAAAGGGTGACCGTGTTATGGGAGTCAATATCGGGTGACATATGGTGGCATCTTGTGAGATGGAGGTTTGCACATGTGATCAGAAATAACGCTATCACTTACAGTGAAAGAGAGCCAATGGCTGAAACAAGCTGACCCCTTGTCCCATGCTGTATGCAATGAGGAGCAGAAGCAAAATATGAATTACAGTTTAACAGACCAGTGGATAAAGATAGCTGTCACCATGCCCTTGTATGTACGTATATATGTATGTGCTTGTATTTATGTTTTTTTAATACACGAGGCTGGTGAGACAATAAGAGCTATGTCTAGGCCAGAATTTGTGAGTGAGAATGCAGGTATTCTTGAGTGCCAGAGTTCATAGGAACCAGAACCATTACAATTGAACTAGAATTATTCATAATTAAAACATAGCAAAAAACTTGTTATAACGCAGTAGGACTGAAAACCTACTTGGGAAAGTGGTGTGGTCATCCTTATTATTCCCATACTACATGTGGACTTTTAAAACTGATTTGGGGGAACAAGATTTTCCAAAGTTTTTTCTGATTAAAATGACATCAGTATGAGATAACTCCTAATCCCAAGGTAAGCCACTTTCCAAAATTACTAATAATCACAGTATGGTTATTTTCAGGTACTGAAATTACCACATCACACTTACCTTGTTGCAAATAATGGAGACCTAATTACAAATTTAGCAGTAAGTTCACTGAGTCACTCCATTATATTACAGACTCTATGGGGAATATTTATAAAAAGATTGCATCACGTTTGCACCACGCAGCCTGTTACACGTCAGAAGCCAACCTCTAAGTCAGATTTTTTAAGCCACGCAAAGCCACTTTGTGTGGCTTTTAGTGGCTTTAAAAATCTGGAGTAATGCAACGCAGCCAGGGGCATAGCTCCAGTGGTGGTGTTTGGGGTGTTACACCCCCTAATCAATGTTCTTTCTGAAGAATAGTTGGGTACAGTTGCTTTCATTCGGGTATGGTGAGGTGCCTGTTGGATTTCACCTGGCATTTATGCACGCATGCACTGACAAAAATACACACACACTCTCTCATCTCTGTTTTGAAAGCCCTAAAATGTTTTCCTTATTTTACAAGATACTATGTTTCTCTCACTTAGGAGCATATTTGAGAGCCCCTAGCGCATCCTTGTGCCACATTAGCATCATTTTTTAACTCTAAAGTGCCCCAACGAGGCCAAAATCCCTGCGCCGTATTTATAAAGTGGCACAGTGCATGGATTGCACCACTTTGTACCCCTTTGTGCTACCTTATGCCTGCGGCGGGCATAATGTATGCAAAGGGGCGTTCCCCTGTTAAGGGGGCTGAAAAAATGGTGCAAAGAAATTTAACAGATTTCTTTGCATCATTTTCTTCGCCACTTTTAACGCCTGCTCAGAGCAGGGATCAAAAGGATGCTCAACATTGATTATATAGGCCTCAGTGAGCTTTGCAGGATTAGCATAAAAAATGTTGATGCTAATCCTGCAAAGCTCCAGACTAGTGTAAAAAATGTTGACGCTAGTCCCCTAACTACCGTCATGGTGCGCCATACTTTAAATATGGCGCACACATGGTGGCGTTAAGGGGTGCTAAGGGGTACAAGATGCTACGATCGCGCTAAGCAGCCCATTGTGCACCAGCACAGGGGGAAAACTCAGGAATGCACCATATGCCTTAAATACAGGACATTCCTGCCCTTCCAGTGTCATGCAGTGCAGCACAGCGCAGCAAGGTGACTTAATATGGCCCTATGATTCCAATCATGGGCTTTTTTACTACAAAGCCTTGCTTTATGGTGTATTAGTCGAGTTAGTTCAATGGCAAAAAACAAGAAATACATTATATACATATATGTCTCATAAAATCTTGGGCTGGAAGCACGATGTCCGTTATAACATGGAGTGAGGTGGCTGCCATATCTAAGAGTGCCCAAAACAAAGGGGTGTACTGTGGTAGCAAAAGCACTGAGAGATCTCAACACACTCAGATATTCAGGGCAGAAAATATATTGTCCTCTTCATTTTGTTTTCTCAACTAGTAAGTGACCTAGAAACCAATACTTTTAGGTTTTAAGCTGTGGCATGCAACACATATATCCAGGGACTTGAGGTTGGAAAGTAGAGTGCTGAAAACCCACAGTTGGTTAGGCAAGTACTGCGACAACGCCTTAAGCACTCTTTGAAGAGTTTCTCCACATACTTTGATACCACTTTCCCCTTTCAGGTCCAAGCCCCTAAAAAGAATGAACCCCTAACTTCCCACTCCAACTCTTTTTTGAGATGTGAGCCCATATGTGAAAATATCTATCATAGAAAGGTTTCCATGAGCTGTCCTTCTGTAGTATTGTGGTGGCAGAACAGAAATACTTTCCTGCTTTCAGTAGGTCCTTCTCGTTTTGTAGGACAGAAAGAAGGAGACACTCTGCAGTCTACCTAGGTCTTCATTTGACTGCCTTGATGTCATGCTCTCCTGATAACTTTCACTTTCCATCTTCCTAATCGTGAATTCACCTCTCTCTCCATTCTGTTGCCACCTGTGTACCCTTCCTCTCCTTGTTCTACTCTCCTGCTTGCTCCTTTCCTATTTATTGGTTAGAAAACTTAGGCCCATAATTATACTTTTTAGCGTCGCATTAACGTCATTTTTTGAACAAAAGTGGCACAAACTTACCAAATACAGTTGCATTTTGTACATTTGCGCCGCTTTTGTGTCAAAAAGCGGGGCAAATGTGGCGCTACAAAAGTATAAATATGGGCGTTAGAGTGGCTACCCACAACACAGTAGCACCACGTAGTGAGAAAGTAGCATTTTAGAGACTGCTGGACATCTTTGAAAGATGCCGATCTGTGACTGTTAAACATGATTGAGTGTTGCTTGCTTGTGATTATTGGACATCGATGAGAGATGCCTCTTTTTGATTAATAAACGATTTTGTGAGATGGCAGGCTGTGATGGGTGATCACGTTCGAGAGATGAGAGCCTGCAATGGTTAAACATATTTGAAAGGCGCTGGTCTGTGATTGCTTAACAGGACAGACTGGTGCCAATCTGTGATTTATAGACACTTCTGAGTGATGGTGGTCTGTGATTGTTAAATACGTGCTCCAGTGGCCCATAGTTGGCAAAGCAGTGCTCCCTTCGCTACAAACTACGATTCATTCAACCATCAGTCAATAGGACAGAGCCTCTTGTAACAATGCGAAATGGATATGTTAAGAACATACAAAGTATTTATTAAACTTCAAAAGCATGATCACTTTTTTCTTCAATGTGATACATTTCTGGGTAGAAAAGAGAGTTTGAAACACATTTGGTTCATGCACGCCCTTATGTCAACTCGTGGGGGAATATGTGCATTGAAGTGAACTAGTGCAGTAAAACTGAGGATGCCAACAATTTGCATTGGCTAAGAAAATGGACTAATTCGGTTATCCAGAACCTTAGTTTGTCAGGCAATTCTTCAATGAAAAAAGCAACTCCTGAACATCTTGAAATCAGGATGTATGTCATTACATCAGCAACAAGTTAGTTGACATGAAGTATGAGGTATTGTTGGTAACAAAAGGTTCATACCACATCATGTCCACACAAATGAACCTTAAAAGGTTACATTTGAGCAGCAAATGGGATTCGGAGAAAAATGGGCAAACAAGTAAGGTGTCATATTTATCGTGCGAAGAAAAGGTGTGTGTTTTTTGTTTGACACACTTTGAAAGATGACTTTACCTTACAGTCTGGCTGTGCATAGATTTAACGTGTAAACAAGGACAACAACAGAGGAATTGAGTAATTCTGGAGCCATGGCACTTATTATATAAATAGTGCTTGTGACTATGAATCCACCATCTGTTACACATTTTTCAGATTTCAACAAAAAATGTAGTAAAACAAATTATTCACACCCTCTCACAGAAACACAATAATATAAAGGTAATACATTCTATCCCTTGGCCAGCTTTGCTCCACCATATTTCTAAGCATAATGACTTGAGAGATCTGCTACACCCCTAGTCACTCGAGGACTCTAACAGAGCTCACCCGGCAAGCCAAAAAACAATCACGTATTCCAAACACTGACATCTTTTAATGTCAACAAAAGAAAGGGGCAACATCATGCAGTGCATCTTGGAAAATTGCTCTACTAACTCTCAGAATGCCAATCGTATAAAAGAGGATTTTAATGTAGCAGATCTCTGACTTCACTCCTATGCTCCTGTTACCTCCCCAGATCCATAAGATCTCAGAGTTGACGGCCTCCTGCAACAGCCGGCATGGGGCACTTGATTAAAAACATAACGTTGGCAACACAATAAAGGGACCTGCAGAGTGACTCAAGGATGTCAGCATTTCACGAAAACGGTAAAATGTGTGTCTACCTCTCACAGTCGTCATACTAATACTGCCAGGTGCTGAATCCCATAACAGGATAATTGCAACTTGAGGGTCCTCACAAACAACATGAACATGGTTCATGCATAAGCCCAAAACAAAGACTCACCCTACATGGTGTAGCTAACTATCTGTGAGGGTAGACATTTGACAGCCCCGCATTGGGGTAGTTAGTGCTCTAGAGGTGCTACAATACAATAAAATAACATGTCAGGACACATAACACCATGATGCCTCCTAACTAGGACACCATGTAAGGCCACACTCTTCCTATTAAGCACTCCCCAAGGTGTAGCGTGCACCCCATCCATCTGTGTGCATGGTGGCTTGTCTAGGGTGAGATGCACTATAAAAATGGAACAATACAATGCAATTCATGCTTAGAGCTAACGATCTATGAATGCTGATCTGGAATTGTTATAGTTACTATTGGCCAGTGGTATGTTGCATGTTACAAGTGAAACGATATAACATCTTTCTCCTTTACCACCCCTTACCCTGCTCCACTTCCCTAGCTGTGATTTGATACTAGCCCCATCTCCCATGGTTGCCATCACTCTGCCACCTCTTTGCCTGTCCTGTTTAGGTATTTTGCTTATGCTTCTCGATCCAGGGCCTTTAATCTCCCTTGTACACTAAGTGTCACATTTAACAAAAAATCACAGAGTGCGGCAAGTCAATTTGCTGTGCTACACTGGTTGATAGGGAAATGGAAGGAATATGCCATACTTAACACTGTGTGGCACATTCCTGCTTTTTCCCTCCACTGCTGCACAATGTGGTGCCCGCATTGTAAGTAGGATTATTTTTGGGCAGGAAGCAACATCTTCCTGTGCAAAACCAATCCTAAGAGGCATTTTCCTCTTTCTATGTGTGCTGCACAATGCAGCACACATAGCAGAAGGGAGTAACAAGGAGAAATAAAGACATTCAATTTTATGATGCCTCACCCGCGGAGGCATAGGTTTTTGTCACATTCCCAAGCCTACCAGTAATGGCAAATCTGTGAATGTGCCAAAATCCATGGGTGGATGCTTGGCAACACCCACACTCTACCCATGGAACGCCTTCTCAGGCCAGAGTAATGCAACACAGTGATTTGTTCTGCTTAGTGAAACTCTAGATTTATCAAGCTGGGCCTGGCCATGCATGGTGGTAGGCCTTGCATGGTGGTAGGCCTTGCATGACTTGACTAATCTAACTTAAGAGTTGTGCCGCTCTTGCACCTTGTTGCGTGGCTCAAGACCGTTGCATCTGTTTGATAAATACACTCCTTATTGTTTGTTTTACTTCTCCCCTGTTCCCTTCTGTGCTTTCCAATTGTTGCTTCCACCTCGCTGTCTCTTCTTCCCTTTTGATCCATCTCTCACTGGTTATGCATTGCACATGAAATGGAAACTGTCCTTGATCTTTAGTAAATGCTGCATATGAGCCACAGTTGTTCCCACATGCCTTGCACCAAACATCCTACGTAGGGTACAGTACAGTGAGAAGCTAACTAATCAATGAGTCCAAAGGCGCCCAGGAGCTCGGTGCTAATTGGACCACTTGCACCATGAAGCACTAACTCAATAACCCAATAAGCTCTCACTGGCCTCACAATGGGTATGAAAGAGTCATTTAAATACCAATACAATAAATACAATCCCACCTCTTTCTCATGTCCTCCCGCATTCTTGCTGGTAATAGGGCGCAGCTCTTTTCACTGCTTCCAAGAGAAAAAAATGACATCATTTATAACTGTATACCTGATGAATGACAGTGGTGGCCTCTGGGAGGGGATTTACTGCTACGGAGACTGCTGCTGCAATGCAGCAACACAGGCATCCACAATTCGTGCCCCTTGTCGCCTACAGGAAAGGATCCGGTTTTCAGTGGTCCAAAGAAAACCACAAATGTACACGTCCCTGTTTTCCAGCCACCTGATCCTACACTAAACCATACTATGCACCAGTGTCCCAGAGTATTCAGAGCTGGGGATGAAAGGCCCTGCGCAAATCCCCAGAACCATCCTGTGCTGAAGTCAAAAGTCCCCTCCTGGGGTCAATCTCCTAGTTATCTATCCCTAGAGGTGAAAGACCTTGCATCCCAGTGTTAATCCCCTGAGCCTTCCAGCCCTTGAGGTTAAAGTCTTTTTTATCCCGGGGATTAATCCTTTGCGCCACTAAGTTATGGGGGGACGGCTTTTTAACACCCCGTCAGTTCTCTGATCCCCCTGCCCTGAAGTAAAAAGGCTCAATAACCTTGTGGATCTAAACAGACAGAGCCAGCATCGCCAGGCGGAAGCGCTCTTAAAGTCTCTTGAGACCACCAGCTGCAGAGGCACAGAGCACAGACCCTGTGCCTCTGCACAGCCTCACATCTTTATACTGAGAGATACAGAGATGGGGGAACGGATGACTCCGTGTCACTAACACGATTTGTTTCCGGACCAGGGATTCCATGAAGTACAGCATTGCATTGTGGAACCTGTATTCTACATTTAGTTCAACGGCAGCAATTAGATTAGCACATGCTGCTTATATAAAAGACCTGAAACTCTTCTTCATCGAGCAACATCATATCGGACTCCTGCATATACTATTATGTTAATTACGGGGGGGGAAGGTGGGGGGGGGGGTGTTGCAAAAATCAAAAACTGCTATTTAAATAAAATGCGCAACAAAACAATTACCTTTGAGATTAAATCACAGAACAGACGAAATATAGTATGCCGCCCATAGGAACTTGCATTGATTGACATGCTGTATTTCTAGAGCCTTTTTGTGCAGTCATTCTCTTATGCACGCGTCTGCCCTGTTCTGAAATGGCGTCTGAGCTGAGTGTGAGCACAAATATCAAGAGTCCGTACAACGCATGAGTTATATTGTATATTACATTTTAACGCTGTTTAGAGAGGGATTCCAAATTATTTCAACTTTCGAAAACATTATTTTTCAAGGCTCAGCTCCAGGCTCTGAAAGCAAAGGTATTATGCGCGAAGGGTTTGATCTTCGGAAAGGTTACGAGATTTATGGTATACACAAGTGATCCTGCTGAACTTTACCTAAATACCATGGAATGAGGCCAGACTGAATTAAAATAACCACAGTCCACACACATTCCACATTCCAGGTCGGGGAAGCCGGTGTCTGAATATCAAAATATCAAAACATCATACCCTTTTCCCCAGTATTCAATAAGTGCTTCTTGGTTTTTCGCCATGATTTCTTTACAAGTTTGTTTTGCTGCTTGGATGGAGAAAAAGCTACTATGTGGCTTATGGAGAGCGTGCACCCCGTTTCAAATTCAGCAAGCTCTGTATATATTTGACCACCACCTTTGTTCACATGACAATCATACATGCGAGCAAAGGGCCTTTTCAGTAATACACATTGCTACCCATGCAGTGCTCTGTGGAGTAGAGGGGCATAGTATCTATGCCCTGTTTACCGGGCATGACTACCACTAGCTTGCCATGCAGTAGAGGATCGATAATAGAGCCAAGAACGTTTTTTTTTTACCTGTCCCTGCAACTAGGTTTTTCATTCATCCATATGGGACATGGATGATGCATATGGGTACATTACTTCTGTGTGTGGGGTGAAAGTGACACATTTAACTGTAGCCACACTTAAATAAAAATGTTTTGTCAAGATGCAAGGAGTTTCTAAGATTGAAGATCGAGAGAGCCGCAGAAAGCTGGTGAATTGCTGGGCTCCTCCTGAACATTTCATTGTGAATGAGATGATACAGAGAGTCTCTTTAAAGGTAGATAGTTTCCTATGCCCCTTTTCACCCCCTTGTTTCACTGGGAAGTTGACCTCAGAGGTTAAGAGACAGATAACTCAGGCAGCCTCCCTCTCATTTGGGACCTAGTTTTGGGGATCCCCGACCCCAGCTCCGCCCCACTCTATCACCACTTTCAATGTAGACCCTAACAACAAGACAAAGGCTGAAGCAGTCGAAAAACTGTCCAGAACCAGTTTCAGAGGTGATTGCTGGTTTAGTCAAAGACTGTCTGCACCTTTGGTGTAAATATGGTACAGAAATTTCTAGGCAGTGTGCTAAAAGTTTGTTACGGGTATCTGGGGTCTCCACATCAGTGGTGAACAAGAAACTCTATGAAATCAAGTGTTGCAGCAATTACCACCACCTCTCCTTGCCAGAATTGGGACCAGAAACCTAGGGAGTTTTACTAATCTGCCAGAAGGGGCTGTTTTTACTATGGTCTGAGAGACAGATCTGACCAACTCCTCAGGACGTTTGTTGGAAGTGCCCTTGCATGAGGACAGTGCAGCTATAAGGGAGGGGGCCTTTAAAATATCCAAGGAGGGAAAAATAGAAGCCATTTGTTAAAACACCAGTAAGGTGTTTCACTGTTCTTTCAAGGGTGAGGCCTCAAAGCCGTGAATGAAGTGCACCCACAGTGCATCCCAAGAAGTATGCACCCAGAGCCAGAGGGTGCTGTGAAACTCAACCCCACATGAGTTCTGCTGAAGTGGTAAGTGCTGAGAAGGGCCAGGGCACTATAAAATCCCAACTGCGTCCAGGAGTATTCTAAGAAATACTTAAAATGTGCCAGAGAAAGAGCAACAGCAACAAAGAGGACTCAGCCAGCCCAGAACATTCACTGCTACTACTCGGGATGGGCACCTAGTTTGTTCATGTTATGAGTGAGCTAGAGGAAGAGCCAAAGTGGCATGATCCACTGATCCACCAGCGCTACCACTACTGGTACTGCTGCTGCTTACCTGAGTCAGTGTGCACAGATAAACTAGTCGCACACCGCTGGTGCAGTACACTACTATCCCCGCTGAATGGGCCATGCCGATTTCACCTCATCGAGCGCAGCCATGTCCTCGGCGACCTAGGGAGACCCCCAGGTACTGTCTGCATTTAAAGAACGGAAACAGACAAAAAAGGGACTGTGTAAAGTGGGAAAGATAGAAAGTGGGGAGTGACCTTTTCTGCATGGAAAGGTGTACTTGCCAGCATCAGCGTAGGTCAGGGTAGTCTCCAATGGAATCTAAGCATCCCTTAATCCTGGGGAAAGCCCAGAGAGTGATTTGATCGTTCATGAAAATACCACTGAGAACTGCCCAGGCTGACTGTCGCACAGGCTTACTCTTGATAAGTGCTATAAAACATTACTCCAGTCCAGAGTACTGACTGATGATCTCTGATGCCTTTGTACATAGTTATGTTGTGCGTTAATAGTTCTCATTTCAGAAACTTCACTGATGGACATTTGTAGTGTGTCATACTTCTGTACTGGAATGCTCGCTTTGCTGACCTAGGGAGATTCCACGTTCGATTACGTGCAGTCTCCTGAAGTCAGGTGAGCCTGGCGTATTCCCTGAACGGACCTGTTCCTTGCATTTCAACTTACAATAAAGGTTGCTCCATACTTGACCTTCAACGCATCATTCATTACTACAATTTGGCGACGAGGGAGCCGGCTTCTTCAAACCTTCGTTGTTTTTTTTTTGTTCCAGTCCGGATCGTCTTTTGTTTTTTTTCAATTTCCAATCTCGCTTTGCTGCCTCGCCGTGTAGTGCTTCCTGACTGCCGCCGTGGAACATTCCGTAGGTGTATTTTCCATGTTTTTTTTTATTTTTTTTTTTTATTTTTCATAACACCGGCCGTTGGTGTCAGGCGCTTACTGGGCGCGAGTTCAGCACGAGCGTCTGTTATCAACAGACGCTGCGCGTGCATTTTCCTGGACTGACGCTGCTTCAGCTGTGCATCTCCTTGGCAACCAACACGCTAGGGAGACTGACGCAGCGTTTACTAGCGTCTCCCTGGTGACGGAGACGCTAGCCTTTCTATTAAAAAAAAAAAAAAGAGGATACGCGAAGCACGGTGGCAGATTCCACATACATTTTAGTGACAATAGAAACATGGCAGCATGGATGTTACTTCTACAGAGTTATTTTTGTTCTTAAACTAAAGGAAAGAAGTATAATTGAAGCTGGACTTGATTTATATTAAAAAAAAAAAAATAATAATAGAAGAAAATATACCTACTGTGAAGAAGGAAGAAATAACAGGTCCGGGAAGGGAAGAGCAATTAATAAACATACAATTTGTGTTCCTTATATTTGCCTCGGATATGGCTCAAGCTAACTTTACAATCGTTCCCCCACAAGCATTTTGGGCCATGGGTAATTCTCCACCCATTAAGTGGCAAGAGTGGAAGGACTATTTTCTAAATTATTTAGGTGCTATCGACGTTGATAACAAGATGTCTGCAGAACAGAAAAAGAGAATTCTGTTGCATTCTTTGGGTCCTATGGGCCTGAAAACATATAGTAAAATGTTTAAAAACTCTGTAAGTGGCGACATTTGTGCTTTTAATGCTGCGATGCTCGATCTTGACAAGTATTTTGCTCCAAAAGTCTGTATGGGAATCGTTCGTTATAAGTTTTTCCAAAGGAAACAAGAAAAAAATGAGCAGGTGGATGATTATGTTGCAGACTTAAAGAAATTGGCCCTAGACTGTAAATTTGGGACAATTCATGATGAACTTATTAGAGATCAAATTGTCATGCACTGCAGCAATCAATCTATTCAAGAGAGACTTTGGATAAATGGCGATTCTCCTCTGGAAGAAATTTTAGCCATAGAAAGGAAAGCAGAGATCTCTGAAAGATGTTTATCCGAATTAAAATCTACTGGGAAAAATGAGGAGGGTGTTTATAAAGTGACCAATCGGAAACCTGGAAAAACCTTAGAGAGTGGGGAAACTGAAAGAAGGTGTTACAGATGTGATAACAAAGACCACTTAGCTCACTCCAAGTCATGTCCAGCATTAAAATTGAAGTGCAACAAATGTGGAGTGGTGGGCCATTTTGCAAAAGTCTGTAAATCTAAAAAGAAAATAGTCAAGTATATATATGAAGGTGAAAACGTTGTAAAATGTGACACAGTGGAAACGGGTCCTAGAGGGATGGATGAGGATAAGAATTTCATCCTTAATATAATGGAGGTTAACACTAAGGAAAAACCCATATGTGACATGGAAATTGGTGGAGTACATGTTACAATGTATGCAGATTCTGGTTCTCCATTCACAATCGTGAATGAAGATGTGTGGAACAAGTCTTTCGTGGATAAAATTGGCAAGCAGCTTTCTCCACCTGACATTCAGCCGGAAAGTTATACAGGAGAAAAAATAAACTTGTTGGGTTTTAGGTGGTTGGTATTCTCATTCAAGAATAGGAGTGCAAGAGGCAAATTATATGTGGCCAAAAAAGGACCGTTTGTTCTAGGTTGGAAAGATCAAGGACAGTTACAGATGATCTGAATCCAAATGGTAAAGACAAGGTTTTAATGGTGAACGACGAAGACTACTCTTTGACCTCCTTGATGGAAACCAAATTTTCAAAAGTATTTAATAAGTGCTTGGGAAAACTTACCGGTTTCGAACATAAAATTATATTAAAGAGAGAAGCTGTACCAAAAATTCATAAAGTCAGAACTGTACCAATTATGATCAGATAGGAAGTTTCCAAGGAGTTGGACAAATTAATTTCAATGGATGTGATCGAACCGATTGAGAGTTCGGAATGGATTTCGCCTGTAGTTATAGCTCGGCGTAGTAATGGAAAAATCCGTTTATGTGTGGACTTAAGGTATTTAAATAATAATATTCTGATTGATCGTTTTCCTCTACCCAAAATCACGGAAATGGTTTCTTGTCTGGAAGGAGCTTGTTGGTTTTCCACTATCGACTTGTCTTCTGCATATCATCAGATTTCCTTATCGGAGGACTCCAAAAGACTAACAGCCTTTATCACACCCTTTGGATGCTTCCAGTACAAGAGGATGCCCTTCGGTCTTGCGTCTGCAGCAGCTGTTTTTCAACGCCTTATGCACAAACTTTTTGGGAAAATCAAAGGTGTTATGTGCTTCCAAGACGACATTTTAATTTTTGGAAAGGATAAGGGCATGCATGATGAGCGGTTGGAACATGTGTTGGATGTGTTGGGTAATAAGGGGTTGACTGTTGAATTGAGTAAGTGTAAATTTGCAAAGAGGAGTGTGGAATATTTGGGACATGAGATAAGTGGTGAGGGTGTTAGACCTAAAGCCTCTTTGGTGAATGCTATAATTTGGGTGTTTCCTCCTGTGTCTAAGGACGAAGTAAGATCTTTTTTGGGCATGGCGGAGTTTTGTGCCAAATTTATTCCGAACTTTGCCAGTAAGGTCTATAATTTAAGATCTTTGCTCAAAAAGAACTCTTCATTCATGTGGAATGAAGCATGCAACCATGAGTTTGAGTGTGTAAAAAGGGAATTAAGCAAGGCTGCATGTTTGGGAAGTTTTGACCCTAAGTTAGATACTTTTGTTACCACGGATGCAAGTAATAAAGGCTTAGGTGCTGTGTTGTCTCAAAAAGATTGTAATGGTAAGGAAAAAATTATACTTTTTGCTTCCAGATCGTTGTCTCCTCCAGAAGAGAAATACTCAGTTATAGAGAAGGAGGCCTTAGCTTGTGCTTGGGCTTTAGAGCACTTCCGAGCATTCGTGTGGGGAAAAGACATAACTATTTGTTGTGACCACAAACCTTTGATTAAACTGCTTACAAGTGAAGGGAGTGTACTGGCTTCAGCTAGAATTTCAAGGTTGTCTATGCGTCTAAAGGATTACATTTATCGCATCGTGTATGTACCTGGCAAGAGTCATGTAATGGCTGATTGCCTTTCTAGATTGCCTAATTTGTTGGAGAGGTGTGTTGATGACCCGTGGTATGAATGGAATGTGGCTCTTATACATGATTCTGGTAATCCTGCACTTAACGAAGATAGTTGGAGGAAGGAAATGGAGGTGGACACCAATTTACAGTTGATTTTCAAATATGTGTTAGAGGGATGCCCTAAGAAGGATCTGTTACCTGAACAATGCAGAAGTTTTTGGGAGGTCAGGAACGAACTCACTGTTGTAAACAATGTTCTTTGGAGAGGTGATCGAATAATTCCTCCATCAGGTTTAAGAGAAGTAGTCTTAGATTTGTGTCATGAGGGACATTTCGGCATCGTTAGAACTAAGTCGGTGGTTAAAGAGTTGTTTTGGTGGCCAGGAGTTGACAAGTCGGTGGAAAGGTTTGTCAGAACTTGTCATGTATGTTCCTCTGCTGACAAGAGTTTGTGTAACCTTAGACCACCTATGCAGCAAGCGTTTGTTCCCAGGCAACCATGGGAATATGTCGCCATCGATCTCTTAGGTCCAGTTGGTAGCTCTCAAGAGTTTGTAATAGTCCTTATTGATTTGTTCTCCAAATGGCCAGAAATTGGTATTTTAGAAAAAGCAGATACGGTAAGCGTACTGGAGTTTTTGGATAAGGTTTTCCTCACAGAAGGCATTCCTTCTAAGTTGCTAAGTGATAACGGTGTGCAGTTTATGTCGGATGCGGCAAAGAAGTATTTTTGGAGGGTGGGAATTGAACATAAAACCACATCTCTGTATAATCCCAGTGGAAATGGCACCGTGGAAAGGTTCAATAGAGTCATTAAAGGTATAATTCAGAGTGCTATGAATGTGGGAGAGGATTGGCACATTGCCATTTTTAAAGCGGTGTGGGCGTATAGGATTACTGAGAACGTGACTACTGGTCTCAGTCCATTTGTTATTATGAGGGGAAGGAGTCCGAGAGGCAAACCTAACCCTGCTTGGTTGGTTGAGACAGGCATCCAACATTGGTCAGTGGAGAGTGTTAGGAATTGTTTGGATAGGTCTCTTGAGAAATCAAAGTCTTATTATGACAAGCTCCATCATGTCAAGCCTGTGGAAATCAATGTTGGTGATTGGGTTAGAGTAAAAAAACCTTATAAAGTCAAGAAGGGTGAAAGCCAGTACTTTGAGCCTGAACGTGTTATGGAAGTTTTGCACAATGCCGTTAAACTAAGTGATGGTAAGGTGTGGAATCTTAAGCGCATTGTTTTACTTAGAAATATACAGGGACCTGGGTCGAATGAAGTCCACATTAACAGTAAGAGAGGTGAGAAGGGAAGGCCTGTACGGCCTGAATGGTTGGAAGATGAGGTTACGGGTCACGATGCTGCCCCGTCTCCACAAATTCTTCATGATAGTGTTTTGAGTGAGGAGGTGGGTGTGAGTGACTCAACGGCAGAGTCAGAGAATGTGAATGTGTCTGAGTGCGCACTTCAGTGTGACTCTGTAGAAAGGAAAAGGAAAGTGATGCCTCCTGGTTGCTTGAAGGATTACGTGTTAGGATACTTAGCTGACATCTCTGATTTTCATGTTTAATTATTTTCTCTGTTATATTTATATTTTATTTTCCTTGTTTTTTTTCTTTCGCATTTTATTCTCTTGTTATTGGAAAAGAAGGGGGATGTGTAGTGTGTCATACTTCTGTACTGGAATGCTCGCTTTGCTGACCTAGGGAGATTCCACGTTCGATTACGTGCAGTCTCCTGAAGTCAGTTGAGCCTGGCGTATTCCCTGAACGGACCTGTTCCTTGCATTTCAACTTACAATAAAGGTTGCTCCATACTTGACCTTCAACGCATCATTCATTACTACAACATTTGATTTATGAATCACTAACTGAAGGTTTACTGAGGTCTGAATCTTCAACCCCACACCACCTTTCTAAGTTAAAGCTGGTGTGTGGTTGCTGAAACCAGGGGCCAATTGAGAAAGGGGTGTAGTTGATGTTCAGTATTTTACTAAATAGTACGGTTAAACCCAAGGATGCCAGAGGTAAAAGGCTTTGATTGGTACAACCTGAACCCAAGAACGAGGATTGCCCTTGGACTCCTTTAAATGAACAATGAAATCAGTAGTAACTTATTCTATCATTCTTAACACCCCCCAAAATCACAGTTTCGTGAGGACATCATAAAATATTTCAGAGACAGAGATTGTAATGCAGCATAAACCGGGTCAATATTTACTTAAAGTAGTGCAACATAGGCGTGTGTGGAAATCTTCAGCACTGCTTTGGGCAAATGGCAAAAAATAACCCAGAACCGCGGTCAGTCAAAAATCTTTATTCGCCTCTTTTGTAAATATCCATAAAAGAACATATGTACAGAGTTAATTGATAAGTTAAAATGATAAAAGACATCAATAAATAGAAATAGACCATACATGCATAAGATGATCTGTAAAAAAAAAAAACAATAAATAAAATTACAGTCATTGGAACCATTTAAAATTTGCATACCTGGTCAAATAGTCATTAGGTCATCTAGAATGTATTTTGCAGAGCTGTGCAAAATTATAACAAAAGTGCTTAACAATTAGATTCAAGGTTTTTCCTTTCTTTTATTGCTGCAACAATAAAATGATAAATAACTCTACAGATCATATCAGACTGGAGTAACTGCAGATGACAAATAGCTTCCTTACACATCCTGATATTTAGTGATTTAAGAATTGGCATTAAAAAAACCCTTCCTCTGTTCCTTGTACAGCTTACAGAATAAAAACACATGCATTTGTGATTGTTCTGAACGCATATCACATAGTCAGGGTATTAGGTCCCTATTGCGGTACATTTTGGCAGGATAAGCCACAAAAAAATGGGCCAGGCCCAGACGAAACCTTGTCAGGAAAAATCTATGTTGCTGAAAGATAGTTAAAAGATAGGGTTCGATTTTAGATGTGGCACATAAGGTAAGATAAGCTGCCACCATGCCTTTCCCCAAATCGTGCTGCTCTCTGTCAGTAGCCAATTTCTCTAGGAATTTGTTTTTTACTACTGGGATGTCCTGCTTGACTATGGCCCTAGGATTAAAAAATAAATCTGATCTGTTAAGGCTGCTCAAGGACTCTTCAATGTACATAACCCAGGTGCATCTCTGTACTCCATCCAGCCTCATACAGTCCATAAGCAGTGTCTGTGTGAGAGCTGCTTCTGGCCTAGACCAAACAGACATCCAGAGGGCTAAAGGGGCTAACTTAATGAAGTCCTCCAAAAAAGGAAGACCTAATTCTACGTGTGGAATTATAGAGGGAACACTCTGAGAGAGTGAAAGTAGACTTCTCAGAAATTAGTTTTCTCTTATTTGCAGAGATGTATAGCCCCATACCCCAGCACCACATCTGACAATTGAAGTAGGCCTTGGCTTATAGATGGTGGTAATGGGCTTTAGTGGTTCACAACCTAGTTTAATAATGAATTTGCGTAGAGCTGCCACTGCTTGATTGTATTATATATTCCTGATTTCTCGAAGGTGCTTCCAGTTAGACCCATTATCAATGGGAATCCCCAAGTACGTAAAGGTATTCACCCTGCTCAATTGGATAACTTTGATAGAAAACTGAGGGGCTCTGGTTCTTGGGCGGCCACAAATCATAGTATATGAGTTTGTTTTATTAGTGGAAAGTCCCAGCGCCGTCATGAAGTCAACAAATCCTTTAAAAAGATTTTGGAGGGCCCTCCCAGTTCTTGCCATCAGGACACAGTCATCGGCATACATAAGTACCGGGTGTGGTCTGTCGGCGATCTTAGAGGGATCTGCCTTTCGTCAATCAGAGCTTCCTCTCGGCCATTTATATAAAATGTAAAAAGGAAGGGTGCGAGAACACAGCCCTCTCTTACCCCTTTCCTAACCTTAAAGGGGCTGGTGCATTGCCCCTCTTGCCCAAATCTCACCTTAGCTTCCACATCATTGTGAAGTTGAGCCAACTGGGACACTATCTTTGGATTTGCCCCATTTATTGGTTAACATTGCCCATGATTTGCTTCTGTCCATGTTGTCAAAAGCTGCTGTTAGATCCATAAATGCCAAAACAAGACACCCTTTTTTTGCCCCCACATACTTTTCTCTAATCAAGTGGAGGTTCCAACATTGGTCGACTGCCCCCACCGCCTTCCTGAAGCCAAACTGTGACTCAGAGAGGATGTTATTGTCAAGAGCCCAGGCTTCCAAATGGGATTTTCCCAAAAATCTTTGCAGTGGCGTCAATCAGAGAGATTGGACAATAACAAGCAGGGTCATTCCGGTCTCCCTTTTAAAAAATTGGGACAATGATGGCACTAGACCATGATGGAGGAACGGCAGAGGTTGCCACAGCTCTAAAAAGGTTTACCAAAATTGGCCCTCGAGCCTTATCTGGCAATGAGACATTAATTGCAAGTTTGACATAGTTTAGGTCTATGTCCACGTATCCTTACTGCCTTACTGCCAAGTAGGGCAGGGCCATTTACAACAGTCACTTCACAGTCATCCGAACGACCTTCATACAGCTTTGTAAAATGACTGACCCAGCTCTGCTTTGGGATGTGTACCTCACCAACTTTGTTTGTATCAGAGCTAAAAAAAAAAGGGGTGTTGACAACTTTCCAGAACTGTGCCTGTTATTGGTCGCTGAGGCAGTGGTCAATTTCTTGAATGCCTCTTCTCTAATCACTTTCTTGCTAGCTGAAACTGCCTTCTTGTACTGAGCCCTGCATCTTGTGATCTCTGATTTGTTTCTCGGCGTGGATTTTAATGCCCGTATGAGAAGGGAATGGGAGTGAGTGGTTGATTTATCAAACCACTTTGCAAGTTAGATTTTGGCAGATTGAGTTGGAAAAGTTAGATGTGCCCTAACTGCCATGCAGATATCTACAAAAGCTCCCAGGACCTTGGATGGGGGTAGCTCGGTGTTTAGACAGGTTTCAAAGGTGACCACATTTTTGCCCACAACCCTACTTAAGAGAATTTCTTTGTCCACTTTGTGCTATTTGCATAACACAGCTTTATTCCTATGGTATTCCACAGGCCCTCCAATTTTCTGAAAACTTCACTTCTGGAAACCATATTGGAATGATAGGACCAGCGGTTTATGATTGCTGAGGCCACTCGGCACAACCTGAAAAGCACCCAGTTTGTCCGGCCAGGACCTTGACATCATTACCTGATCAATTACAGACCCGTCCCCCTCCCAATACAGGTGATATTGAGGGGAGTAAAGGTCGGTGAGATGCCTCTTGCCAATACTAAATCATGAGTCCTCATAAGGTTATTTAGCTTGTCCCCACAGAGGTTATGAATAAAGTAGAGATAATTGCAGTTATCTTCATCGTATAATCCACATATCCTATTGTCACCTATGGAGCAAAGGGAGTCATTAAAATCCCTATCCCATATAATTATAAGATCCTTATCCAAGCAAAATACAATTTCCTCAATGGCCCTCTCTAGAGTTTGTAAAATCTCAACGTTAGATCTTACGAAATTGCTGTGTTAAAAATTATCCAAGTGCATCATCGGGCTACCCTTCGTAGACAGCAACACTAATTGATAGTAAGGGGAATCAGTTCTGCATTTGGTTACCTTGGCACCTGAAGGGATGTTAATCAGCGTTATCAATCCCCCACTGCTGCAGGTTTTCACGTTGCCAGGGTCGTGACTGACTGAAACCCATTGATATGAATCGCTCTATTGGCCCATGTTTCTTGGAGGTAAACCACCTGCTTGCTTTCTATCAAGGCAAGCCAATCATTGTTGTGGTATTTTTCCCAATATCTGCTATGCTCCAAGAAAGTGTTTGGTAGTGCTGTGTGGAGGACCCTTCAGACCCCACAGGCTGCAAAATAAGTTTTGCCCCTGTATATCAAAACTCTCATCTTCTGAGTTCTGGTCGGGAGGATTTTCCCTTCCTGAATGGATTTCCTCCCAAACCCTCACTAGCAGCACTATTTTGTGGATGGCTGCAGTTATGCTTGGCTGTATCAGCATTCATCATTTGTATCAGGGTAAGCGAATGGGTGAAGGTCGAAAGCCCGTCACTCTCTCTCAGTCAATCAACTTCATCTAGATAATGGTCCAGAGAACTATATTGATTCTGGGTGGAGACAGAAAATTTAAAAATATTACCAGGTTGGCTACAGTCGTCCTTGGGTGGCTGGTAGAAGTAGCCTAGCGGTACACCCTGGATGGTGACATTACTCTCCTGCACAGTTTCACACTGGTTCAGTATCCATTCTACCTGCTGTGGATTTTTAAAATCTACTACCACACAATCACCAGGTTTTCTTTTCTTACCTTTACCCAGCCAAAGTACCCTCCTTAATCCAATGATACCACTCCAGAGACACTCACTGTTTCCCCCCAGTGTTTTATTTAGCCAATGGACTACTTTGTTCCTGAGTTGATAGTCCCGGAACCTCATTTATTACACATCACGCACAGATGAGGTCATCAGCTGCACACACCCAAAACATTTGTGCAATGCTGAGCACGTCTTAGCCTGTGCTATAGCACAAAAGTGAGCTGGCATTCTGTTGTATGACTGAAATAGATAGCTGATATAACAGATTGTTTTAAATAGGAATTCTGAACACTCAAAGACAATTGTCTCACCAATCACAGAATGCTTTAAAGGAATTAAAGTTTAAGTAAATTAGCATTCAAAGGACTAAAACCCCATATTTCAGTCCACCAGAGACAACCAATGTTCCATTTTCATGGCATGATTCCATTGGCTTCTGACACCAACCAGTTTCAAACACTTGAAATGTAGGTGTGTGGCTTGGCAGCAACCTACTCCACAGCACTGAAATAAATCAGGTAATTAAATTGTAATGCTCTTCTCAGAAATCTCATGACATTCATCATGCCTTGCCACCTATAAGCCTATATAACAAGAACACTCATTCTACCTAGACTTGACTATGTCAACGCCCCATACCTTAGTTGGCACATCTCCTTCAAGGACAAATTCCCAACCATGTAATAAAAAGCTCCATGACTCATAGTTAACGTGAATCCACATGACACTTCCAACAAACTGCTTAATGATCCTCATTGGCTACCTGTGAATGCATGCATTAAATTTAGTTCTCTCTACATCATCCACAAGGCTCTTCATGACAACTATGCCTCTTTCCTCCGTGATCACCAAACAAATCTTGTTCAATCCACTGAGATCATCCAGAACCACCTTTTTGAAAGTTTTAAGTTTTCACTGGCAAAAACGGATGCCCGAAATTTAATCTCAGGTTATCTATGTTTAACCCTATAAGTGTCTTTATATTCTTGGCCTGCCATTGGCTTGATCATCCTTCGGCCATACCCATTTCAATATAATCCCAATAACAAAAATTGATTACCAATACCTGATATTCACCATATTAACCACAAACAGTGGGTTCCGGAGTAATTTGCTAACTGCCATATAGCACATCAATGCATCATCAGGATTAGTAAGTGCCATATAAATGTAAATACAATTCAATGTTGTTTTGGATGTTCTACATCAATCCCATCGAAAGAGTTGCAGCCAGGCTTAGGAGGTCAAGTTAATGGCCTAATCTAACACAGAAATTCCACATTGTGTCATAGAGAGACTGAAACAACGTCCTAGAGATTAATTTAAGAATTATCTAGATCACTGTCTGCAATTGTTATTCTCATTGTTGGGGGGGGGGTCGTGTTTCCCACCATGCTGCCGATTTACTAGCCTGACTGCAATAATTGTATGTCCTTTCTGTTTCTCAATTACTATTTAAGCAAGCTCACCAATTGGTGGCTGTGTAATTAGGCAGCTGTCTGGTGCTGAATTCCTACATTGCCTGGATATTGGGCCATGATGTTGGCTGGTACCAGGTCTTCAAGGAGAGTCTTCAGTGATATTTCCTTGGTCCATAGGGTGGAGAGAGGTACTGGCTGAAAAGGTCCTTTCCTAGAGCTAATCTTCCTTTTTAGGTCAAAGCATGCTAGACAGCACAGCCATCTGGTTGTGAAAAGTCTTCTTGTAAAAACATCCCTGGGAATGTGTTCCACACATTATTTACCATTAGCTTTATGGTTTGTAACTCACATTTACTGGCTTTCTATTTGCTGGCTTCATTTGTTTAGGCTGTCCAGCATATCTTTGTCCCTCTTGTGGAGCAAAGCTTGTTCACCAGCGTTCCTTGTATTCATCCACAAGTCCTCTCTTTTCGCAAACAGACCTTTAAATGTTGTTCTTTTCTTGTCACATTTGCTGTGCATTCAAAGACAGAGGTCAAATGTCATGCTCTGTCTTCTGAGGGAGTTTGGCATTTACTTTTCTTTCTCTGACTTCAAAGCGAGAGGATTTATCTGACAACTTTGCTGGTTACTGGGAAAGGAAAGGGTTTTTTCCATCACACAAGAAAATTGAAATGTCTGTAAATTAACTGTGCAAATATTTCAGAATACATCAGTTAGGGAAGCATAATGAAGCACATTTTTTTGTAATTCAGAAA
The DNA here is from genome assembly GCF_031143425.1 of Pleurodeles waltl. Classification (NCBI taxonomy): domain Eukaryota; kingdom Metazoa; phylum Chordata; class Amphibia; order Caudata; family Salamandridae; genus Pleurodeles; species Pleurodeles waltl. Next base: position 442,176,231 of record NC_090450.1, read on the forward strand.
TGTGGTGGAAACAATTATTTTAAATTATCAAAACAAATCAGTGCACTAGGTGATGCTATTGGTGCACATTATCGTTTGTTCACTGTATACGTTTATCAGTAAAACTGTGTATGAAAACGTAATGGTCATTTCTAGTTCTCCTAAATAAATCTGTTTATGGATTTTCAGCTTATATAACAAATTATATACAATAAACAAAAACCACAGTGCTGCTCTAAGCCCAAACTTACAATACCTAGCTCGCAAAGTTACAGACGTGTATACTAGAGGAGTTACATTACAGAAGATAAAGATTTCAATCATTTCAATTGAAAATGTGTTGTCTGTAATTGTAGTGCACTAACACACCATGCATGCTCCACTCTAAGCCACTCCAATGTATGCCACTACACTTTACACCACTCCACTCTACAACACTCTACCCTACCCCAGAACCCTCCACTCTACTCCACAACACTTCACTCCACCACACTCCTCTTCACTCTGTATAATTCAATGCCAAATCACTCTAGGCCACTCTACTCCACTCTAAGACATTCCACTCTATACTATTTCACAACACTCTTCCACCTTACTCAGCTCTATGCCACTACACACTACACCACTCCACTCAGACATTTTACTCCACTCTACAATATGCCACTCCACTTTATGAATTTACTCCACTCTACACCCTTCAACTCTACACCTCTCCACTCTTCAGCCTTCTACTCTTACACTCTACTTTACTCTACTCTATTCTCTATTCCACTTTACGACACTCTACACCATTCTATTTTATGACTCTCTACTCCACTTCACGACACTCCACTCCAGTTTACTACACTCCATGACACAACACTTTACTCCACTCTATGTCTCTACATGCCATGCCACTTGGCTCTAAACAATGCCTATTCACTTTATGCCACTCCACTCTACACCACTCCACTCTACAACTCTACTCCATTCTATATCACTCAACACTACCACTCTACTCCACACTAAGCCACTCCACTCTGCGACTCTATTCCACTCTATGCCACTCCAAGACGCACTAGTCTATACCATTCTATGACACTCCACTCTATGACACTTTACTTCACTCTACACCCCTCCATTCTACTCCATGACACTCCAGTCCATAACACTACGACACTCCACCCTACCTTTCAACACTGTACTCCACTCTTGACCAATCTACTCCCCTCTTCACCACTCTACTCAAATCTTCGCCACTCCACTCTATCACCATCCACACCACAATCCTCTATGGCACTGACTCTTAGCCATGCTAAACAGCAGCCACGTTGTTGTACAAGATGGCTAAAGCACACTGACAAAGCCAATAGCTCTTGCCTAGGCAAGACCTACCAGTTTTGCCAATACTTGTTTCATTTATCCCCCCTTGAGCTGACAGCTGCATTTGAGTACTGTTCACAGCAGTCTTTGTTTCCATACACCCCCCACAGCCCTTTATTCAGTTTGTTGGTGACGTGGTTTTGTTTTAGTATTAGACAGGTATAGAAAGAACTTTATGACAACCTTTGTATTTCCCTTATCTATATGGTAGCATTCTATCCCTTCTTCCTTTCTACATGGTGATGTTTGAGTATTTGAAGATTAATAACTGTCATATTTTCCAAGGTATGGGTCGTGGGGGGGGGCGCCTCTATATTTTTATAGGTGACCATGACTATACCCATGGTCCTTGTGGTTTACTGGATCGGGGGGAGGACTGGGAAGATACTTCTTAGATGATTGCCACATGGCTGCAAATTGGGTGCCTTGGATAGTCGTTTTGAGCACAAAAGTTAAGATTCAGGGGTTGTCCTCAATGATACCAGGTGGCTTTGTCTTGCATATTATGATGTGTTCTTGAAAAAATCAATTCATATTTTTTTATAGTGCAAACAAGACCCAAAGGTATTGTAGTGCTTTACATGAGCACCAGGTACATTACACAAGGTCAGATTCATTTCTTAGGAACCCGATTTGCTCAGAATCACAGAATGTTGAACTGATGCTGAGATTCAAACTCGGTTCTCCAGTTTCAAACTTGGAAGTACTGGCCGTTATGCCACATCCTCTCCTGACAGTGATTTCTGTAAATCATTTTACATAGAATGGTATAGACTAGTGTGTCTTGGAGTGGCATTTTGTTTACTTTTTCGTGTATGGCTCTCACTAGTGTGAACATCAGATTCTATTTCCATTTATCCACTATTAAGACAGCAACGCTGGGGACAAAAGTTGTTACCCACTGTTACTACATCATAAAGAAATTTCAGGGTGCTCGGAATGGCCTCTCTGATGGCCTGTCAGTGCAGCGGACTTTCTTCTCTGATGGAGGGCAAACGACACAGCTTCAGTAGAGGAGTGTGTGAATGACATCGAATGTATTAACCTGTGTGGCATTTGGCCTGTTATTTTTTATTTTACATTTTGGACAAAAGATGAGGTCATGTTACATATAGCTCTACAATACTCCTCTGGTTTCTTGGTATCAGTTGACAGCAGGGTTAGATGCTGATGGGGTCCATATATAATCTAACATTAAACATGGGTAAAAAGTGAATGATTGAGATGTTTTCTCATCAGGCTTCTGGGTGACATCATAGACAATTTGAGCTTCACTCCCCTTGTCTATTTTATGTAACTCACAGTCCCTCTGTAAGAAAAGCATTCCCATTATTCACTGCTACCCATCTCTAACCCTATATTTAATAAATAGAACACTGTGTATTTATCCTCATATGAGAGTTGTCTTTGTGATCTTTGACTGAGTAAGGGGTACAAAGCCCCAGAGGTCGGTTGTCTATATATTTATTTTGACATTTCTGTAACACACACCTTAAAACTAAATGGTTTCTAAGCGCTCAATAGAGGGTGAAAAGGCTGAAGCCAGATGGGGATCATCCACATCAGAAAAGTACATTTTGAGTTGTTTCCTAAAAGTGAAAATGTTGCTGAAGGTCCATAAGTGTAGGGTGAAAGCTGTTGTATGATGCTGACTGGTTATGTGTCCCTTTGTATGACACTTGACTTGTCATACCAGTTTAGCACAGATCTGAATCTACATGAGTATGTCACACATACAGGTGTGCCTAAGTGGGGGACTGTCAGAAGCCCGTTATGCTGCTGAGAACAGCCATGTTTTTACCAGCGTCCAAAACATCATTTACGAGTCTGCTCCTCTAATCACGTCAGGCTACTTGTTCCATAGCCTGGCCACCGTCACTGTGAAGGCTCTTACCCCCATCTTGCCTACCAAACCTGGGTACAGTTACCTTCTTCTGACTATCAACTCTCAACGAACTGCAGGGAACGTATCTGGTAAAGGCAGTCCTAAGGTACTGTGGGGCCAGCAGATATAGAGCCTTAAACGCCAAGCATAAGGCTTTGAAGCTAACCTGCTTCCTTACAGGGAGCCACTGAAGGATCTTAAGCCCTGCCTTACCAAGTGGCTTTTAGATAGTCCTAGGTCTAAACGCGCAACTGTGTTTTGGGTAACTTTAAGTTTGTTAGATACATGGCATTGCAGTAATCCAGGCTAGGAGTGATTAATGCCAGGACCACTGGTACCTTAAGCTCCCCTGGTATGAATGGAAAGGTCTTTCTCAGCATCTTGATGAACTAGATCAAGAGCTCACTTTCTTGTTGAACCGGTGCTCAAAGGTCAGAGCATTATTAAAGACAATACCCAGATTGTTTGTCTCCTTCACCAAGACTGGCAATGGTCCACAGACCTCAGGCCACCAATATTTATTCGAAATGGAGTTGTTGGCTCCAAAAATCAAGATTTCAGTTTTTTCTCCATTTATTTTTAGCCAGTTTTTTTCATCCAGATGTTAACCTCTGCCGTGCAAGACATGAATCTATCAGCGATCGCTGTCCAGTCCTCTCCAAAGGGCACAACAATCTGTGTATTATCTGCGTATGAGGACAGTTGAAAACCCCAGGACCGTATTAGCCATTAGGTTAAAAAATGTACGACCAAGGAAAGAACTGTGCAGGACTTCACACAGCAGTTAAAACGGGAACGCTATAAAGTCTCCGCAGCTAATTGTGCTTATTCTATTCACTAAAAAGACTCACATTGTTGGAGAGCCTTGTCCCTCAGCCCAGAATGTCACAGCCCACTCACCAGAAGAGATGGACAAATGGTGTCAAAGGCTGCATATAGATCCAACATCACCAAAATAGCCACTTCGCCTTGGTCCAACTGCCACCGAATGAAATCTGCCGCAATAAGCAAAGCAGATTCAATGCTATGATTACTCCCGAATCCATTCTGAGAGGGATCTAGGCATTTCTTTTACCAAGAAAGTGTGCAAGTTCTTTATTTAGATGATTCTCAAGTATTTTAGCTGGATCTGGCAATAGCAAAATAGGCCAAAGATTTTTCAAGTTGTTCGCCTCTTCATTAGGCTTTTTCTTCAGAGGGATAATAATGGCCTCCTTCCAACACTGGGGTATTCACCAGAAGTAAGCACAGTGCTTCTGCAGTGACCTCAGGGGCCAACTACAGCACCCTTGGTGGACTTGGTTCCTCCGGGGACCCCAAACTAGTTTGCATTAGAAGGGATACAATCTTATCTTGTGTAAGGAGTGATAAGGTGGCTAATATGTCTCTATTGGGCTGCTCCTCGGCACTCCCACCCCCTAGCTTCATAGTATGTAGATCATCAATTTCAGGAAAATCAGAAAAGATTTCAGAATCTTATCCCTGAAGTATGTGGCCACCTTATCTCAGAACTCCTGAGAATTCTCCTGCGTCTGTTGCATGGGAGGGGGGTTGCAAGATGCTTTACTGTATTGAATAACTCACTCAGAATGTTAATTGCTGATCTGATTTACTGAGAGGAGAAAATGGACTTGGCCTCATTGATGGCTTTTTTGTATATCCTAATTATTATTTTTGTGTGTTTAGTTTTCTCCTCTAAATTAGACTCAAATCTCCATCTGCGCTCTTGACTTCATCACTATCTTTGTAGCTTTTTTAGGTCCTCTGAGAACCACTGGGGTGAGCTTTTCCTCCTGCCTCCTTTCTTCTCTCTAAAAGAGGCTAGCTCATCTTTCGCAGACTGGATCCATTTATTGAAACTGACTGCAGAAGAGCTGTGACTATCCACCTCTCTCTTTTGGGTTGTATCCAGAGTTTTCGATGACTCACTTCCTGAGATACTGCTCCACCTCCTGACCCTGCCATATCTCTAGATATGCAGAACTTGGGTGCACAGTGATCTGTCCAGCGGGGAGGGAGGTAGTCCTCCACTCTTACAGCATCACAATTCATAAGAATTCCGTCAAATGTATGTCCGGCTAGACCCGTAGTGGTTTTTACTAATTGCAAAAATCCGAAATTATTCATCAGGTCTCAAAAGACCTTTACATCTTTATCACTCTCCGTTTCAAGGTGCAGATTAAAAATCCCCCAAACTGATAAAGTCACTGCAGAAAATGAACGGATCTATTATCAGGTTCAAGTTCCTAAAGGATTGAGCTTTCAAGCTCGGAGGGCGATATACTAGCAGTTCAGACATTAACTGAATGCGCTTCTCATATACCCTAAAAAATCCCGCCTCTGGCTTCCGGAGAACAATTCAGCTCTTTTCGAATTATTATATAATCATATATATTATTATATATATGATTATATTTGGTTCCCCTATACTTATGTTCATGTCAGGCAGCATGCATATACAAACATTCCTCACCGACATTTCTCTGTAATGTTTTTTCTTTGTTGGTAGAACTTAGAAGTAAAGACGTTATTACGATTTCTAGTTTCACACCAATCCATCTTGTGAGACTGTGTCACTTTGAAGTCCCATATTGGTGTCACTTTACATTTCTCTCTCTGTATTCCTCACAAAGAGTTATACCTCACACAGCTCGGTTGTGTAACAAACAAATATGTCACAGACAATTTTGGGGCGTTAATAGAGTCTACCCCAAGAGAGGGCTGGTCAGGGAAACCTGGACTGAGGGTGCCAAAACAAAACTCATAGATGCCAAATCTTTTCCTGTGTGCAGTATTTTGGGTTTCTTATACTGCACCATACTTGGTGCACTGCATAATGTAGTCAATATGCATCTTACTGTGCCTCAGATATTATTACTGCTGCAACAATGGAGTTCACATTGTCAAGTAATTGAGTATTACAGCTACAAAACGAACTGTGGAGAGGATGTGGTGTTAGGGACAGAGCTGCCAACTTTGAAATTGAGGAAACAGGTTTGAGCCATGGCGTTGGCTCAAAATCTTCTCATTCTGGGCAAATCACTTAATGTTCCCGTACCTAAGTAAATAAGAGAATGCGACTTTGTGTGATGTAACAGGTGCTCATGTAAAGCCCTCCATTAACTTCAAATGTCAAGTTTGTGCCATATAAAACTAGTTATATATATATATATATATATATATATATATATATATATATATTGCCCTCTCTTTTTCAAAATGTTCTCGAGGTAGACACTACTCTTAACCCCATTTACAACACTTGGGGTTTCTTTCTTCGTGAAGTCCAAGACAGGACGTTACACCCCACCACCGTCTGATTACTCCAGTAGCCACTGCCAACCAGTCAACCCTTTTTCTCAAAAAGTGGTTTCCATAATCAAAACCTAGTCCTTCAATGAATCTCCAACGAATATTTAACTTGTCCACTTGTCGCTCAGCATTGCACTCTTTGACGGGAAAGCATTTCTTGCAGAAGAACAGAGCTCGAGTTAGCGGATGTTTTCCAACTCGGCAATTCTTTTTCAAAAAATAATTTTGGTTTGACCCGCAAATTTGTTGGCCAAGTCATACTTTCTTGCTCTTCTGGCCATGTCAGATCCATTCATTATTATTATATTCGTTGGATCTAGAGGGTACGCTCACTGCCAAATTAAGGAATAAAATGCACTACTTGTGACTGCCTCCACGTTCTCTCAGAGGGAAATGTCAGCAAACGCTGCTCACTTCAGCTATTTAAATTATTATCATTTTTTTAAACTGCTACAGTCCTTGAATAATAAAACAAGTTTTTGTTGGCCAGAAAACGTAATCTGATTTCAGCCAGGCATCCCATTAAGCACCTTCTCAGCCTATTAGCATTTTAACACAATCCAATATGACCTACACGGACTGATAAACTTACCTTGTTTATTTATGATGGATTCCACACTAATGTATTCTTAAACGTCTGTATTGACCACAGCAGTGACGTCTTCCAATCGAAGCGAAGCTTGTCACATTAAAGACACATGGTTTTCTTCGCCTCATTACTGTTGACCTTAATCAAGCATGCTCGCTAAAGGATGAAATGGGATATATATAAACCATCTCATTGATTAATGATAGGAATACAAGTGACACGCCGCAGGACTCCACGTTTTGGAACTGATTAAATATGTAGGGGACCTATGGGTTAAATAACTTCTTGTTTACATTGTTATATTTTGAACTTATTGATGATTACGAAGGGCATTGAGAATTAGTACCCAACAGTTACTGAGTGAAACAGTCAGTATAAATGAGATGAGTAAGTGAGTGAATGAGGCAGCAAGCATGGGAGTATGTTGTTCACTCCTTAATGTATTAGGTAATTCACTTAAAAGTTCAGAATCTCACTTAATGTTTCACAATAGCACTCATCCTTCACTCATCCAGTAAGTGGTTCATTTACCCAGTCACTTTCACTCCTGTTGTGACTCACTCATTCAGTCATTCATTTGCTCACTCACTCACTTGCCTTCCCAGCAGACAGCCTTGTTTTTGGTATAGAGGAAGAGCCACTGTAGAAATTAACTTCTTCTTGCAGTCGGGTCTTTAATACTTTTCTGCTGCACTTCTCAACAATTGGAGCAAACTAGGTAAGAAAACATATGTTGCACCATTTTCAAGTCAGAACTGCAAACAATACCTTTGCTCCTAAAGGACAGAGAGAACTGGAAAGAAGGATTGTCTGAAAAGGCACCTGAAGCATCTGTGCCATATTTATGGTCTGATTTAAACATGGGTTGAAGTGTATAGTTTTCAAAACAAATGCGCAATGTTCCTCTGCAAATGTAATGTCCACTGGAGCAATCATTGCCAAATGAATTATCATCATGATGCAACAGCTTTGCATATAGTGATTGTTATTCTTCTTCTGGAGAATCTTCCAGTGGAAATTACACATATGTGAGAAATTTCATTATCATAATTTTTCTGTGGACTATGCATTACTGCCTAAATGAGGCCCTCATTGAGTAGGTGTTATTTCCAATCTATTAGGTTGATCAACTAAATAAAAAAGTGAAAGATGGCAAAACTCCCTTTTCTGAGAGATGACCTACCCAGTTTTTAATCCTCCTTGAAGAGCTTCGATGTCAGGCATGGAGTGGCCCTCCATCTTTGACCATGTGAAATGCAGGAAGAGACAACATCCAGAAGCCCAACCCCCACTGAATATGACTCTAGGCCCCCATCTTGGATTCCGGCCATGGGTGGGTGCTCTGGCCATATAATTGAGTTGGGCCTCATACAGCACTGATGCACTGCCGGATAGGCCTGGGAAATGCCCCAGTGAAAGTTAGGTATGTCCATGGCCCTTCAAAGGGTTGTAAAGGCCGTAATGGGGGACATGTTGTCACCTGCATGAGAAGCCCATGTGCTGCATGTTATCTTGAGAAATCTTGTGGGTAAGTACTTTGATCATGGATGTGCTTGCAAAAATTAGTTGGGCTGATTCTGAGCCAGTTTTGATTAACTTTAATGGTTGTAAATCGTCTCTTGCGAGAGCATGAGTAGTGTTTTTTCAAACCAATTTAGTGGGCTGATTTTTAATTAATCACCGGTAAGACAAAGTTGAATCAACTTTACTTTCCTCAACAATGCTTGTTACCATAATCAGTACTCAGCTCAACAAAGTGTGTTTGCTCCCAACAAAATTCCTCCCAATAACTAAATCAGCTGTCAAAAAGATCTTCCATATTCAATTAACAGATCTTCTCAAACTGCCCGCTTACAGAAAGTACTTTGAGAAAACTTGCCCCAGCAAGCTTTAGGTGGGGTGCAGATCATTGTCCACGAGATCTGAAGACATATAAGATTAACCTTCAAGGTCCTCGTTCCACAGGTCAGGGATGTAATTCTGCTAGAAGATAGATCCTTCTGAATCCCCCAGCTCTACGTCCTCCTGTTTCCTTGTTAATTGTCACTAACCCATATCAGGTAACAAGGCTGAAAGTGTTGCCTCCTGATCTCATGAGTCTGTTCCCTTCCGAGACTGCATCATTCTGCAGTTGGATGTGCTTGAACTTTAGAGGTTCCTGAGTGCTGGTGAATATCTGACTACACCTAGCATTCCAGTTGATATTTAAAATGGTGCTAATGGCATTAAGAAACATTTAGAAGCAGTCACATGACTCATTGTTCCCCTGTTATGAAGCACTTGGTTCCCAAAGGGACTACCTGTTCCGATTTCAGCACCTGATGACAATGTGTCCTTCACTAGATGAAGTCGATATTCTGTTTTTATTTATTTCATAACTGTATCCACTGGTTTAGCAATTTGGGAGGCACTACAAACTTTGGGCTTGCTGTCTAATTAACATCTTGCCATTCGGTGATTTATGGAATGGAACTTTGCCTAGGTTAGGTGGTGAGCAAAGGAGAGACCTCTAAACAGTTCCTAGTGACCACGGAGATCTGTCCTGTGTGTGTTGTTCCAGCCTCTTTTTAGTCTATTTTGCAACTACGTTGCTCCGTTTCTAACTCAGAATGTGACTGATGCACCAACGCAACTGGAGTGGAAAAACGACTACTTTTTGGTTTACTAATGAGCCATATCTCAGCTTGAACACAACAATTGACCTCTAGACCCTAGTAGAGGGGCTTGCACAGTGTGTACATCAGAGGGCCTAATAATTAAATTACTAAAGCAAAATGTATCTTTTTCCATCTGCACAATAATTTATCACAAAAATTCACCTCAATGGTTCATTCCTATTGTTATAAGACATTTGGTGAAGTGTTTGGGGAACGAACCACACTGCCCACCCTTATTATTTACAAGTCAATGCTTACTCTGCAGCTCCTTCTTCAGAGCAGATGCAGAAAATTAAAAAGTGGGAAGTTAAGGAGAATTAAGGTTAATTTTTGTGCATTAGACCATGAAAACATTTGATTTGGCTGAGCGCCTATCACTCAGAATATTATTCTATTTGCTGGGGGTCAGGACTCATGAAATTAATAATTTGAAAAATGGTAATTTGATTCATCGTCCTCAACACATTTTTAAAGGGCTGAGTTACCTGAACAGGTGAAGAAGGAGGCATTTACAGTTTGCCAGACGCAGGAAATGCACCACAAATGGGAGATTTTTGTCTGCTCAACGTTCATTTCTCTGTGTGGGCATAGCCACTGATAGCTTAAGCATTGGAAGCCTTTGACCTGACAGCCACAGTGAAGGTCGCCCAGCTTTATGTAGATCGAACAGGCCAGCTGCTGCTTGATTTACTTGTCTGGGCCCGCAATGCAAGGTATACAGATTCAGAGCAGATCAAATGAATCAGTAACCCCAGCAGGCAAGGGAACAACTCCCTATGTCTGATGGCCATTGATTTTTCTGTTTTTCTAAAACCAATCAACCACTTTGGGAAAAGCGAAACAAACGTTGAACCCATTTTGGAAAACTCTCTTTCATCATTACAACTGCTGAACTGGCAGCTGTAATGCACGCAATAGAGATCGGTGTCATTCAGACAAGAGATATCCAAATTGGAGAGGCACTCCACCAGCACAGAAACAGAGGCTAGAGTCTTTGCTGATCTGGATACCCGGCAAACGTCCACCCAACTTTAAATGGCTTTCTAACATTGTTTACACATTTATGCCCCCAGCAAATTTGTGCATTTTATGTGCTGTCCTGAGAGGAATTATTGGTCCAATTAGTCTTGTATTGTAGCCTTCTTTTTAGCTAGACCCCTGGCTTTTGATGAAAAAGAAATGGTTTGGAAGGAACCTTTTCCTGCACCTGTCCATCAAGGCCTTTTATAGCTAACAAAGTAAATCTGTGAGCGAAGTTCTGCAAATTATTCTTCCACTCACTGGGTTAGTCGTCTGTTGGAAGTTTAAACTCTTGTCCATAATTCATTGTTTTGTCTTCTGTGCATTTGAAAAACAAAGAAAGGGGCTAGTTCCTGAACTTAAAATGTGGGTATCTGTAGCTTAAGGTAAGCCCTATATGTGGCTAGATCAAACGTGTTTCCTGTAATGGAGCATGCTATACCAAGATGTGGGTTATCTCCATCAGGAATCCACACAATTGGTGCAGTGATTTAACACTGGGTTTCCACTCGGAGTAAGGTGATTTATTAGTTCCTTCCACTTTCCATGAATATATATGATAAAAATGTAAATGTGCACACCCATTTCAAATATTTTCCTTGTAATTGTTTTGTAATAGTGACTTTTAATAAACTTTTCTGACTGACTGAAAAAAGTGTCACAGTAAGCACCTGAGGGTGTACATCTTCAGATTTCTCTCTTCAGTTGCATAAAATTCCATTTACTCATTTGACATTAACAACAAAAGGAATGAAATGGGGAGGAGGCCTGAGGCAATGGATGTACGCCCCTGATTTACTAAGTGAAGCTCGAAAACTCTGTGCTACTACATCTTAAAAAAGCATTGTGTCATCTCCAATGTGGTTACATTAATTGCACAGAGGTATGTTCATACATAATATGAAGGTGTCCATATTGTCTTTATATTTCCTTCTTAAAGAAAAAAAAGTAGAACACCACACACAGGAAAGTTCTAAGAATCACCCATTATATGCCATCACGGCCGGCCTTTACTCAGATGGCACTTTGGTGGAATTAATTTGTCATCCTTGTTCCTGATGGTGCATTAAAAGAGGTAACGGGGCACTTTTTGTGTTCACAGATTAGTTCCTGGCTTGTTGTATCAGACAATGATTATCCTCGGAACAGAAGCATTTCCACTCCTAACTAACCTCAACTAAATCACCTAAAGTTCAGCTGTTTCACGTGTCCCAATGTGTTGGCAAAATGTTGAGGGGTGGATTAGGTGATGAGAGAGACGGGGGAATAGGGAAATGGAAGTGGATGGAGAAGGAAGGGAGTGAATGATAAAAATGGGAGCCTGCATGAATGACCCTTTAGAGCAGCTCAGTGTGCCAATCTGAAAGTTGATGCCCTGGGCATGTGCCAAGCTTGCCCATGTCAAATCCTGGGACATATACCATTCGTAGGATTTCAAGACTGACCGCCCATAGAATGCAACCTGACTCATGAAAAACGATGTGGGAGAAGGCACATGCGTCTTCACTCTTTAGGAGGCTGGCCTGGTTTGTAGTGGGTGACTATGGTACTTACACTGTATACCAGGTCCAGTTATCCCTTATTAGTGAAATGTAGGCAGTGTCTAGAAACCATGCTCTCTAGAGGTAGCTGTAGCTGAGCAGCCAAGGCTTATCTAGGAGACATGCAAAGCTCATGGAATACCACTGTAGTTACACAGAACTCACACACATGAAAGACAATATTCAGTGTTACAAAAATAAAGGTACTTTATTTTGGTGACACAAATGCCATAAATACCCTAAAGACTATACTCCCTTAGGAGGTAAGTAATACAAAAATTACATACACTAGTATGCAAAAACAGGTGTAAAAACAGTTAGAAAACAGTGAAAATCACAATAGTTGGAAATGAGCCTGGGGGGGAGACACAAACCATATACTAAGAAAGTGGAATGAGAATTTTGGTGTTCCACCTAGGCAAGTGTAGTGTGTAGAGGGTCGCTGGGAGTACTAGAAAACACCAAAGGTATGTACTACAACCCACCCCAGAGCCCAGGAGAGTATGAGTAAAGTATAGGAACTTTCCCAGAACACACAGAAACATGAGAAAGAAGATTATGCAAGAACCAGAAGAGACTGCAAAACACCAACAGTAGGTTCCTGGATCTGAAGAGTTGTGGAAGAAGGAGACCTAGTCGAAGAAGCACAGAAGAGTCCAGGGAGAACAGGAGCACCTGCTAACCTGGATGAAGGTGCAAAAGAAGACCCACTGGTGAAGAACAACAGTCAGTACTGCACCCAAGAAGATGGATGCAGGTTCCTGGTTGGTGCAGATGATGTCCCACGCCAGATAGAGGATTGCTGTCTGGCTTCCGTTGCTGGAGTCCGCCAACAATCCTTGGCACACGCAAAGCTCGCGGTTAGCGGAAAATGGTGCTGCACGGGACCAGGAGGCACCTGGTTGACTCTACCCAGGAGATTGAGTCAGAGGGGGCTCGCAGCAACTCAGAGAGCCCACAGAAGACCAGGCAGCATGCACATAACTCCCACAGCACGGGGACAAAGAAGGTGCACAAGGAGGCCCACACAGCACTACAACAAAGGATCGGACGCCGATGGAAAACCACTCAGGAAGATGTGCATTACAGGTTAGAGTGCTGGGGGCAGGAGGTGCATGGTGCACAAAGAACTTCGTGGAAGGATGCCAACAAGCCTTGGGAACTGCAAAACATGTGGTGCAAAGGGGTACTGTCTTGCGTGGGGAGACAAGCTCTTACCTCCACCAAAGTTGGACGGTAGGACGTCAGGACCATGTGGACCACTTCAATCCACCACCTGTGATGCAGGATCCAAACAGTTTATTAGGAGAGGGGACCCACACTGCCGGTCATCAAGTCAGTGAGGTGCCTGCTGAAGCAGGGGAGTGAATTCCTCACTCCAAGGGAGATTTCTTTGCTCTTTTGGTGCAGGCTGAAGACAGGCTGTCCTCTGAGGATGGACGACCAGGAAACAGTTGCAGGCAGGAGCTGAAGATACAATGTTGCAGAAGTTGTCTTTGCTTTTTTTGTTGCAGTTTGTAGAGTTCCTGGAGGGTCCAGATGCAGTTTGTTTTTCAGTGAGAAGGTGAAGCAGAGGATTCCTGCTGGAGTCTTGCAATCTGACTCTGAAGAACCACCCGAAAGGAGAGACCTTAAATAGGCCTGAAAGGGGGATTGGTCCCCTATACAGATAAGCAGCTGTTAGGGTGGGCTCTGACGTCACCTGCTGGCACTGGCCACTCAGATGCTCCCAGAGTTCCCTGCCAACTTGGAATCCAAGATGGCAAAACCAAGGAACCCTCTGGAGGCACTCTGAGCACCACCCTTGGGGTGGTGATGGACAGGGGAGTGGTCACTCCCCTTTCCTTTGTCCAGTCGCATGCCAGAACAGGGACTGGGGGTCCCTGAACCGGTGTAGTCTGGATTATGCAACGAGGGCAGCACATGTGCCCTTCAAAGCATTTCCAGTGGCTTGAAAAAGCTACCCCTCCCAAGCCTGTAACACCTATTTCCAAAAGGAGAGGGTGTAACACCCCTCTCCCAAAGGAAATCCTTTGTTCTGCCTTCCTGGGCTTGAGCTGCTTAAGCAACAGGAGGGCAGAAACCTGTCTGAGAGGTGGCAGCAGCTGGGGGCTGCCTGGAAAACTTCAGAAGGCTGGATTGGCAATACCAGGGGTCCTCTAAGGAGTCCCCAGAGTGCATGGAATCATACAACCAATGTTTGAAAAAGCCTTGGGGTATGATTCAAACATGTTTGATACCAAACAGGCCTATGTTCAGAATACCATTATGTAGCTGGACATAGGTAGTGACCTATGTCCATTACATGCAAACAATGGTGTCCCCGCACTCACAAATCTGGGAAAATGGTCTTAGAGGTCATGGGGGCACCTCTGCTAGTGCAGGGGTGCCCTATCACACAGGTACTCTCCACCCTGCTCTCAGGGCTGGAGGTCCTGCTATAGGGGTGACTTATAAGTGACCTGGTGCAGTGTAAATGGCAGTGAAAGGGTGCATGCACTTTTTCACGCAGGCTGCAATGGTAGTCCTGCAGAAGACTTTGCATGGCCTCCCTATGGGTGGCAAATTATACTGCAGCCAATAGGGATCCCCTGGAACCCCAATGCCCTGGGTACCTAGGTACCTTATACTAGGGACTTATAAGGGGGCACCAGTACACCAGTAGGCCAATTGTGGGTGAAATACTGGGGTACCAGTATGCAACAACCATAATTTAAGTGAGAGAGCATAACTACTGGGGGTCCTAATTAGCAGGCTCTCCAAAGACACAGTCAAACACACTGAAAAACAAGCCAAAAGTAGGGGTAACCAAGCTAGAAAGAGGTTACTATCCTACACACCCCAGAAAATGCATTACAGTAGCCAGCAAAATAGATATTCTACCTTGCTAATCCCTGCCCCCTCACACGCCCACAAAGGCATTCTCAAACATGCGCATTTTCGCATAGTCACATGCATACATATAGACACATACACATAGACAGATGATATGAGCCACAGGAATCCTTGTCAATTATTACTTGGAATTAAAAGCAAATATTGAGTCCTGATACAAAGTGAATAAATGGCAAGAATGAGTTTGCAAGACTGAAGTAAAAAGAAACCATAAGGTCTTGTTGAACAGAACTCAAAGTGTGCATTGGTCATAATCAGAAATGTTTCATAAAATACCTGCATGAATCTGCACTAGGATTGCATGGTCATGTCCTCAATTAATGAGACACAATGATTTACATGAAGAGATACTGTATCAGATAGAAAATACATTGCTTTGTTTCAGTAAATATTGTTCATTGTACTTTGATAAACAGATTTGTCATTTAACTGGAACTTTAAAGTAGTGTTTGAACATTGTACTCAAAGTGTTTGAACATTTTACTCAAAGGAAGAGATTTGGCTTTATATTTGACGATCATCAAACATCAAAGCACAGTGAATTGTGTGTGTGTGTGTGTGTGGGGTGGGGTGGGTGTGAGGAGGAGTGGAATCATTAGGGGATAAGAGTATGCAGAGCTCAAGAGAACATGAAAGAATGGTTTCATGAGTGAAAGAGAAGTCAGAGTCTATCAGACTACACTGAAAGCGATTATAGAAGCATCCATTTATGGGAAAGGGTCACAGGCTCAATTGTTGCTCTTGACCTCTGCATTGTTCACACATCACACACACTGCTAGCAGCTTCTACCTCACCATTCTCAAGGAAATCTTGACAAGATGGTGTCTGGGCTTTGCTGTTCTCATTTCGTTAAAAGATGTCCCTGAGGTTTTAAAATGTCTTCTACCTCTTTGCAGATGACACCAGAGCAGAGAGGGATTTTGATCAGCAGAGTAACAGGAAAGTAGTGCTCAGTAGGCTCTGCCCTGGTGCATTCTGAGTGTCTCTGATTTTTAAGCAAGGCCCACCGTTCCTTTGCTGAAAAAAACTCCAGCAAAGAATTCTGGTCATTGTTGCCCATGCTAGTCACACTCTCTGGGCTTTACTCTTGAAGGTGCAGCGTGGAGAATGCTCAGTTTTCTAAAACCTCTGCAGCTCTTAAGGAACACAAGTAGGGATCTTGGAAACAAGCAAGTGAAAGGAAAACTGCAACTCATAACCTCAACACTTTTTGCTTTTTACCAATTTATATTTCTCAGGAGTCAATAATGAGAGTTGAAGTTACATTTTAAAGGTTTTATTAATCATTAGGTATTGAATTATTTTCTTTATTAACCAAGCATATCTTACAGAACATAGCATAAAGCGTGTCCCATACACCTAATTGCTATT
The DNA here is from genome assembly GCF_031143425.1 of Pleurodeles waltl. Lineage (NCBI taxonomy): Eukaryota > Metazoa > Chordata > Amphibia > Caudata > Salamandridae > Pleurodeles > Pleurodeles waltl. The sequence continues at coordinate 442,192,843 of NC_090450.1, forward strand.
TTCTATTCCTAAAACAGAAAAGTACATTAACGTCTAGTAGCTCCTAAAGAGCACTCAATCCTCAGAATAGAAATCATCTGAGTCAGAGAATATCAGGTAATGTAATATAAAATACCAAAAAGGAACAAGCATCTGACAGTCTGTCTAGGCTGTAAAACTATCAGGGATCCTAAAAAGTAAATATGTCAGCTTCTGCAGAGAGCAAGAGATAGAGAATAATCTGAGGCTTGTCAAAGCTCTTATCTCTAAGGTTCCCACTGTTTTTTATTTATACAGAGTACTTCCTTTATACAGAGCACAATGATACAAATGTATAACAATTTGTCAGATAATATGCAGTAACATCCAATCAGAAAATTAGAACATTGTGAGACAGGAACAGTTTCTTTTCAGATGGTAATTTCTAACAAAGGGTGCTCTAAATAAGTGATACAATCTGTAGAAATGTCAAATACTGAGAAACACTGCTCTAATTTCCCAGCCGCCTGGCTTTCTGAAAGAACATTTGTGTAAGTTTTAGGTGTGAACACATTAAGTCAGTTCCTTTCTCACATATCTTTACACTACAAGCTTATTCATAAAGAAGGAAGTTTAAGATTAGTTTAGCAAGTTTGAAATTCCAATACAGGTCAAGCAGTTAATAATATATATATATATATATATATATAGCAGTTAATAATATATATATATATATATATACATATATATATATACTGTACGTATATATATATATATATATATATATATATGTATATATATATATATATATATATATATATGACATATCTTTACACTACAAACTTATTTATAAAGAAGCAAGTTTGAGATTAGTTTAGCAAGTTTGAAATTCCAATACAGGTCAAGCAGTTAATAATAAATGTAAAACATAAGTTTATTTGTTAGGATAGGAAGTTTATGTTATGAGAAGCCATGCAGATGCCACAATATAGAAACACTGCTGAGCTAAAGCAGTTTTGAAGTAGGTAATGTTAGAAAACTGAGCAAGTCAAGCAAGTGCAGGTCATGCAGAGTTCAGAAAGGAAAATGCACATTTAAAATGCAGCATTTGGTTAGGCAATTCACTCATATGGGATATTGATTAAATGCAATTTATTTGTATTGGAATCTCTAGCACTCTTCTAGTGATGAGGCCCATAGGAATCAATTAAGGGTCGCTCAGGGTAGCCGTTACCAGCCATGGCTTGCTCTTTTATACCCCTGACAACGCCTTTACTCTTCCTGGTGTCAAAAGCCAAGAAGTTTCTGGCAGGAACAGAAAGTAAAAATGGCTCTAAAAGCTCTGTTTTTGTTCTTTGGATTTTCCATGCCTCACACCTACCTTAGCCTCTTACCAACATGTTTGAGACTTTTGAGAGACAAGGAGTGGTCAAGGAACTCAACCTGTGATGTGAGGTTGGGTTAACATCTGTGTGATGTCAGCTACACTACTCCTATAATTTTGGTGACACTACCTCCATCACGATGATGAGGGTGGCAGAAAAAATCTTGTCAAAGCTCTAAAGGCATAACCTGTTTGATACCTCCATTCATCAATACTTGATTTACAATTGAAAGGTCTTTGTTTATCTCAAAATCTCTGCTGATGCCATAGGACAAGGCGACTTCTTGCTAAGGTAGCCCCAGGAGCACACTCTAGATCTTCACTCTACAATGCTGCGAGTTTTGGCTACCTCAAAAGACACTGTACTCAGGGACTGAAAGAGTCTGTAAATACCTCTCATTGCCATAATTTGGAAATGGCTCTGTTCCTTAATACAGCAAGGGATAAAATTATTGTTCTTTTATACAAAACTATAGCCTTTCTGCTTTTCAGTTCTGATATATATATTTTTATTTGTTCAGTTTTATTTTCAGTAGTTGGTTGAAATGACAAGTCTGACTGTAATTGGTGGATCTTGCTTTGCTGGCTGAAATTAACTCAACAAGCCTGAATTTGAATCCCGAATGTCTCATTCACAAATGTATTTGCATTTGTAATTTACACTTATGACCTCATAAATTCTCATATCCTCATAGAAACTATGGGCCTCATTTACAAGGGGCCTGCACTGCCGGTGTGTCACTTTTGATGATGCACCGGCAGCACAGATTTACAAGACCACGCAATGCCACTTTGCATGTTTTTTTATGACTTTGTAAACAGTGCTACTTTTCAGGCATTACTCTGCATGAAAGGGGCATTCCATGGTTCCTGCTGTGGGTGTTTCCACGCAATACCCATGGAATTTGACACATTCCCAGATTTACAAGTGTTCCTAAAACTGCAAAAGCATCTGTTTCCAACAGCACCCTACGGGTGGTGTAAGTGTGGTACAACAGGGAGAAATAACATTATTTCTCGCTCTTTTTCCTCTTTCTATGTGTGCTGCATTCTGAACCACACATAGAAGGAGGAAAATGCTCTCATAATTATTTTTGTGCAGGAAGGTGTCCCTTCCTACACAAAAACAATCATCCCCCGCAAAGCAGGCATCCTTGCACCATGGTGTAAGATGGCCTGGACTGGCGCATGGCAGCAATTTGGGTGCCAACCCAGGGGACAAGGACAAGAATGCACTGTATCTTGTAGATATGGCACATTCCTGCCTTTTTGTTGATGTAGGGCAGTGCAGCAAAAAAGCTCACAACACTGCACTGCACCAAAACTTTGTAAATGAGGCCCTATGTTTCCAGTCGTGTAAAAGTTGCCAGTGTTTTACAATTCTGCAGTGTACGTGTGTGGTTAACAGAAAACGAAAATGGAAAATTGTCTTAGGAAAAGGAAAATGGGCATAGGGTTAGCCACTGGAAATATGAGGCATACAAACAAAGCAATAACTTTGTGGATAGTCGCACACATTCCCAGAGAAAGACCCATGCATAAATTCCTATTTTACTTTTGTCATATTTTTAGAGGGTGCACAGTTAGCATTTTCTTCTCAGAGACATTTTTTAACATTTAGAGGAACAAAAGGGGAACAGTAAAATTTTTCAAAGATACATTTACGCAATACTTACATTGCAGATTGTCAACACTACAAGTAATCATTAGAAATAAGAGTTAGGAAATGTAGTACAGGTAAAAATCAACTTCTTCCGTAGATTTCCAAGGCATACTCAGTCAGATTTTTGGTATTCTGAAAAATGTGAAATGAACAAAAACCATAGGTGGAATTCTGTAATGCATACATTTCTTCATTTTTTGTGACTTGTGCCCATAAAGTGCAGCTCATGTGCAGTTGTGATTTAGTAATTGGAGTGTCTCCACTGGGTGTTTTTATACCCCAACCACATTGGTGTGGATGGAGAACAGTTCTTCCAAACCAATGTAATGTTGTGTGTTATCCTCGCAGGGGTTTGTCATAAGGAGGATTTGGGAGCTGGGGTGTTTTAACTTTCTGGTCTAAATTATGTGAATACTGAATGTGCATTTGTTATTACAGCATGAAGATTCCCATTGGGGGTCAGGAGTCTGAGACCTGTATCAGCTGTGAGAGGGTTGCCATGCAGGGGCAAAGAGATTTTCCAATCTTGAAACCAACCAAAGTAGTTGTGTCAGAGCCTTTATAATGGAGTGTTTATGAGTCTTCGTTTCCTCATCTGGAGAGCAGTGCTCCTGATTTACATTCTAATGAAAATATTCTGGCTTGTGTGTTATATGTTAGAGGCCTTCCTGCAATTGTCATAAGACATACTAATGCAATGACCAGAATGCCTGAACAGCATCACTACTTCACCAAATGGAAACGGCATATGGGGTTCCCACATTTTGGAATCTCTGAATATTTAAAACCCTTTCCTTTATTAGTGAGGTTTTCTCAGCGTGCAGCTGTCCCATATACTGTACAATATCTTGTGGAAGTCTAATGAAGTGAATTTTGAGCTAGAAAAGAACAAGCCCTCGACTGTTGGCTCTTCTATGTCATAATCATCTGGAGCTCGATGTACAGCAGCTTGCACTCTTCTTCTCCGATCAGCAATTTGAGTTCTTCCTTGCTCGTAAGGTTCAACTTTGGATGTGCTGGATGCTCCCTTATATTTACTCAATTAGACATGCTTCAGAGTGTAACAGTGTAAAAGGCTCACCTCCATAAAGCTAAATAAAGTCAGACTTTCCTAACGTTTGACAAATATTCTCAGATCTACCTCATTTGATACTTAAACTAAACATACCAGTTTACTGATGCAGAAATGCAACATAAATACATATTAATAGGCAATCTTATACCACCAAAATGTTAGAAAATATTAGACATACTTCCCTGTTGACACAGAGGGCCCGATTCACAAGGTATTTTAGTAAAGTTTCGAATTTGGAATCCCCTCACTCATAGCAGAATTTCTGCACTGCGGACTACAGAGAGTACACGTGCAAGGATTCCAACCCTAGTGTGGAGATTCCACCACGAAGAAGGAGACTCTGCACTCACAACTTTACTACACATAAGTTTCTTTGTGAATCGGGTCCAGAATTTAGTATGTACCCCTATATGAATACCGTGCCTCAGTGTTACATTCAAACTGATACAGCTTGTCAGACTTCTATACTGGCACATATTTTCAGGCCTGGATAGGTACTGATACACAATCTCATACTTAACTTCATACTTATTCAGAGTGTCACACATACCCCCAAATTGATGCTGAATCTAAAGCTTACCTCCATACTGATACAATGTTTCACACATACCTTCATATCAATATGGAATCTAGGAGTATTTACATTCTGGTGCAGAATTTCAGACTTACCTCCATAATAATATTGCACCTAAGACTTGCTCATACTGATACAGTACCTGAGAAGTACATCCGTACTAACAGAGAAGTTCAGATGTGCCTCTTTACTGATACAGAGCTTCAGGCTTGCATTTGTATTGGCACCATTTCACATATAACTCCATAATGATGCAGAGCCTCACTCTTACCTGTACGTAGGCACAGAAACTCAAGCTTTGATTCATATTGACATAATTAGTCAGACCTACGTATGTCTGGTGGCTTAAGTTACCATAACCAAAGTTTGGAGCCACCTTCTTTTAACTGCATTTCATTGACAGTGTTTGTCTAGACTAGGGAAATTATGTTTCTTTCATCTAATTTAGATGTATTGGTCTACAACCTTGACTTTCGAAACATTTTGTATTCTGTGCATACACTATGGGGCTTTCAATTAACCTTCTTCAGCCATTTGGTCCCATGGAAGAGAAACCTTCAGGCCTTGGCATGATACATTGCCAATCACATCTTGGACCAGCCCATGGGAACATGTTAGTCTCCCCTTGTTTGTTTTTTCCTTTTAGATATATCTTTCTGCGGCCACTGGAATGCATGAGGAAATATTTTATATCTGAAAGTACGCTCTGCCATCACCTATTTCATTCTTCATCTTCTTCATATATTGTTTAGATAAAACAATCGTTTTTTTACATATTTTGGATCGAAGTAGACATTTTAACTGCTTTGGACAGCGGTCAAGCAAAGCATCAAACCTTTTGGCTTTGCCAATTGTTGTTACTACAGCTGATGCTCAACATTTCCTTGCACAATCCACAGTACAAAATGTTTGCAAAACATTATAATTGTATCTTTAAAACCTTAAATCGTCTCTCACTTGAAAACGATTTCTGTCACACCACAACTATACAATTATATTTGTTAGATAATAATTAAGGTGAGGTGACCAACAGGGGAGAGTAGCAAAGTAACCAAGCGTTTGACAAAGCCAGGAGGTCTGGCCTACACAAGAGCTATAGGCCTTGCCAATGTGTTTTAGAAATGTTGCACACCTGCACGGCTGCTGTTCTGTACGGCTGAAAGTTAGTGGCATAGAGAAGAGTGGCGTGGAGTGTCGTAGAGTTTAATGATGAAGAGTGGTGTGTAGTGGAATTGGGTGTTGTGTATTGGAAAGGCATAGTGGGGAGTTTGTTAGACTAGCATACATTAGAGTGGTATAGAGTGGAGTGGACTGGTGTAGAGTGCACAGGCTTAGAGGGTTGCAGAGTACAGCGGCGTAGAGTGCAGTGGCATTGAGTGCAGTGACTTTGAATTTAGTGGCATACAATGCAGCACCATGGAATGGCGCACAGTGGAGTGGTGCAGTTTAGAGTGGTGCAGATTAGAGTGGTGCAGCGGTGCAGAGGCAGTGGCACAGGGTGACATAGCGTAGAGTACACTGGTGCAGAGTAGAGGGGTATAGAGTCGAGTGATGCAGACGGCAGTGGCACAGGGTAGAGACAAGTGGCGTAGAGTGTAGTAGTGTAGAGTACAGAGGAGAGTCGAGTGGCATAGAGTGCAGTGGTGTAGAGTGGTGCAGAGCTAAATAGCGTAGAGTGCTACAGAGTGGAGTGGAGTGCCATACAGAGCAGTGGCATAGACTGGAGTAGCATAGAGTGGCATAGTGCAGAGTAGAGTGGCATAGAGTTTAGTGGTGGAAAGTATAGTGTTACAGAGTAGAGTGTGAGTGTGCAGTGGAGAAGAGTGGCATAGAGAGCAGTGGCATTGAGTACAGTGATACGGAGTAGAGTGCATTGGCATACAGTGGAGTGGTTAAGAGTGGAGTGGCATAGAGTCCAGCGACATAGAGTGTAGAAGAGTGACTCAGAGTGGAGTGTTGTAAAGTAGATTGTTTCAGCTGAAGTGGCATACAGTAGACTGGTGCATGGTAGAGTGCAGTTACGTACAGTGACATAGAGTGTAATGGCATAGAGTAAATTCAAGTAGAGTACAGTGGACAGACTACATTTTTGTGGCGTACACTAGATTGGTGTGGAGTGCAGGAGCATAGAGTTGAGTGTTACAGACTGAAGTGCACTAACATAAAGTGTATTGGCATAGTGTGCAGTGGCATGGAGTGCAGTGTTGTAGAGTGTTGTAGAGAGTTGTAGAGTACAATGGCGTAGAGGGTTAGCTGTGCAGAGTAGATTGATGTGGTCTAGGCTGGAGTGCTGTAGAGTAAAGGGCAGTGCAGTGGTGTAGAGTAGGGTGGTGAAGAAAGCATTAGCATAGAGTAGAGTGGCACAGAGTAGAATGGTGAGACATAGCATTAAATGGCATAGAGAGCAGTGGCATGGACTGGAGTGGTGCAGAGTGCATTGGAGTGGTGCAGAGTAGAGTGCAGTGGTGTAGAGTGGTGCAGAGTAGAGTGGAGTGGTGTAGAGTAGAGTATTTGTGGTGTGGTAGCACACTGCCATTAGAGACAATACATTTTCAATTAAAATGGCAATTACATTTACACAGACATATGGTGCAGAGTAGAGTGGAGTGGTGTAGATTAGAGTATTCATGATGTAGTAGCACACTGCCATTACAGACAATACAGTTTCAATTAAAATGGCCATTACATTTGCGCAGACATACAGTTTTACTAATAGAACTATACAGTGCACAGATGAAAAAGTGTGGGCATAGCATCATCTAGTTTAATGTTTCATTTTGATCATTTTAAAGTATTTGTTTCCAAGACACTTCGGAAATAACAACAAAAGTGCTTCATTTGTGTATTTTTAATTCTGATATGTTCTGAAATACTTGCACAGTTTATTTAAATGTTGTCGTGTGCTTTTGTTCCCTGCCTATCCAGCAAGATTGTCACATAACTCCTCTCACTTTGAAGTTAGAGAAAAAAGTAAACAAGTGCCCTTTAAAGACAGTTCCTGGCATTTGACCTCAGTCTTTGAATGTACAGCAAATGTAACAAGATAAGAACAAGATTTACAGCCCTGTTTACAGACAGAGAGAACTCCGAAGGTTCTGTGGATAAGGTTTTGACAAGGGAAGGACCAAACCCAAGCTGGACAGCCTAAAACAAATAAAGCCAGAAAATGGAAAGCAAGAAAATGTAAGTTACAAACCACAGAGCCAATGGCAAGCAACGGGCAGAATTGATTCCTAGGTCAACTTTCTGAATGTCCCCAGGATGTCTTTAGCAAACCAGACAGCTCTGCTGTCTGGTAGGCTGCCACATAAAATGATTATGAGTGAAATAATTCAGACTGTTTGATGATAAGTGATTGAAAGAGTGAGGTTTATGTTACTTAAGAAGTTTTTGTTTGCATGAGTGCGCATGTCTGCGCATGTTTATATGCATGTGCTTGTGTGCATGTGTGTGTGTTTGTGTGTTTGCGTCTCTGTGTGTCTGCCCATGTAGCTTTTCTAACTTTCCCTCAAGCAATTGAAATGTGTTGATCTGGAGACTGGGTGTGAAGTTTTACTTTCTGAAGTTGGAGGTCTAACTATAACAGTGACACTTCCACCCTGCTGAGCAGGATTCACATGTTCAGCAATTATCCGTCCCCCTTTCCACACTCTTGGGTAATTAGTTTCATGAAATGTTTTACTTTTACTGTATGTTGTCAAGGTGTTCAAAGTTAAACTACACACAATTGGTAGACGTTAATAGACTTTCTATAAAAATGTCTGCCAGATTAATTCTAAGGCAATGTAGAGAATCCGTTCTTTTCTCCTGCCAGATAACCATGATGGTGGCTATGTGTTTCTCCGAATGATGGGGACAACATAAGAACAGGAACCATAACTTTTCGAGCTACCGTAACTTAGCAGATGGTTACAAAGCAGTTGCCTTCTTGGCAGCTTCCTGATACTATGCAATAAAGATGTTTGAAGAGGGTACGTCAACTATGATTTATTTATGTGTTTTATAGAGCACCACCTGACATCTTACATTAAGTTTGAAGTGCTATGGTGCAGGTATCAATACAGAGTAACAGTATATGTTGACACTAGGCAGTAGATCCCAGCAGGATGAGTGGCAGAATATCAGTGTGAATTCATCGAATGATTTTAAAACAGCAGATTCAGCCACATGATTTCTCAAATGAGGGTTGTTTGATTCAGCTGTGATTTGGGAGGCTTAGCCTATTATTCATTCTAAACACCGCTAAGTTGGTGAACCACATAGAACAGTTAGGAAACCCTACAGTACGCATAGTATTCCCTAAGTGAACCACACCCGATGTCAGATGTGATTCTAGCAGCTTAACTTATGTGGACTAACAAAGTGAGCTGTGAAATAAGTGCATGTGACTTAGATCTGTGTGTAGCCCAGAAGCCATGAGGATGATAACATTTCTTAACCTTAGTTGGGTTATTGTAATAACATCTCAAATACTGCACTATGAAATGCCAAATTATGCACACAACTCTGTACCCAATGTGGAGATTGTGGTTTATCATATGGTTTAATTGTGCAACCTTAAAGTGTAATGCACTCGCAAAATTGTCTTGGGTCTGACTCATTTGTAAAAACTTTAGCTCAACCCTGGATAGCTGTGGCTTCGAGCAGCAAGGCTTAAACAAAGTAACTAGTGTAAAATATGTAGAAGCACCAAACAATGAAATAAGATAGTCATGCAACACAAACAAAATACAACACAAATGTATAAAAATAGATTCTATTATTCTAAATTTTTAGACACTAACTTGAGAATAATCCTCCAGAGGGTTCTGAAGACATAGATCTTCAAGCAAAACATAAATCTTATTTTTTTTGTCCAAAACACAATCAAGCATTAATGTAACTGTAATCCTTTAAAAAGTTTGAAAGCGTTGTGTTGGGCTACTCCGACATTCAACAGGGAAAAGGTCACAGGGGTCAATAGGAGTAGTTGGACAGTTACCTGGTCACCTATTGCGTCTGAAGTCCAGTTCCGCACTTTACATCAAGACTGCCATTGACTTCAATGCAGTGATCCTGATGCTGGGGATCCAAGTTGCTGAGCATGCTGAAAGATATTCTGGGTGCTGTCCTGTTGACAGGGGTGTACTTGCAGTTATTCCTCGGTCCATGGGTAAGGTAGTGCAACTTTGGCCACAGGGGTTGGTGTCCCCCGAAGTCCTCTCTGAGCCAGTAGAAGGTCAGCTGCAGTCTCCATAACCAGGGGGGTCCAGTGCTATCTTTTGGTGGAGGCTGGTTTCCCTCTTCCACCTATCAATCTGGACTCAGATGACACTCCCAGGTCAAGCAGACTCAGGTGCAATTTTTGGCCATCAAGGATCAGTTTCTTGGACTGCCCAGCAGTGGTCAGCACTGACTCAAAGAATGTGGTTACTGACTTGCTTGTGTCGGCCAATAGATCCTTGAAGTCACTTCTTTGGTCTGGGGCTTGGAAGGACTTCTCCATGAGGTAGGAGTCACAGCCACAGTCTTCTCATTGCTAGCCCAAGATGCGGCAGGTGCAGTCCAGCAGATTGTGTAGTCTCTCTTGCCAGGTCCAGGGGTCACAGTCTAGTCTTTCTTTGGTCCTTTCTCCACTTCTATCAAGCCCTGAGTTTCAGGGTGCTAAAGGTGTCATATTTATGTCCAGAAAGTGCCCTGGGGGGATGTTGCAGTCACTAGCCAATGGACTACTAGGATCCATCCACCCTGTGATGACCTCCAGCTATATGTGGCATCTAGCAATCCCAGAGTGCGCTCTTCTTCCCACTCACAAGATATCTGAACCCTTCTTTGAATGGTAGGAGCTTGGTGACCCATCCTTAAGGCATGCCTACCTGTGTGCTATACATCCACTGGAAACATGGTTTGGACACTTTCCTTCCCCTCTCTGTTACCTTCACCACCCTCTCTATCTGAACAAGGGAACAGATCTTCAAGAGTGTGATTGCCATTTTGCTACTAACGGTAGTTTCACACTTGAAGCTTGCCTTTCAGGCCAGCATCATGAGTGACTTCCTGCAAGGAGAAATAACACCTCCATTTAGCAGGCTTCTTTTTTTCCTGAGCCTAGGAGTCATTCATGCGACTTACCAGGAGGGCAGAAGGCTGTCTATTGACCAGCAGTTGTACAAGGCCCCTGGACAAACTGGGCAACAGAGTGGCAACTTTCTAAAAGTTGCACTTGCTTAAAAGACTGATAATTTCAACTTGGGCATTAAATCAGGTTTATTGCCACGATTGGTTTGATACCTTGAAGTACTCATTATATTAGTCCCATTCATAAGTTAGCAGGACTGAAGGGTCAGATGGTAACTCTGTGTTATCCATTGGGGCTACTAACTTTTTCACAGCAAAAACGACAATTTCAAAAGTTTGTTGTTAGGACATGTTAAACTTCACATCCTACTTAATATTATTAAGTTCCCTGCCTTACGGATCCATAGGCTTTCCCTATGAGAGACTTACATATATTGTTAAGGTAAGTGGTGCCTTTACCATTGGTTTAAATGACAAAGTTGAACTAGCAGTTTTAAAAATGCCCTTCCAGTCAGCTGCGGCAGACTTGGGTCCATTTTATACCAGTGCTGCAGCCCTGAGGGGACACTTGGGCTGGGGAACACTCTGTCTTAGATACCCTGGGTATCATTGTTACCATATATTAGGGAGTTATAAGTAAGTCAGAAGTAGCCAATTCAACATACATTTTGTAATGGGTTAGGACACTTGTACTGAGGTCTGGTTAGCAGGCATTAGTGCACTGTCAAGGTTGAAAAACAAGCAAGTTGATCATGCAAAAAGGGTCATTTTCTTACAACAAAGGTATGATCATAGTTATAAAGGTACAGCAACTGTTGAGGCCTCGTAACAATATACCAAAACAAAGAGGAGAAGAATGTACTTGGGCTGAGTCTGTCCTCCTAAAAGCCTAGGTAACATTACAAAAAAGAGACCCAGCTCAAAGAAATGCCACAAGATGGACAGGAAAAGAAAGAAGATTCTCTTGTTAGAAAACCCTTACTCACCTGGGTGGCACACGTCCCATTTTTTTTTTTTTTTTAAATGTAGTATGTCTTGTATTGTCTAATATGAAGCTACATTGATATTCACCAGTTTGCAATGTGGTGGCACCACAACCACAAGCAATATATAAAGCAGCCCAGCATCCACGAGGGCTATGATAACTATTGTTTTCTATTTCCACAGGCATCACAGATGGACATCGCAAACATTAAGTATCATCTTAAGACACTACTTCAGTTAGGTGTATTACAGCACACCACATAGCATGTAATATTATTGCTCCCAATAGTGGTAGTCATACAAGGAGTCACAACAGGGAGTCAACCTTGGTCCTGAAGAGGAGTTCAGGGGTAAGGCTGTGAAACAAGTAGACCAGGAAGCAGCGTACATAACACACCCCACTTCTGACCCCCCTTTTTTAATCATACCATCTCCTTGGGATCAATCAAATCATTAGCAGGTATTTTTAACTCACCCATGACCCCATCACTCCTATCCCTCATTTGATTCACATTGACGAGAATACAACAGTGCTCCCACGTATTTAGTCGGTGTAGCACTCCCTGATCCGTAGCGGAGTGGGAAAAGACCCAATGATGAAGCATGCCACCCGGGGGTGATCCTGTCTATCTTGTGGCATTTATTTGAGCTGAGTCTCTTTTTTGTAATGCCTCATAATGATGACATTTACATCTTCCATATTTTATCAAGAGGCATAAGGACTCCAGAAGTCCTTCAAAGTGTTGCATTAATCTTTAAATTTAATGTTTTAGAGCTCTTAAAACATTATGTAGCAAGCTTTTGCAGTGTAACTTCTATTTTCTTGTAGTGCAAACTAGATCCTACTTCTAATTATGCTCACTGAAATCAGTGAAGTGTGTATGTCATTCAGAAAAACGTGCAGAATGCAGTTTTATGTGCTAAAATGCCTATTTTTAATTAAATGTCTGATTGATGGAGAACTATGTTAACTGCTTAACATTTTAACACAATTATGGAGCAGAAAAAGAGAAGTAACTGGACCTTACTGTGAAGTTATTTATCAGTCTTAACTTTTCATGCCACAGTAAATTTTAAGGCAGCCTCTATAACGTTTCATACATTGAAGTCCTTGTAGGCATATGAGAAATACTAATTCAATCGAGCAAGATTTGCAAAAGTTAACAACTTTGCAATTCGGTTGAGACGCTTCTCAACATCACAACAATTTCCAGCAAAAAATGTATTGGCCTAAGTGTTTTCCCCACTGGGTCTGCATCGAACATTGACTCCTCCAGTGTGGTAGTTCACAGGCTAGTTTGTATCACTTCAAGTCTTTAAAGAGAACGTTCTAGTCTCAAACCAACCCTCAAGGAGATGATGGATTAACACTTTTTTATTAATTGATTATTCTATATTTACCATATTTTACTATTATTCTACTAACTATGGTTACTCATTTTTCTATACATAGTCAGCCATGGACAAGCGTGACTTACCCTTGTTTTTGACAGTGCATAGTACCTTAGTAGACATCCTTTTTCAGGGAATAAATAGGCTTCAACAAGCCCAAAACTGTGCAGTCTGTCTTTTGCTACATTTATCTCACAAAGACAAAATAGAGGGGCGAGAAAACCTCGCCACTCACTGCCATTGATGGAATTGTTGTGTTCCAGCACAGTTTGAACTGCACTAGGCTCATCAAAAGGTTGTCCTTCCTTTTGGTTAAGTTTCATCACAGTTACCAACACAATTTTCTTAAATGTTTTCAGCCATCCTTCTGCATGATCTTCATTTTCCAGAAATCACACTATGGTTGCAGTGCATTATTGGCACACACAAACGATTTCTAGAAGACCCCAGCCCTCTCAGTCAATACTCCGAGCCTCATCTGGAATGTCTAATAAGCATCAAGACTTGCAAAATATTAAAACCTTTTGTTATGGATGGCTCTCATAGAAAGCCTCTATAATTTATTTCAGTTTCTAAAAGTCATAACTCCTTACAGTGACATCACAATAGTTAATAACAAAACTGGTTATCAGCTGCTGTGATGTCTTAAAAGCCTGTGACAGGGCCCTCTGAGAGCCTGTCAGCGCAGCTCTGTTTGTCTGCTTTACCTGAAAGTAGAAAGCACAGCTGCAGGAGGAAGAAGGAAGGCAGGGAAGGTAGTGGGTTTGGTTAAAGAAAGCAGAAAGGATATGTATTTTCAACATGTGCATCAGGGAAGTAAGGCATGTTAAATATAGCTCTCCAATGATCTTATGCCTCTAGTAGTTGAAGGCAGAGGCAGATGAATTTGGAGGCCAAACATAACATAAGTTATAGATGGGTAAAAAGTGATTACAGGAATGTTTTTCAACCCGGGATTCTGAGTGATATGATAGACAACTCAAGCTTTGCTCTTGTTGTCTATTTGACGTCACTCAGAACCACTCGGTGAAAAACATCCCAGTAATTCACTCCATCTATAATTATATATCCTACCATCTCTGTCACTGTGGCATAACCCAAAAGGTTCTAGTTTCTTTTAGTGCCTTTGGATCACACCTGTGCAGTACATGTACTTTATAAAAGACATTAACCCCTCTCTCCACGTGTTTCTAAGCATCTCTCTGAGTTTTATGACAATTGTTTACACCATAAGGACATTGAAAGGGTAACAGGATATAGTGTAGTAATCTTTTATAAAGATTATTAATGATTTAATCTATTACAAAATGTAGTAACTGTTAATGAACAGCAAAGACCTCACGTAAGAAGCAGCAAAATACATTTCAGGGGGCCTTTTTAGGTCGAGCCTACATGACTGTGCAGCTGTCTGGTTGCAAAAGGCCCATTGTACGCTTACCAAGAGTTTACAGGAGCTTTTAGCCGTCCCATGGCTTACTGTTGGTTGGCTTTGCTGTCACTCACATTTGCTTGTTTCATATTCAATTACTTTCCTTGTTTCAGCTTGTGAATAATGTGTTGGTTCATCTGTCTGAACGTAGCCTCTTTGCCAATTCACTAATTGACTGGTTTCTATCCTTTCACAGCTCACTTTTAGGTAACTCATTTTCCGTCTTGCTTAAGAACTCAATGAGAGTGCATCATGTGTTTTCCAGCTCTTTCCCTTTTGTGCTCCGGTCAAATACACACAAGCTCATGCTGCTGTCTCCCTTGTGTGCTGCAGACTCTGTGTCACGATCTTCTCCTCCACCACGGTGTTGCTTCTCCCTCTTGTGCTGCTTTACCCGTCCCCACAATTACTTTCCAAAGCCCTCCCACACCAACGTACTCCTTTTTAGGTTGAACCCTACAGACAGTATAGCTGCCTGATTTTCTAAAGATATCCTGGGGCCATTTGGAAAGCTTCTGAGGGAATGCATTCTGCCCATTGCCTACCATTGGTTTTGTGGTTTGTAACTCACATTTGTTTGCTTTCCTGTTGTTGGCTTTATTCGTTTTAGGCTTTCCAGCTTGACTTTAGCCCTCCTAGAGAGCATATACTTTTTACTACATTCTTCCACCAGCGCTTGATTTCTGTAAAGAGGTCTTTAAATCTTGGTCTTATCATGTCACATTTTCTGTGAGTTCAAAGTCAGAGGTTCAATGTCACACTCTGTCTTCCAGGGAGCTTGATGTTCACTTTTCTTTCTCTGACTTCAAAGTAAGATGATTTACGTGACAATCATGTTGGCTACTGAGGGTGTGCTGGAGGAAGGCTGCAGGATGTTATTTTTTTCCTAGCACACAACAACGTTTCAATGTCTGTAAATGAACTGCACAGATATTTCAGAATACATCAGAATTATGAACCACAAATGATGCACATTTTGTAGTAATTCTCAAGTGTGGTGGAAACAAATATTTTGATATGATCCAACACATCAATACTTTAGATGGTGCCATTGCCACACATTATTGTTTGTGCGCTGTATATGTTTCTCAGTAAAACTGTATGTCTGTGTAAATGTAAAGGTCATTTCAATTGAAGATGTGTGTCTGTAATGGGAAAAATATTGACGCTAGTGCCGCAAAGTGCAAGGAAGACCATAGGTTACTATGGGTGCATTATTTTAATGCCTGCTCTGAGCAGACATAAAAAATTATGCCAAAAATGGAGCAGTGAAATCTTGTTAATTTCACTGCGCCATTTTTGCGTTCTTCCTAGTGCCGGAATGCCCCCCCTTGCATACATTATGGCTGGTGTAGGCATAATGTGGCGCACAATGTGACAAAGTGGTGCAAAGCATGCTTTGCACCACTTTGTAAATATGTAAAAATGCCTCCTTAACCTCACATTAGTGTTAAAGAATGACACTAATGTGGGATAAAGAGGCTGTCGGGGTTTGTAACTATGCCTCATAGATATTAAATCAGCCCTGGTGGATGGAATTCCTGGGGCCATTTTTGTTTCAGGGAAAATAGCATTGCAGCTCTCGTCCCAATTTTGTTTAATTTTGGCCTGGGGTGTACTTCCCAGGGCCTTTGAAGGCTTGGGAAGGGGAAAACCACATGGCCCCCTCCCCATATATATATTAATTTTGGACTGGGTGGCCCCCATTTCCATATCATCTATATCATCTAATTTCTGCCCCCAGGGTGGAACCCCTGGGGCCTCTAGAGGCTCAGGGAAGGGGTGGTGCATGCAGCCCCCTTTCACTTTATGAAAACAGCCCCAGGACTGGAAGATCAATATAATGAATGAGGCCTGGCACCATTTATTTTCTGATCATGCAGGAGTCTCACATGATCACAGCTTTTTTTGTCATTCTTTTTTCTTTTTGAGCAAGGGTCCGCCCCATTGGGCCTAGGGGCTCAGGGTATCCCTATGCCACCCCGTTATATTATTTTTTTCTAAAATCAATACAGGGGTCTGAACTGGCTGACAGCAACGTGTTCTCATGTTGGTGGCAGACAAGCAGAGCACTCCCTCTCAGGGGAATCTGACTCCTGTGGGAGTGACTTGGTCCAAGGGAAATAAAGTTCACTGAACCAATAAGACAGCTCTATTTGCCGCTCCTGCAAGAGTCTCTCAAGACTCTCTCAGACCCATCTATCCAGACATACAAAACTAGTGAACAGATTTACACCAAACACAAAAAGCACAATCTACGGACCAAGATCTAGCTTCCGTTCCAAATTACATGTAATTCTGGTCAGTAGTTTTTGTGGTATCCTTTTCTAAAGAAGTCTATGGAAAATGCATGGAAAATCTGCATTTTGGGGCCACCTTTTTTCTCGGTCCCTGCTTGACTGATCAGCAACTTTCCAAGCACAAACTAGTCAAAAAGTAGAACCCTTTTTGAAAAGTTTCAGGAAGATTCGTCAAACGCTGCCAAAGTTATTAGCATCATTAGGGAATATATATATATATATATATATATACTTGAAAAAAGCTAAGGTTACAGGGATGTTATAGTTCGGCTCACAATTACAAAATCATAGAAATTCACCTGTTATAGTTAGAGTTATATCAAGTAACTGTAACTCACGCCCTAAGGTAACTATAACTCACTCCTCTACCATGTACATTATTTTCATAAAAAATTCGACTGCAAATATTACAAAGATCTCATGAGTGCCATAATTTGTAGGGTAATTAGCACTGCAGGGCGAGGGCGTCAGGGAGGTGGCGGTCCCCGGGGATGCCAGGGGGCTGCCTTGGCCCGATCTCCTTAATTATGGTTTAATCCCTGTGGAGGTGGTGGTCCCTGGGACTGCAGGGTGGCCGAGCGGCCTCCCGCATCCATTTACTTTAAAGCCTAGGGGAGGTGCCAGTCCCCAGGGCTGCAGGGGTTGCTGGGGCAGCCCCCTCGCATTCATTTACTTTAAAGCCCCAAAGAACTGGACATCTCCAGGGGTGTTGGGGGGCCAGATGGACCCCCTGCATCCATTTACTTTAAAGCCCCAGGAAGGTGGCGGTCTCCCGGGTTGCCGGGGGCCTGGAGGGCCCCCTGCATTAAAAATTTGAATGCACTCGGGACCTGGCCCACCAAGTGGGCTGTATTTAAACAAGCACAGGAGCCTGAACTTGTTTTCTTTTTTTTTCAAAATTTTCAGCGGATCTACGGATCTGCCGCGACTCCCTCCAAAATGTTTTTTTTTAAATGCTTTTGGGCTCTGAGGGTGGTGTCGGGACCCCAGCACCAGAGCTAAGGGGTCAGGGTGTCCCTACCCTGGCCCCTTTTCTTTTTTTAAAGTCTTTTATTCTGGGACCCAGCCAAGTATCAACATGGCTGGCAACACTACCTGGTTGAAGTGTTGTCAGCCAATCAAATCTCAGCACACAATCGGGAGGGTTCATGGAACCTTCGCATCTATATATATATTTATATATATATATATATATATATATATATATATATATATATATATATATATATATATATATATATATATATATACAAATATGGATTTTCTTTAATTTCTCAAAAACCTCTGAACACATTGTCACCAATTAACAAAAAGGTTGCTTTCTGGACTGAGAGCTACCTTTCTGTCAAATTTGGTGCAATTACGTCCAGTGGTTTGGGTGCTATTGCTGTTCATAATCTCTATGGAGAAATGCATGGGGGGAACGTATTTTGGGTCCCATCCTTTCTCTTGGCTCTTGCTTGACAGATTACCCCGAAACTTTCCAGACAGCAGCTGAGATGAACGTCAAATTTTTTGGGAACATTTTGTGAAGATTCGTCAACTGGTGCCAAAAATATAGGCAAGTCAAACACTTTTTCTATAGAAACCAGGTCCTAACTATAACTACCTAGTGACGCCTGCACATATATAGTACATATATATATATATATTCACTTAAAAAAACAAAGGTTACAGGGACATTATAGTTGGGCTCACATTTTAAACATACAAAACTGTGGAAATTAAGCAGTTAGAGCTATCTCAGGTAACTATAACTCATGCCCTAAGGTAAGTGTAACTCGTTCCCACGCCATGCACTGTTTTCTCATCAATAATTTTACTGGAAATATTACATTGATATTGCCAAGAATGTTATCAAAGATGTCATGAGTGTTGCAATATATGGGGTAATTAGCAGTGCAAGGCAAGGGCATGAGTTAGAGTTACCTTAGGAAATGAGTTATAGTTACTTAAATAACTCTAACTATAACTGCTGAACTTCTATGGTCGTTGGGCCATGCGTGCGAGGGGTTGGACACAGGGCCTGGCCTATGGCCATGCATTGCAGCCAACCTCCTATAGTCACTGACCTGATGCCATACATGGCCTTTGGCCATGTGTGGCAGGGGTTGGCCGAAGGGCTGGTCCTGGGGTTGGGTGGTTATAGGGGCTTGGCCCCAACCCAAATATTTTCCTGGGAAAAACATTTCAATGTTCCGTAACAAGAAATGTTTAACATTCAAAACACTAGTAAATAAACAGACACACCACCATGTTATGGGAGAATTTGAAACCTCAACCTACTGAGTATCAGTTCAAGAGCTTTACCAGTAGGACACAAGTGCCTCTGCTGTATTGTGCATCAAAACATAGCTATAACATTGAAACCAAACATCCTGCTAGTGTGACACTTTGAAGTAACTGAATATAGAGACAATTGAAATGCCAATCTCTCTCGTCATTATGGGATGGAAGAGAGAGAGAGACAGAGAAAGCGAGAGACTGAGAGAGACATTTAGAGGAAGACTTTGACAGAGAGAAATTGTGAGAGCAAAAGAACGGGAGAAAGAGAGTTTTTCTAGACTTTGATGAATGATATACTTTAAAAAAATATACATATTTATGATTTTCTGCAATATGCAACAACAATAACATGTGACACCTAGACTGGAAGCCTCTACCTTCAGGGTGAGGGCCTGACACCTTACCCTCTAGGCCACAGGTGATACTTTACTATGCATTTTCCAGACATATATATGACATTCAACCAAAGATTTTGATGGTAAAAAGACAAAAATGTTCGATAATTAGGAGTGTTTAACAGTCAAAACACTAGCTAATAATTAGACACACTGCCATGAGACACCAGGATTTGAACCTTTCAACCTACAGAGTGACAGCCCAAGAGCTTCACCAGTATGCCAGAGGGGAGTCTGTTCTGCTGTGCATCATAACGTAACTATAACATTCAAATCAAAGATCTTGCTTGTTCTCTGTTTTGAAGTAATTCTATGGGGAGACTATTATTATTGCAATGGTCTTTCCATATAATGACTTCAAAGCGACACAGAAGCGAGATGCTTGCTGCCAGGGGAGGACCGCGGGGCCTGAAGGCCTGAATGTCCCCCCCGGTTCTAGCCTGCTCCCTGCATCTTGCAGGAGCTGGCAATGTTCCCGCAAGGAGGGAGCCGCTTTAAATAGCAGCTCCCTGTTTGGGGGAGCAATATTTTCATCTCTTTCCCTGCACTCATATTTGTGTGCCGAGCAAGAGATGAAAACTCAGCTCTCAGCAAGCGGAAGCCTTTGCATCTCCAGGTATACAAATTTGGTTTGCTTTTAATTTTTCAAAATCTATTAAGCAGATTTACACCACATAATGAAAAGGCTTCTTTCTGGACCAGAAGCTACTGTTTCTGACATATTTGGTGCAATTCTATCTAAGAATTCGGGCTCTAGTCGTGTTCAAAATCCCTATCGGAATTAAAATAGGAAAGGCACTTTTTTTTGGATTCCCCTTTTCCTCAGCCCCCACATGATGGATCACTCGAAACTTCCCATGCACAGCAAGATTCTTGGGCACACTTTTTTTGGGGAACATTTCGTGAAGATAGGTCAAACGTGCCAAAGATATAGGCAAGTAAAACAATGCCTTTTCAATGGAAACTAGGTCCTAACTATAACTACCTATTGGCGTCCACCAACAAATATATATATATATATATTTAAGTGCAGAAGTCCACACTATTTTTTTTCTTTTTAATCAGCAGATCTACTGCATCTCCCTCTGACAAGTTTTAAAAAATACTTTTTTGCTCTGGAGAGAGGTCCCTCTATGACCCCAGCACCAGAGCTAAGGGGTCAGGGTGTCCCTACCCTTGTCCCTTTTCTTGTTTTTAATCTTTTTTTCTGGGACTCTGCTGAAGCTGAGTCACAACATGACTGCCAATGCTTCCTTGTTGAAGTGTTGTCAGCAAATCAGATCTCAGCAAGAGATCGGAAGGATTCACAAAGCATTCACACCCCTATATACAAATTTGGTTTTCCTTTTATTTAAAAAACTACTGAATGGATTTACACCATATAACAACAATCATTTGCAATGCCATAGGTCCCACATTTTCTTGAGTTAGAGCTATTGGTATTGTAAATTCATAACTGGACTTTTCTTGCCACATAAATTGGTCAACCCTGCCTCAAGATTTTGTGTTTTCCTGCCATATAATCCAGTGGCCCTGCATATAACTAAAGCACTTCCATTTAACTTCTTCCTGTGTCTTTTGCAAACAATAAAAAATTCTGCTATTTAGCTTCCTAATTTAAATCCTGCATGCTAATTCCACTAGAATACAACTTTCACCACCCCACATCAGAGTTACTGGCTGGCTAACACAATCCCCCCCCCCCAAAAAAGACACAAGACAGCCACAGAGGAGAGATAAACTAGAAGGATCACCCAAACATATCAAGAGTGTTCAAGCAATCATAGTGTAATAATGATGTTAAGTTTGCCAGAATAATGGTCATCATTGTAATAAGGAGAGATTAGTAAAACATATACAATTATCATATACACCTTTATCAGAAATAAATTTTTGAAAGTAGACAGTAATTCCTCTCCCCCACATCAGCGCCTTGAGACCCTAAAGGGTGAGTAGCGTGCTTTACATATGTTTGATTGATTGATTGATTGATTGAAGGGACACGTCATGCTGAATGTTTTGGTGTTGGTCCCATTGTCCTAGGACAACCACAGACTGAGTTATGAGCAAAGTAAAGCATTATGGGTCGAGTTTCCAGAGTGCAGTGAATATTGGAATATCAACTCTCCCATGTGCCGGGAAAGCCGCTTTCACTTTGAGGATTTCTGGTTTATGTAAAGCATATACCAATATCAAGTGTTTTAAGCAGAGATCGACAAGAAATCACTTTGATTATTTAACTGTGAACAATGTGACCAGAGCTTCAATACCGATGATCGACTTCACGCTGTTGTGCCTGTTCACGTTGTGAAAGCCATGGCTGCCATGCAGCAGGAAGGAGAGAGACAAAAGAAAAAAAAACGCCCACTCTGAAGTATACTGGCAATTATGCAATAATACATGTAACAGAGGCAGTCTGTAAGGCGTGACAAAAACACTCTCAAGGTCGGACAAACGTAAAGCATTTACCAATGACATCAAGTGTTTTTGGAAAGGTAAGCCCAGGAATGAATGAAAGTGATGGGCGTGAGATGGGTGTGTCAAAATCCCACACTACTTACAACAGGTCACAGTGCTTGTGTGCTTGACCTAAAAATAGACCAAAAGCAACCTTTCTGCTGAATTTGCTGTAATTCCGTCAAGTGGTTCGGGCGCTATTCGTGTTCAAAATCCCTATTAGATAATGCATGGGTAAAAAGCGTTATGAGACCCCCCTCCATATTTTTAGTCCCCAGTTGACTGATCACCCCAAAACTTTTCAGACAGATGCTGAAGTGAGTGTTGTATTCTTTTGAAAATTTTGTGAAGATTCATCAAACAGTGCCAAAGTTATTAGCAAAACAAACTAGTTCCTAACTATAACTACCTAGTGGTGAGTGTATATAACCTTTGTTTTTTTGAGTGAATTTCTAGTTTTTTTTAAAATGGAGGGTAATAATTAATTACCATAAGGTAATCTAACCGCTGCTGCGCATGACCTTCGGCTATGCCCTGCAGCCAAAGCCCTGCATGCAGCACACCCTATGCTATTCAAGGCCTTCAGTCAGGCCCTGCAGCCAACCGCCTGCATGCAGCCAACCCCACACTGTGGGTCTGTGAGTGGGTGTGTGAATGGCTATATGGGTGTGTGAGTGGTTATAAGGCTGTGTGAGTGTTTGTGTGGGTGTGTGAGTGGGTATGTGAGTGAGTGTGCAAGTGGTTTTGTGGGTCTGCGAATGAGTGCGTGTGTGGCTGTGTGACTGTGGTTTTGTGGGTATGTAAGTAGGTGTGTGAGTGGGTATGTGAATGGCTGTGTGGGGCTGTTACTGGGTGTGATAGTGGTTTTGTGGGTCTGTGAGTGGATGTGTGATTGAGTATGTGTGTGAGTGTGTGTGTGTATGAGTAACTGTATGGGTCTGTGAGTGGGTGTGCAATTGTTTTTGTGGGTCTGTAAGTGGGTGTGTGAATGGCTATATGGGTCTGGGAGCTGGTAATATTTTTTAATTGGGGTCCAAATCCACAGATCCATTGCATATTCACACAGGGCTGCGCTGAGGACAGCAGTGGATCTGTGGAGCCTCATGTGCCCAAGGCCAGGCTGGCAGTACCGGGCATCCGGCATTTCCTCGGGAGAGTGGGGACCCCTTTTGCTACTGGGGGACCGGTTTTGTAGCAGTGCAGCATACCCAACAGTTTTCATGCAAAAATAAAGGTGCCAAGATAACTTTGGTGATTAATGTACCAGCTGGAGAGAGATTGGAGTTTTGTTTAGTGGCAGTTTTGACTCATCTAAGGTATCACAGAGGGTTAATATGCCTGCTGCAAGGGAACGTATACTATGAAGATCACAGAACTGTATTTTATGTGCAACGATCAGTTTGTCAGAGAGATTGTTTTTATTACAGTGCAGTTCATAAGTTACACTCATAATCAGGAACGGTGAGTTATTAACTGCCATCAAAGAGCTGCATGCAAACTGCGTGTTTCAGGTTAGAAAGTTATGTTTTCGCAGTCTTTTATGATCCTAATTTTGCTAAGAAAGGGTTTATTTGAGTAGAACTAAATTGTTATTGTTAAAGTCAACCCTAAACAAGGTGTTACATTCTGAATCCTGATTTTATGATTCCCCAAAACAAGCACTTTAAAAAAATGCCTACCAGTATAGATGACATGTGAATCCTACACCTTGTAGCCACCTTTGTCTTATGTATCATTTTCTGTCCACTGCTTTACACACATAGGATTTGTTGTCTCTGTAGGAGTGAGTGATATAAAGTGCCCAACACCCTACACTAATAAGAGGGGCTTTATAAAACAAATGAATTATATGTGAGAGAGGGGCTATAGAGAGGTGAGATGCACTGTTAGAGGGCGATGGTGAAGGAATAATTGAAGAGCCCCATTAAAGATTGCAGTATCCTAGTACACTATATGCTTCAAAAACAAATACAAATGAATATAAAATGAAAAAATGTGTTGTAGAAAGCATCATTTTTGCCATTTCCCCCCAACTTTTCATGGAAGGGAGAACAATCCAAGCCCCATTGTAGTGGTCAGGCTCACTCACTATGCACCATATGGGGGATGGCCTGACATTTGCCAGGGCTGCTTTGGGTTCCCAGGCCAGCTCAGCACACACCCCCAAAAAATATTTTGGGCAATTTCTTGCCCATGAAGTATCCCGCAGAGACCCCTCCATCAGTCCCATGTGGTCAGGATACCTATATCCTGATCCCTTATATCCTATTTTATCTTTAGCCCCCCTCGGAACCGTGCCCTGATTGACAAAATGTCAGCCAAAACTTTTCTCTATGCGGCAAGTCAATCACAGCACGGCTGTTGGCCCACAAACCCAACAAGGTGGATTTGCTGTGGATCCACATCTCTAGATATACATAAATATTTTTTCTTTAATAAATCAAAAACTTCTGAACAGACTTACACCAAATTACAACAAGAGTTCTTTGTGGCCCAATATATAACTTTCTGCCAAATTTGGTGTGATTCCTTTCAGCGGTTCAGGCTGTAGTTGTGTCTAAATCCCTATAGGAAATAGCATGGGGAAAACACATTTTTGGACCCCCTTTTTTACCCCGCTTGATGAATCACCCCAAAACTTTCCAGACAGCAGCTGAAGTGAGTGGAGCATTAGTTTTGTAAAATTCATGAAAATTCATCCAACGGCACCAAAGTTATCAGCAAAAGAACAAGCTATTTTCCTATGGGAACTAGTTATAAACTACAACTACCTACTGGCGATCACCAGTGGATATTATCCCCTATTGAAATTAGATCCTAACTATAACAACCTACTAGCAACTGATATATCCACTCAGAGACCCATAGAACCACTCACACACATACTCACAGAGTCACACAGTTGCTCACACGCCCACTTACACCCACTTGCATACCCACACAACCACTCACACATCCACTGACACACCCATATAGCCAATCACACACCCACTCAGAGACCCAGAAAACCACTTATGCACCGACTCAAACACCATATAGTCACTCACACACCCAGCGAGAGACCCAGGAAACCACTTACAGACCATGAGAAGAAATCGCACACCCATTTACAGACCCACAAAAACACTAACACTCACTCACCCACCCATTCACACACCTATACAGTCATGTGTACAGACCAACATAGCCATTATTGTGGTAATAGAAATATTAAAATACTGTATAGGTAATACTCTAATAGCAGGTGAACAAACACACTATTATATACACATTAGTACTCAGGAATGGGCATAGAAAGCAATAGAAAAGAGTGAAATAACAACAAATAATAGAGACCCTAGGGTGAGACCAAACCATATACTAAGTTAATGGAATGTGAAAGGCAGGCCCACATCCAAGGAAGTGGAATCTGTAGAGGGGAGCTGGAGGAACTAGGAACCCAAACGGTGAGTATCAAAGTGCCACCCAGTGACCAGGAGATAAGAGGTAAGTAACTATTTTTTTCCCAAACCCACAGGTAAACATAGGAAAAGGTCTGTGCAGACCCAAGCAAGACTGGGAGGAACAGAAAATGTATCCTGACAGAAGAAGACCTTCAAATGTAGTGGCACAAATCTAGTTCCAGTTGGACTGTCCAGTTGGGGCAGGAGCCACTACCCACCCTTCTAGAAATGCACGTCTAGGTCGAGGGTGAATGCCAGGAGTCGTCTATGAAGCACGGGCACAGAAGAAGAGTTCCAGGAGTGATGCAGTCAATGTTCCACATCGGAAGAAGAGTGGCAGTCAGTCAGTGGTGTGGAAAAACCTCAAAACCTCAAACAAGCCTTGGCAAAGGCAAAAGATGCAGAAGAAGAGTTGCAGAGCTGTGGGGTACCAGGAAGGTCAGAAGGGGCCTAACCCAAGAAGGGGGATCCCAGGCAACCCTCAGCAATGAGGAGAGCCAGAAGTCAAGGATGCCGCCCCCACAGGCAACTCACAGGCAGCAGGCACAGGAGTCGCAGTGAGGCCCACTCAGCATGCCTGAATAGGAGTCTCACATCACTGGAGCAGCAAACAGGAGACTGTGCTTTGCTGGGAAGAGTGCTAGAGGCCGGGGCTACACAGAGCCTGAAAAGCCTTTGGAACAAAAGCCAATAAACCTTGGTAGCTACAAGAGTCGCAGTGCACAGGGTACTGTCCTGCAAGAAAAGGCAAAGATACACTACCTCCCAAATTGGACAGCTGGCAGAGGGGACCAAGGCGACCACTTCAGACCACTACCTGTGTTGCAAAATTCATGCAGAGTTGCAGGAGAGAGGATCAATGCGGCCGATTCTCAATGCAGTTGATGCCTGAGGATGCAGGGGAGTGACTCCTACACTCCAAGGGAGATTTCGTCTTGGTCGAGACTGAAGACTTATCACCCTCAGAGGATGCACAGCCAGGTAAATGTTGCAGTTGCTGGAAGGAGCCAGAAAAACAATGTTGCAAAGTGAAGTCACTGCTGGAGCTGCAGATTGTAGGTTCCTGTGAAGTCCAGTTGCGGTTCTAGTGGCCATAAGTCAAAGTAAATGTTGCAGAGAAATCCTGATGAAATCTTGCACATTGAATCCGAGGACCCTAAATAGCCCTAAAAGGATGTTTGGTCACTTAGCAGGATGACCACCTATCAGGAGGGGGCTGTGATGTCACCTGTCTGAATTGGTCACTCAGATGCTCCCAGGGCCTCTGCCCACCTTAGATTCAAGATGGCAGAATCAAGTGGCCACATGGAGGAGCTCTGGGCACCACCCATGGGGTGGTGATGGAAAGGGGAATGGTTACTCCTCTTTCCATTGTCCAGTTTCACACCACAGCAGGGACTGGGGGTCCCTGGACTGGTGCAAACTGGTTTATGCAAGGAGGGCATGGCTTGGAAGGCTAGCCCTCCCAAGCCATGTAACACCTATTTTCATAAGGAGAGGGGGTTGCCTCACTCTCCAAAAGGAACTCCTTTGTTCTGCCTTTCTGGACTTGAGCTGGTCAACCACAGGAGGAGAGACACCTGTCTGTAGGATGGCAGCAGCGTGTCCTGCCTGGGAGCAAAGCTGGGGTTCCTCTAAGAAGCCCCCAGAGTGAATGGAATCATACAACCAATATTGGCAACAGTATTGGGGTTTTATTCTGACATGTTTGATACTAAAAATGCCTAGGTAACTCAGTGACCTCTGTCCAGTGCACAACTAAAATGGCATCCCCGCACTTACAAAGGCCAGGAAAAGGGAGCTGGAGGTTGTAGGGGCACCTCTGCTCATGCAGGGGTGTCCTCACACACAGGAACCTACACCCTGCCCTCTGGGTTATGAGGGCCTGCCATAGGGGTGATTTACAGTGACCTGGTGTAGTGAACTGAAGTAAAAGGGTGCATGTACCTTTTCACACAGCCTCCAAAGGCAGACCTGTAGATACATTTTACATGGGATGTCACGGGTAGCATAATACATGCTGCAGTCCATGGGTATCCCTCTGGTGCTCCAATGCCCTGGGTACCTAGGTACCATATACTAGGGACTTACATGGGGCACAAGTATGCCAAGTGGGGGGTTGTAAAGTCAGTAACAACCAACTTTAGTGGGAGAGAGCACAGTCACTATTGTCTTGGTTAGCAGAATCCCAGTGAACACAGTCAAAACTCACTGATAGCAGGCAAAAAGTGGGGGTAACCATGCCAAAAAGAGGGTACTTTCCTACATAGAAGAACACCATGTTGCCTTTGTCTGTAAAATGGACTACGTCTTTTCGATATATTCTGTCCAAGTTAAAGCGTAATGTGTTATATTGTTTATAGCAAATATTGTAGTCTCGGGAACTTTATTGACATGTTTCCTGAATTTCTCTGTCTGCAGACAAAATGTTGTCGATCACTGCCAATTCTGTCTTTGGCAAATGTTGGACAACACCAAGGCAGTATGTAGTAAAAGTTACATCAGTTAAGAAAAGGTATCCTTCATTAGGATTTCCAGTCCTACCCCAGTAATTGTGCCTAGGTTGTTGCCACGACAGTACACAATCATGAGGTCTGGATGTTGGCATTCTGCAATGGTTTCAACCAAAGGCAGAAATTGATACCACTTTAACCCTCTCTGGTCAACCTAAGTAATATCTTTATTAGGTAAACCTAGAAACCTAGGTCCCTGTCAATGACACTCTTTCTAGCACTCTCTCTGGTCCACAAAACACACAACTATGGCACGCAATACAGACTCTGACATTTTTGGAGACAAGCAGGAGTATCACACAGGAAAACGTTGCAGCTGTTTGATTGGATGGTGAGGATGTGCAGGGAACTACAATTAGGCAGTGACTTTAAGAACAAAAAGTAATTAACTTTGTGACTGGCTTATGAAAAATAAAAAAGTTATGTTATTTGGGATATTCTTGGAATTGCAAGCAGTCAACCACATCTGCTATAGGTAATGTAAAGTTAGTATGCTGTTTAGAGAAAATCTTGTGAACTTTTGACCTACAGGTAGGCACAGACTTTTGGATACATGGTTACTATGGCAATAGAGCCAAAAGGGTGTTGGGGGGAAGGGAGCAAAAGAGACTGCTGTGCGAAACTGAAAAGCAGACTGGTGTATGAAAATTGCTCAGTGGTGAGTGTATGGCTTATAATTGACAATATTTTACAAAATAAAATATAAATGAAAAGCATTGAGAGCAGCTTAAGGTCTTATGCGTGGCTCTGCGGATCCACTGCAGATCACACGGGCGCACTGTGGCCCTCGATGGATCCCTAGATCCACAAAAAAACTACCAATTTGGTCTTCTTTGCAGGAAACATGGAAAAGGTTAAAATATTGACTAGTTAAAATGTGTATAAAAGAAATGAAAGATGAAAGAAAGTCTGTGCTTTCCCAAATATAGAAGTATGAGTGAAAGCACAGTAGGGCGAGTAGCCATTAGTAGTACGTTTGTACTGAGAGTGGAGGAGCATTGCTATATTTCTGACTTGAGATTTGCAGTAAAAAACATATACTAACAGATATTAAAAGAAAAGTAGGACAGCAGCAAAGAGATTTTACCAGTATGCTAATTAGCTTGTATTATAAAAAGTATATTAAAATAAAACCTATGAGCATATATAAGCTAAAAGATAACGTGCAGCTTCTAGACACTACAGTAAAAGGAAAAATAGAAGGGGTTTAGATGAGAACATTAACTAAATATAAAATGTGCAGCAAAAGAGGAAGAGGGATTGCTATACTGAAACTATAGTTGTTTTATTAAGCCAGTGTGAATGAATGTGTTTGACATTACATATGGGTACTTGTTTATAGTATGAAATTTAATAGTATGTCATTTGTACCCTTTCACACAGCCAGGCAGACACTTACACAGCCAGTTACACTCCAACAAAAGCACATATGCACCCACCACTTGTATTGCCAGACAGTGACTGGCATACCCAGTTACACACCCATAAAAGCATTCACACATCAATTTACTAACCTATACATGCAGTTACATAGTCAGTCATACACCCATTAAGGCATTGTCACACCCACTCACACACCTATACAGTCATTCATTTACCCAGCACTAAGACAGTCAGTTAAGCATGCACTTACTCACCCAAACACCCAGTTTCTCACCCAGTCACCCACCCATACAGCCACTCACATACTTATTTGCAAAACCATAGAGCCACTCATACACCCAGTAAGACAGTGACAGAGGCACTTGCACATCCATTCACACACACAGTGCCTATGTATCCTCCACTAACAGAGCCACTTGCATAGACAGTTACACACCAAAACATCCACTTACACAGCCAATTATCAATCCATACACTACTTACATTCCCATGTAGACACCCATAAAGTCACTGACAAACCCAGTCACACACCCACACAGTTACTTACACATCCAGGTACCCACCCAGAGATGCACTGATGCACTCACTCATATAACACTAACTACTCATACACACAGTCACCCACTCATTCAGCCACACCTATACCCTTTTTACACTCATACACAGACACTTACACAGCCTCTTACATACTGGCATAACCACTTATGTAGCTACTCACTTGCTTACAGTATGTAATCTAATAGTATGTCATGTAAAGCTAAATGTATTCTATATTTGCTTTTCAGATATCTACTTGTATTTAAAAAGGAGGATTTACAATGCTGAGAGAGACAGAAAGGCGGAAAAAAACAGAAGAATGTGTGCTATCTTCTTAAAATTGAGAGTAAAAAGGGACATGATGTGGAGAATGTACTGGGAAAAAAGAGCTGCTGGTAAGAGATATAGGGAGATGGTTAAAAAGGTATATGAAAAAATGCAAAATGTAGAAAATGTTTAAAATAAAAAGCAAGGTTTACACTCACAAAGAAGAAAAAGTAAGTAAGATTGAAAGCGAAAAAATGTATAAAAACACCTAATTTGATAAGGAGGAGGGAAGAATTTAAAGAAATACGATTGAGAATGTTTAGAAGTAGGGTAAATCAGCATTTGTTGTGAAACATGAAGCAGTATAAGATGAGAAGGGCAGCACTGAAACAAAAACAATATATTAGGAGTGTGGTTGATATTAAACAGAATGAGAACACTGGATAAAACAGTGTTGTCTATGAAGACAAGAAACCAAAAAAAGGTTCATTAATAAAAATAGTTTTTGCAAACTTTTCAAACATGAATTGGAGCATAAGTCTAGTACTGAGGCTTTCTTTAGCAAACAAAGCTACTTACAACAGGCCACAATAGTGGATGCAGTTGGAACAACTGGCCGATGCTAAGCAGGAAAAAACGGGAATCCTATTGCAAAAGAGGAGATGGTTCCTACAAATGTAGGAAGAGATAGCTTAAGAGGTACAAGTAAGGCGTAGACATGCCCCTGTGTTTAAATGGGAGTGTTGAGTATTTATAGTATTAGCCAGGAATCAACTGATACATTAAGAACTTTTCCACATCAATTTCCATCTACAAGTGTGACATCAAAAATTGCAATGTCGCAAGCATTCAATCCAGACAAAGTGGGGAAATATTCTAATTTACACGTCACTCACTGGTGTGTTTATCCAGGAAAATGTGCCAAAGTACTTTTCATCATTTTCAAATGTTGGCTGTTCATCATTCAAAAATGTGAAATTTAGTTAGAAGACATAACTTTGTAAAATGTCCTGCATTGTGTTTATGAGAAATGAACAAAGCACTTCTGTATTTTACATTATCAGAGGTTGAAAATGTTTGTGAAGATATTCATGTATGTTTCTTTGGTGCATTCTGACAAAATAAGGAGTTAGTATGTTCAGTTGTGTAGGAACAAAACACAGGTATTGGTTCTAATAACTTTAAACAAGAAATAGCAATGTTTAATGCAGTTTCTCTAGGGAAACCAAACTATGTTTGTTTTTGTTGTTGGCACATCCACTACAAAGGCCAAATTCAAAATTTGGATGTGTGCTTGAAAACGGAAGAGGAAAACAAAGAAAAGTGGCTAAAATTTGCCGGGCATTTATTTGTGGAGGAACGTTTTGATTTGTATACATACCAGATCAACTGTATCAGATGAAACAAGGTAAAGGAGCTCCAATGAGTGTGTAGGAGAAAGGTTTAGAGGCTCAATGTTTTCCTTAACCCTTTCTAACCGGAGTAGGTGGAGGGTATGATGACCGAACCATGCAAATACTTGCAGCTGAGTATACACTGCCTGTCGAACTTTGAAGTATCTAATTTGAGCAAGGGTTTATCATTTGTTCCACATACATTATCAGACCCTGTCTCAACCAAAATTGAGGTCCTTCAGTTCCCTCAGAAAATCAGGTTGAAAGCAAAATGCTACAAGAAGAGAATTTAAGTGGACTGAAGAACAAATTCACTTTTTGCCTGCCTACCTTGATGACGTCAGCCCAACTAGTGGTCTTTGAAAAGACAACCCTCAGAGAAATTCATGATCACAACTCAAAAAAAATGTTTTATAGACAAAATTGTTCTAAAGAAGAGTTGGAATCTTTACACAATTTAGCCACCAATGATTCTTTGACAATAAAACCTGCAGACCAAGGGGACGGTATTGTTATTCGGACAGTACAAAAATATAAAGATGAAATTATGAAACAGTGAGTTTTAGGCCGGGTCTGGTGGCTTAGTGGACTAATGTGTCCACTATAGGGGCCTGTGTTTGATCTCATGGTCACAGGTTCAAATCCCGGCAAGTTCACTCACCCACCATCCAAAATTCTGAGGTCGATTAAATGAGTACCATTGAGTTGGGTAACAATAAACATCTGTTATTCAGCGCCAAGATGCCTGCGGGTGAACATGCGCTTTACAAATACACATGTTATGTTATGTTAATTCCACACATTTTTGTTCAATCATGGATTGATCCCACAAAATAAATAACCAATCAGATCAAACAAATCAAACAAAAAGCACATGATGAGTGGTGGTTATGTATTAAGGGATTTTCTTTCTTAAATAAGAAAGAGGCTAGCACACCTGCAACTTATATACTGCAGAAAATACATAAGCATACTAACACCCCACCTAGAAGACCTATTATATTAGCATGTAGGTCAGTTTTAGACCTACTAGCACGGTGTATTGATGTCTTACTCAAACCGTTTGTAGTTAAAACCAGGGCCTTTGCCAGAGACTCAATGGACTTCATTATTAAAATAGAAGGCCTCCCATTCAATATGGCTACAGATTTACCTATTACGCTAGATAGAGAAGCATCAAAAACTAATATTCCTCAGGACGAAGCCATTACAGTCCTTGAAGAGGTCTTGGATACCAGAACAAGGCCTCATGAGATGCCCCTTCAGTTCTTAATTGATTTAGCCACCCTTTGCCTCAATAAGAACTACTTTGCCTTCAAAGATGAGTTATTTCTTCAGATCAAGGGCATGGCAATGGGGTGTAGCTATGCTCCAGAGCTAGCTAATTTGTTTATGCCATTTTTTGAGAACAAATGGATTTAAGGAATAGAAAATATGTACCAACAATACATCAAAGAATTATACAAATACCTGGATGACATTTTTACAACATGGTCAGAACCGGTTTCAGCTTTAAAAGGTTTTCATGAATGGTTTAATCATCGTTCATCAGACTTGAAGTTTACGGAATCATTCAGTGCTGATAAGGTCAATTTCCTATACCAGTGGTTACCAACCTTTTGACTTCTGTGGATCCCCAGGTTGTCATTACTGGATACCAGGGACCCCCACTGAATCATTATTGGATTTCCGGGAACCCCCCACTAAGTCAGAACTGAAAGCTGGAGATCTAATCTGTTAATCTTATTTAACTTTCCAAGCAGTCACAG
The DNA here is from genome assembly GCF_031143425.1 of Pleurodeles waltl. Classification (NCBI taxonomy): domain Eukaryota; kingdom Metazoa; phylum Chordata; class Amphibia; order Caudata; family Salamandridae; genus Pleurodeles; species Pleurodeles waltl. The sequence goes on from NC_090450.1 coordinate 442,226,103, forward strand.
ACCCCCTGAGGAGGCTTCACGGACCCCCAGGGGTCCCCGTACCCCAGGTTGGGAACCACTCGACCTATATTTGCCGGAAAAGCAATAATATGTTGTTTGTCAGCCTTTCCACAAAACCCACAGATCGCAATACATTGTTGCACTTTACTAGTGGACACCCCAAGTTCCGCGAGCAAAACCTCATTTTAGGACAATTTCTCCATATTAGGAGAAATTTCACAAATAAGGAGGGTTATTTTGATAACGGCACAATATTGGTGAAAAACCTATCTCTAGGGGGTTACCCTAAAAATTGGTCAAATCATTATTCACACCACGAGAAACACTCCTGACCCCCAAGAATAAGTCAAATGAAAAACCATTGACTTGAGTCCTCATATACAATCCCAAAGGCAACAAGATTAAGAAGGATTATTAGGAGAAATAGGCTAACTATATCGGACCTAGGGGTCCTGTATCCTCTGTTTGCTTTTCGGAAAGGCCAACTTGTTAAACAACATCTTGTAAGGGTGAACAGACATTTTAAAAACAAGCTAAGTCTCTAACAAAAATGCTAGGTTCTCCACTGTCAATAAGACATTTCAAATGGCCGAACTGCGTAGCCTGCAAATTCACAGGAGACACTAAGAGCATGACTATAAATAGTACCATTCATAACCAAGGGAAAGTTTCCAATTGGAATGCAAGAAATGCTGTCTATTGTATACAATTCCTTGTGATCTGCCATATATAGGTCAAACCACACAATTAGTGAAAACAAGAAGCCTTTAACATAGATCACGGATAAGGGTGCCAAGCAGGAGGGCCTTTGATGGATTATTTTAAAGAATTGACCCACACAGAAGAAGATATAGTTGGGAAAGTACTGTATGTAGTTGATCACAACCTCAGCAGTAAGAATTTGGCATCCAGTGTGACCAAAATTGAAGCCAAATTAATTGAGAAGTTCCACACTGTGAGGAATGGCCTTAATGACATTGATTAAATGTGGTCACTGATTTAAGATGCTTGGCTAAGTGGGGAAAAAGTGTCATGCTATACATGCTGTAATATTTATCTGAAAAAAATTGTAGTAAATTCTGTAAGACATTGTTTACATATTTGTTTTACATAAAAGATTTGGTAGAGCCACAGGACTTCATCTTCCATCATCATAAATAAGTACTATCTCTCCATGATGTAGGAGATTTAGAACAAATGGGGTTGCCCCTATGGATTGTATGTTTATTGAAACAACATATCTGTGATGTTGGCGGTTGGGTTTCTTGGGGCAATGAAAATAATCATATTTGAATATACAACCCCACGTAATCCTGCCTAATTTAGGTGCACCGACTTAGTTTGTAGAGTATGCATGCGATGATTGACATGAGTTTTTGAGAGAAGCAAACTCTAACATTAAAGATTCGAATTGCAGATACCAGGAGAACTTTGCTCTTTAGATCCTGCAAATGTTGGGTCCAGCAAATTGCAGGTACTTTAACCATAGATCTGAGAGAACAGACATAAAAGATGTGTGAGAAGAATTCTCTGATGAAAAATTATCTAACAAAAAACAATGTACAGCTTTAGTTTGAAGATGCTTTCACACAAGCAAATTGGATCCTATGAATGTTGTGATTGTTTGATTTCTGCTAGTTTATATTCTATGTCAAAAGGAATTATTTGGGTGAGTCTAGGCCTAGCATCAACTTGAACCAGAGTTTGAAATCTTTTCCAGAAATTCAAAATCTTCCTGAATTTGAGCCATATAGTACAGACATTGTAAAAACAACATTTTGGACAAAGACTATCCAAATGGAGTGTGCATCCTGAAAATGTTTGTCTCAATGAAGTTCTCCAGTACTACACATATAGAAATAATGTGACAGAAAATGTAGATGAATGTAGATTTGCAGAAGTTGGTTGCAATGGGTGCTTTGTAAGATGTGTCAAATTACATCTAATTAACCATAGAAAACGCATGGGCAAATTTAAGGAAAGTGGCGCTGCACCAAGTCCAGCGCCACTTTCCCTGCCCTTCTTAGTACCCCCCTACCGCCACCATGTGTGCGCTGTATTTAAAATACAGCACACCATGGCACAGAGTAGGGAGCAATAGCGACATTTCTCATGATGCTATTGATATACTCTGCAGGACTAGTGCCAAAATATTGGCACTACTCCTGCAGACTACATAGGGCCCCAATTAAAGAATGGGAGCCCCCTTTTAACGCCTGCTCTTGAGCAGGCATTTAAAGTGCCGTTAAAAAATGGAGTGAGGAAATTTCATAGATTTCCTTACACCATTTTCCTGGCTCCCTTAACGGGGGAACGCCCCCTTTGCATACATTATGCCTGGTGCAGGAATAATGTAGTGCAAAGGGTTACAGGGTGGTGCAATGTATGCATTGCGCCACCCTGTAAAAACAGCACGGGGGTTTCGGCCTGGTTGGACCACATTTAAGGTAAAAAATAATGACGTTCATGTGACGCAACGTGGCCCTAGGGCATTATAAATATGCCCCTATGTTGCCAGACTGCTGAAAAAAGATAATTTTTCTACTTGGCACATTTGCAGCTTTTTAAACCTTGGCACTATGAAATAGAATTACTAGGAGAGTTTGACCGCTATGAAGCCTCTTTCAATCCTGCAAATTGCTCAGTATTTGCAAATTACTTGAAAATGTTGAATGATGAAACTAAACATGAGGACAGCTCGGATAGCTAAGAGGACCTGACAAAGTAGCAAATGTTGAGATTACAACTACAGGTTCTACTCGGACAACCAATATTTTAAAATTAGGCTGCTATTGCAATGATTGAGGTGGACACTGAAATGAAGCAAGCAAGTCAGAAAACAATTGATTTGCCAGATTTAGTTGCACGGTTAAATGATGAGCAAATGCAAATATATATGGAGATGAAAGCTACAGTTGCATTGGCATCACAAGAAAGTTTGTGCATGCTCAGCATGTAAACCTATACTATTGTATGTCAGTGGTGAAACAGGCATAGGTAAAAAGTTCTAAATATAAATCCTTTACTGCTTTTATACACAAGACTACAGAGTGCAATTTATCATGTGTGTCACAGCACCTACTGGATTAGCTGCACACAATATCAAATGTATTACTTTGAATTGACTTTAGATGCTACCTGTGGAACCCGACAACAAACTTGAATACCAAATATGATCTGGGGAAACTTGTCATGAAGTGTCATTATAGAATATATTATAGAAGATGGTAAATATATTGTGCGCCCAATGCCTACATTGGAGAAGTGTGCATCTTTCAACAGTGAATTGCTGGAATTGGAGAAAGGAGAAATTTCTCAACTGAAGGTAATAGATAAACTGCAGGATTGGGGAAATGTTTAAGTCAATGCAAAAGCTGTAAGGTGATTTTGCGCCAAATGTATATGTTGAAGAAGGTTTAGTTAGTGGTGCTATAGGTAACATTGTTGATTTTATTAATTTTCCTAATAGGAATTCGGTGGAATAGCTTTTGATTACATTTGATCAGACTGACAACGCAAAGCAAACTGGACAATCTACTGCACATTTTTTGCTTTTGAAATATTTATATGTTTGACGGAAACAGTTTCCAGTTTCTGTTACTATTCATAAATCACAAGGCTTAAGTTTAAATGCAGCATTTATTAATATTGATGGAACAGTGTTTAAGGTAGGTATGTCATATGTAGCTTTGTCTCAAGTTAGGACATTGTCTGTTTTATATCTAGTTGCAGTTGATGAAAGCAGAGTAAACACAGACTCAAGTTTTGTCAAAGGATACAACCGGTTAAGAATTCTGTATGCTCCTCATTTAGGACAGTATCCAGATTATGAGAAACATTCCCTCTGTCCAAAGTGAATGCAGTGCAGTAATGTTGTTGCAAGGAAGGAAGTGAAAAAGAAGAAGGAAGTTGTTAGAAAATAAAAACTTAAGAATTAGGGCGATATTGTTGGTTACCAATTGTCAAACTCCTCTGGTGTGAACTGCTATGATAATGTTGTGGTAAATGTATTGTTTGCATTACCTCGTGTTGCAGATGCAATTCAAGAGAAACAACAGAAGGTATTGTGTTCTGCACTCTCTGTTTTGTTGAACCATCTATTGCTATTATAACATTTTGCAGTGCTAAAATGTCTACATTTAATTCATAATTTTATAAATTGCAATACTATTTCATATTTTTGTAATTGTCTATACACATGAATGGCACCATCTATTCTAGTAATGTGATTTACACATTAATTATTCCAATGTTGTATTAAATTGCATTGTGAGGGTGTTCCAACCTACATTTAAAAAATATATATACACACTTACACAGTCAGAAACACACTTACAGTCTCATACAGCCACTCATACACCCACTCACACAGTTATACAGACACTCACTTTTCACATACAAACACAGTCATTCAGGGACCTGCTTGAACACCCAAAGAGCCACTCACAGACCCACACAGACACTCAGACACCCACTCACACATCCACTCACACACCCAAACTGACATTTACACCCCCACTAACACACCCATACAGTCACTCACACAGATAATAACACACCCACACATCCACTCAGACACCCACTGATACACAAATACAGTCACACTCACATCTACTCATATATCTACACAGGCACTTACACAACTATTCGCACACACACTTACAAACTCACACAGGCATTTACAGCCCCACTAACACATTCATACAGTCACTCATACAGCTCCTCACACAACCACACAGCCACCCACACACCCACTTATACTCCCATACAGTCACTTGCACACCCATTTACAGATCCACAGACCTACTCACATAGACTCATACACCCTTGTAAATACTAACATACTGATTCACACACCCACATAGCCACTTACATACCCACTCATAGACCCACGCAGCTACTCACACAACTAGAGAGCCACTTACACAAGCACTAATACACCCATGCAGCCACTCACACAACCTCTCAGACACCCATACAGCCACCTACATACACACTTGCATTTCAGTATTCTAGATGACATTGCAAAACACTTGCTAGTGTCTTCTTTAATTTTTTATCAATGTGTTCCCCTTGGTGAATATTACATTAGTCAGATGTACTATTTTGAATTCACTTATGCAGGGTATGCTACATGGATAGATAGAAACACCCACACACACTTAAACACACAGTAGTACAAAAACATAAAACACGTAGTTAGCTCTTTCTTTGACCACGTGAAGTGGTTCTGAAAATAACCTATTTGCAGGTGGATTTTCTGAAAAAAAAGTTGTCTTTTGTTTTGTTTATTGTTCTTATAGAACAAAACCCAAAGGTTACAGGAATGGTATAGATATAAAATAGATTTAATAGAAACCTTCAAAAATTAACTGAAAAATACAAAAGTTGCAAGTATGTTGTAGTTAGGAAATAGAGTTAAAAACACCTTAGATATTCACTGAAAACAAACAAAGGTTACAGGGACATTTTAGTTAGGTTCAGATTTTATACACAAAACCATAAAAATTCAGTGGACCAGATAATTCTCGCCGTGCTGCCTAATCTAATTAACAGGTCCCACTCTGGGCAATAACTTGCTTAGTCTCCAAAACAGCCCTCACAGTGCTTGGATGCCTGGCTTCACCCTGGGGCTGTCCAGAAGTGGGTACCTCACAGGGAAAAGCCAGGAGGGGTTCCACAGCAGTATGCATACAGCACCTTGAGACCCTAACGGGTGAGTAGTGAGTTATACAAGTGCCAAGTTTAAGTTTACAGAGACTGTTAGACCTGACAGCCTTAGGGTGGTTTCCCCTCAACTTTTTCCCTGCCTCCCTCCATTTTTCTGATCTTGTTTTTGCTGGCCTGAGGACTGTGCACACTTTACCACTGCTGACCAGTGCTAAAGAGCTTACATTTTCTCCCTTATACATGGGAACATTGGCTCCTACCCTGTTTGCATATTACATTTACCTATAAGTCCCTAGTAAGGTGCATTATATGTGCCCAGGGCCTATAAGTTAAATGTTATTAGTGGACCTGCAGCATAGATTGTGCCACCCTCATAAGTAGCCTCTTAACCATGTCTACTAACTGCCATTGCAAGGCCTGTGTGTGCAGTTTTACTGCAACCTCAACTTGACATTTAAAGCCCATTGCCAAGCCTTAAACTCCCCTTTAATTTCATACAAGTCACCCCTAAGTTAGGACCTATGTGACTCACAGGGCAGAGTGCCCTGTATCTAAAAGGCAGGACATGTGCTTGTACATTTATCATGCCCTGGTTGTGAAAGACTCCCAAAGCCATTTTCAACTATGGTGAAGCCTGCTCCTCTCATAGGTCAGCATTAGGAATTCCCTTATACACTTTTAAGCAGTAGTTTCTGATCTGAAAGGAGTGGCATTGTCATGTTTGGAATGGTAGTGAGAAATCCTGCTCTCTGGTAAAGTTGGATTTTGCATTGTTATTTTAGAAATGCCACTTTTACAAAGTAGGCTTTTCTCTTCTCTTACTGCTCCCTGTGCCTTACAGCCTGTCTCAAATTCACATCTGGTCTGTGGTGGGTGACAGCTCCCCTTGTGCATTCTATCCAGACAGCCATACAAATAGGGCACTCAGATGTGTCTGCAGTCATCTGTATACCGATGGGTCTTCCTGGGCAGAAAGGGTGGAATGGCTCTCACATTTCAAAGGGTAGTGGCCTGACCCCACACAAAGGACTGATAACCACCCAGAGATCTCCTGGCAGACAGAACTGGGCTGAAAGCGGAACTGGTGCACTTAAAAACACTCTTTGAAGTCTGCCCGCTTCAAATGAACATTTGGCTATAAGTACCGAGTCTCTGACCCCCCTAAAATCACACACTTCGGGACCTACAACTGGACTCTGTCAGAAGGACTGTGGTATTGCTCAAATGACTCAACTGGACTGCTTTTTTGGAAGGACTGCTTTTCTTCTTCTTGTCCTGAGGCATGCTTCTGCCTGACTCTGCTGGAAGGAATCTGCCATCACAAGTGATCTCAAAGAGCTTGTTAGCTTGCCTCCTGTTCCCAAGTCTCAGGGACATCAAAGATTTGAACCATCTGCTCTTTGACTCTACAAACTGTGAGTCTGCTCTGCCTTGAAGTGGGCCTAAGGTGCTCTAAATTCTTTGGTGTTCATTGGAACTGCAGTGAGGTGGCTGAAACTCTCACAAAGCCTTTCCACACAGCTGCCAGCATCACCGGACTCAATGGCAGGTGGGGCGAAGCCTGGCAAAGCCTTGTTGCGCAGCTGCCAGCCCATTGGAACTGATTCCAGATGCTGCAAAGCCTCACACAGCAACCCTGCCCAGACCGTGCACCAGGATTTCAGGTATTGTGTTCTGCTGGCCCCAGTGAATCCCTGTAGCTGGCCTGTGCTCCATTCAGTCGGCCTGAACTAGTGACTTAGTCCCAGTCCAGTGTGACCAGATAATCATAGTTGACGCTTTGCGCTTCTATGTGCTATTTTCACCTGAATCTTTAAAATTGCATATCTCAGGATCTACATAATGAATGTTTGTCATCTTGGTCTTGTTTTATTTATAAAAGCTTAATCTAGTGTTCTAACCTGGTGTGGAGTCTTTTTTGGTGGTATTCTCACTGTGTTACTTTGTGAGTTATTACACAGATACTTTACACATTGCATTCTATGTTAAGCCTGCCTGCTCTGTGCCAAGCTACCTGAGGGTGAGCACAAGATAACTTAGGTTGTGTTGTGACTCACCCTGACCAGAATTGTGGTCTCTACTTGGACAGAGTGCATACCCCTGCCAACTAGAGATCCAATTTCTAACAGGGCACAGCACAGGGCTCATTATACCCTTATTGAATACTTCATTCACTTATCACCTAAGAGACAGTTCTCAGTGGATAGTCCTGTCTCTTCTGAACCAATACTCTAAACACTAATGGCCTAAGTAAAATATCTCACCATATAGGCTAGTCTATTGGAAACCACAACAACAACACTCATGAACCTGGAAAGAGGTTTTAGTGAAAATGTCAGATTTACCCAAACCACTCAACATACAACCAGTAGAGAGGTCTTAGCAGACAGGCCATTGTGTCACAAACCACTATTAAAATTTGTCTTAATCCTGGAGAAAAGTGTGAATAGATAGGTCAGTCTGCTGTACAAGTCTACTACACTGAGCCATCACCCTAGAGAATTGAATAAGTGAACAGATGAATGTATTGCAATCTACTACTACACTCATCCACCACAAAGGAGAGAGGTCTAAGGAAACTGGTCAGTATATCATACAACAGAACAATTCTCAGCCATCACTGAGGAGTGAAGTCTCACTGAACAGCTTAGACCTTTGCAAAGCACTATTATACACATACAACAGCGGGGACATGTCAGTGTAGTGGCAATGATAAATAGTAAGCTTGATTTAAAATTGGGGTTAATGATCAGATGACATATGCTAAATATAGTATCACTCATTTGAAGTATAGGAAGAATACTAATTTATTGTATGCATTAGCTTAGTGTATATATTTAGGTTTCAGAAACTTTTACGAAACACTCTCACCGGCTGATGTCTTCAGTGACGTCATTTGAGATGTCATGAATGATGTCACTGACCATGTCACGAGTGATGTAATATGTGAGGTCATAACCAGTGCATTACTACAGCATAAGTTATAGTTAGCTCAGGTAACTATAACTGCTACATTTCTATGGTTTTGTGCATGTAAAATCTGAACCTAACTATAACGTGCCTGTAACCATAGATTTGTTTTCAGTATGTATATATATATATATATATATATATATATATATATATACATGTGTATATATATATATATATATATATATGTATATATCTATGTATATATATATATATATATATAGCAGATACAAAATTGCCAGTAATGCATACACAATAAACTTCTGAGATTAAAGCAGTTTGGAGTGCTGGCTTTCCTTGTTTTGAAACTTGCTGGTGGCATTGAATATTAACTGGTTCTGCGCCCGCAGCCAAGCACCGCCCCCGTCAGGCGAAGGTCAGGAGGAAATGCAGGAAGCTCTTTCGTGATATATATATATATATATATATATATACAACAATATCTCGGCTCCCAAGAGAAAAACACGAACTCCGATATGTAGGTGCAGTGGTATTTTAATGAAATGGCTTCACCAACGTGTTTCGGCTGTAGCTTTGTTCACTGTTAGCGGTCGAAGTGTTTACAGCCATATTAATTGTGAAAATACAAGTGAAAATTAACGACAGACTACAGCAGGTAACTCTTCCACAGTCTAAATCAGCTACCATCTTATAATGTGTACAATTTACATAATTCGTAATAACGTTCCAGTACTATATTTATCAAGATCAAATTCATGTACTCAGCTGGTCAATTCGAGAATAAATGCAAGTAATTGTGTCCAAAAACTATAGACATAACCCCACTGAAATTGAAGTTGCCATATGTATTTTACAACAGCCATCACATTGTGGTTTAGTTTCAAACATAATCATTCCCAGTGTGTTTGTTAACATAATAAACAACTAGTTCATACCTAACATCAACCTCTCAATCAAGGAAATATCCCTAGGACAGAAGTATGCTTATGCTATGTCAATTTGGGTTCCAAAATCCAATCACAATTGGCAATATTTCAAGAAAACTACCCGAAAAAACTCACAGTCCCTTTCCATATTTTGTTTGATGAGGCCTGTCATCCGGGTCTTGCCATGTGGCACAGCAAATTGATTTGTCTTAAATAGGCACTTTCGCAGTAGTTACATTTTGTTCAATTCCGCTTTTCATTTACCAATTTATTGCAGATTGGTAAACATAGAAAAATGAGAACAAATGGCACGCACATCGTTTTGCTGGCATGCGTATGCATTCTGATGCATGTGCACACACACTTCATCACACATATTGTTCACAGCAGAATAAGGTGACCATCAGCAGTAGTGGTGCTACTGCTCCTTTGTTTTTTTTGGGCCAATGCTGCACAGCATCCCGATGCTGTACAGCATCATCAGAAGCACTGGCAAAACTATTGTGTCCAAAAAGCAAGACCTAATGGGTTTGCAGGTGCTTGTTTTTTTTGTAATTTTACTGAGCATCTTAAGCTTGTACTACTGTCCATAGAACAGTATGGGGTGTTGGGAGTACACAAAGCTGAATTACAGAAACCAGGCTGTGATAAGGAGGGTTAATTAAGAAAATTTCACTGCAACTCTAGAACTTCAGATGTTCACATTACACATAGGTACATTTCAGGAAAACTAAGGTCCTCTCATATAATTTTAAGTTAAGTGTTAATTTGAACAGCGGTCAGCAACTTAACCGAAAACAATCATTTTTCTTTTTTAAAAACGCCACTTCTATTTTTTTTGCTAAAACCATCCCTTTTAGGCTACAACCATGCACCAAATAAGCCAACATTCAAGAAATCACTTCTTGAGCAGGAGTCGATCGGAGGTATCCTGTATAAATTGCAGTCACTGCACATACAAGCCTGAGTTTCACTGTTGCCAACACACTCCAAAGCTCTGGATCAGCCTCTCGTTGAGAGCCGCCTTGACATAATCCTTCATGTTAGGGACGGAGGAAAGATGCGCCTCGGCTCTGTCACAGTCACTCCACCATCTTGTCAGGGACCCATCTCATCCATCAGTGGCAAATGATCACTGCTGATCCGCTCCACCATCAGGCAGGCAGATGGGCGCACAGGGACATCTGCTTAGAGCGTAGCGATTTGAAACAGCCCAAGGAATTCGATTCGCATGCTCCAAGTAGCATGAAAATATCAGTGGAAATAAACCTTTCAGCTGCTAAAGCAAGTTCTACTCTGTTCATTCCTTTTCACTAGAGGAATGAGGAAAATAATCCTGCCGTGACCTCCTCTTCATGGGAGGTAAGTGCTCCATGGGGACAGCTGCTGAACGCAGCGCTAGTTCAGTCGGTGTGCGAGCTTGATTCAGGGGCCAAAGGCATCAATGCTTAAACTTTTTCAAAAGCTCTTTAATACAGTTGACCTGATTTATTGTTTTGTACTATTTTTGTTGTCCACATTAGGGATGTATCCCGCAAAATACTCAGCGACGGTGGATTAATCAACCACTTATTTGTAACAAGCATTGGTATAGCATTACATTTGGCATTGACTGCTTTGCCAATGCTGGTTTTGTCATAGTTTTCACAATTATTTTTTTATCAATAGGAAAGCATCTGCACTCTCATCAATAATACAACGAATATTGGCTAATAGCCAGTCAGTCAAAATATTAGTTAATAAAAACCATAAAATCCATCCCTCACCATGGAATTATCCAAAACATTGTAACCTTTGATAATACATAATACGTGCACTCCTCATTTGGTTTACAAATATAAAACATGGCTAAAATTATAATTGAATAGTAAGAGGACAAAGTCTATACAATGGACACATAAACCCCTCAGGTGGCTATTTATGAGTGCAAACATCAGTACAATTTTGATTACAACGGCATATGCGCCCCCTGAGCCCCTCGTATGACAGTTTGTAGATGTACAAATGAGTAACATATTTTATGTTTTAAGAGCATGGCTGAGCACTTCTTTACGTGGTTCCTAAACCCCGACCCCCCAAAGGGCCATTAATAAAATTGTACTAGCACACAATTCCTACACCATTCCTAAGGTTCTGGGGGATACAGAGGTAAGTGAGGTAAAAGTCTCCATAAATTGAACCAACCTAATGTTTAGAATCTCATTTCTGGGATCGAGCGCTTCAATTAAGGTGTGTCTACATGTTCTGATCCCTAGGTTATTAAATTCATTCTCAAATTTCTTTCCTTTGAATCACCAGGGCTGGGCAGATGCAAACCATGTGCTCCAATGTCTCTACTGCCAAGTGGCATAGACGACATTCCTGATTGGCACTTTGTGTCTCATTTTTCCAATTGCATAGAAAATCTGACGTGGGCATGTCCCCCAACCTTAGTTTTAAAAAACATTGTTTAATTCTCAGGGCGAAGGGTGCAGCCAGCAATAATGATTTCCTATGTATTGTATAAGATTTAAGGACTAACCAGCCATGCAACCTTTTATCCAGTTCCTCTCTGTCTTCTAGCCAGCTATGCTTGATTTGTTCACCACCTTGTTAAATGCTGGGCAGGACAGTGACAGGTCCCAAGCATCTGCCAGATCTAACCCGTAAGGCCTATTTCCAGGTATTACTTATAGTTACTGTTGCCCCTTTCTAGGTTGATTTCCTGCCATACTAGTTTGGCCAGCGTCCCATCAGAGGCTTGCCGCAACTTATGACAGCATTTGACAAATGCCACCAGTCTAGCTATGGTCTGCTTTACTAGGGAGAATTCTAATCTGACCTGGGCTGGTGAATCCGCTCTGGGTAGTTGAGAAACGTGCTTATATGATTTTACCAGGAGTCTATCCAAGAGTGTTGTCTCCACCCCCCTCACATCTTGGTACCATAAGCCAGTGTTGGCAGTAGTTTTACTCTCATTACTGCTGTCTTAAAGGGCTTAAGAGAGTGCCCACGAATGATCTTAGCTAGAGTTCCAAAAGTGTGAATAAGATAGTGTGCCTTGTTCGTTATCCCTTCCCTGTGACATGCATAGTTTCCTCTCGAATTGTGACCCCTAGCTTCCTATAGGTAGCAACCTCCTCTACTGTTTTGCCATTTAGGTACCATTTGCGTTGATTAGAGGGCCTGCGAATGAGGGCAATCATTTTAGTTTTGTTCGGATTTATCTCCAGCTCATTTATTTTAGTATAACCCCCTAGGCTATCCATCAATTTACGCATTCCTACTCTGAACAGGAGCAGGTTGTCCGTGTAGGGTATGTTGGATAGTTGATATCCCCCGAGGGTGGGTGAGTGGGCGGATAGACTATTTAGCCTTGTGGAGAGTTATGCAATATAAAGATTAAAAAGTATTGGAGCTAGAACGCAGCCCTGTTTCAGACCGACTGCTGTTTTAACAGCCCTGGATAAATGTGTGCCATACCCGAGTTTTACCTTTGCCCATGTATCCGGGTACAATAGTTTTATAGCATTTAAAATATTTGGGGGAAGCCCCGTAGCTGTAGTTTTGTCCATAGGTTACTACGGGGTACACAGTGAAATGCTGCTTTAAAGTTAACAAAGTACTTTTATAGTGGAGTCCTGGTTGCCTTTGCCCTATTGAAGGTCAGACCCAGAGCCAGGAGGTTCGTTATTGTCCCTTCGTTTTTGACAAAGCCCATTTGATTTAATGGAAGCTTATAATTTTCGGCTGCCCATGATTCTAGGTGCTGCAGCAAGCATTTAGAGAAGTATTTAAGATCTACATCTAGGAGGGCGATTAATCTATAATTGTTTGGTGAGGCAGCCATTCCCCCTTTGTATATCGGATTTATTATTGAGACCTTCCAACTTGCCTGAGCTTTTCCAGTTGACAAAACATAATTTAACAATGCTGCCAGAAACACTGCCCATCTTTTTATTGATTATTTGAATATTGCTTGTGGTAAACCATTTGGGTCTGGCGCATAGTCAAATCTGGAATTCCCATTGATCTTTGTTATCTGTGACACAGTGATCTCCATCGTATTCATGCCATCTTTCTCCCATTGAGTTTGCATTTCTCTTCCGGCGTTGCTTTCCCTGAAGTGTGTTTTCAAGAACTGGCCCAGAGTTTTTCAGTTATGTTTGCATTATCTGCTGCAGCTTTTTGGCCTTTTTTGATGTTATTAATCAGCCTCCAAAAGCATTTTGAGTCCGACAAACTTGCTGCATAATGTAATTTAGCCCAAAGTATTTCCTGCTGGAGATTTTTAAAGTACCATTTTTCCTTTTTTAGGAGTTTCCTTTGATCTCAGAGTGTGCTGATGAGTGCTCCATCCTTGGGGATCTTCGCAGTTGCTTAAGCAGCTTACATATAGTTGCTCTCTTTGTACGGATTGCATGTGGCCACTGTGCATCTTTCCAATGCCCCAATCCGACTCTGTTTCTGTTTTTTTCTAAAGGGTACTGGCTAATGAGGTCCTTGGTAAAGACCTCCCAGGCCGAGGTTGGACTTATAGTCCCTATATTCTTGAGTTCCAGTCTCCACAGGGCCTCTTCCGCTTGGGTTTTAATGGAGTTGACGGACCATTTTAGTCATTTGAGGTTTTCAGTGCCAACTTCCCCCATAACGCATTCCACTTTTTCCAACTTACTCCTTGTGGACCGTATCTGAATTATCTGTGGGTTATGATTGCTTTCTGCACCCTCCAGGATTTTGAAATCCCTCACCCGGTTATACAGTGTAAAATTAACCAACGTGTAATCCAGGTACGATACCATTTTCCTGTCAGATCTTGTCCAGGCGGGGCGTGTTGGCCGGAATCCGTCCATTTAGGGAGAAGAGACCTGCGATCTTGCATCTCTTTATTAACTTCTCTCCCAATTTGACCTTCTTTATGTTCGATGGGATGAATTGACTTTGCACTTCTACCATTTGACTGTGTTCTTCATCTGGACTATGGAATAAATTGTGGTTGAAGTCACCCGGGATTAACCAGTGTGCCATAGATATTGTGCTTTTTATGTAAAGTAGTTGTTTTATCAGGTTGTTAGCTTTGATTTTTTAATTTTTTGGTGTTAATGTATATATTAACTAATATTAACAGTATCTGAGTGTTTTTCCCCCAGCCTTCCAATCATACCAGCAAAAAAGGTGAGTCCTCCCTAATAGGTTCTGCTATTTTCACTCAGAGGTTAGTACTAATGTAAGTAACTAAGCCCCCCTTTGCCCTTCCAGATCTACTGGTTTTCTCTTCTGGTTTCATATATTCTAAGTATACAATAAGAGGGATAGACACTTGGGCCCAAGATTCCTGTGTCAATACAATATAATGGGAAACTAGAAATTGTGTTACCTCAGAGTCTTCCAATTTTGCTTGCAGGCCACCTATGTTCCATGAGCAAACATTCAGTATGCCACTTAGTGGCAATTGCTTATCAGTTCTTCTTCAGCTTTTGCGGTCCCTTTCTGTGACTAGGACCGAGGGGAGCTAGCTCCATTCAGCCAAAGGGTCACAGCTTGTTAGTATCTTTCTTTGCCCCCTTCTTTCCACATTTGGACTCTTGAGGGCAGCTGGGCTACAGATATTTTAGTAATTCTGCCCTCTGTATTTTCATTTTGATTAGATGTGCTACTTGCCCCTTGCAGGACTGGCCATGGCCCGATGTTTTGTTGGACTGGTAGTCCTCTAATAATGGATTGGAACATCTGTCCCATTGATATATAGACACCTCAATGCTCCAAGCTCTCAGTTGATCCCTGATTTTACGGATCTGGTTTGATAAGGCGGGGGCCGAAAAGATGACCAATGTGGGGTCAGTGTGCTGTCTCCCTCTTGCTTGCATGAGTTTTATCGCAGCAATATCATCCGTGGTGACATGGTTGAGATCCGGGAGCACTTTTATAAGCCTTAAGTTAGAAGAACGGTTAAGCACATCTGCTGAAGTTCTCAATAAAAATTCTGGGATCCAGAGCTGCTGGGGAATTTGTTTCTGTGTATCCGGGTTTTGTTGTGGCTGCTGCATGGCCTGGGGCTCGTTTCTCAAGATTTCTAATTGGCTTGGGGTTGGCGAGCCGACCCCTTCTACGGTATCAATCCCCAGCTCCAAGTCTTGTCGGTCCCTTGAGTGAGGTGGTACCCCTCTCCTCCACAGCGCCCTTCCACCTTGGAAGTGTGTTTTACCGATAAATTCCGTTCAAAACATGGGGTACTGTCTTGATTCTGCCATTCCCTTAAGGATTTGTCTTCTTTACTTATTTCTTCTCCCTAGATATCCATTTTATTTGAGTGATACTGGAGCACCATTACAGTTGCCTGCATTGAGTTCAAAATGGCAGCCCACATTTCGTTTCGCGCTTCCTGCTGCCACTGCCTGAGAGATATCGCTGGGGGGATCCCTTAGGACTTCTGAGTTTGCATCCATATTAAATGTCTCTGACAGTGGTTTACACCCTGTCACAGGCCCCCTATTGATATGGAGGCTCTTGTATCTGATTGATCCGCTTCTCCGCTTCCTAACCTGTAATCTGGAAAGAAGTGGAGCATCGTACCTGGTGATTTTGGATGAGTCTTTCTGGGGGCTGGATCTTCCTAAAGTCCCTCTAGCTCCATGGTTTCCCCTATTGCAGCCAACTCTGAGTCAAAGTTTGATGTACTAGATACGTCGAATGGACTGAGGGTATCATGGGGGGTTAACCGTTGCAGGAATTAGGAAGGGGGGATACTGATGAGAGCAAGTTACCTTCTCAATTACCTTCTCAGTTTTTGCCTGTTTGGATTTTCACTGGTACCTGGAGGGGGCAAACCCTCACTCCAGTTTTTCTTGTTACAGTACTGGCATCTACAGGAGCAACATCGGCTGAACCCCCAATAGATGGGTGCTTCTCCACGATCACTTTTGTAGGAGACAGGGGGATTGATGATGATAATGGTGATGGTGCTCCCCCAACGTCGTGCACCTCTCTGGGCTTTTTTGGTTTGGGAGCCTGCAGTGGGAGATCGACCATGAGAGCTTGTCGATTAAGGCCCAGGGCACCCCTCTCAGATCTTCTGGGGCTACTGCTACTCACTGCCGTGTAATCTAGTCAGTGATTTGTAATAGTCAGATTGAGATGAGCCTTCTCCCTCCTTGCCCTTTTCCTCCTGAGTATTACAGTTGCCAATTGACTTGCCTCTTTAACATATGCCCTCTCCCGGCTGTCTTCCTGCATTACTAGACTCCCTTCAATTGTGGCAATTGTACCCAAAATCCTGCATGGGCTGGGGGTCTGTGCAGTGCTACTTGCCCTCTTTTTTGTCATCACGTCGTCAGAGTCCAGATCTCTTTTTCTTTTCCTCTTGGTGGAGTGTGAAGCGTTACATCTTGGTTTCCCTGATCTCATCCTCCCCCTACCCTTCTCTCGTCCCAAACCAATGGGTTGGAGAGGGCTTGAATGCCCTCCAGTGGTTTTCAGGAGGGTTCCTGGGGGTTCCTATCTGTATCAGGTTGTGATTTAATTCAACTTAGTTCAAGGTCCAGGGGTCCACAGGTCATATGGTGTGTCTGGTGCTGCTAGCACTTCCTAGTGCTCCTGGCACTCCTAGTGCTCCTGGTGCTCATAGCTCTGTGGGGCGCTGTGTCATATGCGGTGCAATACGTTCTTCATTTGCCAATCTGGTGGGTACGCTCTAAAATAATGAGCAAGGCACTTCCAGCCTCTCGCAAGCCACCTCCGACCCTAGTCGGACCACTTCCTCGAGGGGCTGTTTGCACACACTTAGCAATAGCTGCCTACATCTGTTGTGCTTGTGTTTACCTTGTGGGGCCACTCCTCTGATCTGCTCAAAGCTCTTTGCGTCCACGCTGTCCACACCTTCCCCCTCCGGATCCCTGGGCTACCTCAATGCCCAACATGCCCCAGCACGTCCTCGTTGCCCCCTGGGTGGTGGGGGGTTGATGGGGGGCAGACGCTGCTGCATCCCGGGGCTGGGCAGGTGCTGGTCGAAGCAGGGGAGGTGGAGTTGGGTAGGAGCCGGTCAGCCGATCACAGCAGTGCTGCCGCAGCTAGACCGCGTTGCGTCACGCTGTGTATCCTCTCGTTTCCGCTTCCGGGTCTGATACTCGGGCAGGCCCATCGGAAAGGCCCGTCGGAAAATGTCTGAGTGCTGCACAGCCCGAAGGTTGAGAACAGACAAGCCAGAGTAAAACTTCCTTGGCTAAAAGCTAAAATATTATTTTGGCCTCCAAAAGCGCACATTGGCATCCTCACCCCTGGCACCAAGGGGGACAACTTTGTGGGCGGATGTACTCTTGTGAAAGAACAGAATTCTGTCACCCACAGTGACATTTGCCAATGCCTGAAGTGGGATGGCGAATGAGGAACACCCGGAACAACGAGTCCGGAACAATGTCCTCAGTTTTTGGGGGTGGGGGATCGGGGTAGTTTGTTTTTTGGGGGTGGGCGGGTTGTTTGGTTTTGGGGGTGGTGGGTGGCGGTAGTTTGGTTTTTGGAGGTGGGGCGTGGGGGGATTGGGGTAGTTAGGTTTTTGAGGCTGGGGTGGGAAGATCGGGGTAGTTTTATTTTTGAGGGTTGGGGGTTGGGGTAGTTGGTGTTTTGGGGGGTGGGAAGAGGGGGGTTGGGGTAGTTAGTGTTTTTGAGGGTGGAGAGTGTGGGAGGTCGGGGTAGTTTTTTTGGGGGATAGAGGTCAGGGTAGTTTTGTTTTTGGGGTGGAGTCATTGGTTTTTGGGAGTGGAGGTTCGGGTAGTTTGGTTTTTGGGGGTGGGGAGTGGGGTAGTTAGGTTTTTAGGGGTGGGCCGGGGGGATCAGGGTAGTTTCGTTTTTGGGGGTGGGGGTCAGGTAGTTAGTGTTTTTGTGGGTGTGAGGTGGGGGGTCGGGTAATTAGTGTTTTTGAGGGTGGGGATGTGGGGGGTCGGGGTAGTTTGGTTTTTGAGGGTGGGGGTCAGGGTATTTCTTTTTTCGGGAGCGGGGTCATTGGTTTTTGGGGGTGGGGAGTGGGGGGATCGGGGTAGTTAGGTTTTTGGGGTGGGGTGGGAGGATTGGGGTAGTTTAGTTTTTGGGGGTGGGGGTCGGGTAGTTAGTGTTTTTGGGGGTTGGACTCAGGGTAGTTAGTGTTTTTCAGGGGTGGGGTACAGGTAGTTTGTTTTTTGGGAGTGGGGGATCGGGTAGTTTGGTTTTTGGGGGTGAAGGGTGTTGTTTTTTGGGGTGGGGGCTTGGAGTTGGTTGTTTTTAGGGCAGGTGGGGAGTTGGGGTAGGTTTAGGGCTCAGGGCAGGTGGGGAGTATCCCGGTAGTTGTATTTTTAGGGCGGTTGGGGGATGGCATGCGAAAACCACATATGCCATTCCACACACGCCTTTACTAGGCAAGCCTTTACAACGAAAAATCATTGTAAAGGCATGCGTGGTAAAGGCATTCGTGGAAACAGTGCAGTCATTGTTCTGACCTGGCGAATTGCTCCTTACTGTATGCTATGGTGAGCGGAAGAAATATGTGACTGTCACAACAACAGGCCAATGGATCAAGTTCCTCCTATATGTAAGTATAATATATTAATAAGTTTAGTAAAATCAAAGGTCTCAGTTAACACCAGACCTAAAAATGGATGCAGACACTTACTAACATTTCTGCACATTCTTCTACACTGAACATAAAGTATTTCTCTACTGCTTGAAAAAAGAAGGAGACTAGACAACCATTACTGTCTGTTTCCTTTTTTAGTGGCCTGATAAAAGGAGGGTTTTTATGCTCATGCAAGTAGTAGCGTCTGTATCATGCTGCAGTGATCTCACCATCTCCACAGCAGGTGCTACTCTATTTGAAAACCATCAGCCTCTGCATACATTAAGGATGTCTCTCTTGCTTAAAGGAAAAGACTAAAGTGTGAGGATCAAAGCCAACTGAGAAGAATGTTATGTAATACAACTTCATCACATCACTTCATCACATTTTTCATTCACCACAGCAGGCGCTGAGGAATTGTTTTTTGACCCCGGACAGGCTGCCTGTTTAATATTGTGTGACTATGAACACAAGCAGTGATAAAAAACACACACAACCATTTCAATCATGTAGAAACACATGAACTGCTTTGTTCTGGATAATGTGTTTATGTGGTTTACTCATCCTTTTCCTTCCAAGGCATCAGTTCATCCTTCCATGAACATCCAAAGCAAAGGTTGGATAAAGGGTCCAACGAGAAAATAGGGGCATCAGTAGTGACTCCTGGTTTCCCAAAACACTTTAACTCCATTCTCCTGATCCTACTCTACTGTAAGCACAATCATCTCTTTGAAGAGCACCCACAAGGACCTCATCCCTATGCAGCATATTCGCACTGCATCTCATAAACAGCCATATTACCATCATATTCAGTCGAAGAACAGAGCAGACACTTCACTTCAAACAAATTAATGCATATTCCACAATTCGACACGCCACAGACATCATAGCCACTATAACCATGCAGAAGATGGACATAATCTTCATGACACAGATTTGACTCATGCCACTTTGACACACATTTTAGACATATTCATCCCTGTCATCCAGCCTACTGCCTGTCATGCAAACGTCCGCCTGGCCGTGTGCTTCCGGTTACACATTACCATCAAGGGAGACAGAGTGGGGTTCTATCAGCAGACATTTCAAGATGCAGTTACAACAAATGAAGTTTATCTATTCCCACTTAAACCACTTTTCAACCATTTGCTGACAGGGTGATGCCCACCTCTCTCATTTCAACATTTCTATTTATAATCTTACTAATAGATCATTATTATATTGCAATTTATCTCCCCTAATATAAACCCTGGATTGGTGGAGAAGGAGGAATGTTGAGTGATCACATGTGGTGAGATGACCCCAAATGAGCCAAAGGTTAGCCCTCAAAGTTATGATGATGCTGCCTAATTGGCCTATTGGTTTACCAGCCTCCTTCTACCATGCAACTTTTCCTGCCTCTTCCTTTAGTTAGCTTTTTACACAGCCATCTTCTAAAAAGCAGCAATGTCAATCTGTCTTCACCACCATGTGAACATCAAATTATATCTCTGATATAATCAGATTCATTAGGCCACACTGGCATCTCAGTCATCATCCACCACACACCAGCTCCCTAAGATGGTCAGCCAAAACCATCCTCCTGGCAGTGCCGCTTGTTTATGGATTTGTCTGCTGACAAAGATGCAATATCTCTTCATACTGACATCTGACTTCACAACTAATCTCAACTCATTTAACATCACCCGTAATGGAAATGCCACCACTCATGTCCCGTAAAGCAGTAGTATATGAAACTGATGTTCTTCACACCATGCTACACTCAAGAACTCCCCGCCACCAAACAAGCAGTCTAGAACCTAACTCTATGGTAGTTTTAAAATACTGAAAACTCTCTGCTCCTCATGAAGAACATTAACAACACTTAATAGAAGGCATGGCAGATTCCCTTAGCAGAATTATAGTTCTCTTCACTGCCATGAAGCAAAGCAGAAATGCAATCTCACCCGCTTGATGATTAATTTAACCAATAAATAATACACCAATCAAATCACCAAAACAACAGACAATATTAGATAACACATCAACATCAACCCACAAGATATCACCATCCCTATTGGCAATTTAGTCTCACTCAGCCCTCCAAACAACATACCTGCAAATACTTCCTTGAAAATGGCCACAAAACAGATGGTGCCGAGGTCACCTATGAACAAAGAAGACAAACATTCTCTTGATCAGTGTTATGAAATTTCTGACTGTGAAGTTTTCACACCTTTTATCAACATAGTAAATGCATCCCCTAATAAAGCATAATTTCTATGTGCAAAAACATTAGACAGATGCTACCACTAAAGATCAAATCATATCTCTAGCCTGAGGGCCTCGCCAACCACAGACTCATGATGTGATTACCATTTCCCAGAAAGATAATAAAAAGACAGCAAGCATTCAGTTACAAGGTCAAATTTGCATAATTTCGTTCAGAGACAATTACCACGCAGCTTTACATCTCACTGAGGGCCTATGTCGCTCAAACAACAGAACTCTGACCATTAAGCTATTGTTATAATAATGCATACATTTTGACAACACAGTACTACTCTGGTTCGCCTCCTACCTATTCAAGTGACAACTTGTCTAGATGACACTTCCATAATCAAGGAACTACTACTGACTTTCAGATTGATTGAAAGATCCATCCTCTCTTGTGGACTTCAAGCAGTCCTGTCACACCAAAGAATAACAATGCACTCCTATGTCTACATTACATAATTCAACCTAAATGTTTCAATATATGCGGACATTGATGAGCTCAAAGACTGCTGTGTCCTCATTCAAGCATGGATGGCAAGTTCTTCCCTCACATTGCAACCATTATGAGCAACAGCAACAAGCAAACCTTAATTGATCATCATCATCATCAATGTTTATTTTGAAAAACAAGTTCCATAAAGACATAGAATAAGCATAAAACACATACTAGTGTGAATATTAAGAGACTCACAGGGAAAATGAAAAGCCTCAATATAAGTTTAAAATAGTCATGCAAAAATCATAATTTTAAATTATGAATTGCAGTGACTCAATCTCTTTCTCTGGGCACCTTTAAAAAAAACCACAATAAATAAACAAATGTGTTCACATGTTAACAATTGTAAAAACATAAGAGTGGATCTTGCCTGTGTAAAATTCCCACCTTTTAGCAGGGGACTTATATTGTGGGCGTGTCACCTCCTGATATTAGGCCATGGTGACACGTAATAGGCCAGTGATGTCAACTACTCTCAGCGGTTGATTTGAATCTTTTGACTCAGACAGGAGTAATAAGATCATCAAATCAAACAATGACAACTAATAGACATTAACAAAAACAATATGCCATGAGGAGCCAATAATTTATACACACCATGACTCATGTGGTCTTGAATCACCACACCTGTTTAGTAAAGTTTAAACATTTAATACCCTTATATTAACAATGCTAAAGTCTCGTAAATGATGCCAAAACCAAATAGTAGCAAAACAGAAACAACACAGGCTGTCCAAAGCATCTGAAGAATCTCAATTTTTTTCAGAGCATTCACCATTGAACACTCCATGAGAATTATGCACAATAACAACAGAATTATTTGAGAAATAACAGAAGTTTTCATTAGTTGTGCAGTTGAATCAATCACAATCATTTTATAAACTTTCTGATCAAATATTGGGTCAGACATCATAGCTACCAAATTCTAATTTAAAAAGCATGTGTGGGGCTGGGCTTTGTCACATGCAAAAATTAAAAATAAGACAAAAATTAATTTGTAAAAACATCTAATTATGGCGTTGACAAAATATGAGTTTGGATTTCAAAGGAAAAAGCCTACAAAAAAAAAACAAATGCACATTGGTTATACCTCTCCTAAATGAATCAGCACCCAGCAGAATCTTCATCAACAGAGCACAGAAACAACAGGTCTCCAGCAGTCAGCATCAGGACATGGAAATGGCAACAGTTCAGTAACGTTGGGCCTAATATATCTGAACTGTTAGAATAATAAGTAGCTGAGCAAGAACTGAATAGCAGAACTGAACTGGAAAGAAGCTGAACGGAATCTGACTCTGAATGGAACTGAACATATATCATCTAAAACTTGCTAAATTAAAGTTCCAAAAATCACTAGCTAGGTTTCTATTGAACAAGACTATAAAGTGTGATAGTGAGCAACCAATTGAATTATGTCCTTTCTCCATTTGGATCTTTCTTCCATTTCTTCTCCAAGATAGGCTCATGTTGATGCTCCTCTCCGGTCGGCAGTTTCAGCAAAATTATAACTTTGTTAAAAACAACAACACAGAACACAACCTTGAGCTAGCATTACTTCCTACCAGAAACAATGGCTCATTGTTAAAACTTGTAATATTTTTCACAAGAAAGTACAGAAAGGAAGTTCCATAAGAAGCCCATTATGTTATAGAACTGGGTTAATCCAGATAAAGAGTCTTTTTATTAGGGGCTGAGGGTTATTTTATCAGCAATTAATTCCTTCCCTAATTTCTCATGTGCAATAAAGGTTGACGTACTGTGGGGTAGAGTAAGCAAACACTTAAGGAAGAGGTTCTCAATTGCCTGCAAAAGGGAAGAGTCCACTTAACCCCACAGGTAAGCATCCATGCAAAACTGCAGATTCAAATTTAGCATCATAAATCTTCAGCACGGACTGTACTGGTTTATTCTGAAACTTGGCAGCAAAATTAAAAAGAGCTCCCAAACTCTTCTTAAAAATAAGTTGTTTAGAAGTCATCAATGGTACCCAAGAGCCATTGTCATCAAACATAACGCCAAGGTATGAGAAGGAGGGAACTCTTGTGATTTCCATCCCTCCAATCATACGTTTACCCTTCTGCATGTATTTTGGGGCCACAACCATTACATTTGAGTTCACCAAGTTTTTTTGTAAATCAAAGGAAGCTGCAAAGCTCACAAAAGAAACCAGAAGTAATGAAAGACCTAGGGCAGTCCTGGAAATAAGGACCCCATTATCTGTGTATAAGAGGACTGGAATGGGCCTCTTTCCCATTCTTGAAAAATCAAGGCCTTCATGTAGTAGGTGAACCTCTAAATAATTAATATACAATGTAAATAAGAAGGGGGCAAAATACATCCCTGTCTTGCCCACACGTTATAAGGAAAAAATCAGTGCAGTCCACATTAGCATTGTGCCAAACACAGGCGGTCATGTTCTAGTGCAAATCAGCTAAAAAATATACAAGCTCAATTTCAATCTCTAAAGAAGCATCAGGTGCAACACTTTATTCCTATTCATACTGTCAAAGGAAGAGGAGAGATCCATAAAGGCCAGGTGAATTCTCCCTTGTTTAGCAACAGTAACAGCCTTAATCCATAACTGGCTCTCCAAGATCAATCTGTGGGATTTTTGCTACAAGCCTCTTGCTAGCAGGAAGTCAATTGGTTTTATCATTGAAAGCAATCTCCCACTGAGTCCCAGGAAGAAAGCTCACACAGTCTGATACCAACTATCACTTCTGTACCAAGTAAAGTATTAATGTTTTGAATTGGACTTTGACAATAATGTCCAAGTCCTTTCCAATTTGGATTTTAGTAAATCACTTCTAACAGGCAATTTCAAGACTCTTCCTTGGCCATGCATTGCCTCCACCAGTGGCTGCATCTCCTCCTGTGAGGCAGTAAGAACAACCACACCACAATATCAGACAGAAGATTAGACCATCTCAGTAGACCAACAAAACAATGAAATTGGTAAATGTGAGATCAAGAAGTGCAATAAGGTTAAGATAAAAAACGAAGGCCCATATTTATACTTTTTTAGCGCCGCATGTGTGTAATTTTTTGATGCAAAATCGGCACAAACTTTCAAAATACAATCATATTTTGTAAGTTTGCGCTGCTTTTGCGTCACAAAATGACGCAAATGCGGTGCTAAACAAGTATAAATGTGTGCCTAAGTCCCATATTTATACTTTTCGACGCAAAACTGCACAAACGCAGTTTTGCATAAGAAAGTAAATCGCCGGCTTGCGTCATTCCAGAGCGCCAGCCAGGTGGCAAATTTATGGAATTCCACAAGCTGGCGCTAAGGGTGGGCTAGCGTCTGGTAAAATGACATTAGGCGGGTGGGGGGTCGGTACGGGACAAGGGGGGTTTGCCTCAAAAATGACACTAGGCTGGTTAGAGGCAAAAAAATGCCATTAACCAGCCTATCGTCATTTCCTGACGCAAAACCATCCATACCACATGACTCCTGTCTTATAAAAGACAGGAGTCATGCCCACCACCCGAATGGCCAGCACAGGGGTCCAGTGTCCCCTGGGCATGGCCATTCCACCCAGTGCCATGGAGGGGGGCCATTTCAGCACCCCCAATGGCACTTCAAAATATTTTAAAATACTTACCAATACTTGCCCTACTTACCTGCGATGGGGTCCCCCATCCTCTGGTGTCCCTCTGGTGTGGGTCGGGGTGTTCCTGGGGTTTGGGGTGGGCACCTGTGGGACCTTTCCATGGTGTTTGACCATGGAAATAGGTTCACAGGTCCCCTAACACTTGCTCTTACCCAGGCGTTAAATAATGGGGCTAAGCACGCTTAGCGCCATTATTTAGGCCCGCATCCCACCCGTGCACCATTTTTGCACAGGAGGATAAATAAGGAGCTAGGGGCATTGAGTCATTTTTGGTACGGGAACGCATACATTGCATCTTATTGAGGCATGGTGGTTTCACGCATCCAAAAAAGGACTTTAACTCCAATATTTTGACGCTAGACGGGTCGAGTGTCAGATTATAAATATGGAGTTATGTTTGCGCTGAATTTGAGTTTGAAAAAATTACGCTAATTCAGCACAGAGTATAAATATGCCCCTCAGTGTCTGGGACAACATCCACCACAGACCTTACTCACTCCTTACTATCATGACCACATATCTTCACAAAATTGAATCAAACTCTGCTCTACGATGGAAAGCATCTCTTCAATTTGCACCTCCTCTGCCACAGATGATTACATTTGCAGCTCGCTCTACCTTGGGCTGAGATTATTTTTTTCTAAACTTTATTTATTGGTACTTTCAGAAGCATTACATCTCGTAATCAGCATAGGCATAGCATGGTATTTGTTTCATATGCAAAATCCAGTAGTGTTATTGTCTTCTGGCAGGTACTACAGTGGGCTGTGCCCGTTCCTGGTTCATCCACTGAGTCCAGTGTAGACATTCAGCAGGCATTAACCATTGTATCATTTCAGTAGGGATACCATATCTGAGATCAATTATTCAACATTGTCTTGTTATTGCCAATCAGAACCTTAAACAAAACTATGAACAATGAACATAGCGCCTGAGGAACACTTCCGTGATAAGGTGTACAGATGTATTCATGGTGTGATGGGGCAGTCCAATTGGTGGGACCATTGACTATAGGCCATGCAGCCTCGGCATTGGAGGAGGATCTTACTACCTAGGTATGGGCCGTATCTAGCACCTGCGCTTTTGACTGCCGGACTTTGCAGCGGTGTCCCACTAGCAGTTTCCACCAATCTGCCTCTGCTGGTGCTCGCGCAGGTTGGCATCTGCTGTTTGCTTGTTAAATGTGACCATTCGTTAGTGTCCCCTCCACTCTGGGTTACGTCAGTTCTTAATCAAGTTATATGCACCCTGTCCTCTGTTTCCTGGCCATCCTCCCGGTCCAGCGTCTCCCACATCTCTAGCAGCTCAGACCACAGGGGGGCAATGGGGGTGACCTTGGGCTGAGATATGAATAGAAGTCTGAGTCTGTCTCATGACTACATGAAATGAGCATCAGTTTAAAATGGTTTATCTAATACGCTTTATGTGCTTTGTGATCCACCAGCTAATCCATATAATTGGTAGCCCTAACAAAAGGGGAAGAAGTTGGTAGGCTGAGGTGTTGGGTTCACTGATTGACCTCACTTTAAATGTAAAATTAGTATTTGACCCAAGAGGTGGGTTGGTGTACAGTTATGAGAAAGCATAACTTGACTGTGCAATTATGTCTCTTAAAACATGAAGCAAAGGAGTGACTCTTTTTCTATGCAAACTTGTGAAAATGGCTTTTCAAAATAATGTGGTGCACTGAAATGCATACAAGTAAATGGCACGTATGAATATAACCTTTGATATAACCTTTCATGCCAACCACATGTATTCATCGTTCTGCAAGTATGTTTATGTTACAGTTTTCAGAACTGTTATTTCTATAATCATTTTCTATTCACTATGAGAAATATGTCAAAAATCATTTAAACTAAAGGATTATTCATGATTATTTTAGCTTGGCCGGAGTGAAGGCCCGAGTTCTCTTTGCATTTCTAACCTTCAACGTGAAAACTTATTTTATTGCATATCTTCCAAAGCTGTATGTGTCATGGTACGCGTCTCAAAGTTAATAGGGAGCCTATTGTAAAGGAGCGATAAGAGAGCCTGCGAAGACTTGTTACCAAGGACAGAAGGAGTATCCTGAGTAGGCAGCTGTAACTCCCCTCTGAAATTCCTACGTGTGAGGATGCACCAAGGTTGTATGGAATTGCCTTAAAAGTGATGCAAACGCCAATTAAAATGTGTGATTTGTAACTTTGTTTTTCAGTGGAATGTTTTGGCTGTGATGTCAGCTTCTGGAGGACGCAAGATTTAAGTGTGGTTTAGCTAGTTGTAGATCAGATCCCACTTGCCCCTTGACCAGAGGGGACCTCTCTGAGGTATAGACCTCACGCTCCTAAGTGGCTTATGCTACTCATACCTCTCTTGACAGAAACTTCTACAGATGTTCTGTCGTGCTGACCTTTACCTTGAATTTCATAGATATTAGAGTAGTCAGGAATTTAGATCTAATGGCTAGGCAGGAAAACGTGAAATGGGATTTAATGCATCAGACTCTTTTTCTCATTTTCTGCATTGTAGTTATTTAAGTAATGGTTCTGCACATGCTGATTAAATTCAGTTTTGTGCACACAATTCTCCTTTGGTGATCAATGGTTTTAAGACCCATTTTTATAAGTTTTAACTTTGAGTCTGTAATAAAGTCCTTGAACTATATTTTGGTCTCTGAGATTCAATGTGTGGCCAATAGGTTACACTGAAATTTGAACTGAGAAATGTATTTGTGTGTCTCCTCACCTTTTGGAACTTGGAAAAATGTTAACCGGACCCATGATCTAGAAATAGTGCCCAGAGCCAGATCATGCAGCTTTACAAATTTCAAGCCATTTGCCTTGCCCTGGGATTCTGCATGCCAGGGTATTGCCTCAGACCTAGCTGTCTTTCAAAGGCACTGGACTGAGAGAAATTTGGAAGATTATTTCTGTAATGGCCAGGCTACTTAACGTGTGCCCTTTCATGAAATTAAAGCTCTCCTGAATATTTGTGTAAAGGGACAGCATCCCACCAATCGGAGAAGTCTCTGATATTCAACCAAATTTTACACCTGAATAGTGTCAGCCTGAAATCCTAGCGTGATGAAATGACCGTAAGGAGACATTAAGCATTAATTAAAGCACAACAATAAATACAATTGTAAGATGAAATCCCACCCCGTACCAACGACGACTACCCGTGGTCCCCTCCGTGGGAGAGCGTGGACAGTGGTGAAAGCCGTGTGAGAGCCGGTCTCCAGGCCAAAATGATGTGCTAATAAATGTAGGGATTCGGCTTTCAATCCCCTCAATCAGGCGCCTTTCTCGAGCGCCTCATTTGCACACATAAAAAAACACATGCACTTCTGAGCACCTATTCGAAACGATATACAGCCAGCGCGTGCTTTTGAGCCAAGTTTATTTGTGAAACATGGTGCCAACGGCATGTTGGAAAAGAAAGATTTGAGTCCAAGTTAGCAGCTTGGAAAATGCTTATTAGCAGAGAGAAAAGCAGAAACTGGACGTTATGCCAAAAGAATTAAGATGATTCCAATGGCGAGTTACCGAAACAAAATGGAACAGACGTTGACACTTAATCGGTCACCTGCCAGAAATGGCAGAAACGGTCTTGTGGGAAAATGCAGATTTTCAAAATAATGTTATAATGTTATAATTTTGTAGAAAAGCATACAAAAGAAATGGGAAGAGCAGCTCCAGATTACCTATAAACCCTATAAAACTATTATCGAATATAATTTACATTCCAAGGAGTAGTAAATTGATTTAAAAAAAGTCACATCATATTTTAATTCCACTAAAATGTCATAGTCTTTTGAAAGAAAAAGCTGTATGTGTAGTGTCATAAAGTAAAACATTAAAGCAAAACGAGAACTTGATGGGTCGATTGCTTCAATTATACTCAACCATGGTAATGTCTTGGGGTGCTTTCTAGCTCACCATTTGTTTGTCCACTGTGTAACTCCCGACAGAGACCAGTCATGTACAAATCAGTTTAATGCTGTCTCCAATAAATAGGAGCTGTCTACCATGAACTGCCAGGCCAGTTCCCCTCTAGACAGGAAAACAAGCAAATCCAAACTGACCTGTTGAGAAGTAGTATTTGTAGGATTAGACAATACTTTAATATGAATGCTAACTATAAGGGAGCCATAAAGGTAAATTACCCATCGAGAGAGACTCTGCAGACAATAGACATAAATACCTCAGACAAAGAAATTCATGAGCACTTGCATGACAGCTGACAAGACTGGTTACATGACAGATTCCAAGCCAGCATGTGTGACCATTTGTTATGTTATGTTGATTTGCATAGCGCCTGGAAACCCTGAGAGGGTATCCAGGCGCTTGGACAAGGTGTGAAGGTGTGTTGGCCCAAAGGTGCGTATATCAAGAGTCAGGTCTTCAGCTTCTTGTGGAACTCAATCAGTAAGGAGTAGGCTTTAATGTGTTGAGGGAGATTGTTCCATTTCTTGTGTGTGATGTAGGAGAATGAGTGACCCCTAGTTTTACTTTTCCGGATGCAGGGCAGGTGAGCAAGCAAGAGAGAGGCAAAGTGTAGGTCTCTGGTGGGCTGGTGAAAATGTATGAAGCTATTAAGGTACTCTGGTCATGTGTTGGGTAGGGCTTTGTATGTGTGGGTGAGAATTTCGAATTGGCTTTGCTTGTGAATGGGGAGCCAGTATAGGTTCCTGAGGTGCTGTATGATGTAGGTGCAGGAAGGGAGGTCAGGCTTCTGGATGGTTTGGAGTCCTTGTAGGAGTTGTTTGACGATTCCAGCGTACCAAATGTTCCTGTAGAGCAGCCTGTTGGTGATGAGTGCCTATGTGATGGTCTGTCTGGTGTTCTGAGGCAACCATTTGAAGATCTTTTGCAGCATGTGTAGGGTGTGGAAGAAGGAGGTGCACACTGAGGTGACCTCAGGTGTCATGCTGAGCTTGTCATCTAGGATGATCCCTAGATTTCTTGTGTGGTATGGGTGTTGACCGTAGTGCCAATGGCCACCTAGTAGAATCCCATGGGGAGGTCTTGTTTCCGAAGACCAGTACTTCTTTCTTTTCAGAGTTGAGCTTCAGACATTTGGCATGCACCCAGTCTGCTACATTGGTCATGCAACTGGTGAAGTTGGTTCTGGTGGTGTTTGTCTTTTTGATGTAGGAGATGATGGTGATGTCTTGTGATCAGATGATGTTGGTGAGCGGTGTCATGAATATGAAGGATGATCTCTGTGGGATGCTGCATATCGGTTTCTTAGTCCCTGAAGTGAAAGGTGGAAGCCTAGCCCTTTGGATTCTTCCTGTGAGGAAACAACACATCTATTTGAGAGTGGATCCTTGTCTGCCAGTCTTGTTGAGTCTTCTGATGAGGGTGTTATTGGAGACAGTGTTGAAGGCTGCAGAGAAGTCAAGCAGGATAAGGGTTGGTGTTTCTCTTTGGTCCAGGATGTTTCGAATGCTGCAAGGAGTGCTGTTTCGATGCTGTGATTCTTTCTGAATCCTTATTGTGTGTTTAGAAGATGGTGAAGATAAAGTAGTGTTGTTAGTTGTGTGTTAATGGCCTTCTCAATCACTTTGGCTGGAGAAAGGAGCAGGGAGATGTATCAAAAGTTTCTCAAGTTCATTTGGGTCGGCCGTAAGATCCTTGAGGATGGTGTTGATTTCTGAAAAATTCTGTTCATTCAACAATGTGGCTGACATGATGGAGCTGTTGATGATGGGTGGTGCTGATTAGCGATGTTCCCAGGTTGTAGATGTGGTACAGGCATGGATCCATTGGGGCCCCAGAGTGGATGGTCCGCATGATTGCATTGTGTTGTTTCGGGTGAGGGTTGTCCATTTGGTCAGGTGTCCATCTTGGTTGGTGGTGGGTAGGTTAGGAATGAGTTCTCTGGGGTTGGGTTGGTGTGTGAAGTTGCTGTAGATGTTTGCAATTTTGCTATGGAAAAGTTTGACAGGTTGTCACAGAGTTATTGGGAGGCAGCAATGGCTGAGGGTGAGATGAAATCCTTCTCAATGGAGAAGCTTTCCTTGCAACTGTTGGAGCTTCCTTCGATAAGATCCACTAGTTCTTTTTTCTTGGTGTCTCTACCTTGCTTGTGATATGATTTGAGTGCAGCCTTGAAGATAGTTCTGTCTGTGGTGCTGTTGCTGGCTCTCCATTTCCTTTCTAGCTCTTGAGAGTGTTGTTTGGTGTCTCAGAAGTCTTCTGTGCACCAGTTGGCCTGCTTGTGTGATCTAAAATGCTTGTTGGGTTTGATGGGTTTGAGGGAGTCCATGAAGTTCTTTATCCAGTTGGTATACTTGTTGACGTTCTTTGCTAGGTTGTCTGTGGGGGTAGGCTGATCAGTGCTGAAGGCGTTTAGCCAGTCTGCTTCTGTGATTTTGCCCCAGCTGCGGCTTGGAGTGCTGAACCTAGTAGGGGTGTTGACTTGAGGTGTGCTGATTTGGAAGTGGACGATGGAGTGGTCTGTCCAAGTGAGCTGTGTGGTAGAGTTGGATTTGATAATGTTCCTTGTGTTGAAGATGGGGTCCAGTGTGTGTCCTGTGGTGTGTGTTGGCTCTGTGACGAGCTGGGTGAGTCACATGTTGCTCAAGCTTTCAAGGAGTGCTGTTGAGCAGGGGTCATTTTGGTCTTCCAGGTGAAAGTTGAGGTCACTGAGGCGAGTGTAGGCTCTGGATTTGATGGTGAGCAATAAAGTCATTGATGAGGTTCATAAAGGTGGCTCAGGGTCCGGGTAGTTAGTTGTCGAGGGTTCTGTTCAGAGCAAATTTTACTGAGGTTTGCAGCTTGAAGTGCAGGCGTTCCATGAACAGGGTGGCATTCTCTAGTGTGTGCTATTCCTCACTCATTTTGCTTCAAGATCATGTATAAAAGCAACAACACATACGTGACAACAGCCCATCATTGGTCCACATGCACAGCATCCAAACTGCTCACATAGCATATAAGACAGCCACACTAACTCACCCTAGGCACTCCGATGGAGAAATGTACTTCCAATCTACAAAGCACTTTAGGGGCTCTGGATTGGGTAAGAAGTACCACTATATATGCAACAATTACAATACAATACTCTTAACATGGCTAAACCTTCAAGTGATCCACATTCAAGATCGTATTTTGGGCTTGTATGTTTTTACTAATATGCCTCTACTGAGGGGCCAAAAATGAATTTTTTAATGTACATCATACAAATATCATTCACTCAGCAATACTCATGTTCCCATTGATCAGTGCAGATGTGATGGTGGCGCTGGACTTTACTAGTAGCAATGTTAGAGTGCTATACATTGACTTAAAAGTAGCCTGTCCATTCTCTGCAAAACAACTGAATGAATACATGTACTAATGCAGGAACCAAAAACGTATTTTAACAGCAAAATAATTTCAAGTGTTTTCACAAGAATTGTCCTGACTGCTTTATTTCTTAACCTTTACCACTGGTGCCCCATCATTGCCTACTTCCAAAGAGCCTCCTGGGGTAATATGTATGAGCTAGTAAAGGTAATGCCATGTTACAGTGTTACACAAGGGACAACATATAGTTTATGTACATTCCATGTCTGTCACTGTTGAGCACTGTTGCCACTTTGTTCTTTGGGTTGGGTCACCTGAGTCTTTTCATGTGGCACTGTCTGATTTGGAATTGCTGCACTTGGATCACCCTAACAGGGCACTGTTTGCTTTGGCACTGTTGCACTTTGAGTTGGATCAGTATTGGCCTTGTCATATGGAATAGATTGTTTTTCTGCTGCTGCACTTTAGGTTGAATTATCTGGTTCTTTTCCTGTGGCAGAGATTTGCAATAGGCTAATACTGAATAGCTTGTGGTTGCAGTCTTGTATATCAACACATTGGTCTTTATGGATCTTCACACTGTGGTGAATGTGATTCACGTGCAGCAATTCTAATGGGGTATTATGTTTATTGCTTTGGAAGGTGAATTATTTTGAGTCAGGGGTTGACCCAGACCAGACCTTTTGCTATTACCAACCCTCTGGTGGTCATTACAACCCTGGCGGTCGGTGTTAAAGCGGCGGTAAGACCGCCAACAGGCCGGCAGTAAAAAAATTCCAATTACGACCGTGGCGGAAACCGCAAACAAAGACAGCCACTTTAACACTCCGACCGGTACAAACAAACAGCTTGGCGGTCACCGCCAACAGACAGGCGGAGGACAAAGTACCGCCCACAGTATCACAACCTACCAATCAGCCACCTTTTCCGGGGTGGATTCACTGCGGATAAAAACATGGCGGAAACAGGATTCCGAAGGGAAAGCGCTCACCTCTACACACCCCACAAGGAACTAGGACAACATGGATCCGGAACTCCAAATTCTCCCTGCGATAGTCTTCCTGCTCCTCTACCAGGAGCACGAACACCAGTGGCGAAGACCACGGTGTGTACTGCACCTACAACACAGGGGAGGGGGGTGGGAAAAAACAGGGACACGCAAAATGCAACACCCCCACCCTCACCCACTACAACACACACACTAATACATATTGATACATCACAGTTACACCCCCCAAATCCCCCGGAAGAATGCAAAGACAAAAGAAAATGAGTGTAACCAATGTAATATATTAAAATCAAATAGGCAAAAATATATATATACACCATTAACAAAATATACACCAAGCATAGTAGTCCAGGTAGTGCTCCAATTAAGTCAGTGGAACACTGGGCCCACATGGTATGGGGGAGGCCCACACAAGATCCCCGACCATGATGGAGAGAACACTGCCTGGGCATCAGAGAGCAAGAAAACAGGCACCTCAGGGGGAGGGAAAGGGGGGGCACCACAGCCGGTTGAGTGCACAACACCAAATCCACGAGGGGGCCACATGCCCACTGTTCAATCCTGGGGAGTGCAAAGCCACAGTCTCTCAAGTCTCTACAGTGGGTGGGTTGCCCACTGTTCAATCCTGGGGAGTGCAAAGCCACAGTCTCTCAAGTCTCTACAGTGGGTGGGTTGCCCACTGTTCAATCCTGGGGAGTGCAAAGCCACAGTCTCTCAAGTCTCTCCAGTGGGTGGGTTGCCCACTGCTTTATCCTGGGGAGTGCAAAGCCACAGTCTCTCAAGTCTCTCCAGTGGGTGGTTTGCCCACTGTTCAATCCTGGGGAGTGCAAAGCCACAGTTTTTCAAGTCTCTACAGTGGGAGGGTTGCCCACTGTTCAATCCTGGGGAGTGCAAAGCCACAGTCTCTCAAGTGGATAACAGTCTCCACTGGTTCTGAAGGGGGCATTGTGCCCAGAGTGATTCATCCTGCCAAGGACTGAGGTAGTGGATGTATCTCTCCACTGGTTCTGGAGGGGACATGGTGCCCAGAGTGATTCATCCTGCTAAGGACAGAGGTAGTGGTTGTATCTCTCCACTGGTTCTGGAGGGGGCATGGTGCCCAGGGTGCTTCATCCTGCTAAGGACAGAGGTAGTGGATGGATCTCTCCACTGGTTCTGGAGGGGGCATGGTGCCCAGAGTGCTTCATTCTGCCCGTGACGGACTTAGTAGCGTCAGTGCCCTTGGCGCTCATGGGCCAGCGTTTCTTGAGACGGCGGTGCCCTGTTCAGCGGTGCTCGAGACGGCGGTGCCCTGTTCAGCGTTGTTTGAGATGGCAGTGCCTTGTTCAGCGGTGCTTGAGACGGCGGTGCCCTGTTGAGACGGCGGTGCCCTGTTCAGCGTTGCTTGAGACGGCAGTGACCTGTTCAGCGGTGCTTGAGACGGTGGTGCCCTGTTCAGAGTTGCTTGAGACGGCGGTGCCCTGTTCAGCAGTGCTTGAGACGGCGGTGCCCTGTTCAGCGGTGCTTGGAGCGGCGGGCTCCTTTGCAGTGACTCAGCTGCTGGTGGTCCTTCATGGCCCAGCTGGGCTTGTGCTGGCGGTCCTCTCTGTCCCAGCGGTGCTTGTGCTGGCGGTCCTTCATGGTCCAGCGGGACTTGTGCTGGCAGTCCTCTCTAGCCCAGCGGGGCTTGTGCTTGCGGTCCTTCATGGCCCAGCGGGGCTTGTGCTGGTGGTCCTCTCTGTCCCAGCGGGGATGGCGGCTGTGGCCTCCTGGGCAGCTGGACTGGTGCTGACGGTGGCCTCCTGGGCAGCAGGGCTGGTGCTGACGGTGGCCTCCTAGGCAGCAGGGCTGGTGGCCTCCTTGGCAGCAGGGCTTGTGCTGGCGGTGGCCTCCTGGGCAGCAGGGCTGGTGGCGGTGGCCTCCTGGGCAGCAGGCCTGGTGGCGGTGGCCTCCTGGGCAGCAGTGATGATGGCAGTCTTCTCCGCCGTGCTGCTCTTCCCAGACTTGCTGAGTTCTTATGCCCCTTCCCCACCTTGGAAGGTGTCGCAGCTGACTCCACACTCCCACCTGTAGCCCTGGGAGCGGCTTTGGTGGCTGGAGTCTTCCCCCTCTCCCGCCGGGCACTGGCCAACTTCTGATGCTTAACAGGTGGGGGACTGTCTGTGCTGTGGCTCCGTGCCACACTGGCTGCCCTGTTGGCCGGTGCACTCCAGAGTCCGGTGACTACAGGCACCACTGGTCCCGGAGATGTTGTGGCTGAGGTGCTAGTTCGGGACCTAGGAGACGGATGGGGTGGGGGAGCTGTGGGAAAGAGGTCAAGGTTGGACAGGAAAAGTTTTTTGGAGACACTGGGACTGGTAGCTGGAGGGGGTTTGGGAGTGGAAGAAGAGGTTGTGGTTGTAGGAGGTGTTCGTTTGCTGTCTTTGGGTGAAGGTGCATGGGCTGGAGGTTGTCGTGAGGTGGGTGGCTGTTGGGTGGGTGTGTGCCTGCGTTTGTGTATCTTGGGAGGGGGCATCACAGACACACTGGGAGAGGACACAGGGGACGTGTGAATGGTAGTGGGGGTGGTGACTGCACGTGAGCGGGGTGTGGTGGTGTGTGTGCTCGTGATGGCAGTAGTGGCTGTAGAGGTAGTGCATGCAGGTGTGAGTGTAGATGAGACTGGGAGGGAGGAGGGAGACGAGGAGGAGGGGGACACAGTGGAGGCAGTGGATGTTGGTGTGTCTGCATGTGTGTGATGCTTGCGTGAGTGCCTGTGGGATGTGTGGTACTTATTTTTGCCTCAGCTTCCCTTGTGTGTTGACATGTGTGCATGCTGGTCTAGAGGTGTGCTTGGGATAGGTTGGGGTACAGGGGATTGCATCTGGGTGGAGGAAGTTGGAGGGGGGAGGCTAGAGACAGGGACAATTGCTGCCATCAGTGCTGAGGCCAGAGTCTGAAAAGCTCGCTGAAGGGCCACCTGACCAGAATGAATGCCCTTCAGGAATGCATTTGTTTGTTGCAACTGCCTTTCTACACCCTGGATGGCATTCAAAATGGTAGACTGCCCAACAGTGAGGGACCTGAAGAGGTCAATGGCCTCCTCACTGAGGGCAGCAGGGGTGACTGGGGCAGGGCCTGAGGTGCCTGGGGCGAAGGTGATGCCCACCCTCCTGGGTGAGCGGGCATGGGGCAAAGGCTGAGGGGCTGCTGGGAGGGCGGTGCTGGAAGGGGGGGATGGCGGCTGTACCTGTAGATGGGGGGGGGGCACAGATATTGCCGCCACCACAAGGGAGCTCCCATCAGAGTACGAGTCCGTGTCACTGGTCTCAGCTCCTGTCCCCGCCGTGGAGCTCCCCTGGCCCTCCGTCCCACTGGTGAAGTCCGATTCCGTAGTGCGGCCCTCCATGGCCATGTGGGATGCAGCCCCCTCGTGCTCCGGTGCCACTGCTCCTCCACCTGATGATGCTATTGCACACAAGAACAGGGAGACCACAAAAAGGGGGGGGGGACAGAAGAAAGACATGTTGAGTGCATGTGTTACCGCTACCGTTGCCGGACACAACAGACACAGAAGCCCCCTGCACTACGCCGCACTCTTGGGCTCCACTGTTCAATTCCTGGGAAATGGCCTACTAGGCTATGGACGGCATCTGCAAACATGGATGACACAGGGGCATGACTAGGTGTACTTGGCACTCTACAGAGGTGGGGTGGGGTGCCACATGGCTTGCCTTATGGAGGGAGCTTGCCTACGGAACTCGCCCTGGCCTAGGGAAACCCACAGCCCACCTCCCCCACCCAGACTCCTTCACTGTGCACAAAATCAGCAGATTGAGAGTGTACTCACCCCCTTGTGGCTGCTGTGATGCCCTCAAGCGCCCATCCAACTCCGGGTACGCCACCGCCAGGATCCTGCACATCAGGGGGGTCATGGTGCGATGGGCACCCCTCCCACGTTGGGAGGCCATCCCCAGCTGGGCCTCCGGCGTCTTCTTGCTCCAGCGGCGAATGTCCTCCCATCTTTTCCGGCAGTGGGTGCTTCGTCTGTGGTAGACCCCCAGGGTCCGGACCTCCTTGGCGATGGCACGCCAAATATATTTTTTCTGGTGGGCGCTGACCTACATGATTTGTACGGGGGAAGAGAAACTTACTACCAACTGCACCGTCACAGTCATTGGCCCCCATCCCTACCCTTGCCATGTGGCACATGCACTCCCCGTCGTTTCATGCACGCTGCACTCTCCCCCCTTCCTTCTTACATCCACCCCTCTCCACACAGGCATAGCCCATACAGCATGCTCCCAGTGTACTTACCTGTTTGTCTGGAGGACCGTAGAGTAGCGTGTCCTGGGGGAGGACCCCATCCACGAGTTTCTCCAACTCCTCCGATGTGAAGGCAGGGGCCCTTTCCCCAGACACTTGAGCCATTGTCTCTGCCAGACCGAGGTCACAGCAGCACTTGCAGTGAAGGTCCTCTCCTGTCTAAGATCAGGTATCGAGTGATTGAAGTGAAAGAAAATGGCGGTCACGTCCGCGGCGGTGCGTACCGCCACCGCCGGCGTACATCGTCATTGGCTCCTGGGACCCACAGGGTCCAATGTTAACCAATACAGCATTGCGCCGCGGTCTTCGACCGCCTACCGCAACGGTGTACAACGCCAGCGCAGTTACCTCACAT
Source organism: Pleurodeles waltl (assembly GCF_031143425.1). Taxonomy (NCBI): domain Eukaryota; kingdom Metazoa; phylum Chordata; class Amphibia; order Caudata; family Salamandridae; genus Pleurodeles; species Pleurodeles waltl. Next base: position 442,264,483 of record NC_090450.1, read on the forward strand.
CCCATTGTCCCACTTTAGAGGACAGGTAGCCGCCATTTCAGGGGCCCACATGGCTACATTTTCAACTGCATCACACATACCTAGGCCTAGACTCAACACACATACAGGCCACTTTTTAGATTATGATTGGTGTTCTGTGTAAGCTGTGGGTACGTACCTCTGAGTTGGTTGACTCTGTGCTCGCTGTTGTCCTTCATAGGCACCGTCCGCTGGGACATGTGAGGAGATGGCGGCATCCTCCGGTGTACCGACCGTTGGTGGACCTGGCGACAATGGAGGAAAGACATGTGATCATCACATACAGGCTTGACCGTGCCACAATCCAAGAACTGTGTACCCAGTTGGAGCCAAACCTGATGTCAGCTATCTGCCATCCCACAGGAATCCCCCCCTCAAGTGCAGGTGCTGTCAGTGCTCCATTTCCTTGCAAGTGGGTCATTTCAAACAACAGTGGCCATAGCATCAGGGATGTCCCAGCCTATGTTTTCCAACGTGTTGTCTGCCCTGTTGAAACACATGCGGAGCTACATCGTTTTCCCTCAGGTGGAGGATTTGCCTACAGTGAAAGGTGATTTCTATGCCCTGGGACATATCCCCAACATCATAAGTGCCATTGATGGGACTCATGTGGCTTTGGTACCCCCCCACAGGAGTGAACAGGTGTACAGAAACCGGAAGAGTTATCATTCGATGAATGTACAGATGGTATGTTTGTCTGACCAGTACATCTCCCATGTGAATGCCAAGTTCCCTGGCTCAGTGCATGATGCCTACATCATGCAGAATAGCAGCATCCCTTATGTGAGGGGTCAACTCCAGAGGCACCGTGTGTGGCTATTAGGTGAGCACCTGGAAGCAAGACAGTGGGAATGGTTGTCTGGGTCTGGGGTTATCCCTACAGGTTAGTGTGTGTCTAACAGTTGTCCCTCGCCATTTGCAGGTGACTCTGGTTACCCCAACCTGTCATGGCTACTGACCCCAGTGAGGAATCCCAGGACAAGGGCAGAGGAACGCTACAATGAGGCCCATGGGCGAACTAGGAGGGTGATCGAGCGGACCTTAGGCCTCCTGAAGGCCAGGTTCCGGTGCCTCCATATGACAGGTGGATCCCTATTCTACTCACCAAAGAAGGTGTGCCAGATCATCGTGGCCTGCTGTATGCTTCACAACTTGGCTTTGTGACAACAGGTGCCTTTTCTGCAGGAGGATGGTCCAGATGGCGGTGTTGTTGCAGCTGTGGAGCCTGTGGACAGTGAAGACGAGCAAGCAGAAGAAGACATGGACAACAGGGGTTCAGTGATCCAGCAATATTTCCAGTGAAACACATGTAAGAATACAAACCTGCCTACTACATGTACTTAAACACTACTAACTCTCTACTGTCTGTCGTTTTCAACCAGTGTATGGTCACTGAGTTGTCACTTTCCCTTACGATATCACAGATGTGGGTCCTACAGTGTGACATCTGCTTTGTTTCCTCATGGACTAGGGCTGTGTGACATAGGTATGTTGACATTACATTTGAAAGAGCATTTTGACACTGTAGTTGCTAATACACTATTTTGAAATCATATACTGACTCCAGATTGTTTTGTGCTTTAAGGGTGTTTATTTTAGTGCTCAAAATTGGAGGGGGTAGCAAAATGGTGAGGGGTGATGGCGGAGGAATGTCCATGGCAGAGTCCAGTCTATTAGTCTCACAGGTGCATTGCCCAAATGGGCATAGGAAGTGGAGCTGGGGCAGTTTAAGGATGGACAATCAGGGTGGTCTCATTTCTTGGTGGGGTCTTGGCATCATTCTCTGTCTTTGTCCTGGATCTCAGGCACCATTTGCGAGATGGTTCTCCCTCTGCAGGGGGTGGGGTGCTGGTGTGGTGGTCCTGTGGCAGTGCCTTCTGTCCCCTAGCGCCAGCGGAGGTGGTGGGCAGTTCATTGTCCAGGCTAGTGTCAGGGGCCCCTTGTAGTGCCACATTGTCCCTCCTGGTGTTGAGTACTTCCTTCAGCACCCCTACGATGGTGCCCAGGGTGGAATTGATGGTTCTGAGTTCCTCCCTGAAGCCCAAATACTGTTCCTCCTGCAGGCGCTGGGTCTCCTGAAACTTGGCCAGTACCGTTGCCATCGTCTCCTGGGAGTGGTGGTATGCTCCCATGATGTTGCAGAGGGCCTCGTGGAGAGTGGGTTCCCTGGGCCTGTCGCACAGCAGCCCTCCCAGTTCCCCTGTGTTCCTGGGCCTCCGTCCCCTGGACCGTGTGCCCACTACCACTGCCCCCAGGTCCCTGTTGTTGTTGGGGGTGGTGGGTTAGCCTGGGTTCCTTGTAGTGGTGGACACACTGCTGATTGACGTGTCCTGGGGACGGAGGTATACGCCCGCTGGGTTGGTGCTGTGCTGGTGTTTCCAGAGGGGCGAAGGTCTATGGTGGCCTGTGACTGGGTGAGGGGAACCGACTGTCCAGAGGTCCCCGATAGGCCGGGCTGGTCATCTAGATCCAGTTGGACAGAGGTGCTGTCATCACTGTGGGCCTCTTCTGTTGGTGGTGTGGACATGTGTGGACCCTCCTGTCCGGTGACGTTGGGTAGGGGTCCTGCAGGGGTATAAAAGGATGTTTAGTACATCTGTGTGTGCCATGGTGTGCAATGGGTGGGTGACCGTGTACCCCAGTGCTTGCATTCATGTGTGGGACCTTGTGTGATGATGGTTTAGGGGGGTGAATGGGTATGTGCAGAGGCCATGCTTTGGTGATGGGTGTCCATGCTTTGTTGTTGCATGCAGGGCTTGGTGTTAGGATGTGTGGTTTGTGATGTTGGGACATTTGTGAGGAGTTAGAGTGATGGGGGTGAGGGTGAAGGTGGGGGTATGTTTTGGCATGCAGGTAGGGTGGGGGATGTAATAGTTAAGATTTGACTTACCAGAGTCCATTCCTCCACCTACTCCTGAGAGGCCCTCAGGATGCAGAATCGCCAAGACCTGCTCCTCCCATGTTGTTAGTTGTGGGGGAGGAGGTGGGGGTCCACCCCCAGTCCGCTGAAACGCAAGTTGGTGTTTTGAGACCACAGAACGCACCTTCCCCCGTAGGTCGTTTCACCTCTTCCTGATGTCCTCCCGATTTCTTTGGTGCTGTCCCACTGCGTTGACCCTGTCCACTATTCTTCGCCATAGCTCCATCTTCCTTGCAATGGGGTGTGCTGCACCTGTGCTCCGAATAGCTGTGCCTCTACCCGGACGATTTCCTCCACCATGACCCTGAGCTCCTCCTCAGAGTACCTGGGGTGTCTTTGCCGTGCCATGGGGTGGTGTAGGTGATGTGTGAGGTGGTGTGTGGGGTGATAAGTGTGCTGATATGTAGTGGTGTGTAGTGTGAGGTGCGTGGAAGTTCTGTGGGTGATGGTGTTGTGTGCCTGTGGATGCTAGTATTGTTGATGGTGGTGTCTCTCTCTGGCCTTCGTTTGGGGTTTGTGGGTGATGTGGGTGTTTGTTTTATATTGTATTGTGGGAGTGGTGTGTTTATGTGTATCAGGTGTGTGTATTTCGAATTGTCCAATGTGGATGTGTTTTGTAAGAGTGTGTGTATTTTGAGCGCAGCGGTGTGTACAGCCAATGGAATAGCGCGGTTGAAAGACCGCCGCGTGGATTCATGTGTCGTGATAGTGTGGGCGTATTTCTGTTGGCGTGATGGTGGAGGTTTTGTTTTCGCCAGTTTATCACTGACCTTTGGTGTGGCGGACTTGTGTGGGTGTCTGAATTTTGGCGGATTGCGTGCTGTGGGTCATAATAGCTGTGGCGGTTTTCCGCGGCCGTGTTGGCGGTCTACTGCACGGCGGTATGCGGCTTTTACCGCCAATGTTGTAATGACCGCCTCTGTGTATATTGTACTTATTTATAGGACCTTTCAACTAGCCCTTTTCATCCTTTCATCTATTATCATGTCATGCTCATTTTTCATCCACACACAGCAGCGTATGGCATGTTGCAGAGGGTCAGTCCTCTTTGGCCACTGGCAAACTTCCCTGTTAGTGATAGCGTTCAGCTGCTTCACAAGAAACACATCTGCACACAAAAAAACGTTCATTCAGTGCTAGTGACTACTTTTAGAATGTTTGCTTTTTGAGATGAGACCAAAATTATTTTTGTTTTTAGACAATGTTTATACATTTTTAGTATGAAGAGGGCCTGGCAGCTACCCTAACAATAATGTTTTGGGAATACCAAGATAAAACTAAATAAACAGTAACAAAGTCAAAAGACTCGCAGCTAAAGCCAGCCCTACTGGCCTTGGCAATGCTTGTTGTCATGTGATACCTGCATATTTGTCAGAAGGAAGAGTTTGGATTACCCATTTTCTTAAAGAAATGTAGACAGTGGAAGGCTAGGCACAGGAGCTAATAAAGCATGTCCCTTTACACCAAAAGGACTGAGGGACATATTTATGAGCCCCTAGCGCCACTATGCCCTACGCCATATTTACAAGGTGGTGTTGAGCCACTTTTTGTGACATAACGCCACCTTGTAAATATGACCCCTTCACACATAGCCCTTTGCGTGGAAGGGGAGTGCAATGGGTGTTGCTGTGGGTGTTGCATTTTGACGTTGCCTCAGATTTACGAGTTTTCATAAATCTGAGGCAGAGCCAAAATCTAACACCACCCCAGGGGTGGCATTAGCAAGGCGCAATGAGGAGGAATACTTTTATTGCAAGCCATGATTGTTTATGAGTGGGAAGGCGTCCCTTCCTGCACATGAACAATCATTTCAGAATGACGCTTTGGCACTTCTGTGTGTGCTGCATTCTGCAGCACACACAGAAGTGCCAAATCGCCATTAGTGATTGTTTATGTGCAGGAAGGGACACCTTCCCACACATAAACAATCACACCCCTCAACGCAGACATCCTTGCACGATGGTGCAAGGATGCCTGCTTTGGTGCTGGCAGCTAAATTTAGCAGCAGGTCAGGGGACAACACAGGGGTGAGCTGTATTCAATGAAATACGGCGTATCCCTGCGTTGTGAAAATGACAGAGCGTGGCACTGCCAATTATGGCGCAGCGTCACGCTCCATCATTTTCCTTTAAATATGGACCGGAATGGATAAGGACAAAGTAATTTTAAGGTGGCATACACAGAACCTTAGCGACAACGTAAAGACAACTTTTACAAAAAAACAGTAAAATTATATTTGATACCGTGATTACATTGGTGAATAATAAGTAATGGATCTTATAAAGTCGCATGGTTCATTTACTGCAGTGTTCCATTTGTAAGATAATATATGCAGGTGCTCAGAGTTTTTCTTAGGAGCCTGCCACCAAAAGTGCCTATTGCCAGGTTTATGGAATATCAAAGCTGACTAATCTTGATTTCGCCTTCTGTTTTTTCTTCCAGCACTCTTCACGTCCTGCCATTTTCTCTTACTCGTGCTAGTTCTTTTTCATTCGTGTTTCCTCCATTCGTCATTGTTTTCCTGTCTTTCTTTTCTTCCTTCTTTCTTGCTTTTCTGCCTTTCACTTTTTTGCTCAGGGCAACGTGTCATGATGAAAAGTAATATCTTATTTCCTTGCTAAATTAGTACCGTACTCATGACAATGTGAGGCTGAACCCTAGTGGCAGGCATTGCCTTAGCAAACAAAAATATTGTAGCTCATCTATGAATGCCATACCATTCTCACCCCATTCCACAAGCTCCATAAAGGTCCACAACTCAATATTGAATTACAAAAACGCTTGCCTGGAAATTAGGGGGCTGATTTATACTTTTTGCTGCAAACCTGCATTAGTGCAGGTTTGCGGCAAAAAGTATAGCGCCGGCTAGCACCATTTCTAGACGCTGGCCAGGTGCCATATTTAAGGAATGGCTCTAGCCGGTGCTAAGGCTCTGTTAGCGTCCTTTGAAAGGATACAAACGGGGCCTGGGAGGAGTAGGGAGAACCGAGGCCTGTGTTCCAAATTATGGCACTACACTGTTTAGAGGCAAAAAAAGTGCCTCTAAGCAGTTTAGCGCCATTTTCTGGCGCACAAGCCCCATGGACATGGCTCCTGTCTTTGTAAAGACAGGAACCATGCCCACCACCCCAATGGCCATGCCCAGAGGACGAATGTCCCCTGGCCATGGCCACTGGGGCCAGCGCCGTGCAGGGGGCCCTAAGTCAGGGCCCCGAGTGGCATTGGATAGGAAAAAAAAATACATACCTGGAATTACCTTGAGATGGGTCCCCCATCCGTGGGTGACCTCCTGGTGTGGGTAGGGGTGGGTGGCGGTGTCCCTAGGGACAGGGAAGGGCACCTGTGGGCAATTTCCATGGTCTATGACCATGGAAATCTGTCTCCATGTCCCCTTACGCCTACCCATACCCAGGTGCTAAATAATGGCGCTAAGCAGGCTTAGCACCATTATTTAAGGCCCTTCTCCTCCCATGCGTGATTTTTGAATGGGAGGATAAACAAGGCACTAGGGCCTTTGAGGCATTTTTTGCCCCGGAACACCTTCCTTACATCTCATTGACGCAAGGTAGTTTTCCGCGGGCAAAAAATGACGCACATTCAGCACAAACAGTGTATAAATATGGGCCTAGGTGCTACTAGAAATTGTAAGCATTTTTAAATAAAGAATTTTCTTTTTCTGAATTACTTGCGTAATTCAGTAGTAGTTTACAACATCGGTTGTATGATTAGAAATGAACTTACAAAACACAAGTTTCTGACATCTATTATCGTGCAGATAAAATTTTATGTGCAATGTGATGAAGCAATTTTAGCAGTTTTCTCAAATCAGCACTGTGCTAAAGCACACATGCAAAGCCTTAATTGCAACATAAACACTGCTGGCAAAAGAGTGCTGTTGATATGGGTGGAGAGTTCACAGCGTAGAAGCATCTGCTAGTGAGCTGACAGGCTGTTAAAAGAAAGGAAGGATGGAACACAGCATATAATACCTTATTCTGACATACTGAACAAAAGCCCAGAAAATCCAGTTACTTAACCCCTTAGCTGCTGGGCCTCCCTCCCCCCATGCTGACCACTTTAATGCTATTTGGGGTAGTTCGCACTTAGGCCTTCATAACTCTTTGTTCACAAAAGCTATTCACGCCAAATTTGCATCCTTCTTTTCCAACACCCCAGGGATTTTAACGGTACCCAGAGATTGTGGGTTCCCATGGAGGAGACCAAGAAATTAGCCAAAATACAGCAAAAATGTAGTTTTGTTCCAAAAAATTGGAAAAAAGGGCTGCAGAAGAATGCATGTGGTTTTTGCCCTGAAAATGGCATCAACAAAGGGGTTGTGGTGCTAAAATCACCATCTTCCCAGCTTTTATGGACAGGCAGACTTAAATAAGAAAACCAAATTTTTCAACACAATTTTGGCATTTTATTGGGACATACCCCATTTTTACTATTTTTTGTGCTTTCAGCCTCCTTCCAGTTAGGGACATAAATGGGTGTAAAACCAATGCTGGATCCTGGACTGCTAAACATTTCTGGAAAGTAGACAAAATTCGGAATTCAGCATGGGGTCATTTGTGTAGATCCTTCAAGGTTTTCCTATAGAAAGTAACAGCTAAATTAAACATATATTGAAATATATACTCTGTTTTACTCTGTAACTTTTTCCTGCGATGTCAAATTTCCAAAAGCAATATACTGTTACGTCTGCTGGACTCTTCTGGCTGTTGGGAGATATAGGGCTGATAGGTTTATCAAGAACCTTAGGTACCCAGAGCCAATAAATGAACTGCACCTTAATATGAGTTTTCATTGCATACCATGTACACAGCAATTCATTTGGAGAAATATAAAGACTGAAAAATAGGTATCAAGGAAATCTTTGTATTTCCCAAATGAGCACAAGATAAGGTGTTGAGAAGCAGTAGTTATATGCTCATCTCTGAATTCTGAGGTCCCCATACTATCATGTGAATTAAAGGGCATTTCTCAAATAGACGTGTTTTTTTACACACTGTCTCAGATTTGGAAGGAAAAAATTTAGAGACAGACAAGGGGCAATAACACTTGTTGTACTATTCTGTGTTCCCCCAAGTCTCCCAATAAAAATGGTACCTCACTTCTGTGGGTAGGCATACTGCCCGCGACAGGAAACGCAACATGGACACATCACATTTTTACATTGAAATGTGACGTGTTTTTTGGAAAGTGCTAGTTGTGGTCTTTGGCCTCTAGCTCAGCTGGCATTTATGGGAACTCACCAAACCTGTGCATTTTTTTAAACTAGACACCTAGGGGAAACCAGGATGGGGTAACTTGTGGTGCTCTGACCAGGTTCTGTTACCCAGAATCCTTTGCAAACCTCAAAATTTGGCCAAAAAAAAACTTTTCCCTCATATTTCGGTGCGGCAGAGTTCTGGAATCTGAGAGGAGCCACAAACATCCTTCCATCCAGCATTCCCCAAAGTCTCCTTATAAAAATGGTACCTCACTTGTGTGGGTAGGCCTAGTGGCCGTGTCAGGAATAGATCACACAACCGTCAATGTTGGTCCTGACATGAGTGCAACTGTTGACCCCAGGGTGATCCATTCCTGATGCAGGCACTGGATACAAGCACTCAAGTGGGGTAGTGTTTTTATCAGGACAGCTGGGGAAACACTGGGTGGTAGGAATTATTTGGATCCTAGAATATTCCTGTAGTTTGTGTGACAGAAATGCAACAAAAAATAGAGTTTTTATTCAACATTTCAGATTTGCAGGGTATTCTGGGTAAGAAACCTTTGGTGAATCCACACAAGTCACACCTCTGTGGCCTCCCCTGGATGTCTAGTTTCCAAAAATGTCTGGGTTTAGTAGGTTTCTCTAAATGACCACTGAGCCCAGGATCAAAAACGCAAACCAGGTTGTTTTGTGAAAGATAATTTTGATGTCTCCACAACACAATTTAGGCTGTGTAATTTGGATCTAAACTAAATTGGGGGGCTCCCAATAGAGCACTCTCTCTGTGCTTGCCGCAACATGCACCTGCTGTCTGGGTTGGACTAACCAGCTATTGCCCCGCTGCACAGACTGAGTTTGCGAAGGGACAGCAGGACTGTCCTCATCATCTCCCTCATAATCACTGGACGAGGAGTTATCGAATGGGACTCCTCTGACTGAAAAGTCACCCCCAGAGTCTGTGCCATTGCCCTACCCCTCAGATGCTGTCTAAGTATCTGCTGTCTCAGTCTGTGATCCCACATCAGAGCTGTCCTCTATAACCCGAGTTAGGGCTTGAGCAGCAGTCATCCAATGTAAGGAGAACACTTTTATATGTGGGTGTAGATTTCCTGGGGGCTGGTCTTAGCCCCCACGGAAACCATACATATCTATATATAGATATATCTACATATATATTATATATATATATATATATATATAGAGAGAGAGAGAGATGTAACTATTTTTTTAACAGCTGTATGGTTTCCTTGGGGGCCATAGTAGCCCCCAGGGAAACCATACAGCTGTTAAAAACAATTATTGCCCCCACAGGGGGTCGCCCTGCTCATGGGCGACCCCCTGTCAATGTCTTTTTTTACATTTTTTACACCCGGGTGTGTGTGTGTGTGTGTGTGTGCAATTGGGCGTAAATGCGTCCCCCCGGGGTAAACCTACCTCTAAGAAAAAAAAATGCCCCCTGGGGGGTGGGCGGCCTGTTTGCCGATGGGGCTGATCCCCTCCAAGTGAAATCCCTGGAGTCTAGTGGGGGCTAAGAAACCGGTTCAGGAAGGCCTCCTCGGAAGAGGAGAGTCTCCCCTTTCAAACGATGTCTTCCCAAACTTCAGGAAGGCCGTTTGGGCCTGTTTTCCCCTCTGGAGCAGGAAGCAGCTGCTGATGTCACAATGGGCCGGGTGGGGTGGGGGGTGGGGAGAGACACAGAAGATCTTCTGTGTCTCCCGGGGGTTTGTTAATTAAATAAAAAATCCTCTGATGCAGTGCATCAGAGGATTTTTTAACCCCCTCTCTGGTGTCAGCCACTGGTCGTGACCCGCACCAGGGAGGTAGTGTGGGCATTGGCCAGTGGCCAACGCCCGCACTGTAAAGGTTAATCAGATTAGCTCCTATATATAAATGTTCCTAACTCATGGAAATCTGTGAACCATCAAGACCAACTTGAATTAGGGTTTGTAGACAATTGACACACATGGACAGCTTTACTAATATGTCACTTGTCATATGTCATATATCAACAAAACTCAACAAGGTAACTTTCTGTGTTGTGTGGTGGAATGGGAAGAGAAGGAATGGGAAGAGAAGAAATGTGCCATATCTTCTAATCAAAAATATGGAGCATTTTTGCACTCTCCTAGCACTAGCATTCTGTGTGCTTATAGACAGAATTATTGTTTGTGCAGAAGTGCTACCTTCTTGCACAAAAACAATACTAAGAGGCAAAAGGAGGCATTGAGGAGAAATAAAGATATTTCTATTCATTACACTTCTCTGAAATCTGCTCCATTCTGGAGCCATCCAGGGTTTACTGGAATTAGTAAATCTGTGACTGTGCCAAATTCCATGGGTGAATGCATAGGAATGCCCATGCTCTACCCTTGTAATGCCTACCACATCGAAATGTAATGTAACACACTGCAAGCGGCTGTGTTGCATTACATTTCTTTACAAAGTCAAGAAAAGAGCTGCAAATAGCCCATTGTGTGGCTTTGTAAATCCCATTTAAGGACCTGCGTTGCCTTATGACGACTTGTGTCACGCAAAGGCAATTCAAGTCCTTAGTAAATCTACCCCATGGTCTATTATGCTAGGTGAGATCAACACATTGATAAAGTCTGCAAAATGAAGATATATACAGTGCAATATGCTATTTATTACTTTTGTTCATTGTGAGGAGGGGGGTATAATGCCTGAGAGGCAAAGCCTCAAATAAGTTATGATGTTTCTCCCCACTCTCAACAATGGTTATAACTAACATAATTTAGCTTGCATATCTGCATATGTGGTTTATGTAATGGCATTGTTTCTTATGTATACTCATTTTAATCAACAGTATTTTACAAAACCAGATAAGAGGGGGTTAAATGTATGCAGTATGGTAAAATTACATTAAAGAGACCGCCTTACTATTAGATAAGTTGTTTCCCTGTATAAAGTAATTGTTACATGCAATTGGTAGGTGAGATCACAATATTTATGCAGTGTGATTTCACCTTGCTGCAACATTTTAACCGTTTGCATCCTGTTTTTGGTTAAATAACTTTCATTAAAACAACTAGCGAAAACATGGGAGGACAAACTATATATGGAGATGCAATGCGTTTAGTATATTCGTTATTAGCATTGTTGACAGAGGGGAACAGCATTATGACACTATGGGTTTCATCTCTTCACCTCTTTTGAGTTGTGGCCGCTCATCACAATAAACAATAGTCAAAAAGAGCATATTACACTCTGCTCACATATATATATATATATATATATATATATATATATATATATATATATATATATATATATATATATATGTATATATATATATAAAAACAAAGGTTATAGTTAGAAAATAGAATTTTAAAAAACAGATATTCAGTTAAAAAAACAAAGGTTGGAGGGACGTTATAGGTAGGTTCTGAATTTACTCGCACAAAACCATAGAAATTCAGCAGTTATAGTTATGGTTAGCTGAAGTAACTACAACTCGTGCCCCAAGGTAACTATAACCCGTGTCCCCACCACGCACAGTTTTCTCCTCAATAACTTTACTGCAAATAAAACATTGATATTATCAATGATGTTATCAAAGATGTTGGGTGTTGTATTATGTGGGGTAACAAGCAGTGCATTGCGAGGGCGCGTGTTATAATTACCTTAGGGCACAAGTTTTTTTAATTCTATACCCTAACTAACAGGTCCCTGTAAGCTTTGTTTTTTTACGGGGAATTCTATGTTTTTTTATATATATATAAGGTAATGATAAATAATTTATGTTATTTCCTTGTTTATGTTGATTTGAGTTCCTATGCGAGAGATACCACTGATTACATGAGAACCAAAGAGTGGATCCAATGGGATGAGAACTTTCTTCTAATTACCTTAGAAATTCCTAGTCTGTACACATGTATTTCCTACCAACATGGTCTGAGATCTTAGAATCTTCTTTGAGAAGCAGCCCCCCTAAGTATTACGAGCACAATTTGATGGTTTTGAACCTGATTGCTTTTTGCCTGAACCACAATATATTTCACTTTGTAGGACAACTGTACTAACAGATCCAGGGGACAGCCATGGGCACTTACTTCATCCCATGCAAATTTATTTGTTGGTTGGTGGGAGAAGCATGTGGCATGGACAAGGGACAGTTATTTATGGGTGGAGAGTGTTGAATTGGGGCTGCGTTGTAGTGACGATTTGTTTATAGTGTGGAATGGCACCCGGGAAGCGGCCGAAGAATACATTGAGAGATTAAATAACAACACTCTTAGTCTGTACTTTACCACCACATTAATACGACTTCAGAGGCTTTTTTTTAGATTTATAGGTATATTTGTAGGAGGGACAGCTACACACCACACTCTATGGGAAGCCCATTGCAGCCAATTCTATCTTGCACACTAAGAGCCCACCCCCCACAGCCTGATTAGAAGAATACCCTATGGGGAACTGCTGCGCATTAGGCGCAACTGCTCCTCACCTTTAGATTACTCCAGGACAGGAAATGAGGCTGTACTGAGGTTCAAGCAGAGGGGGTATTTAAGCAGAGAATTGGGCCAGGCGGCTGAGAGGGTCAATAATTTAGACAGACTGCAGCTATTACTACATCAATCTGACAAGTGAGAAAGCAAAGAGGATGTGGTCAGATTCATCATTGGGTTTTAGATGGATTCAGTTTCATTATATGACATTCTGAAAAAGAATTGGAAGGTTTTTATTAGGACCAACTTTACCATTAGCCCCATAGGTGACATATAAGAGAAGTACATTGATGGAGACCTTTTGGTCCACAGTCATTATACTGACAACCAGGTTGACACCACCAAGACAACAGGATTTCATCCCCATTTGTGATGCAAAGCTTGCAAGCAGAGTGGTATAGGGAAAGAATTTGAGGTGACAAGCAAACAAGTGAAAAACCCATCACAAAACTATTGAATTGCAATTTTAGTCATGTAGTGTATTATTTGATTTGTCCTCGTGACAAAAAGTATGTGGGCAGTACAAAACATGCAGCCAATTAGAGGATATTAGAGCACATGCATGCAATGAATAAGGTTGACGTGTCATACCCAGTGGCTAAACATTTTCAAACCGACCATGATTGTAACAGCAATTTACTGTGATTTTTATCTATAGACAGGTCCTTATGGATGAACGGGGAGGAGACAGATTTGTGAATCTTGCAAGGCTAGAATCAAGTTACATCATTGAATTACAGACCAAAGTACTTAGAGGTCAGAACAGTGATGAGGAGTTGTGGACACACATTGGTTAGCCTATGAGGGATGTGAAGTGGTGACAGTGGTCATGACCCAAGGGAGCCTGATGGTTGCTTAGATTAGGCAATTACAGTTTTGTCCTCTTAGGGTGATGTCGCACAACAGAGGAGAGGGGATTGTTGGTTACAATTGTGGATATTGCAGGAATACACACAGTTTACATCATAGCCCATTCAGGGTTTAAGGAGTCTGGCCCATTCACAGCTTAGTGAGTTTTCAGCCCATTCCACAACAGCCAGCTGATTTGAATTTAGGATGCTGGGTAAAAACGCAAACTACCCAAGATGAAATATCATCGGTAGACTTCATGTATTTGTTTGTTTGATTGGGAACACTTAACAAGTCATTGGTGTTTTATAAACCAGTGACAGATATTGTATTATTATTTTATTACATGAATCAAGTGATTGTTGATTTATTTTTGTTTCATTTACAAAAATCCTAATTTTTTAGTTAAATGAATTGAGTATTTTGATTGAATTGTGATCATGGAGGCAACATTTGTATTTATTTGCAGATAGCATTGTACTTTTAAGATGGCTGCTGTGCTTCCTGTGAGGAGTATGCAATATCTATGATCAGCTAGTGCATTTACTATGTTAAGTACCTTTGCCTGCTGCCCAATGAAATGTTACTATGATTTTCAAAATGGTGAATTTCAGCCAGCAAGCTTGAAATTGATGGAGGCGCTCAGCTGAAACACGTTTGTCAAGACCTTTGTGTTTGAGCTGGCAAATTGAATAAACACGTATTTTAGTCTCTGAGAGTGCGTGAATTGATTGTCTTTTTAAAGCATATGCTGAGAGTCTGTCCTCATGTATCGCAGCACCCTGTGGCAAAAGGAGCTGCGGCTTGGCGGAGTTTGGTGTTCATATATTTATATATGTGAATATATATAAATACACGTCATCAATAATGTCATTGAACATGTCATGACTGATGTGATATAGAGACCTGGGCACAGAACTACGCTCTGCCGGCGTAATGTTTGGAATTCAGGTACCTCGCGCTATGCAGAGTAGCGCAAAGTTCCCAAATTCTGCCATCCGGCATTGAGCAAAGTTTGTTCATGTACACGAGATGATCCCTCGGGTCTCTAGCGAGCATGCATGAGACTTCACATTCCAGCTTGCTGTTTCCTGCCACGCGTGCAAGATTTGGGGTTCAATCACGCTGCTTCTGGCCACGCATGAGAGACTTTGCATTTTCTTGTGTTATTTCCAGCCCAACAGTGGCCAAGCAGTGCCGCAAACACAGCTGGAGTAGATTTTCTACTCAAGTTGCACCTAAGTCAAGTCAAAAAGAGGTTTTTGAGTGGATTGTCTTCTCCAATGGGACCCTTGAAGTTGTATTTTAGTGTGAGAAGCCTTTTTTTCCAAAAGGTATGAAGTACCCCAGAGAATCAAACTTCCAGCTCCTGTCCAGGAGGCTCCTCCTTGTTCAACTCCTAATCACTTTTCACTTGGATTTTGAGGTGGAAGGATGACTCTCTTTGTCTCCTGGATATACTTTTGGATTTAAGGACTTTGTTTTTATGAAATCACACAAGTGAGTTCAAAACTATTGAATAAGGGTGTTGTTTGTTTGCTTGAGCATGCACCAGTACTTCCTTGTACTTTAATTTGATTTTTAGATTTTACAGTGGTGGGTGGTCTAGAGTTTACATATGGGCCTAGTTTTTATTTATTTTGCATTACATTGACTTGTCATCTTTTGAAAAGGAAAATTGTTGCACAGCTCAGTACCTTTTCTACATGTTTGTAACATTTGCAAAATTATTTTACTATGTGGCCTAGATTTCCAAAGGATATCTACTCAGTAGGCCAGGTACTAGCAGTCATCAATGCATGAAATAAATGTTTCACTGGTATGTGTTTTTAAAACTTCATTTAGGGCAGGGATGGCATTGGAATACATTAAAAATGTTGGCTATTGTTTGCAATTCATTTTTTTGCAAAAAGGGTACATGTTATTGGGTAATATTTGATGGCATAGGAACATGTGGGTTGGTGTGAAATTTTTATAGCTCAATTAATTTTTGTGTTTTGAAATGGTGAATTAATGTTAATGTTTTCTTCAGTGTTAGCACCATGCGTCCTTATGGCCAGTGTGTGTGTGTTTGTGTGTGTTTGCCATCGTCTACCATTGGTATTTGTTGTCCATGCCATATGGCCAGGGGCCATTTTGTGTAGTCTATGTCCATAGCCTTGCATGTGTTGTTTGTTCCCGTCGCCTCCTTGTTTGCAGTTGTTGTTTGAACATGTGGCTGGTGGCCCTTTTGTGCATCCAGCCAGTGTTTCTGTGCCATAGGCTTGCATGTGTTCTTTGTTCTCCGTGCATCTTCTTGTTGCTGTTTGACCATGTGGCTGGCATCCATTTTACGCATGCAGCCAGTGTGCCTTTACCATAGGCTTGCATGTGTTCTTTACTTATTACCCATGCTTCCTTGCTTCTTGTTGCTGTTATTTGACCATGTGGCTGGGGGACATTTTATGCATCCAGCCAATGTGTATTTGCAATAGCTTGCATTTGTTATTTGTTCCCTATGTCTCCTTGCTCCTTGTTGTTGTTTGAACATGTGGCTGGCAGCTGTTTTGTGCACCCAACCAGTGTGCCTATGCCAGAGGATTGCAAGTGTTCTTTGTTTGCCATGCCTCCTTTCTCCTTGTTGTTGATTGACCATGTGTCTGGCAGCCATTTTGCGCATCCAGCCAGTGTCTTTTTGCCATAGGCTAGCATGTGTTCTTTGTTCCTCTTGCCTTCTTGCTCCTTGTTGTTCTTTGACCATGTGGCTAGCGGCCATTTTGTGCATAGAGCCAGTGTGTCTTTGTCATAGGCTTGCATGTGTTCTTTGTTCCCCATGCCTCCTTGTTCCTTGTTGTTGTTGTTTACCATGTAGCTGGTGGACATTTTGTGCATCCAGCAGTGTGCCTTTGCCATAGGCTTGTATGTGTTGTTTCCCATGTCTCCTTGCTCCTTGTTGTTGTATGACCATGTGTCTGGCAGCCATTTTGTGCATCATGCCAGTGTCTTTTTGCCATAGGCGTTCATGTGTTCTCTCTAACTACCACAGGTGTCTCCTTTAAAACAGATGGATATAAAGCAAAGAACTATATCTGCATATTGTGTTGCCTGATTTGAAATCAAATTTTATGGTATGGTGGTGTGGTTTGACTTTACAATGTGTGATTAAATTGGTATTTATTCCATAAATAACCAACCTCAGTAATATTTTATTTTTCTCTACTATTTCAACCTGCAACAATGTCATGTTTCACTACTACATGTTTTTCTTGCTTGGTTGCTTTTAGGTGCACAAGAGACGTCACTTCACCCACAGTACTGCCAAAGAGAAGGCCTGTACAGTGCTTCCAGTCCTCCAATCTCTTCCACATGTGCAGCCACTTGTGCAGCTTACTGCCACTGCCAACTGAGAGCTTTAAGATGGTTTCTTCTCACTGAAGAAGCAGCTTTCCACACGTGGTGTGCTGACTGCAACCTTTTTCGGGAAACATGTGCCTGTCACACTGGCCCCCGGGAAGAAACCTGGAAGCAGCAATCCCGCATCAACAGCACCACCCCAAACTAAGCCCAAGACCATGTCTGTCAGTGAGGCAGCCACTGCAATCATGGCAATGCTGATGAGCAGTGACGTTGAATTTGATTTGTCCCTTTTGCAAAGTAGTACCCAATTGTTTCAGGAAACAGAGCAAAGTGGACAGCAGTCATAGCCTGCCAAGCAAGAACCTCCTCTTTTAGAATCAATGGATCACAGATTGCCAGCAAGAAAAAGGGAGGGAACTCTTCCTCCATCTTCTCTAAGCACCACTTCTGATAATGATAATAGGAACATGGAGTTGACCCTGGCAGAGTCCAGGAGATGCCAGGAGAGGCAAGGGAAAAGAAAAGTTCCAGAAAGCCTTGGAATCATGGAAGTGGATGATTAGGAGGATGGCGATGACGAGCCAGTCATTGTGGAAGCTGGCACAGAGGAATCTGGCATTACTATCCAACCTGGTCTGAGAAATGTGGCACAAGTACTACCACCAGCTCCCACATTTGTAAGGGCCCAATTGAGACCTGCACCAACCCCTACCTCAGTAGAAGTATGCATTACAGAGAGGCAATCGACTCACCCATCTACCTCCAGTTCTTCTTCTGGCATTGGCAGTGGCCCTCTAAGTAAGTACTTCTTCCCGGTTTGGGACTTTTTTACGCTTAGCAAACAGGAGGAGAACATTGCAATATGCTCCATTTGCCATGCAAGTGTTCATCGAGGTAAGCCCTGTTCACAATATGGTACTAAAGGCCAAAGACCTATATGAAAAAACATCATGCAATCTGGCGATAGGAGCACCTTAAAAAATTGCTGAACCTGGTTGCGGTGGTGAAGGTGAGGAAAGCCGGAAAACATCAGCTACAACTGGTCAAATCACAGTGGAAGGTGAGGAATAAGAGGGTGACATACTCACGCAAAGTAGCTCTGTCCCTAGCAGTGCACCAGAATCACCCTCCTCAGCGATATCACAATGGCAGAAGAAGGCTGAGTCAGATGGATACACCACAGCATACGGTGACTGCCCCACAATGCACATTGAGTCTACCACAACCTGCTTCTCAAAAGTTGCCTGCATCAGCGGCCCCGGAAAAGAAGAAAATCCAGGCTACTATTATGGGTATGTTTAGGCAGGGGAATCCCTACGACTGACACCACCCAACCAGAGACGGACTGACCATAGCAGGCATCAGTCATTTTCCTGGGAGGCTGGGAGGGTGGGGGCTGGATTTGCAGCAGTGGGGGCCGGTTTTGCAGCAGTGCTGCAATATCGGCCTCCAATAATAAAAGGTGCAGTGCCTCAAACTTGCACCCATCTACGGGCTGGTCCGACAAAATCACCAGGCCTGTTTTGGGTTCCCAGTCTGGCCCTGCACCCTACGGTACATTTGTACAATGGAAAGCTGGAAAAGATGTTAGCATTGGACCGCCTGCTTTTTTCTTTTGTGGGAGGAGTGGAACTCTTAGAATTTGTGACAGCCATCCGCCCAAAAAGGAAGGTTCCAAGTCGTACCTATTTTACCAGAGTTACTGTTCCAGCACTGCATCATGATGTGCTGCAATTGGTTGAACAAGCTTTGTGGCAAAGCATTGTCCACACTATACACCTGACAACAGACCTGTGGACCAGTTGTCAGGAGACACCCCTGCACACTGGATCTCTTTTGCGGTAGTAAACCAAAAGCTATCTGCAGGTCTTGGCATTAAATAACTTTTTAAGAGAGATTGGCAGCTTGCAACAGTAGCCATGTTCGCCATGGAGAAATCACATTCAGCTGCAAACATCTTGGATGAATTTAATAGCAAGGTATGTGAATGGCTGTGACCCAGAGGTCTCCGAATTGGATTTGTTGCCACGGACAGTGGCAGTAACATAGTCAAAGTCATGTCAGACGGTGGCTATTTCAGGGTCCCCTGTTTGGCGCACTGCATCAACCTGGTTGTTTAGGAGTTTCTCAAGAAAGAAGACAAGTCAGCAACAAACTGACCACCCACAGATAAATCAACACTCATTTCAGCCATTCTTTTAAAGCCCAGAAGTAGTAGCAGATAGTTCAGCGTGATAATAGAGTAGCAGTTAAAGCCCTTTTACAGGAGGTGCCAGCATGTTAGAACTCAACCTATTATATGTTGCAATGTCTGTCTGAGCAGTACAGACAGATCAATGACTATGTCATTCAAAGAGGAGGGATGCAATTGGAAAAGCTATAGATGCAGACAAATGGAAGCTATTCAAATACCTGAAACAGATGCTGCTCCCTTTTGAGGTTTTCATGCAGGAAGTTAGCAAGGAGGACAGTATGATGGGCCAAGCTATCCCATTGTTGCATCTGCTACAGGACCATCTAAAGAAGGTATCAGAAAGGATCGCACTCAGAGGTGTGAACGAAAACACAGAAGCACATGCCTTGGTTGAGAGCCTAAGTTACCGTTTGACTTGTAATGCAAGCTGCAACATGACAGTATCTCATCCCAATAGTACATATGTGCCACCCTACTTGATCCACGCTACAAAAAATCTTCCCACTTTAATTCCTTATTCTGAAGGGGATGTTTCAAAATAAAAGAGATGGATTTTTGAGCAAGCTGGAGAACTGGAAGAAAAATGGCTGGAACTTGGGGGTTGATTTAAAGAAAGTGGCACTGCACCCAGTACAGCACCCCTTTCCTTGCACCCCTTAGCACCCCCCTACTGCCCTCATGTGTGCGCCAAATGTAAAATATGGTGCACCATAGCGCAGGGTATGGGGCAATAGCATCATTATTTTTGACTCCATTGGTGTACTCTGCAAGAGTAGTGCCAAAATGTTGGTGCTACTCCTACAGAGTACATAGGGTCCCATTGTATTCAATGGCATGCCCCCTTTTAACCCTTGCTCTGAGCAGGCGTTAAAAGTGCTGATAAAAATGGTATGAGGAAATCTCTTAGATTTCCTTCTGCCATTTTATCAGCCCCCCTAACAGAGGAACGCCCCTTTGCATACATTATGCATGACACAGGCATAATTTAGTGCAAAGGTTTACAAAGTGGCCACTTTATAAGTATGGCACTGCGTTTTTGGCCATCTAATGTCACATTAGCATCAAAAAAGGACGCTAATGTTTCATTAGGTTGGTGCTAGGGGCTCTTAAATCAGCCCGTTAGAGTCCCACTCAGCAGTTCTGGGGTGTCGCCTTCAACTTCCAGAGAGGGCAGTCTTATCTCACAGTAAGCAACACCAGGAACATGAAAACCAGCAACAACAGAAGAATCCAACTGAACCTCTGCATTGGCTTGGTTTCAAGTGGCAGGTCTTAAGTCCGGTAATGGGTGAAAGCAAACGAGGTCAAGCAATTGGCAGTACCAATGACCATTCAGAGGATGTTCCAGGAGTATCTAGATAACCCAAAAGAGGGTGTATGTGGATCTGAATCAAAACCCATTGGTGTATTGGTATGAGAAGATGAACCAATGGCCACAGCTCAGCAGGGTGGCACAAATGTATCTGGTTTCTCCTGTAGCCAATGTGTCTGCTGAACATGTGTTCAATGCAGCAGACACATTTTTAGCTATGGGAATGGCCAGTCTCTGGCATCAAAACGTGGAGGGGTTAACCATGATCAAAATTAACCAGCATTTTATAGCACCTGATTACGCCATTCCTGAAACACAACAGAAGGAGCAAGAGGATAATTTGTCAGAATCAAGTATGTTAACTGACCAACTTCTGGGTGAACCACCTGAGTTTGAGGACAAATTCTACTCCCCAGAGTGAGCCAGTGCCACCAAATAACCTTTTAATTATTTCTCATTGACCATCTTTCATTCTTTGCAAAACTGCAAAAAAAAATCTCTGGAACATTATGTTGGTGTCGCGTTTATGCTGCTCTACCATTTTATAGTCACACTGACATAAATGGCCAGATTGGAGTTGAAACTGTGTGCAGTGAAGAAGCCCTCACATTCCCTTCAGGACATTGGAGTCAATGCCTAACTCCCTCACATGCCATTGCCTATTCTTTTTTGCGTCACTTAGCAGTGCTGCCCCTGTAGGTGATTAATTAAAAGGCTGCCAGTGCCAATGCCAAATTCCAATGTGTTGCTTCAATCAAAGAGGCGATAATATTTTGTTTCAATCACCATGCTTGGATTGGAAGAGGTAACTACTAACTGTTGCACCAATGAATGGTGATATATTGAGTGATGGTTGATGATGTATTTGGTGGCTGAAAGTAAGGGAGGGATTTCAACAGATTTGTAAACTTGATTTCAATGTTTTGCAATCTTTGGAGGCCACTGAGTGAATATTTTTTCAAGAGAGTGATTGCCATTTCAAACTTGGCGAAATCTACCTGCAGGGTCCACTCCTTTTTTGTGGTTCCTCAGAGACCAGACCAGCCACTTTAGCTACAAACCCAAGTCTACACAAAATACTCCAATTATGTTTCTCCCTTTGTTCTTCAACAGCTCTGCACTACACAGGCCTACCTCACTCGGTTTGGGCTGGAGTTACTCAGAATCAGGTGGTGGAAGATAAAAGGACTTAGGGCGGGACTACCTTAACAGCTATAATTAGAAAGTTATTGACTTCAATGAGAAACCATAATGATGGCAAAGAATCTGAGGCCTAGTGCTCACTCAACTCTGTGGACTGGAGAGAGGTGCTTTGATTTGGGACATGCTGCTGAGTGTGTTTTCTGCATTGCTGGCCCAAACGTGAAACTCCTCTTTATGTCCTTGCTCTGCCTTTGAGTATTCTTTGTACATTCCTAGTATCTCATGGGGCTTACTTTGCTTCATTTTTGTCTTCTCCTTTATACTGTATATTACAGTTACTGTTTTTCAATACACAGGCCTTCTCCTAGTGTTCTCCTGCACAAGCAAAACTTGGTAAAAACTCAATACTCCAGCCTACCTACCAGACAGGTTAAACCAGGCACCCAAGAGGGACAGGCATTTTAAAAAGAATGGAGATACACTGCTCAATTTGGCAATACGGTATAATTTTCTTTTTAACAATCATAATTTTTAGAACTGGGTAGGTACACTTCAATCCTCCATAGTTTGTATTTTTCAAACCTAGAAGACATACAATTTAGAGATATACTATCTTGGGTCACTCTTGGGCAGAATGGCTGTTTGCAATGCATTTAACCAGTAATCATACTTATCCCTTCCTCTTCTCCTTCCACAACAGATGGATGATGGTGTGCTGCTCAGCACCCCAATGAATATTGTTGTGGTTTCCTTTGTGTAGCATTTGTCTTTGTCACAACTTTCCCCAAATCCCCTTTCCCATCCATTCATCGAGCCCCTAACCCTCTTCACCTGAGCTGCGTGATTTATTGAGGTGTGAGTTAATTTTACACCATAAATGGATCACACACTTGCTGGGGTGGATGTGATGAAAGTGACACCAACTCACTGCATGACCTTCTAGTACATGAGCTATATTCCATACCACTCATCAACATCATCATTAAGGCCTTGTGGTGTGTGCTACTTAAATGCTTAACCTTGTCCAACCACTCCTGACTCTGCGCCCACTTCTGACTCAAGGATTTCATTTCCCAAGTTTAGTTTTCATAAATACTAGCTCCCCATTGCTCAGAAGAAGTTGATATTGCTAGGTTTTATATTATCATATCAGGTCTTCTTTATTGTGTGTCAAGTACTGTCCTTGTGGTACTCTGGTCTCAGTCTTCCTAAATTTATGATATAATATATCACCCATTAACTTTGCGTTTTCTTTCAATCTATTTGACAGTGATGGATAACCCTTGGATCAATCCTGCATTTGGAGTTCGCATAGGTGGGAGTGGCACCTTGTGTCTTCCCTGTTAGCGCGCTAGGCTGCTGCTACTACTACTACTACCACCCCCTTAAGCTAAGATGTGGCCTTGTGAAAACCCTGCACTAAGAAGACTGTGGTGTCAGCACTCACTTCATCTATTCATGTAAGAGAAGAACAATGGATTGAAGTGAACTTGTTTAGTTAGTATTTAACTTCTTCTGAAGAGGATGTTGTTTGTGTGTGTCTAGGTTTGTGTAGGCGAAATAGGCAACAGGAATTACCCCTTAGTGCTCAATATAGTTACAGATGGCAATGGAGCAAGGGTATAAGCAAATAACACACTTTTTTGGCAGATTTAAAATTAGGCTATACTAAAAGATAGCAGTTCAAACTAAAACACCAAAATAAACATTTGAGGAAAAAATGAAGTAAAATAAATTATTCCCTTTCATTTTTTACAAAAAGAAACCCACCCTTTCTACCCACACAGGCCCACTGCTCTCCCCAAACAAATGGCCCCTTCCCCAAAAGTCCAATGAAAGTCCACAACAAAAGAAACAAAAGTCCACAATGAAAGTCCATATAAAAAGTCCAAAGTGCAAAAAACTCCCAACTCGCTACCCACCCTCTCCAACTACAACAAGTTCCTCCCACCACAAGAAAAAAATTAAAAAAGGGCTAAAAGGGCACATTGTTGATTTGGGTCCGGAGCTGGTCCAGGGTCTACTCTAATATGTCCAGCCATCTCTCCACTCGCTTCTCTAGGTGGTCCTGCCACTGCAGGATGGGGCACAGCAATGTTCTCTGGGTGTCAGAGCAGGAGAGGATGGCAGCATTTTTGGTCTGGGCCCCAGACAGCTTGTGCTGGTGATGTAATGGCCAGGAGGCTGGGGCTGGCTTTCTGAAGTGGGGCTCTGGTCAGAGGCAGCTACTTCTGCCTCTTCATCCTCCGTGGCCACCAGCCTCAGGTATTTGGACTGGATGGTCTCCAGCCTCTGCCATTGCAGACGGGCCGCTATCTCCTGCCTGGTAGGTGGTGCTGGTGGAAGAGCAGGAGAAGCTATATTGAGAAAAAGAAAAAGGACAAACTGTAAGCCATGCTCTGTGCAAACACTTGTTTCAAATTAAGTAGTGGGTGGCACAGTAGCAGTACATTGTAAGACCACTAGTACCACTGGAATTTGATGTAATTATGATTAGAAAGGTCACAGGGCCAACTTTTTTTTTTACCCACACATGCCTCACATTAATGGCACTGACTGTCTGGCAGAAAAGAACTAAGGCAGAATAACACCAAATTAAAAAACAGTGATTTTTGTTTTTCTTGTAAATGCTTTTCTAGTAACTAAACAGACACTTTGAGTGGAAAAGTAAAATTGCCTCAAAATTATGAGTAAAACATTATGCATTATGGGTTACAAGTTGCTTTGCTAAATCCATGGAGGCATATGAGCCAGTGCTTTGGGTACATTGCTACTGTCTGCAGCTGGGGCAGCTTTAGTTGACAGTTATCTATCTTTAACTCCAATGGTCCTGATCTCCTCCAAATGCCTTTCACATTTTACCCTGACTCCAAAGAGGCAGATGAATAATAAATAAGATTCTACATCACACATGTCACATATAAAATGTGTATTTCATAATCCTGTCTGCCCTAAGGAGACAGTGGAGAAAACAATGCACTGAACTACAGATAAAGGAACAGTCTGTATAGATTGTATTTGGCATGTTCATCACAGAGTAGATTGTATTTGGTATGTTCATCACAGAGTATCCCTTACACCACACTTCAAATAAAATCAGGCACTTGGTCTGACTTTACTCACTGGCCTCGCCGACCACTACAAATTATTTCCAATAAATTCATTTGCTGGGCAGTAAGGAAAGGAAACTTGACTTACTCTACTACAGGGTAAGGTAAAGGGATTAGGTAGGTAGATAGTGCTTTTGCTATAGATTGAAGGTATGTCACAGATCATCGGTTCATCATGTGCCTATGCTTTGGCTTATTCGGTCACTGTAATAGACGAGAGTCTAAGGGAAAAATTCTGAACAGGCATAAAACAAATCTGTTATGGGAAACCATGAAATATATTTTGAAATCACTTAACATGGCCATAAAAATGTGGCAAATGCCGAGAGTGGATTTTCTATTTTTTGGTAGCCTGGGATAGAAGAATTTAGGAAAGAATAATGGAGCGAAGTACTATCACTCTGGTCACTTTGTTGGTTCACAATGTTAGAAAAGTCAGTTAGTCAATCCAACCAAAAACGTTTCATGATGAAGGGGCAGAGCTATAGCCTATGATGAGGATGATTCTGAATCATTGAAGAGCAATGAAGTGGTGGAAAAATAATGGGCAATGAAAGACCCATGGTGTTGGTTGGTAAATGCTATGGGACCTTATAATTTTCAGCCATGCTGCACTGTCATGGAACTGATGGTATACTGTATAAATGACCTACACAGCACAACATTGGTGGTTAGTGGGGATGGTCCATGTCCATGGCCCTCTCTCATTAACTGTTAGGGCATGGGCAAGAAAAAGAAAACCTTCTCAACAAACATACATGATAATTATTGTTTATAAGACTAGCTTACTAGCCTGCAATCTTCACAGTAGACAGAGGGTACCAAAAACCTATTCTTAGTCTTACAGTACCACAATATATATAGGGGAGGAAAAGATTACCAACAAAGTAGAAGACATCTACAGACTAGTACAGACCAGAAAACGTCAGCTAAGGAAATAATAATATTAAATAATAGGACCTACTGAGATGAGCAGAGCCTTCAACAGTGGGACTGGTGGTCAGTGCATCCTCTCCATCTCTTCCCAGACCCACTTCCGTACTGCCCCTCTTTTTGCCCTTGGGTACTGATGTGAGAAATAAAGAAGATAAAAAAATAGATTAGTGGTACATTTAATCTCCACAACATTATTATACATTACATTTGGAAATAAGGCAATGCAATGAATGATCTTTGATTTTATTCTCATTTCTCAAACCCCTTGATAAACCAACTCAGTCTCCCATTTTTGCAATGCATACATGCATACTTGTACTGTCCATCTCTGTGAAATTGCTTGGGAGTGTACAAGCTACATAAAGAAAGTCGCAGAGAATGTGAACTCACTGAGATCACTAATTCATTATGGTGACAGGATGACAGAGGTATCTGCATTGTCTTCTTACGAAATCAGCCAAACCAAGTGCCAATGAGAATGATCATGTAGCCCGAGCACATGCCTGGCTCAAACTGGATAACATAATAATATTCTTAATGCAAAATAAACATAACTTACCTCTTAGCGTGAGCAGCATGCTATTCGGAAAAAAAACATTAGTATTGTAGAGCACAAACACAACTAATAATTAATACTCACTGAGCCCTGGAATCTGGACACCTAGCAGGTTGAGCAGGTGGTGCTCCCGGTCTTGGATATCTGCCCAACGGTGCGTCAGCTGTTGAGTGGTGCACTGGACTTGGTTGGAACACCGCACAGATCCGCACACCCTCCCCCAATGCAGTCGACGCTCCCACAGGGGTATCCACTGCCAGGCCTGCTGCCAGCATAGAGGGGAGTTGGCACTGCACAAAAAAAACTGTGATGTCCATCTCGACCACACAAAAGATTGCGCAGGGCTGCACCACTTGGTGGCACTGCCATTCGCAAGGTAGGCAGCTGCTGCTGCACATTGGGGTAATGGCACCATTGCTCCCCTGGTCAATCTGCTCTGCCATGACACTGGGTGGGGAAAAAAAAAGAAACAGGAAAAGGAAGGAAGAAAGGAAGAGATAAGGCAGTAAAGGGAAAAATAAACAAAAATACAAAAAGTCCCCCGAAAAAAGGAAAAAACTAAAATACACACCCACAAAAACACACACTAATACAATAAATAAAAATGAGGGGGTAGATTATTTAGGAGGGCGGAGGATTGAAAAGATTAAAAAGGGACAAGCCCAGCACCATGAACAGAAGAAAACAAGATGGCGTGTCCATGCCAACCATATGGTGCCGGTTTTTGCACAATTTTGATCATGAGGACGTACTCCACTTTGCGTTTGGCAACATGAACGGGTGCGCCAGGAAACTCCGCCTGCTTGCGGAACTCCCTGTAGCATGGTGGAGTTTTTTATCCACTCCGCAGAGTTTTGCATAGCGCAACTCGATAAACTCCTCCATATATACACACACATATATATATATATATATATATATATATATATATGTACACATATATATATATATATATATATATATATATATATATATATATATATATATATATATATATATATATATTATCATTGATGTCATCAATGATGTAATTGAACTTGTCATGAGTGATTTAATATGTAAGTTCATAAGCAGTGCATGGTGAGATGGTGAGGGTGCAAGTTATACTTAACCTAACAAGCTATAACTAGTGAATTTCAGTTTTTTTTACCGAAACTATAACATCACTTTAACCTTTTATTGTCCAGTAAAAAAAGCTATCTTTATATATAAATACATATATATAAAACACGCCCACTGGCAGTAGCCAGTAGTTAGTTATGGTTAGGTCTCTGTTTCAATAAGAAGAGGTTTGGTTTGCTAATGACTTATCTTAACAAACCTTTCCAAAAAAAATGTTCATACGTCTCAGCACATTCTTGGAAAGTTTCGGGGTGATCCGTCTAGTAGTAGCAGAGAAAAAAGTGTTATACCAAATTTCCCCATGCATTTTACACACACTTTTTAAAAGGACTACAGCCAAAATGGCTAAACTGAATTACACAAAACTTGGGAAAAAGCCATATCTTGGGCCAGAAAGTGTTCTTTTTGTGATCTGATGTAAATCCATTCAGTAGTTTAAAAGAAATTAAGGTACAAAAATATTTGTATATCTGGACGGTTTGGTCCGAGGGACTCCAGCAAGAATAGAAAGGTCCTTTTAGCCAAGGGCGCTTTTTTCCCCTGGGCCATCTCTCTCCTAAGGGTATGATGCTCCCATGGGAGCAAGCCCTCTGATTGACTGGCACAAACATGAACAAAAGTGTTATGGCAGCCATTACAGGACTCCAATGACATAGTCCCTTGTCATGAAATAGTTAGAAAAAGATAATAGGGAGCAGAATAGGAATACCCTCCCCCCTCAGCTCTTGTGGGGGTGAGAAGGGGGTTCCAGAGGGACATCTCCAGGACCCATATTACAAAACAATTGTTTTTTCCCTGTATTCTCACAGTACTCCTGCAGGATCATGGGGAACAAAAACAAATGCAGCAGCCAATTTATAGAAATAAAATATGACCCTGTGTAGGGCCAGGTCCCAGGGGTAAATGTATGTAATAAGTGGGGAGGGGGCCTGTGGGGTGCCTTCATCCCTGAACCTATTACAGCAGAGTATGGCCACAGGGATTCCATCCCCGGATGGCTAATATATTAAACAAAGGAAAGAGCCCTCTACGAGGCCCCAGGGACCCTATCCCCCAGAACCATATGTTTTTACAAAGGAGAGGAGGCATGTAACCCCTCTCCCTTTGCTTGACCTATAAAAATATATATTGTGATCTTGGTGAGTTCCTTTACGCCACCAGCAGCCGCATCACAGCATCCATAGGTCGCATCATCAATTTCGTGAGATGTAAATTAGAGAAGCACACGGTTAATCCATTTTATTTATTTAAAGTGCAATGCTTCCCAAGAAACAATGTCAACGCGGTTCGGCTGACCACCTTCCACTGGACAAAGATATGTATGTATATATATATGTTTATATATATATATTTATATATAGATTACCTACTGGCAGTTGCCAGTAGGTTGTTATAGTTAGGACCACGTTTCCATAGAAAAAACGTTTTTTGACTTGCTTCTATCCTAGGCACCGTTTGAAAACATTTTCCAAAAAAAGCATACTGCGCATGGAAAGTTTTAGGATGATCCGAGAAGCGGGGCCCGAGAAAAGGGAAGGGTAAAAAAAACTTGTGTTTCCCATGTTAATTCCCATATGAGTTTTTAACAAGACTACAGCCCGAGACGCTGGACGGAATTACACAGAATTTGGCAGAATACACTTTTGTACATTTAATGTGAATCCTTTCAGTAGTTTAAGAGAAATTAAAGGGGAAATTAATTTGTGCATCTGTGGCTGTGAGTTGATCGCAGCGTATTCGCCAATGCATGCAGAAGTAGGAATGCTGTGATTGGCTTTCCGCAACTGGACTAGAAAGTTGGGGCTGCCATTTTGAGTAACAAGACACGGTCCCAAGGGATGAAAAATGAAATGAAAAGTTTCATAAGGGTCAGGGTGGCGGCACCCTGACTCCAGGGATGTGATATAGGGGTCTTTAAGACTCAAATTATGCTGTTAAAAGTACGTTTTTACATGCTGTTTAATATTCTTGAATAAGTCACAGTGCTCAGCGTGGTCTTCCATGTAACATCACGACAAATTCATAAATATCGCCAACAAAAAGAAATTCTGTCATTCCTACTAATTCATTCACTCACTCTCACACTTATGCACTCAGACACTCATGCACCTACTCACATACCCATTCAGACCCTAACACAGTCACTCACAGACCCACTCAGAATCTTATTTACTCACTCACAGACCCACTCATGCACCCATTCATAGACCCATTGAGACACTGATGCAGCCAGTCACAGACCACCATAGAGACACTTAAACACCCATTCACAGACCCACTTAGACACTATTTAACCTACTCACAGACCCTCTCAGACACTGATGCACCCACTCACAGCCCCACAGAGACATTATTAAAGCACCCCACAAAGCCAATCAGATACTGATGGACCCATACACAGACTCACAGACCCACAGACACACCCACTCACAGACTCAGTCAAATGCTCATGCACTCATTCACAGACCCACTCAGGTACTGGCGCACCCACTGACAGACCCACTCATACACTGATGCACCCACTCATAGACTAATAAAGACATTCAAACACCCAGTCACAGACCCACAGAGACACTATTGAACCAACTTATAGAGCCAATCAGATACTGATGCACCCACTCACAGACACACTAAGACACTCTCATGCACCCACCCACAGACCCACTCAGAAACTGATGGACCCACTCACAGACACGCCGACACACCCACTCACACAACCAGTCAGATGCTCATGCACCAACTCACAGTCCCACTCAGACCCAGATGCACCCACTTATAGACTCATAGAGACACTCACATGTCCACTCCCATGCCGACTCACAGATCCACTCAGGCACTATTGAACCCACTCACAGACCCACTCAGATCCTAATGCACCCACTCAGAGACCCAGGGAGACACTCACAGACGCAGTCAGACACTATTGAACCCACTCACAGAGACAATCTGAATTGATGAACACACTCACAGACCCATTGAGACACTATTGAACATACTCATGGAGCCAGACACTGATGCACCCAGTCACATACCCACTCAGACACTGAGGCACTACTCATGGACTCATGGAGACACTGACACACCCACTCAGGGACTCACTGAGACACTATTAAGCCCACTCACAGACCCACTCAGATCCTAACACACCCACTCACAGACCCACTTAGACATTGACACACCCACTCACAGACCCCCGTAGACACTATTTAACCTACTCACAGAGCCAATCAGACACAGATGCACCCACTCACAGACCCACAGACACACTGATTCACTGACGTACAGACCCACTAAGACAATGTTGAACCCACTCAGAGAACCAATCAGACACTGATGCACCCACTCACAGACACACTCAGACACGGATGTACACACTCAGAGACCCACTCAGACCTTCATTCACCCAGTCATAGACCCACCGAAACACCTATACACTTACTCACAGACCTACTCAGATCTTTATACACCAAGTCAGAGATCCAGTCAGACCCTCATGCATCAGTCACAAACCCACTAAGACACTGACACACGTACTCACAGACCCACTCGGACACTGATGCACTAAATGACAGGCCCTCTCAAAGACTCACACACTCAGTCATAGACCCACTCAGAGAGTCATGCACCTACTCAGAGATCTAGTGAAGATATTTAAGAAACCTTTGGGGCAGTAGGGTGGCCTTGAAAACAGTTGTTGTGCTCATTGTGAGTATGTGACAGCTACATATAGGACCAGATGCACAGTTTCAGGTTGCTAAGAAACACCCTGTTGCCTTCATCTTTGAAGTGCACACCATCACGTCTATAGATCCCTTTCATGTCAAAGTGCAGGTTGTTGTAGTAGATACAGTCCATGTTATGGTCTCTGATGAATGCAGAAACAGTATTATTAACACGTTTCCTGGCTTTGTCAATCTATGGACAGAATTGATTTGACCACTTCCATTTATGCCTTTGGCATATGTTAGAGTACACCAAAACAGTGTGAGGGAAAAGTGACGTTAGTTGTGCAAAGTCATCCTTCATTTAGATTTCTAGTCCTACCCCAGTCAGTGTGCCCCGGTCATTACCACCACAGTGAACAAACATGAGGTCAGGAGGTTGGCAATCTCTATTGTTTTCAACCTAATGCAGCAATTGATGCCACTTTCACCCTCTCTGACCAATCCAATTAATATCCACATTACTGAAACCCAAGTCCCTATCAATAGCACTCTTTCTAGCAGCCTCCGTAGCCCAAAAACATAGCTGTGTCCAACTATCCACACTCTAACCATTTTGAAGTGATGGAGCATTAGTAGAATGGAGAAGGCTGGTGTGAATAATGTACTATATAAAATAAAATGGAAGGCAGTTAAAATGGAGGTTTTCTGAGAATTTTTTTTTTTTTTTTTTACATTTTGATTGGATTCTGTGAATGTGCTAGTGAATTAGGTTAGGCTGTGACTTGAAAGGATTATTCTGTTGCTCTATGCTTGGGTCTGGTTTAAAATAAAAAATGTGGATATGCTTTTCAACCTGGACAGTAAACCACACCTGCTGCAGCTCATTCTGTAACTAGTATACCCCTTCTAGAATGTTCTGTGAACTTGCGACCTAATGGATATATTGGGTTGCTATGGAGACTGTGCTAAGAGTGTATTGGGGGAAGGGTGTTAAAAAGAGAGTTCTGGTTTTGTAAAAATTAAAAAACGTGTCCATGCTCATTACTGCTCAATAAGTGTTTAATTTTCTAGTGAGGGATTGGTAATAAAGCGCACTGTACTCCTAAACTGTTAAAAATATGAATCTACAAATGTTTTTGGACACCCGATGTTTTGCACAAAGTACACCACTATCATCGTGATTAAGACGCAAATAAGGACAAAAAGTCCACCATATTGGGCTTCCTTAGAAAAGTGCATGAAAGGTTTAACAAATACTAATCACTCAGAACTGGAATTCTGGACATAACTGGACTTAGAAAAGTAAAATATGAAAGATATGTTTTTATTTGCTGACTTCCACAGTAGTAGACAGTGCAAACTTGACAAGGTTCCTTTGCATGAGAGTGGTGTGTCATTCTTATGCATAGTTGCCACAATTCCTGAAAGTTTTGAATCTATCTAATAAGAGGAAAGAAAAACTATTTCACCAACGAATTCAATCTTTAGGTATGTGAATTATATTTAATTCTGAGAAAAGTAATTGATTAAAAATGCATATTTCTATGTGACATTGTTAAAAGAGAGTATGAATTATACAGAAATGTATTGAACGGACCTGGGATGACTGGTAATGTGACTTCTTTTATATATTTATTACTAGGTAACTAAGATGCAGTTTCTCTAAGTTGTGACTAGGTGGGTAAGAATTTGGTTCACAAACTGTTGCCGTGGAACTGCATATTGTACATTTTGTGCTTTACTGCATGCCCTATTACTTAGGAATGCATTAGAAGATGTAAACGTTTTACATATCTATACATATTGTGCTGATCACAAAGAAGGTTTTCCTTTGAATTCTGGGAGTTGTAGTCATATTTATTCAATTTAAAAAGAGTCAGTATTGAATACGATAAACATGCACTATAGGACTATATGAAGCATGAACCAGTGGAAGTTGACTGTTGTGTATTAGGTACTATTTAGGATAGGTGTTGGTAAATTATATGACATGTTTTTATGTGCTTAGATAATAAGATATGCTGTTTAAACTAATAATGAGTCAGATGTGTACAATGGGACTGCTAGGCATAGTTAAAGATGCAGTGTTTAAACATGGGCCAGGTCTACTAGTGGAGACTGTCACTGCACTCATACCGTTAGCTTTTCATGGCATGTACAAGCTCTTTTGCAAGTGTCAAACCCATGTTTTAGTAAACATTACTCATCGTTGAGATATGGTGTAGGCATGTTGTACAGTGCAATGGTTTCTGTTTAAAACATGAGAGATGTCCTTTACAGTTCAATAACTTATTAATGTAGTTATATACCTCTTAGCCAAGCACTATATAAAGTGTAGCACTTATAAAGGAACTGACATGGGGCGTGGCCACGGAGCCGAGCATGGCGCACGCTTGAAGGATCGGCTCCGGAGGGGCCGACTCTGCATCGGTGCCTGGAGGCGTTGAGGCGGGTGCTCCGGTGTGCGGAGCGGTAAGCGGCGGGTGCCGTGGAAGGGGAGATCGCGGAGGTGCGGTCTTACCCCCCCGGAGCGGGTCCCTGAGTGTCCTGGGCTGATCGGGACGGCGAGGAGGCCGCGGCCCGGCCGGCCGGCGGGTAAAGCGTTGATGCACTGAGCCAGAGAGCTCCCCGAGCGGGGGAGCAGCGGAGAAGCGGCCGTCACGGGCGGGGCGACCGGGGTGCGGCCGCGGCCCTGAGGGGCGGCCTTGGACGGACTTACGCGCGTCGGCGCGGACCTGGGCCGCGGCCTCGAATAAAGCGGGGCTCGGCGCCCGGCGCTGGCCTCGAGGGCGGTGCCGCCCGGAGGATGGGGTGAGGCCCGGAGCGCCTGCTGGAGGCCCCTGTCAGCATCGGCCGGCCTTCTGCTTGGAGGACGGAGCCTGACGCCCTCCCCTGACTGAGAGTCTACGCAGACCTGTGAGAAACGGAGGTGAGAGGCCCTCCGGAACCACCCGGTAAGGAGTCCACTTCGAGCGTGTCCAACTGGGGAACACATGGCCGGAGCCCTGGGGTCTGCTGCCCGGGAACCACTGGGGGCCCACAACGCAAACTACCGCGCCCCGGGTGCCCTGGGCTGAGCGCTGGCTGTCTTTTGTGGGGCGAGACAGCGGGGATTCACCTGACGTCACCTACTGCCATCTTCCTGTGTTGGAGGTCGGGGACCCGTGTTGCCGGGTACGGGGCTCCCTTTGCTGGACCGGACCGAACCGGATCGAAGGTCCTTGCTGAACCAAACACTTATGCATACAGCAACGCAGAACCATAATAGAGTGTCAGCTCCGTTTTAGCCAAAAACTGATCCCCTGCCTATGGAGCAGAAATTGTGCGAAGGGGGGGACTGAGCAAGGCGCACTTGAGAGCATTCGGTTTGCGGGGGACCGCTAGTGGTTCTGGGCCTAAGCGCACTGGGCGCTAGCCTCGCTGAGTCGCCCCTACTTGCCTGGCAAATGCCCCCCAAGGGCAAGCATAAGAGTAAGACCATGGATACCCCGGCACATGCACCACTGGGGGAGAATGAACAGACCACGCAAAGCCAGCCGCAAAACAAAATGCAAGACACTCTTGACAAAATTCTGGGCGCCATTGAGGACACCAAATCCACATTACAGCGCGACATCAATCAGGTGGCGATAGAGGTGGGCCTCCTGAGAGCTGATCATCACAAACTGGCGGATAGAGTAAAAGAAGCGGAGGCAACGCTAGCGGAAGTAGTCCCAAAACATGATGATGTATCAGCGGAGGTGACTTCGTTGGTTGGCAGAGTGGCGAAGCTTGAACAGCGAGCTGAAGAAGCAGAGGGCAGGAACAGAAGGAATAACATACGTGTGGTGGGCCTCCCTGAAGGAGCCGAGGGGCCGAATATGTTGGAGTTTTTGGGGAAATGGCTACGCACAGTTGTCGCACCGGGATGTCTGACCCCCTTCTACTCATTGGAGCGAGCACACCGGGTACCGGCTAGTCCACTGGCTCCTGGCAGGCCACCGAGAACAGTAATAGCTAGGCTCCTGCACTACAGGGTCAGAGACATTCTTTTACAGAAAGCCAGGGAAATGGGCCCGTTTAAAATAGCCAATGGTGAAGCGACACTATTTCCTGACTTCACCTTAGAGGTCCAAAACAAGCGTGCCTCCTTCCTAGCCGTTAAAAGAGCATTGCGTGAAGAGGGGATACAGTATTCGCTGCTCTACCCAGCAAGATTACGAGTGATCGCGGAAGGGAAGACCACGTTCTTCCAGGCTCCAGAGGAGGCATGGGAATGGCTCGAAAGGTCGGGGACACGGTCGACGCGACTGACACCGGAAAGTCGTGGGAAGAACGGGACCCTGCGGGCCCCGAAGGGGAAAAGGCTCAGAGACCGCCAGAGACTAGCACCAACGAGGACACAGAGAGAAACTGGCAGGAGGGAGGCCCTGGAGGCAGCGGCCAAAGTGAGTGGAGAATCGCCGACCCGGGAGATATCTGAAGAAGAATCGGAAGACACAGTAGTGTCTTCGCCCGACGGCTCTGGGGACTCGACTTATGCGCCAAAAGTGACCCCGCAGACCGCTGATGATATTGCACCCACTCACAGACACACTCAGACACGGATGTACACACTCAGAGACCCACTCAGACCCTCATTCACCCAGTCATAGACCCACCGAAACACCTATACACTTACTCACAGACCTACTCAGATCTTTATACACCAAGTCAGAGATCCAGTCAGACCCTCATGCATCAGTCACAAACCCACTAAGACACTGACACACGTACTCACAGACCCACTCGGACACTGATGCACTAAATGACAGGCCCTCTCAAAGACTCACACACTCAGTCATAGACCCACTCAGAGAGTCATGCACCTACTCAGAGATCTAGTGAAGATATTTAAGAAACCTTTGGGGCAGTAGGGTGGCCTTGAAAACAGTTGTTGTGCTCATTGTGAGTATGTGACAGCTACATATAGGACCAGATGCACAGTTTCAGGTTGCTAAGAAACACCCTGTTGCCTTCATCTTTGAAGTGCACACCATCACGTCTATAGATCCCTTTCATGTCAAAGTGCAGGTTGTTGTAGTAGATACAGTCCATGTTATGGTCTCTGATGAATGCAGAAACAGTATTATTAACACGTTTCCTGGCTTTGTCAATCTATGGACAGAATTGATTTGACCACTTCCATTTATGCCTTTGGCATATGTTAGAGTACACCAAAACAGTGTGAGGGAAAAGTGACGTTAGTTGTGCAAAGTCATCCTTCATTTAGATTTCTAGTCCTACCCCAGTCAGTGTGCCCCGGTCATTACCACCACAGTGAACAAACATGAGGTCAGGAGGTTGGCAATCTCTATTGTTTTCAACCTAATGCAGCAATTGATGCCACTTTCACCCTCTCTGACCAATCCAATTAATATCCACATTACTGAAACCCAAGTCCCTATCAATAGCACTCTTTCTAGCAGCCTCCGTAGCCCAAAAACATAGCTGTGTCCAACTATCCACACTCTAACCATTTTGAAGTGATGGAGCATTAGTAGAATGGAGAAGGCTGGTGTGAATAATGTACTATATAAAATAAAATGGAAGGCAGTTAAAATGGAGGTTTTCTGAGAATTTTTTTTTTTTTTTTTTACATTTTGATTGGATTCTGTGAATGTGCTAGTGAATTAGGTTAGGCTGTGACTTGAAAGGATTATTCTGTTGCTCTATGCTTGGGTCTGGTTTAAAATAAAAAATGTGGATATGCTTTTCAACCTGGACAGTAAACCACACCTGCTGCAGCTCATTCTGTAACTAGTATACCCCTTCTAGAATGTTCTGTGAACTTGCGACCTAATGGATATATTGGGTTGCTATGGAGACTGTGCTAAGAGTGTATTGGGGGAAGGGTGTTAAAAAGAGAGTTCTGGTTTTGTAAAAATTAAAAAACGTGTCCATGCTCATTACTGCTCAATAAGTGTTTAATTTTCTAGTGAGGGATTGGTAATAAAGCGCACTGTACTCCTAAACTGTTAAAAATATGAATCTACAAATGTTTTTGGACACCCGATGTTTTGCACAAAGTACACCACTATCATCGTGATTAAGACGCAAATAAGGACAAAAAGTCCACCATATTGGGCTTCCTTAGAAAAGTGCATGAAAGGTTTAACAAATACTAATCACTCAGAACTGGAATTCTGGACATAACTGGACTTAGAAAAGTAAAATATGAAAGATATGTTTTTATTTGCTGACTTCCACAGTAGTAGACAGTGCAAACTTGACAAGGTTCCTTTGCATGAGAGTGGTGTGTCATTCTTATGCATAGTTGCCACAATTCCTGAAAGTTTTGAATCTATCTAATAAGAGGAAAGAAAAACTATTTCACCAACGAATTCAATCTTTAGGTATGTGAATTATATTTAATTCTGAGAAAAGTAATTGATTAAAAATGCATATTTCTATGTGACATTGTTAAAAGAGAGTATGAATTATACAGAAATGTATTGAACGGACCTGGGATGACTGGTAATGTGACTTCTTTTATATATTTATTACTAGGTAACTAAGATGCAGTTTCTCTAAGTTGTGACTAGGTGGGTAAGAATTTGGTTCACAAACTGTTGCCGTGGAACTGCATATTGTACATTTTGTGCTTTACTGCATGCCCTATTACTTAGGAATGCATTAGAAGATGTAAACGTTTTACATATCTATACATATTGTGCTGATCACAAAGAAGGTTTTCCTTTGAATTCTGGGAGTTGTAGTCATATTTATTCAATTTAAAAAGAGTCAGTATTGAATACGATAAACATGCACTATAGGACTATATGAAGCATGAACCAGTGGAAGTTGACTGTTGTGTATTAGGTACTATTTAGGATAGGTGTTGGTAAATTATATGACATGTTTTTATGTGCTTAGATAATAAGATATGCTGTTTAAACTAATAATGAGTCAGATGTGTACAATGGGACTGCTAGGCATAGTTAAAGATGCAGTGTTTAAACATGGGCCAGGTCTACTAGTGGAGACTGTCACTGCACTCATACCGTTAGCTTTTCATGGCATGTACAAGCTCTTTTGCAAGTGTCAAACCCATGTTTTAGTAAACATTACTCATCGTTGAGATATGGTGTAGGCATGTTGTACAGTGCAATGGTTTCTGTTTAAAACATGAGAGATGTCCTTTACAGTTCAATAACTTATTAATGTAGTTATATACCTCTTAGCCAAGCACTATATAAAGTGTAGCACTTATAAAGGAACTGACATGGGGCGTGGCCACGGAGCCGAGCATGGCGCACGCTTGAAGGATCGGCTCCGGAGGGGCCGACTCTGCATCGGTGCCTGGAGGCGTTGAGGCGGGTGCTCCGGTGTGCGGAGCGGTAAGCGGCGGGTGCCGTGGAAGGGGAGATCGCGGAGGTGCGGTCTTACCCCCCCGGAGCGGGTCCCTGAGTGTCCTGGGCTGATCGGGACGGCGAGGAGGCCGCGGCCCGGCCGGCCGGCGGGTAAAGCGTTGATGCACTGAGCCAGAGAGCTCCCCGAGCGGGGGAGCAGCGGAGAAGCGGCCGTCACGGGCGGGGCGACCGGGGTGCGGCCGCGGCCCTGAGGGGCGGCCTTGGACGGACTTACGCGCGTCGGCGCGGACCTGGGCCGCGGCCTCGAATAAAGCGGGGCTCGGCGCCCGGCGCTGGCCTCGAGGGCGGTGCCGCCCGGAGGATGGGGTGAGGCCCGGAGCGCCTGCTGGAGGCCCCTGTCAGCATCGGCCGGCCTTCTGCTTGGAGGACGGAGCCTGACGCCCTCCCCTGACTGAGAGTCTACGCAGACCTGTGAGAAACGGAGGTGAGAGGCCCTCCGGAACCACCCGGTAAGGAGTCCACTTCGAGCGTGTCCAACTGGGGAACACATGGCCGGAGCCCTGGGGTCTGCTGCCCGGGAACCACTGGGGGCCCACAACGCAAACTACCGCGCCCCGGGTGCCCTGGGCTGAGCGCTGGCTGTCTTTTGTGGGGCGAGACAGCGGGGATTCACCTGACGTCACCTACTGCCATCTTCCTGTGTTGGAGGTCGGGGACCCGTGTTGCCGGGTACGGGGCTCCCTTTGCTGGACCGGACCGAACCGGATCGAAGGTCCTTGCTGAACCAAACACTTATGCATACAGCAACGCAGAACCATAATAGAGTGTCAGCTCCGTTTTAGCCAAAAACTGATCCCCTGCCTATGGAGCAGAAATTGTGCGAAGGGGGGGACTGAGCAAGGCGCACTTGAGAGCATTCGGTTTGCGGGGGACCGCTAGTGGTTCTGGGCCTAAGCGCACTGGGCGCTAGCCTCGCTGAGTCGCCCCTACTTGCCTGGCAAATGCCCCCCAAGGGCAAGCATAAGAGTAAGACCATGGATACCCCGGCACATGCACCACTGGGGGAGAATGAACAGACCACGCAAAGCCAGCCGCAAAACAAAATGCAAGACACTCTTGACAAAATTCTGGGCGCCATTGAGGACACCAAATCCACATTACAGCGCGACATCAATCAGGTGGCGATAGAGGTGGGCCTCCTGAGAGCTGATCATCACAAACTGGCGGATAGAGTAAAAGAAGCGGAGGCAACGCTAGCGGAAGTAGTCCCAAAACATGATGATGTATCAGCGGAGGTGACTTCGTTGGTTGGCAGAGTGGCGAAGCTTGAACAGCGAGCTGAAGAAGCAGAGGGCAGGAACAGAAGGAATAACATACGTGTGGTGGGCCTCCCTGAAGGAGCCGAGGGGCCGAATATGTTGGAGTTTTTGGGGAAATGGCTACGCACAGTTGTCGCACCGGGATGTCTGACCCCCTTCTACTCATTGGAGCGAGCACACCGGGTACCGGCTAGTCCACTGGCTCCTGGCAGGCCACCGAGAACAGTAATAGCTAGGCTCCTGCACTACAGGGTCAGAGACATTCTTTTACAGAAAGCCAGGGAAATGGGCCCGTTTAAAATAGCCAATGGTGAAGCGACACTATTTCCTGACTTCACCTTAGAGGTCCAAAACAAGCGTGCCTCCTTCCTAGCCGTTAAAAGAGCATTGCGTGAAGAGGGGATACAGTATTCGCTGCTCTACCCAGCAAGATTACGAGTGATCG
This sequence comes from Pleurodeles waltl, assembly GCF_031143425.1. Classification (NCBI taxonomy): domain Eukaryota; kingdom Metazoa; phylum Chordata; class Amphibia; order Caudata; family Salamandridae; genus Pleurodeles; species Pleurodeles waltl. The sequence goes on from NC_090450.1 coordinate 442,304,423, forward strand.
CGGAAGGGAAGACCACGTTCTTCCAGGCTCCAGAGGAGGCATGGGAATGGCTCGAAAGGTCGGGGACACGGTCGACGCGACTGACACCGGAAAGTCGTGGGAAGAACGGGACCCTGCGGGCCCCGAAGGGGAAAAGGCTCAGAGACCGCCAGAGACTAGCACCAACGAGGACACAGAGAGAAACTGGCAGGAGGGAGGCCCTGGAGGCAGCGGCCAAAGTGAGTGGAGAATCGCCGACCCGGGAGATATCTGAAGAAGAATCGGAAGACACAGTAGTGTCTTCGCCCGACGGCTCTGGGGACTCGACTTATGCGCCAAAAGTGACCCCGCAGACCGCTGATGATATTGCACCCACTCACAGACACACTCAGACACGGATGTACACACTCAGAGACCCACTCAGACCCTCATTCACCCAGTCATAGACCCACCGAAACACCTATACACTTACTCACAGACCTACTCAGATCTTTATACACCAAGTCAGAGATCCAGTCAGACCCTCATGCATCAGTCACAAACCCACTAAGACACTGACACACGTACTCACAGACCCACTCGGACACTGATGCACTAAATGACAGGCCCTCTCAAAGACTCACACACTCAGTCATAGACCCACTCAGAGAGTCATGCACCTACTCAGAGATCTAGTGAAGATATTTAAGAAACCTTTGGGGCAGTAGGGTGGCCTTGAAAACAGTTGTTGTGCTCATTGTGAGTATGTGACAGCTACATATAGGACCAGATGCACAGTTTCAGGTTGCTAAGAAACACCCTGTTGCCTTCATCTTTGAAGTGCACACCATCACGTCTATAGATCCCTTTCATGTCAAAGTGCAGGTTGTTGTAGTAGATACAGTCCATGTTATGGTCTCTGATGAATGCAGAAACAGTATTATTAACACGTTTCCTGGCTTTGTCAATCTATGGACAGAATTGATTTGACCACTTCCATTTATGCCTTTGGCATATGTTAGAGTACACCAAAACAGTGTGAGGGAAAAGTGACGTTAGTTGTGCAAAGTCATCCTTCATTTAGATTTCTAGTCCTACCCCAGTCAGTGTGCCCCGGTCATTACCACCACAGTGAACAAACATGAGGTCAGGAGGTTGGCAATCTCTATTGTTTTCAACCTAATGCAGCAATTGATGCCACTTTCACCCTCTCTGACCAATCCAATTAATATCCACATTACTGAAACCCAAGTCCCTATCAATAGCACTCTTTCTAGCAGCCTCCGTAGCCCAAAAACATAGCTGTGTCCAACTATCCACACTCTAACCATTTTGAAGTGATGGAGCATTAGTAGAATGGAGAAGGCTGGTGTGAATAATGTACTATATAAAATAAAATGGAAGGCAGTTAAAATGGAGGTTTTCTGAGAATTTTTTTTTTTTTTTTTTACATTTTGATTGGATTCTGTGAATGTGCTAGTGAATTAGGTTAGGCTGTGACTTGAAAGGATTATTCTGTTGCTCTATGCTTGGGTCTGGTTTAAAATAAAAAATGTGGATATGCTTTTCAACCTGGACAGTAAACCACACCTGCTGCAGCTCATTCTGTAACTAGTATACCCCTTCTAGAATGTTCTGTGAACTTGCGACCTAATGGATATATTGGGTTGCTATGGAGACTGTGCTAAGAGTGTATTGGGGGAAGGGTGTTAAAAAGAGAGTTCTGGTTTTGTAAAAATTAAAAAACGTGTCCATGCTCATTACTGCTCAATAAGTGTTTAATTTTCTAGTGAGGGATTGGTAATAAAGCGCACTGTACTCCTAAACTGTTAAAAATATGAATCTACAAATGTTTTTGGACACCCGATGTTTTGCACAAAGTACACCACTATCATCGTGATTAAGACGCAAATAAGGACAAAAAGTCCACCATATTGGGCTTCCTTAGAAAAGTGCATGAAAGGTTTAACAAATACTAATCACTCAGAACTGGAATTCTGGACATAACTGGACTTAGAAAAGTAAAATATGAAAGATATGTTTTTATTTGCTGACTTCCACAGTAGTAGACAGTGCAAACTTGACAAGGTTCCTTTGCATGAGAGTGGTGTGTCATTCTTATGCATAGTTGCCACAATTCCTGAAAGTTTTGAATCTATCTAATAAGAGGAAAGAAAAACTATTTCACCAACGAATTCAATCTTTAGGTATGTGAATTATATTTAATTCTGAGAAAAGTAATTGATTAAAAATGCATATTTCTATGTGACATTGTTAAAAGAGAGTATGAATTATACAGAAATGTATTGAACGGACCTGGGATGACTGGTAATGTGACTTCTTTTATATATTTATTACTAGGTAACTAAGATGCAGTTTCTCTAAGTTGTGACTAGGTGGGTAAGAATTTGGTTCACAAACTGTTGCCGTGGAACTGCATATTGTACATTTTGTGCTTTACTGCATGCCCTATTACTTAGGAATGCATTAGAAGATGTAAACGTTTTACATATCTATACATATTGTGCTGATCACAAAGAAGGTTTTCCTTTGAATTCTGGGAGTTGTAGTCATATTTATTCAATTTAAAAAGAGTCAGTATTGAATACGATAAACATGCACTATAGGACTATATGAAGCATGAACCAGTGGAAGTTGACTGTTGTGTATTAGGTACTATTTAGGATAGGTGTTGGTAAATTATATGACATGTTTTTATGTGCTTAGATAATAAGATATGCTGTTTAAACTAATAATGAGTCAGATGTGTACAATGGGACTGCTAGGCATAGTTAAAGATGCAGTGTTTAAACATGGGCCAGGTCTACTAGTGGAGACTGTCACTGCACTCATACCGTTAGCTTTTCATGGCATGTACAAGCTCTTTTGCAAGTGTCAAACCCATGTTTTAGTAAACATTACTCATCGTTGAGATATGGTGTAGGCATGTTGTACAGTGCAATGGTTTCTGTTTAAAACATGAGAGATGTCCTTTACAGTTCAATAACTTATTAATGTAGTTATATACCTCTTAGCCAAGCACTATATAAAGTGTAGCACTTATAAAGGAACTGACATGGGGCGTGGCCACGGAGCCGAGCATGGCGCACGCTTGAAGGATCGGCTCCGGAGGGGCCGACTCTGCATCGGTGCCTGGAGGCGTTGAGGCGGGTGCTCCGGTGTGCGGAGCGGTAAGCGGCGGGTGCCGTGGAAGGGGAGATCGCGGAGGTGCGGTCTTACCCCCCCGGAGCGGGTCCCTGAGTGTCCTGGGCTGATCGGGACGGCGAGGAGGCCGCGGCCCGGCCGGCCGGCGGGTAAAGCGTTGATGCACTGAGCCAGAGAGCTCCCCGAGCGGGGGAGCAGCGGAGAAGCGTCCGTCACGGGCGGGGCGACCGGGGTGCGGCCGCGGCCCTGAGGGGCGGCCTTGGACGGACTTACGCGCGTCGGCGCGGACCTGGGCCGCGGCCTCGAATAAAGCGGGGCTCGGCGCCCGGCGCTGGCCTCGAGGGCGGTGCCGCCCGGAGGATGGGGTGAGGCCCGGAGCGCCTGCTGGAGGCCCCTGTCAGCATCGGCCGGCCTTCTGCTTGGAGGACGGAGCCTGACGCCCTCCCCTGACTGAGAGTCTACGCAGACCTGTGAGAAACGGAGGTGAGAGGCCCTCCGGAACCACCCGGTAAGGAGTCCACTTCGAGCGTGTCCAACTGGGGAACACATGGCCGGAGCCCTGGGGTCTGCTGCCCGGGAACCACTGGGGGCCCACAACGCAAACTACCGCGCCCCGGGTGCCCTGGGCTGAGCGCTGGCTGTCTTTTGTGGGGCGAGACAGCGGGGATTCACCTGACGTCACCTACTGCCATCTTCCTGTGTTGGAGGTCGGGGACCCGTGTTGCCGGGTACGGGGCTCCCTTTGCTGGACCGGACCGAACCGGATCGAAGGTCCTTGCTGAACCAAACACTTATGCATACAGCAACGCAGAACCATAATAGAGTGTCAGCTCCGTTTTAGCCAAAAACTGATCCCCTGCCTATGGAGCAGAAATTGTGCGAAGGGGGGGACTGAGCAAGGCGCACTTGAGAGCATTCGGTTTGCGGGGGACCGCTAGTGGTTCTGGGCCTAAGCGCACTGGGCGCTAGCCTCGCTGAGTCGCCCCTACTTGCCTGGCAAATGCCCCCCAAGGGCAAGCATAAGAGTAAGACCATGGATACCCCGGCACATGCACCACTGGGGGAGAATGAACAGACCACGCAAAGCCAGCCGCAAAACAAAATGCAAGACACTCTTGACAAAATTCTGGGCGCCATTGAGGACACCAAATCCACATTACAGCGCGACATCAATCAGGTGGCGATAGAGGTGGGCCTCCTGAGAGCTGATCATCACAAACTGGCGGATAGAGTAAAAGAAGCGGAGGCAACGCTAGCGGAAGTAGTCCCAAAACATGATGATGTATCAGCGGAGGTGACTTCGTTGGTTGGCAGAGTGGCGAAGCTTGAACAGCGAGCTGAAGAAGCAGAGGGCAGGAACAGAAGGAATAACATACGTGTGGTGGGCCTCCCTGAAGGAGCCGAGGGGCCGAATATGTTGGAGTTTTTGGGGAAATGGCTACGCACAGTTGTCGCACCGGGATGTCTGACCCCCTTCTACTCATTGGAGCGAGCACACCGGGTACCGGCTAGTCCACTGGCTCCTGGCAGGCCACCGAGAACAGTAATAGCTAGGCTCCTGCACTACAGGGTCAGAGACATTCTTTTACAGAAAGCCAGGGAAATGGGCCCGTTTAAAATAGCCAATGGTGAAGCGACACTATTTCCTGACTTCACCTTAGAGGTCCAAAACAAGCGTGCCTCCTTCCTAGCCGTTAAAAGAGCATTGCGTGAAGAGGGGATACAGTATTCGCTGCTCTACCCAGCAAGATTACGAGTGATCGCGGAAGGGAAGACCACGTTCTTCCAGGCTCCAGAGGAGGCATGGGAATGGCTCGAAAGGTCGGGGACACGGTCGACGCGACTGACACCGGAAAGTCGTGGGAAGAACGGGACCCTGCGGGCCCCGAAGGGGAAAAGGCTCAGAGACCGCCAGAGACTAGCACCAACGAGGACACAGAGAGAAACTGGCAGGAGGGAGGCCCTGGAGGCAGCGGCCAAAGTGAGTGGAGAATCGCCGACCCGGGAGATATCTGAAGAAGAATCGGAAGACACAGTAGTGTCTTCGCCCGACGGCTCTGGGGACTCGACTTATGCGCCAAAAGTGACCCCGCAGACCGCTGATGATATTGCATAGATTGGCCCCGCACCGGCGCTGAAAGGCGAGACAAGATAAGAAACGAAATGGCCCCTCCGGACCTGGCCGCCCCCCCGAACCTGATTCTTGCCTGTCAGTTCTGACTGGCGAGTATTGAAGTGATGTGTTTGAATAATTTGCTGTGTTGCAGTACTTATTGGGCAGCCTACAGTTCCGAAGGTGCCCTGGGGATGGGGAGTTGGGGTTTGCAGTTATTAGTTATATCGGCTACACGTGCGAAATGGTACGAACATGTGGAAGGTACATACTTGTGGGGGCCTCGATTGGGGCCTGGGGTGTGCCGGCCCTTCATGCAACAGGCTTTTAGAATAGGATGGCGAATTATAATATCATAACTTGGAACGTCAGGGGGATGGGTACTCCTGCTAAGAGACATAGGATCCTTTCCTTTCTGAAAAGGAGAGGGGTGCAAATAGCTATGCTACAGGAAACCCACCTCGCATTCGGAGAGGGAGAGAAGCTAAGGCGGAGGTGGAGGGGGCAGGTGTTCGCCACAGAATATTCAGCTTACGCAAGGGGAGTCTTGATCTGGATTAGGGCGGGGGTCCCCTTCACGATTGATTCCTCCAACATTGACAATGAGGGAAGGTTTGTCATATTGGAAGGGAGATTACAGGGGCTCCAGTTGACCCTGAGTTGCATATACGCCCCCAACCAGGACCAAACAACATTTATGATGACTCTGTCTAGGCACCTTACTCGTCAACACACGGGGAAAGTACTGATAGGTGGAGACTTTAACGCAGTGCTCGACACAGACCTAGATAGATCTACCCCCCCACTGCTGGGAGCAGCATCAACCAAAACAGCTAAAAACTTAGTTGGGTGGCTAGACGCCTGGGGCCTAGGGGACGCTTGGCGGTTACAACACCCAGTGACTAGGGACTACTCATTTTATTCGGGTCTCCACCAGGTACATACCAGAATAGATAGGATAGTTTGTACTCCGGGACTGGCTCGTAGAGTGACCCATGCTGAATACCTTGCCCGCACAATATCAGACCACAACCCTCTATTACTGACGTGGAGAGCATCACAGGACAGACCCCCCATACCGGCATGGAGAATGCTCCCGACAGCGCTTGAAGATCAGGCATATAGAGAGGAATTAAGATGCTACCTAACAGAACTTATAGAAACTAACCAGGGATCCACTTCCTCCAGAGGCATGGAGTGGGAGACACTTAAAGTGGGGACACGGGGTCACTGTCTTGGCCAGTCAGTAGGGATAAAACGCACGCTCGAGAGAGAATTAAATGCGTTGGAGAGAGTCATGCACGAGGGGGAGCTGAAACAGGGCGCCGCAGGGCAAGTGGACGAAGAATACGATCGTGCACGTAGAGAGTGCTCCCAGGCTGAAGAGCGACTTAGATGTCATAATATGCAAAGACACTTGGCATCCATACAGTCAGAGGAGGGAAGGTCTGGTAGACTATTGGCATGGTTGGTGCGCCCGAATAGAGATAGTGACCCTATTGCAAGCGTATTAGACAGGGGAGGTACACGTAGACTCAGCCCAGAATCCATAAATGACGCATTTAGAGATTACTACACACACCTATATAGGAGGCCCGCTGACATGGAAAGGGGGACCATTGACAACTTTCTAGCTACGATTCCACTGCCAGTATTGAGTCCAGAGGGCAGGGTCGGCTTGGGGGGCCCAGTGACTGCGGAAGAGACGGTTGAGGCAATTACACAATTGGCCCCTGGGAAGACCCCGGGAACAGATGGTCTTCCTATGGACTTTTATAAAAAATATAAAACCTTACTGGTCCCCAGACTGTTAGAAATGTATAGGGAATCGGCAAAGAACAGAGAACTCCCACGCACATTGCGCGAGGCATTGGTAGTGCCACTTCCTAAAACAAACAGCAAAGAAGCATCGGTGACAGACTACCGCCCGCTATCAATGCTAAATAGCGACTTTAAGATCCTCAGTAAGATCCTTGCCAATCGCCTGTTGCCCCTTATGCCCACCCTGATACATCCTGATCAGAACGGTTTCATACCCGGTCGCAGCACCTCCCTAAACCTTAGGCGTATTTTCTCTATCATACATATGCCTAGTGAATCGAAGCCGCCAACCGGGACCCTGCTAGCAGAGGACTTTGAAAAGGCCTTTCACTCAATTAGGTGGGACTACCTGAGGGCGACAATGCTGAAGATGGGCCTGGGGGAGGGCTGGGTTGAATGGGTGGACCTGCTATACTCATCCCCGCTGGCAAGGGTCAAGACAGGTAGGACAGTTTCTGGAGCCTACCCAGTACATCGAGGAACCAGACAGGGGTGTCCCCTGTCCCCATTGTTGTTCGCCCTAGCGATGGAGCCCCTGGCGGCCTGGGTACGAGGGGAGGGAGCTGATAGAGGGATTCAGTGGGGGCCTACTGACCATATTATATCGCTATATGCAGATGACATCCTGATCTATCTTAGAGACGGGGCGAGTGGCCTCCCCTGGGCCCTGTTCGCCCTGGAGGAATTTGGGGTAGTGTCGGGATTGCGCCTTAATCGTAATAAAACATATGTGTTCCCCCTGGTGCCCGGATATAGTTGCCCAGCAACATGCCCAATAGATCTGAAATGGGCCCCACAGACATTTAAATATCTGGGGATCCAGATTTATCATGACGTGGGAGACTTAAGAGAGGGCAATCTTGGTAGCGCGCTCCGATCCCTGAGACCCTCGGTAGAATTTTGGCGCTCTTTGAAGCTGTCGGTGATGGCCAGGGTGGCGCTGTCCAAGATGATCATGCTCCCCCGACTCCTCTACTACTTTGCCAACTTACCAATACTAATACCCCGAGCATGGTTCCGCGACCTGAATGCAATACTCAGAGAACTAATATGGGACAATGGGCGCAGACGAACTACACTTGCAACTATTTGCAGACCACCCAATGCGGGTGGCCTGGGAGCCCCCGACTTTGAAGCATACTATCTAGCATCCCAACTACAGTGGATATCCGGCTGGCTAGTGGGCCAGGGCCAACTTGATCTATACACAGCCCAAGGACCAATAGATTCGGCATGGATTGCAACATGCATGACAAACAGGAAGATAACCCCCCCTGGGAACAATATAATGATAAAAGTGGCGCTGGCATGCTGGAAAAGATGCATGAAGAGAGTGGGAGTGGGCCCCCCATACTCCCCAGCTCTACCACTAGCGGTGCTTGCCATAGAACCCAAGGGGAAAGGGCCGGGAAACACCGGACTTGGCCCCTGGTTGTCAGCTGGAATAGAAGTAGTGGGAGGACTCTTCGAGGAGGGAGTGCTGAGGGGATTCGTTGAATTAATGGAAAAAGGGGTTCCCGGTGGGCAGTTCCTGCTTTATGGGAGATTAATACATACTCTTAAGACTCACTGGGGCACAGTGAACGCGGAGCCTACAATACACGAGGTTCTGCACTCGCTGTTGACATTAGGAGAGGAATCACATCTGATCACTAAAATATATCGGGCCCAAGCAGGGGCAGCCTTGGATCCATTACGGTCGCTGAGAGGAAAATGGGAGGGAACAATAGGGCGGGAATTAACTGACTCCGAATGGAGGAGGACACTGGCCTACCCTCAGAAAATATCACGTAATACACGGTTAAGATATATCCAGTATAATTATTTGCATAGAACCTACCTCACGCCTCACAGATTGTTCCGTATATACAGAGGGGCTTTGGGGAGTTGTCCGAGATGTGGAGGAGGAGGGGCAGACTTTGACCACATGGTTTGGAATTGTCCTGTGATCCAGACGGGCTGGAGGGAAATATTGCCTACCCTGTCTGAATTGTTTGAAATTGACTTGAGACCCACCCCTGAACTGTGCCTGCTGGGTCTCAGACCAGCGGCACTATGCGGAAAAGTGGAATGGCGCTTTTTGGACCTTTCCTTGGCCCTTTATAAGCAGCTAATCTCGAGGGGCTGGAAGGCTGCGGCTCACCCTCAATTATCTGACTGGAAAAGGGATATATCAACATGGTCCAGAGCTGAACTGCAGGTCCTAAAGGCGGAAGAAGCCAGAAATATTCGCCAGGTTCCTATAGCCCCAGGGTGGGAGAATATAATGACGAACTGGGAGAATATAAATAGGAGAATGGTAAACTCAGTAGGAGAAACCAGTGCAACTCAAATCACATTGAGGACGGAACCAAATGGTGGAAACATATAGATAGGCACCCAAAATCAGACCCAAACCACACATAGAATGCATAAAGAATAAAGGTGGGTGGATAGTTGAATCCCTGACCCCTGAACCACTGACATAACCAGTGGGCGGGGTGAGCAACCCGCCACCTTCGCCGAATGCCGGTGCGCCCCGGACCCCCGTCCTCCCTCATTCAAAAACGAGTACATTACAGTGCCTCCAAACTAGCAACCACGAAAGCCAATCGCACGAAGTCGTAAAGGTTGACCGTTTATGGTCCTTTGTTCTCCTTTCTTTCTCCCCTTCTTCCTTTCCCTACGCCCAACTAAATTAATCCGATTGTCAGCAGAGACTATACACCGAGCACCTCGGGTTCCCCCTCCCCTCACCTCTATCTCCCCTCCATCACCCCTACCCTCCCACACCTAGCCCCAAACACCACTCTCCCAAGTTATAAAGAAGAAAGGGGTCAGGTTTGATGTTGGATTGTTTAATACACAGCACAGCGAATTGCAGTAACGAAAGGTAACTTAATAGAGTAAATGTACATAATCTACTGAATAAAAATCATTAAGTCTAATGATAATAACAGATGCAAACAATGAGAAAAAAGTAGAATACAACAATGTACGCAAAACTGCATGTAATATGTACAAGCATGAAACTGTGTAAAAACAAAATGTTAATAAAAATATATTTAAAAAAAAAAAATAAAGGAACTGACATATATGTTTCCAAAGCATACATCCTCCGTGTCACCCAGTCAGAGAGCGATACAGACACTTGTACATTCACTCAGATACTCAGCAATTACTTTTGTATGTAGCAGTATCAAATGCAGATAGAGACACAGCCACATATCACTGTATTCTCTAGCACAGGCAGTGAGGTATTGGTTCAGCTACTTACATACCCATTTAGAAACCCATAGAGGTACTTAAAGACAGAGTTGCATACTGGCATGCATACTGACACATCTCAAGGCACTTCTATAGGTGGAGTCATACATTCAGTAAGAGATATAGACAAGTAGTGACATAGGCCCTCATTTGGACCTTGGTGGTAAAAAACACCTACCAGCCGTCAGCAGTATTATGATAACAGCCCCCTTGTCAAATGTCTTACCTACGTTTTAATAGAAATAACTCTCCTCTGAGATATGCTGTAGGTATGCCATAATGCATGCTGGTTTGTTCTTAAATGATTGAGAGATGCCCTTTTCAGTTTTAGAAACCCTCTGATGCCCTTGGAGACTGCTAAGCGAAGCAGAACATTGACTATACCACTTATAAAGGAGCTGACATACATGTTTAGAAAGCATAGATCCTCTGTCTCACTCAGTCAGAGAGTGACACAGAGAGTACAACATTTACTCAAATACTCAGAAAGTAGTTATGTATGCAACAGTACCAAAGGCAGTTCAAAAGACACCCACATACTCTTCTATCCCCTATCACAGGCAGTGATGTATTTCTTCAGCCAATTTAATACACATTTGGAGAGCCATAGAGGTACAAAAACAGAGAGTCACATACTGGTACATTTAATAAGACTTATTATGGCACTTCTATAGGTTTACTCCTACATTTACTCAGATATTTAGAAAAGTACTGACACAATCTTGTCACTGATGCAGAGATGTACTGCTTTAATCATGGCTGAGGATTACTACTGCAGAGGCTCTGTGTTTACTCTTACTGCCAAATCAATTTGGCCTTTACAAGTACCTTGTCAACTCGTACATCCATGTTTAAGTCAAAATAACTGTGAGAACCTTTTATAAATCAAGTAAATTAAAATATTTAATGTGAAACTAAATAATTAAAACATCTAGCTCCCTTTTTTCTTACTTTTGAGATACAAAGTTATATTGAAATGTACAGAGTTACAATGCCGTCAAAAAGTGAGTGAAGAAAGTAAGAGTGACAACAATACTTTCTCCTCACAACTGAGAAACAAAAGAGGCAAAATGCTGAAAAAGCAGGAAGGAAAAACAGCTACTGGTAAGAGAACAAAGACATTTCTTAAAATAGTATGAACTCAACTCAAAAGACGGCAAAATGGAGTACATAAGAAACAAAGTTTGACATCAACTAAGAATGGATTAAAAGAACATGATAAGAAAAGTAAAAAGTCCTACAATGAAGCTCAGACTTTAACTAAAAGGCAGCCCCAGTTCAGGAAAATTAGAGTTAGAATGTTTCGTAGCAGAGTAATTCAAAACGTAATGAGACGTATGAAGAAGTTTAAAAGAAGGAGAGAACAAACATGTTGAGGGTGTGGTTCATAAGGGTTTTACTCTGAAGAGGAGGCTATTTATTCTCACTCTAAACAGAATGAAAATACTAGATAAACTAGTCTTCAGTATGAGGAGAAAAAGTAAAAAAAAAGATTGGTCAAAAGAACTAATTTTTGCAAAGTTTTCCATGGTGAATAGAGACATACTTTTAGTACTGGGCCTTTCTTTAATGAAGAAAGACACTTACAAGAGAACATAGTGGTACATGCTGTTGATGAATCTGGATGATGTCATGAAGTAAAAGATGGTTCTCTAATTGAAAAAGAGGTACTGTTACCTAGAAATCTAAAGGAAGTCATAGCTTAAGATGTACAGGGAAGGTGGATAAAGGCCCCTGTATATAAGTAGAGCTGTAGTAGTATTTGTAGAGTTCGACAGCAATCAATTGATATTATGAGGAATTTTCTACATATCCTTCCATGCAAAAGTCGTAAACGGACAATTTAAATTGTGCAAGGATTAGATCCATGCAAAGAAAGGAAATATACAAACCTGCAGGGACAATCACTAGCATGTCTATCAAACAACTTGTGCCAAAGCACCTTTCATCATTTAGAATGCTAGCAGTACATCACTCTCAAATGAGAACTTCAGTAAGGAGGCTTTGCTATGTGAAGACTCCTGCGCTATGTTTAGAAGAAATTAATAGAGCTCTTTTGCCTGGTACCATGGCAGAGTAGAAAAGGTTTGTGATGATATACAATTGCATTTCTTTGGTCTTGAAGAGGAGTGTAGAGAAAATAAAGACTTGATAGCTACACGTGTAGCAGAACAAGAGACAGGTATTACTCTTGATATCTTTACTGAAGAGATTAGAAAGTTTAAAACAGTCTGTCAGAAAAAAATTACTCTGTATATGCTGTAGACGCACTCACTACAAAAGTCAAACTTGTTATGTTAATGTTTCTTCAAAAACTGAAGAAGAGAAAAGAGATAAGTGACAAGAATTTGTAGCTTGTTTGTTTATAGAAGAATGCTTTGACTGTTTCACACATCAAAGTATATGTAAGTACTGTTATAATAAGTTAGAGAGCAATACAATACTAGCTAGAGTAGTGTATAACAAATTAAAACTGGTTTCAGTTCCACAGGACCTTCAAGATTTGAATGTTTATGAGTCTATACTCATACAATATGTTTCAAGCTATAGTTTGTATGGAGCCAAAGACAGGAAAGGTACCTCAAAACTGGGTTACCGAATGGTCTTAATGGTAGAGTTGTATGCTTCCCATTAGATTTTAAGCAGACTATTCAAACTGTAGGGATACAGCATGAATTGAAAGAAGGACTTGTAATTCTAGTCAATGGTGTCCCAACCAAGAGTAAAAAGATATGGCAAGAGTTAGTAGATTTTAGTAAAGTTAAAAAAAGATACATTATACCTGGTGAAAAAAGTTTACTATAGAAATGTAGGTGACCTTCAAGATATTACATATATGGAGGATATGTGTAATCAGAGATATCAGAGCAGGCATTAAAAGGAGGTCCACCATTGTTTACAATGGGCCTCAATCGACTTTGCAGGATTAGCATCAACATTTTGCCTCTAATCCTACAAAGTAACAAACTAGCATCAAATATTTTGACGCTAGTTTCCTTAACTACCGCAATGGTGTGCTGTATCTTAGATACAGTGCACCATGGTGACGTTAGGGGGGCACTAAGGGGATGCAAGGAAAGTGGTGCTGCACTGAGTTCAGTGCCACGTTCCTTAAATCAGGCCCTTACTGTTTTCCACAGACATCAATCTGAAGACATCTGGAGATCCCGGCTTATTGGACTCAGCAACCTTTTGTAGATATTTTAACCACAGGTTACAAGCAATGATGGCTTTCATCTGCAACAAAACTAATCCTCCTCTTAGTGAAGAAACTGATTTAATTTGGCACAAAGAGTACCAAGCTATAGGTGCTCTACATGTTTAATTTCTGTTATGGGTAAAAGATGCACCAATGTTTGAAACAGACACTGATGAGTCTGTCTTGTCTTTCATAGAACAGTATGTAACATGCCCCATCCCAAAAGAAACTGTTGGCAAAGGATTGAGACAAGTCTTACAATTTCAAAATCAAAGGTGTGATAAATAATGTTGTCGAAAGCATAGATCAAAAGCAACATTTTACACAAGATGTCATTTTGGATTCCCACGGCCCGCCATCTTAGATGGAAGAGTGAAAAGGTTAATGTCAGCTGTGAGAAATGCCCTAACACAGAAATCACGAAAAAATCCTTACATTCTAAAAAGAACAGAAGTTTTTAAATATATAAATGACTACAACCCTGTCATTCTGAATATGTGGAATGCAAATATGGATGTACAATTTGTAGCAGATAACTCCATTGCTGTTGCTCAGTGCATGATTTCATACATCACAAAGTCAGGGAAGATGGAGATGAAAGATGATTGGGAGGAGATTTCTGCAGAAAAGAGTCTTACCAAGAAATTGCACAGTTTTAGTTTGAAAATTCTTTTCTACAGAGAAATTGGATCTCATGAATGTGCAGACAGGTTGAGTTCAGCACACTTTTTCTCCAAGTCTAGAAGAATTGTGTGGGTGAGCCTAGGCCTTACAAGCATTCGTAAAGGAGTATTGAAGGTTTTCCCAGAAATACAAAACCTTGCAGAATTTGATCCAGAGAGTACAGATATTCTAAAAACTAACATGCTGGATACATACTACCCAAGAAGGGTCCTTATCTTGAGTACATGTGCCTCTATGAAATACGTCAGCATTATAAATATAAAAGTAATGAAACTGAAAATGTAGAAGAAGGAAAGTTTGCAGTCATTGGATATGACAGTTGTTTAGTGAGACACAACAAAGGAAATCTAATTAACCATAGCAAGCTTACTTGTCAAACTGCAGAGAGAAGACAGTTTTTCTGTTTGGCACTTTTGCAACTATTGAAACCTTTGTGTGCTGAATCAGATTTAATTGAACAGTATGATTGTTATGAAGACTCATTCAACACTGTGAAACACAGTATTCAGTGTTCTGTTTCCAATATACTTGCAGATGAGATGAGATGAGATTGAACAGGAAGAAACCATCGCTGCTGAGATAGTCGGGGGAGTTCACAAAGGTGCCAAAGGTCTGTACCAGGAAGTCAGGATCCTCCTAGAGATCCAGTAATTCAAAATGAAACAGTGGTAACTATGAATGAGGTGGAGATTGCAATGTAACAGGTATGAGAAAAAACTGTAGATTTCAAACAGTTAGTGAAACAATTGAACAGTGAAGAAAGAGAAATTTATAATGAAGTCAAAGGTAAAATAGAGCATGTTTTTTTCCATGATAAGAAAGCATGTGAATGCTCTTCTTATAAACCAATATTACTATACATCAGTGAACAAACTGGGACTGGGAAAAGCTTCCTATTCAAAGTTCTCACCAGCTATCTACAGAAGATTTGAATTTCAAATGTATCATATGTAGTCACAGTATCAACAGGATTAGCTGCACATAATATTATAGGAATTACCTGTTGAACAAGGCAATAAATTAGAATATCAAAAATTGTCTGGTGATGCTTGCCATGAAGTATCAAGAGTATTGAAAAATGTAAGCTACTAATCATTGATGAAGTGAGTATGGTTTCAAACATAATGTTTGCCTTCATACACCTAAGGATGCAGCAGATTGTAAGAACTATGATGTATTCTTTGGAGGAAAGCAGTTAATCGCATTTGGTGACCTACTACAACTCACTGCTGTAAAAGGGCAACCAGTTTTCAAAAAACTTTTTTATGAAGAAGCAAGAAATTTCCTATGAAGTATTGTCAATGTGAACATTTGGTTAAACTTTGAATATAAGGAATTAGTGAAGAACATGCGCCAAGCATCTGATATTTTAAACAGAGATATACTAAAAGACATTAGAGTGGGAGTCCAGATGAAACAGGGGAAACATACTTTAGAAACTCGCCTTATCAAGAGTCTATTTCCATCTAACATTACAGGACCAGAAATAATGTTACATTTTATTAAAGAAGAGATATCAATAGTTTGTTTTATGCTAACCCTTCAAGAGTGGTCCAACTTTAATGAAAAAATATTGCAATTGGAGAAAAGATATTTTGGAAATTGCAGCTGTTGATAAAATGGAACATCAGGGAGTTACAATACTATTGACAGATAAAAAACAAGCAAAATTGGATTCTTTGGAGAAATCAGTATCCAAGGATTAGAAAAGCATTTATGTATCTGCAAAAATTGTCGAGTTATTTTGCGACGTAACTTAAATGTTGACGAAGGATTAGTAATTGGTGCAATGGGTAAAGTTATTAATTTAATTGATTTTCCAAATAGAGATGAAGTAGAATATTTGACTATAAAATCTGATCGGAAAGATGATGTGAAGAAGATTGGGTGGTGTGTTCTGCATTTTTTGCTTGTAAAAGATTTATATGTCTGACATCAACATTGGAAGTTCTGTATTTAGAATGTAGCATTGTCATGAATTAGAACATTACTAGGTTTGTTTTTAATATAGTTTGATGAGAACAAAGTTAATGCTGATATAAGCTGTATAAGAGAGTACAGTCAAAGTCTATACGCTCCTCATTTAGGCCAGCACCCTGTTTATGAGAAACAGAGACTATGTCCAAAGCGGACAATTACAAAACACATTACAAAACAGTCTACAGACCCTAAAAAAAGGACAAAATAACAACACGGAGAGAGCAAAGAAAAGAAAACTGGAAAACAACAGTGAAATTGTAGGTTACCAGTTTGAAAACAGTTCAGGTGTCAACTGATAAGCAAATGTTGTTCTCAATGCACTGTTCTATTTACCACACATAGTAAACCAGATTAAACAAAGGTTAGATAAGGGAATGTCTTCTATACTATATAATTTGCACCAATGTGTCTTTTGTTGCCTCTGCTTCCCATGTTTTGACTCACTGCACTCTATTTTTGCTGTTTTTTGTATGCTGGGCACTTTACCTCTGCTGACCATTGTTAAAGTGCAAATGTTCCTGTGTAAAGTGTATGTGTAATGGGCTTTTCCATGGGTGGCATATTTAATTTACTAGTAGGTCCCTAGTAAAGTGCTCTAGAGGTGCCCAGGGCCTGTAAATCAAATGCAACTAGTGGACCTGCAGCACTGGTTGTGGTTTGTGCCACACACATTAGTAGCCCTGTAAACATGGCTCAGACCTGCCACTGGAGTGCCTGTGTGTGCAGTTTTAAACTACCAATTTGACTTGGCAAGTGTACCCACTTCCCTTTTTTTACATGTAAGACACCCCTAAAGAAGGTCCTAGGTAGCCCCATGGGCAGGGTGCAGTGTATGTTAAAGGTGGGGCATGTACTGATGTGTTTTACATGTCCTACCAGTGAAATACTGCCAAATTCGGTTTTCACTGTTGCAAGGCCTATCTCTCGGTAACACGGGAGCTGCCTTTAAATATCCTTAAAGTACAGTTTCCCTTTGAGAGCAGATGGAAATGTGGAGTTTAGGGTCTCTGAACTCTCAATTTAAAAATACATCTGTTAGTGAAGTTGGCCTTTAGATTGTTAGTTTGAAAATGCCACTTTTAGAAAGTAGGCATTTTCTTGCATTAACCAGTCTGTGACTCTGCCTGTTTGTGGATTCCCTGCCTGGGTCAGACTGACAGTTGGGATGTGTATGAATCTCCTCTAGACAGTGCCACAAAGGCAGCTGGGGAGTACCCTGCATATCCTGATGAGCCATCTGAGCTAGAGTGGAGGGAGGAGTGGTTACTTACACCTGAATGGGCTGTACCTGCCCTCACACAATGAAGTCTCCAACCCCCTGGTGTGTGTCTGGGGCCAGGCCTGGGCAAGGCAGGGTCTTGAAAACCACAGAGACTTTCCTTTGATGTTTGCCTACTTAAAAATCAGAATGGGGTATAAGCAGTGGACCCAAAACCCCAGACTTTAAATTACTTCTGGAATCAAGAGGAACCTCTGCCAAGGAGAAGAGCTGAAGAGCTGAAGAAGGAATACTGCCCCTTTGCCTTTGACTGTGCTCTGATGGGTTGGCCTGCAGTTGCTGCTTCTGCTGAAAGAGGACAAAGACAAAGACTGGACCTTGTTGTGCATACCTGCTTGAGAAGAATTTTCAAGGGCTTACACTGAGCTTGCCTCCTGTTTTGAAGTCTCAGGGCCATCAAAGACTGCCTCTGCCAGCACCTGGACTCTGCTGAGACTCCTGCCCTGCCAAGTGGTGCCCTATGCAGTCCCTGGGCCCTTGAAAGGTGAAGTTGGCAGAACAAGGACTTAAATCTACGAACAGAACTCCGTGCAGGGAAATTTTCGAAGCACCATCTGCAATGCAGCTGATAAATGACGCTTCGCGGCTGAAATAGACGGATCACGGCTGGAGAAATGATGCAACACCCACTTGCAGCTGCTGATAATGATGTAAACCCCACGCAGCGCAGTTTTTTAACACCGTTTGACTCGATTTCTCACCCATCGTCGCTGGGCGTCAAAGTCATTGTGAACCTGCGCAGATCTAAGTTGCCCCGTCTGGAAATCAACGCAGCGCTCTCTTGTGAGGGAGAAAAAACGATGCATCGCCGACCTGCTTGGAGAAGAAACGATGCACTGCCTTACTTGCAATTAAGGAATCAACGCATCGCTGACTTTTCAGATGCACGCTCACCCATGCTGCTTTATTTTTTACGCAAACTAGGTACTTTGTGTAAAATCAACATTTCCATTGTTTTCTATGGAGTAAGACTCTTATTTTTTTGAAAATTCATATCTTGACTTGTGTATATTGGATTTTTGTCATTTTGGTCTTCTTTCATTTTGATAAATATTGCTTATTTTTCTACACTGGTGAAGTGTCCATTTTGTAGTGTTTTCACTGCATTACTGTGTGTGTTGGTACAAATACTTTACACATTGCTTCTGGGATAAGCCTTCCTGCTTGTGCCAAACTACCAAGGAGGTGAGTAGGTGTTAACCAGGTGTGTTTCTCCTTTGCCCTGACTAGAGTGAAGGTCCTTGCTTGGACAGGGGGTAACCTGACTGCCAACCAAAGATCCCACATCTATCATTAACCAAAACTGTGGATCTGACCTTATCTCTACATTGTTTCTACAAAGAACAGGAAAATCCTTAGAGTAATGCTTCGACGATACAGACCAGATGGTACCAAAATGGAGACTCAAATTACAAACTTCAAAGCTGGACAAATATCACTTTCAGGAAGAACTTTTACTACTTTGGCTATCGTCTTTCACAAAGGAGTTAATAAAACCTCTGGACACTACATTGTATATTTAAAAAGTAAAACTGGATGGAAAGAATACAATGACAGCAACCAGAAATACCAACGAAAACTTCCTTCAAACTAACAAACTTATATCTTCTCTTTCTTCAACCAAAGTTCAAAGGAAAAGTTCTGCATAAAGAAGTGGCGCACAGTGTTTCCTTTATGTGGTTTATGTGTTTTTTAGACATTATTCGGTCTATTAAGGGTAATGTCTTTGAAAAAAGACACTCATTTGCCAAGAGCTCTTGTAAAATTGCATAAATGAGTTAATATATCAAGTCTACAAAATACTAATTAAAATCTGAAATTAGAAGAACATCCTCCAATTACAGAAGCCCAAAGTCAAAACTAAAAAAGTCTCCTTTTGTTTCTCCTAATTGAGGAAACAAAATCTGTTGTGTGGGATTTTGTACAACTGTATTATCAGCACTTTAGACATCATTTAGCCTACCATGGGTGATGTTTTTCAGAAATATCCTCAAAATTGAAAACTACTACATATTCACTTCTAATATTGTACCAGATGTAATTATTTAAGAAAAAAGATAAGCTGCTTGTTTAGATTATTGTAGTGACTACAGAGAAAAAAACTGATTAATGAACTGTAGTGAGTGCAAGGCATAGTATCACTTATTTGTAGTGATATACTGTGCAGCTTTGTTTTTTTTACAATCCATTGATTGTTTTTTTCCCCAATGTTTGAAGATGATGCTTTATACAGACTATTGTTTATCGATGAAGAAGTATGAAAGCTGAGAATATTAAACAAAGGTAAAATTATATTTTTACTACATTTCAATTCACTCTAGCAAGCACTGTTATATGTTTGTTATAATGAAGATTAAATACTAACATATCTTTATTTGTTTTTTTCTTTTTCAATAGCAGCTAAAGCTGGATAACATTCGGTGTCTCAAAACAGTTCTGAAGGACAGACATATTGTTCAAAGATACTATGGAGTGTGTTTTTAAATATAAGCTGCTTTTGCTATACCATTTCATTAGATTCCATTGCTTATTTCCTAATTAAACTTTCAGTGAACTACAACGGATTCTCAGGTACTTGTAAAATAAGTAAATTAATCATTCAAGCAGCTGCACATAGAGACACCATTCACTCACCTATACAGCCACTTACAGATCCATTCACCCACCCTTAGATGCACTCACTCAACTCAACAGGCACTCACACAGGCACTACCACACTGATACAGCCACCTTTTCATCTTCTTACTCACTCATGCAACCACCTACACTATCACTCACTCGCTCATACAGCACTCATGTACCCACTTGCTCATGTACTGAGCCATTCATGCACCCACTTACTCACCCATATTTCACTCATGCACTCACTTACTCACCTATACATGTACTCATACACTCACTCAGTCAAACATACACCATTCATGCACTCACTTGGTTACACATCCATACACTCATACACTCAGTCAATTACCTATACAAGCACTCTCTCAGTCACCCGCACACCACTCATACAATTACTCACACCTACACACACGCTTGTACTCACTCTGTCACTCTGTCACTCACCCATACATGCACTCATGCACAAACCCACTCACCCATACATGCACTCAGTCACTAACCCATACTTGCACTCACTTACTCACCCATACAAGCACTCATGCACTCACTCACCCAGAGATGCATTCATGCATTCAGACAATCACCCATACATGCACTCATATACTCACTCAATCACCCATACATGCACTCATGTATTCAGTTAACCACCCATACAGCACTCATGCACTCACTCAATTATCATACATGGTTTAATGCACTCAGTCACTCACCCATACATGCACTCAATCACTCACCCATACATGCACTCATACACTCACTCACTTGCCCATACATCACTAATGCATTTAGTCACTCCCCCATACATACACTCACACTCAGTGAGTCACCAATACATTCTTGTTTGGACACCATTGCTTACTAATGTTTTAAGTAATCTATCTTATTGTCCCTTACCTGTTAGCTGGGGTAAATCAACAATAGTGCCATTTTTAAGAAGGGTGATCATTCCTCGCCGGCTTGCTGTCGGACAATATTATTAAATGATACAACTGTTAAGATATTAGGGTGTATCATTTATAATAGGATTAAGGTCTGGGCCTCGGAGGAGTCTGTCCTGCACCTTTGTCAATATGGGTATAAGAATAAAATTGGAACCACTGAGCAATGTCTCAATCTTAATTTGGTCATAGGCAAATACTCAGTTGTGAAATGGTGGGCACTTTACTGAGCATTTATGGACCTCTCATCTGCATTTGACTAGGCAAACCGTATCAAACTATGGCACACACTTGTGGTGAGAGGTCTGCACATAGTCCTAGTTCATTTCCTTGCATATTTACACAACAAAATGAGAGGTCTGGACGTAGACCTAGTTCATTTCCTTGCATATTTACAGAGGGATATGGTACACATAGTCTGTATCAGTACGCAGGGTGATGTGTCTGAGGACATTCAAATTTATCGAGGTAGGAGTGTGTTTTGGCTCCTCTTTTGTGTATTGTCTACAATAATATTCTGCATTTATACTTGACACAGGCCACCCCTGATGTCCCAATTATACAGGGTAAACTACTTCCTGCATTATTGCACGCGTATGATGCAGTGCTTTTAGAATGTACTCCTACGTTTGTCGATTTTATGACCTCTTTGGATCTTCAAACCAATTTTAGTAAATCCTATATTATGGTGTCATGAGTGATGTAATATGTGAGGTCATAAACAGTGCATTACAGGGTTGCAACTTATAGTTAGCTCAGGTAACTATAACTTCTGAATTTCTATGGTTTTGGATGTTAAAATATAACTATAATGTCCTTGTAACCTTTGTTTTTTCAGTGAACATTTATATATATATATATATATATATATATATATATATATATATATATATGTATATATATATATATATATATATATCACCTACTGGCGGTCGCTGGGCAGAATTACACCAAATTTGGTAGAAAGCTGCATTTAGTTCTGTAGATTTTACTCTTTATTTGGTGTAAATCTGCTGAATATTTTCTGAGATATTAAAGAGAAAATAAATTTGTATATTTAGGGCCTCGGATCTGTTACTACGTTTTCACGATTATAGTGGTGACTTTACTGATGCGCACGCCAACAGGAATGCTCTGATTGGCTGGCCACAACCTGACCAGAAAGTTGTGGTCGTCATTTTAGGTTACAGGACATGGTCCCCGGGGTGGAAAAGTAAAATGAAAAGTGGTATAAGGGGTCAGGGTGGAGGTACCCTGACCCCAGAGGTGTGATATAGGGGTCTTTGAGGGTCAATTTATGACCTTGACATTTTTTTTTCTTCACAATGCACGATATTCGCAAATATGTCACAACTATCAGAGCACCCCCTCATGTACGTTCATGATGAATTTGCGCATATCAGCTTTTAAAAAAATAATAATAATTCACAGACTCATTTATACACTAATTCATTTACTCATAGTAGCACTTAGACACTCATGCAGCTACTGACAGAGCCACTCTGACACTCACACACCCACTAACAGACCCACACATACACTCATACCCACTCAAACATCCACTCAGACCCTTACCACCCACTTACAGACCCAGTCAAACACTGATGCACCCACTCACAGACCCACTCAGACACTGAGGCACCCACTCATAGACCCACTCAGCCCAGCACATATCCACTTACAGACCCACTCAGACCCTCACGCACAGATCCACTTAGACCCTCACACACCCACTCACAGACCCTCTCAGACACTCATGCACCCCCTCATAGACCCACTCAGACACTCATGCACCCACTCACATACCCACTCACAGACCCACTCACAGACCCACTGAGACCATCACACATCCACTCACAGAACCACTCCAACCATCACGCACCCAGTCTCACACCCTGATAGACACTCTCTCACCGTGACACCCTCTCACACCTATTCTTACACCCAGGGAGACAGACCCTACGGCCGTGCCTGATGTGGGGTTGGGGGTTATGGGAGTTAGCCACGGGCCAGGCCCTGCAGCCAACTGCTGCAGTGCATGGCCGAAGGCTGTGCATGGAGTTGGGGTGAGTAGTTATGGAGGTTGATCGCAGGGCCTGTCCACAGGCTTGCCCCTGCGGCCAACCATGCCGTGCATATCCAAAGGCCATGCACGGTGTGTGGTTGAGTGGTTATAGAGGGTTGGTCACAGGCCCTCACCCTCACCATGTACCTTCAACTACCCTAGTTATTACAGCACTCATGGCAACTTCACAATAGGTAACCACAACACATTGGTGGCATACGATATGGAAATAAATGACAAAAGCCTTTATGTTTAAAATAAGGAACAACGTGACCTACAATGCATTACAATGGTGATGGGGGAGTTAATTGTATATAGGGTGACTGCAATGATGAACTTGCTTATTGTGAACAAAATTTTGTTAGTTGAAATGTGACAGTGGTTTGGATTGTGTTTTATGGAAGAATAAAATGACAGTAAATTAATTGACAGGAGTGCAGAGTTTATTTTGGAATTGTAATATTGTAACAGGCCTGACACACCCACACAGAAACTCGCACACCCATTCACAGATGCATTCAGACGCTCATGCTCTGTGAGTGGGGACTCACAGACTCACCCAGACATTCACGCACCCAATTACAGACCAGCTCAGAGACTCAGATGCCCACTCACAAACCCAGTCAGAAACTCATGCACTCACTCACAGTTGCATTCAGAAACTCACGTACCTACTCACAGATCTACTCAGACACTCACATACTCACTCACAGACCCACTTAGACACTCACCCACCCATTTACAGACTCAATCACAGACTCACACACTCACTAACACACCCATTCAGAGTCTCACACACCCACTCACAGACCCACTCACAGACTCACAAACCCACTCACAGACCCACTCACAGACTCACACACTCACTAAAAGACCCATTCAGAGTCTCACCCACCCACTCACAGACCCACAAACCCACTCACAGACCCACTCAGAGACTCATGCACTCACAGACCACATAGACACTTATGCACCCACTCACAGACCCACTCAGATAGTCACGCACCCACTCACAGACTCACACACACATATTCATGCACCCACTCACAGACCCACTCAGGTTCACGCACCCACTCCCAGATCCACTCGGACACTCATGCACTGACTTAAAGACCCACTTAGACTCTCAGGCACCCACTCACAGACCCACTCAGAGACTCACACACCCACTGGCAGACCTACTCAGACTCTCACACACCAACTGACAGACTCACTCAGACACTCTCACACCCACTCACAGACCTACTGAGACACCTATGCACTCACACATTCACTTCCTAAGGTTAGTGGTAACAGTTAGGAAATAAAATTCAAAAAATCTTAGAAATTCACTAAAACAAACAAAGATTACAGAAACGTTACAGTTAGGGAACAACATTAAAAAACTCTTACCATTTCTATGAAAAAACATAGGTTACAGGGACAGTATAGCTAGGAAATAGAATTTAAAAAACCTTAGAGATTCACTGGAAAAAACAAAAGTTACAGGTACATTACAGTTCGGCTCACATTTCACTCGTACAACACCAGTGAAGTTCAGCATTTATAGTTACCTGAGCTAGCTATAACTTATGCCCCCACAATGCTCTGCTTATGACCTCACATATTACATCACTCAAGACATGGTCAGTGACATCACTGATGACATCTCAAATGACATCCCTGATGATATCAGCAGCAGAAGCACTCATGCACCCACTCACACCCCTATACAGCCTCCCAAGCAACCACTCAGACACCCACTCAACCACTCACATACCCAGCAGGAGGGGTGTCCACCTTCTCTTTATAAACAAAACACACCCTATGGAGATGGTGTTCCTAAAGGCTTCATGAGCCCAAAGGAGGGAAATCACTGTGGTCCTCCTCCCAGTTTTTAAAAAGAAATCCAGGAAGGTGGTGGTTCCCTAGGCTAAAAAGAGCCCTTGGAGAGGGGTCCTGTGCATGCCCTTCATTATTTTTAACAGTTACCTTATTTTCATTCTTCATTTAGTGCATGGCTCGGTGGCATAGGATGTCCTCTGATACCCTGACTTGGACTATGCAAGGAATGGCCACCCGATGAAAAGATACAGAGTACATTCCTATCTCAAACATAGACATATACACTTTGATGCCTACAGGATACACATCTCACAGCCCCAGAATTATCAAAATTACATAAAAGGTGGAAGAGTCCAGTACTAGGAACCAATTACAGCACACTTGCATAGACTCAGATGGTGGATACATAGTTGTGGAGGAGGCACTAGGTGGGGAATTGCTCTAGTTGATTGCTGTGGATGCCCCTAGTATGAACCTTATTTAGTTCCTCAGTACTCTGACAACATCCATAGTTCATAATACACAAGTTTCCTGCACATGTAGGGGTATTTAATTGTGTTCAAGGTGTAGATAAATACTGATCCACCCCACATATCGCAGTGGTTCCGCTGCTTCTGGCCACTCTGCACATTCCACAGCAGGCGGACAATCAGTAGGTAACTGACACATGGAGACTGACGCAACCCCGGAACAGAGAGTATTAATTTTATTCATGGTTACACACTACACACCAGAATACATCTTTTCTACTGCAACACTCAAGCTGGAACAAGAGTGGCTAATACTTAATCCTTGAGATTATCCCTTGAATTGGGAAGAGTATGCCAAACGATACCCATGTGGAGACTTCCAGTGGAAGCAATCTGTACTGAGCTACCCAGTCGATACGATACCCACTGATGTCAGCAGGCACCACATTGGCCAGGCGGGCCGAAGTGATAAATAAATGGAGGCTGACCGCTCGAGGTCAGCCCTGGAGTAGTAATTGTTGTGTGTGTGTGCTTCCTTTGTGCACACTGGGTGTGTGGTTTAGTGTGCACTGTTTCCCGTCCCCATCCTGGCCCGCATCCCCCAGCACACTGGCAATGAGGGCAGACTGAGACTCACAATCTACGGTCTCTGGATTGGCACATGATGCTCCACATCTCATCCCAGAGCCAGCAACTCGACCAGAGGGGCCACTGAGACAACTGTTGGACATGTTTTGGGTGGTGCAAGATGCATCTACTGCTCCTGTGCTGCATTCAGAGACAGTACCACTTGGTGAGCCACTCCACGCATGGCACCCTCTAACTGGGGAAAGCTGCCACACCACTACAAGGCACAGCACCTACTGGAGGTGGAAGACCCTTATTGCTCTCTCCTCCCTGTGGGTCCTGGAGGACAGAAGGACCTTCCAGGGTCAAAACATCACTGCTGCCTCTTCACACAGCAGCTAATCTGAAGGTAAAAAAAAATTAAAAGGGGAACTCACATTCAGGACTGACAGCCCCTCCCATAAACCTGGTTCCTACACCGGGGGATAGCTGATGATGCATGGGTTGCAGGGTCCCAAGGGGTGTGCCGAGGCCACAAGACCACTACATGGCAGCTGCAGGGCAGATGCAAGCTCTCAATCAGCCGTTGGAGCTCTGGCCCCTTTTAGTAAACTGACAGATCCAGCTATTGCATCCCCAGATGGAAGATACGGCTGGGACAGCTGGAGAACTATTAAATGGCCACAAGAGATGGGGACAACGAGGTAAAGTGATCCCTCCAAATGAACTTTGTGGGGGAAGACATATATAAACTCTTCCAGCAACTCCCAGATACAGGGGACATTGATGATTATGATGCTGCAATCACCGCTCTCTATGATAATTTTTACCCTCATCTAAATTCCAATTTTGAATGCTTTAAATTGTTCAAGGCCCAACAGTGAGAGGGAGAATCCAGGTAAAATGTCTATGCCTCCCTCAGGGTTCAGGAGAATACCTAAACAGACAACAACCAGCAGAAGGAGGTTAGGACACAATTCATAGAGGAATGCAGATTGGCCAACCTACAGAGGCTTATCCTCAAACAACCGTTAATCAAGCCAGACGACATGCTCATTCTTTCTTGAACATACAACTTGGCCAACCCAAGGGCAGAAGAAGGGGAAGTGGCACTGAATCAAGGGGCAGGACTGCCCTACAGCACCAAAAAGTCATCCATTGGAACAGAAACAGTGGACGCCAATCGCACCAAACCCCCGCCTTGCTGTGGGAAACATAGTCTGAATCAGAAATATCATGTAGGAACTATAGGATGGAACACACCCAGTGGACAAATGCCCAGTGGCAGGACAAATGCAACAAACTCAACCACTTTGCAGGGGCCTGCAAAAGCAGCAACTGGGGCCACTGAGCCCACAGCAGGGGGCCACCAACCAAGGCAATTCATCGCTCGTCCTTAAGTGACCACTCACAATTCAGCAATAACTGCAGACAGTGGTGGAGAGGAGGGGACTTTGATGAGGAGGGCCCTGAAGAAGAAGAGGCATTCCTCCTCTCATATGCATCCCCAGGGACCTGAGGCAGTGCCCACAGCCAGTCTGCAATGTCACAGTCTCCGGCACAACAATAAAAGCCTTCATCTATACAGGTGCCTCTGTCAATGTGATGAACCATAACCAAAACCAGAAACTGCACCCACAGCCACCTCTACTAACAAACCAAAACATATGCCTAGGGAGGTACAGAAAAACTCCCACCGGTTGGAGCAATGGATGCCACCATTAAACATGGAGGCAGGGAAGTAACAACTATGTTCCATGTGACAAAAGGTGGAGAAGGGATCCTGATTGGTTGCAGCACAGCAGAAGACCTGGAGCTGGTCTTTTGTACCTAGAAAATACATGACCTGCAAGTGGATCACCTTGACCACCAATTCCTGGAGCTATTCCAAGGGCTAGCGTGCTGAAGAAGAGCACCGGTCAAACCTCACATTGATAAGACAATACAAGCAATGGTGCTCCAATACCGACAAAATAACATTCCACCTGCGACCCCAAGAAGAAGCGGAGCAAGACAAACTAGAGCTGATGTGTGTTATTGAAAGGGTCTCAGGGCATACACCATTGGTGTCACCCCCAGTCATCACTGAGAAACCCAAGCAGTCAGAGACAATATGGCTCTGCATAGACAAAAGGCTCCCCAACAGAGCTATTTGCATGGAATGGCAAATCACCCCAGTGATTGACGACATCATAGCAGATCTGAATGGGGTAAGACAGTTTTCAAAGCTCAATATGAATGCCAGATACCGCCAACTGGTACTCCATCCATACAGCCATTACATCACAACATTCTCAATGCACACCAGACTTGGAAGATACAAAAGATTGAACTTTGGGATCTCCTCGGCCGTCACAGTGTTTCAGAATGCAATCCATGAATCGCATTTGGGGGTGGCAGGGGTCCTCAATATGAGGGATGACATTCTCATCTATATGACCAACCTGCTAAACCATCACAGCTGCCTCAAGGTCACCCCCCAGAGGCAACGGGATAGTGGGCTAACCCTGCACAAGAACAAAGGCTCATTTTTCTGAGCCCAAGATTGAGTTATTTGCCTTCGTGCTCTCCAGGGAAGGTCTGCAAGTAGACCCCATCAAGTCAATAGGGATCAAGGAGGCTCCAGTGCCCAGGAACGTGACTGAGGTATGTAGTTATCTAGGGACGGCGACATACTGTGGGAGGCTTTTACCTAGCTAACCTGTCTGAGCCTATTCGAGCTCTCACGTAGGCTGAAACATTGTGGAAATGGGTCCCGGAGGAGCAATAGGGACCCAACAGGATCACAAACTCTCTCCTGGTCGATGCCATAATGGCATACTTGGACCACAACAAGGACTTGAACTAGGCAGGGTGTGTGGGCCCTCTGGTCGCTCGCAAGCAGAGCTTTCATGGCAATAGAAGCGAGGTACGCACAGATCAAAAGGGAGGCCCTGGTCATCAAATGGGCTTGTCACCACTTTCAGCTATACATCTATGGGTGGGAGTTCAAGGTGATAACAGATCACAAACCTCTAGTGAGCCTATTTGGGGGGACCACCCCTCACCCACCTCAACATATAGAGCTGTGAGCAGTGAAGCTGCTACCTTACCGGGTCTGTGTAGTTGTATCGGCCGGGAGCAGGCAACCCAGTAGATTTCCTGCCCCAGCACCCTCCTGAACAAGCCAGAGGAGTGGCATGGACAGTGACGGTGCAGAGGAATTTACCCAAATGGTGGTAAAAGAAGCGTGCCCGAGAGTGCCGACTGTTGAGGACATCCGGCAAGCTACCAACACCAATGATGGCCTCAGGACAGTAGCAAAAACCATCAACAACATCCCATGGAAGCTGTTTCTTCAAGATGCCAACCAGTCGGACCCAGCAGAGAAAACCTGGCTGTCACACTTATGGTGAGTAAGGGATGAGCTGAGCTATTTGGCAGGAGACATCATAACGAGAGGCCACTGCATTGCTGTTCCCAAATCACTGAAGGACTGAATGATTGACGACCCACGAGGGACACCAGGATACTGAGAAGATAAAGGCCTGAGTAAGAGGGAAATTAGTGCTGTAAAACCACTGAAAGAGCCAGTCGGGCAAGGAAGGCTGTGGAAAGACATCTTGACATGAGGGATCGTGTCCTGGTGAGGTACTGCCACCCAGAATGGAAGTTCCACATCCTGTTCGAGAGGGGAGCAAGGACAGTGATGAAAGAACATGGAACTGTGATAACCGCCTAGCAAGGGCATGAGGTCAGCACACAAAACATACGGTTTTAACCAACTGCTGCACGTGCGAGGGAGAAAAAAGAAGCTGAGGACATACCGGAAACTAATGCCAAACCCACATCGGAGGGTGCAGAGGCAATGGATGGCTCTGGCAGCCTGGGTGTCTCCAAACAAGTGCTCAGAGAGGCAATGTGACCCACACAGGTGGAGACAGCTCAAAACCCACAACATTGTTAGTGCCAATGGTTCCAGTGGGTAGGAGGACCCAATCTGACCCCAGTCAGAGTATCTGTGATTTTGCATGTGCCCAAGTCGATGGGGTTCCTGGCATCTAACATTGGGTGGGATGTACTTAACCACGCAGGTGATAACAGATGTCCTGATATCAGCATGCACCACCTTGGCCAGGTGCAGCCGAAGTATTAAATAAATGGGGGTGCCAACGCGGGGTGAGTCTCGGAGTAGTAATTGCCATGTGCATCTTTTGTGCAGGCCGGGTGCGTGGCTTGGCCGCTGCTGTTCCCCCCCCCCAGCTTGGGACACAACCAAGCACACCACCAAAATACTCGATATTTAAATCCAGTATAGAGAAGAATATAGACCAGTTGTGACAAAAAACGCAGGCTCTGCCTTGGATGTCACAGTGAACTTGGATACCTTTAAGACAGTTCTGAGGACTCTTTTGCATAGAAATGGTAAATGGTGTTAAGCAAGTGCTGTTGAGAGACTTCATATCTACAGAAGATCGAATTGGGGAAGTGGGGCTTATCTCCCCCACTGACACTCGTGTTGATCAGCAGCTCACAAAGATGAAGCTGGGGCATGCAATTTTCTAAAACAGATTAGGCAAGGTGGATTACAGGGCGATGTGGCAGTAAGAAAGCTTGCATGGTTTACATGGTTTCTGAAATCTGATAACCCTTGACCCTCAATAGGTGCAATCCGAAATCATCAAAGCATGATTCTAAACAGTCAGTGCAAGATTCGTTGCTCTTTGAGGAACACTATATCAGTCCCTAACTACCCCCACCCCAACCCAGAGTAGAGGTGCATTCCATTAGCGGTTACTTAGGCAAAATACCAGTGTCAACCATTAATGGGATGCAGTGCATTGCATCAGAAGAATGAATAACATTGAAAGACGTGTGACTGGTGATAAAGAAGATAGCTAGAGGCAAAACGCTTGGCATCAATGGCTTTCCCATTGAGTTTTATGCACCATATGGGTCATTATTGACACTCCGTTTACTACAAGTGTAAGAAACAGCTAGGAGAAATAGGAAGTTATCATCCTTAATGAGGGAAGCACTAATAGTGGGCCTTTCAAAACAAGATAAAACCTTGTCCTTATGAAATTTAGATTGGAAGGTATTGGGAAAGGTGAAAACCTTGTCCTTACGAAATTCAGATTGGAAGGTATTGGGAAAGGTGCTGGTGAATTGTATTTTACCTATCGCACAAACAGTTATTCACCCAGATCAAAATGGCTTCATCCTGGACAGAAGCACCTTCCTCAAACTAAGACAGCTCCTCGGTGTTGTGGATTGGACTGGAAGGAAATAGTCCAGGCATTTAGTGGCCTCAGTAGATATAGAAAATGTGAATATATATTATAACTAAAATAAAAGGCAACCTGGATAGAATGGTAGAGGCTATTTGGTAGTCAGTGCCTTTTTGGAACACACTCCCATGGTCATGAGGCTGCAGGGTGGCTGTGTTTAAGATGCTTGTTCTTGTTATGTTGTATTTTTTGCAGCACCACCAATGGTGCTTAGGAAGATTTCCTAACAGATCTGGGTACAATATTGACCTCACTGATATGGGACCAGGGGAGTTACAGAGTGACTATAATGAGCGTGTACGTCCCCTATCAGAGGGTGGGCAAGCTGCCCCTAATTTAGAACTTTAAAATGCAGCAGAACTGCTACAATGCCCATTGCATTGGCTGAGTAACACTCCTAGCCTGGAAAAAGAGGTTATAGATGCAAGGTTAGGGTGGAGCAAAATATTGGAATGGTTACTGGGAGAAAATATTGGACATTTTTCAGGGAATGCACTCATATAAATGGGACAGTGGTATTGGAAGACATATGTCCAAGTTAAGTCTATGCCATCCCGTTATATATCTGAATTGCCCTAGCTGTGAACAAAGGCCTCATGGAGCCCGAGGGGATTTTAAAATCTTGGGCTCCATGAAGCCTTTGTTTTATTTATTAGAACATTCTAGGGGTCATTATGACCCTGGCGGAAGGCGGAGAAGCGGCGGTAAGACCGCCAACAGACTGGCGGTCTTTTTTTTTGTATTATGACCATGGCGGTTACCGCCATGGTCATCCGCTGGTTCTCCGTCCGCCCGCCGTGCTGGAGACCTGGGTCTCCAGCCCGGCGGCCGTCACTATACCGCTGCTGGTATTTTGACCCGGCTCACCGCCGTGGATTTCCTGAGGTTGGAACCTCCATGAAATCCATGGCGGTAACCACTATCAGTGCCAGGGAATTCCTTCCCTGGCACTGATAGGGGTCTCCCCCACCCTGACTCCCTCCCCTACACCACCCCACCCCTGCCACCCCCCAAAGGTGGCAGGGCCCCCCTCCCCACCCGACCCCCAACATCACAGAAACTCACACACAAGACATGCACGCAGGCACCACCAACACACACATGCACACACACCGACATACATGCCTGCATCCACACACAGAGTCAGACACGCACACCCACATACAAACATACATGCACACATCCATACAGACATACCCACAGACATACACGCACTCATTCCCAAAACACGCAACACCCCCGCAAGCATACACGCACTCAAACACCCCCTCTACATACACAGACGCACACCCCCATGCACCCACACAACACCACCCACCCCCTCCCCTAACGGACGATCAACTTACCTTGTCCGTCGATCCTCCGGGAGGGGACAGGAGCCATGGGGGCAGCTCCGCCAACACCACACCACCAACAGAACACCACCACGGCGAATCACAGGACGTGATTCGCTGGGCGGTGTTCTGTTGGCGTGGAGGTGGAGCAACCTCCACTTCCCCGCCTCCCACCAGTATGGCTGTTGGCGGCTCCCCATCCGTAAAAGGACGGAGAGCTGCCAACGGTCATAATAGGCAGAGCAGCAAACCGCCACCACTGGTGGTCTTCCGCACGGCGGTCCCTCGGCGGTCTTGTAAAAAGACCACTGAGGTTGTAATGACCACCTCTTTACCTCTAGTGAAGAAATGTTCTAATAGCCTTATAGCCCTTCGTTGCTGGGCTATACCACCCATTAATGTCCCGCTCCCTTGTTAAAGGCCATTGCCTTCAGCTCGGCCCTTTAATGATGGGGCAGGCCTTTATTGGCCAGCATAGCTCACTACCACTTGCGGCTCTAAGGCTATATTAGACTGACTTCCTCACACCAGCACTTCTTGAAGCAATCCATGCATGAATGGAGGATGGGAAAGATTTTTACTATTACAAGGGAGCTTGACAGCTGGCATCTCAGCCATAGATAATGTGAACATGTTTGTATGCCTGTTAAGAGAAAAATGGCAGAAAGAGATTCACAATCAACACAACATTACTCAATGTCTTCAAAGACATTGACTTAGTTCACAGTAGTCCATTGTTGGAGAATCTAGGGCAGACTGGTATGAACTTACATTTGGGTTGTGTGATCACAGATTCCCATGGAAAGTCTAAGAAATGTTTGGCAAAACATGCCAGAAATGCAACCTATTTCAGATTGGTTGAAGAATATAATTGGGGTACTAGTCTATTTATTAGACCTTGCAAGAGTCCACATAAGATGCCCAAACCGAAAAGGTATCATATAGCTGTATTGCTGCATTTAACCAATTTAATGGTACCAGACAGAAGTGAAACTGGTCATCAAATGCTCTTGGCCTTTATAATCATATGTTGAAGCTCATTTGATATTAGTAGAAAATCAAGAATAAAGGGCCAGATGTAGGTAAGTTTGGGTTTGCGACTCGCAAATTGCGAGTCGCAACCCATATGCAGGATGGTGTCCCTGACACCATCTGCGAATCACAAGGGGGTCGCAAAGACCCACCTCATTAATATTAATGAGGTGGGTCGCAATTTGCGACCCCCTTGCGACTCGCTGCACTCACAGGGATGGTGGCCTGCTGGAGACAGCAGACCACCATGTCTGTGACTGCTTTTTTTAATAAAGCTGTTCTTTTTTTTTTGTATTGCAGCCCGTTTTCTTTAAAGGAAAATGAGTTGCAATACACTCGAGAAAATGAAACTTTTTTGTTTCATTTTTTCAGAGTAGGCAGTGGTCCATAGGACCACTGCCTTCTCTGAAAACATATTTTCAGAGCCATTCACAAAGGGGAAGGGGTCCCATGGGGACCCCTTCCCTTTTGCGAATGGGTTAGCACCCATTTGTAATGGGTGCTGACTGTGAATTGCTTTGCGACCGCGTTCGCGGTCACAAAGCAATTCTGCATCGCGATGCGAATCGCAAATAGGAAGGGGAACATCCCTTCCTATTTGCGAGTCGAATTCCCATTTTGGAGTCGGTAACCGGGTTACCAACTAGCAAAATGAGAATGAGCATTGCGATGCACGTTTTGCATGGCGCAAACAGTTAAATTTGCTGTTTGCACCATGCAAAACGCTATGTACATCTGGCCCAAAGTTATTTTTGGACCCATAGTCAAGACAATTCTCAAAAGGCAAATTCTACATTGGAGCAATGACACTAAAAATTTAAACAGGTTTTCATCTGAAGGTAAAAAATATCAGAGAAAGCGGACTGGAAACAAAAATCAGCACAATTAGCAAAAAAAGCAGAAACAGCTTCCTGTGGCAAATTGAGATTTTTCAAGAGATGCACAGATAGGAGGCTGACTATTTGGGACACCATCTTCCAAGTAAAAGCAAGTGTAATCACGTTATGTGGTGGAAAGAACTGAGGTTGGGCAACCACCCTATAGAAAATGCAGTTGGTATACCAAATGGCCTTACAAAATGACAAGCAGAGCTATTCAGGCTTCTAGGAGCAGAGTACGGCTCCATACCAAGATTATTTTTAACATATGGAGTTGGGTGGGGTTTGGGCAAGTTAAAGAAGATCTTGGGAGTAGGTGGCAATGGGTGGCAGTAGGGCAGATATTTACTTCTCAATTAGTGGTGGAAGGTGTGGCGCGGGGAAGGGTAGCATAGGGTACAAGAAGTGAGGTGAGTGGAATGAGGCCAGGATTTTTTTTATTTAACATTTGGAGAGTAGTTCCTGTTATGTATGGCTCCACATTACTCCTCTGCTCCTTAATACTTGTCAAAAGTAGGGGCAGATTATTTGGGAGCCATATATAACATAAATTATAGATGACTGAAATCTAAATAAGGGGGATCTTTGTCAGCTGTGGGTTTTGAGTTACATCATAGTCACCCGAGAATTGTTTTGTCCCTGCTGCAGTTCCCTCAAGCGGATTTGAACATGCACTATGAAGCTGCCCACCCTTAACCCCATATTAGCGATCTATAGTAGATGCTTTACAAACACACAATATCGAGGATTAGGCACCTGGAAAACCAGCCATGTGGGGGCACATTTAAGAGCAGTTTGCACCATGCATGCACCACACAACATGGTACATGCATGGCACAAACCACTAAGTCATATTTTTGAAACCACGCAAAGCCACCAGCTTTGCGTGGCTTCAAAAATATGGAGTAAGGCAAGGCGGCACAAATCACTGTGTTGCCTCACTCTGTGCAAGGGAGGTGTTCTATGGGTATTGCAGGGGTGTTCCAATGCAACTCTCATGGTTTTTGATGCATTTCCAGATTTACCAAACCTGATAAATATGGAAATGCACCATATAGATATGACTCCCCAGGAGAGGCATAGTGAGGAGAAATATCTTAACTTCTCTTTGGTTTTTTTCTCTTTCTATGTGTGCTGAATTCTGCATTCTTCAGCACACACTGGAAGAGGAAAAAGCCTCTCAGGATTGTTTTTGTGCTGAAAGATGTCCCTTCCTGCACAAAACAATCCTGCCTGCAACCTGGCTCCTCTGCACCATAGTACAAGGGTACCTGTGTTGGCACTAGGCTCCCAAAAGGCAACAGCACAAGGGAAAAAGGCAGGGATTTGAATAAATTGGATATTGGATAAATACAGCACATTTAGCCCCTTTACTATTGACGCAGTGCAGCTCAGCAAGGTGACTTGCTGCACTGCCCTGCGCCTCAAAACCAATAAAATGGGCATGGGTCTCTTTAAGTGTTCGAAAAAAGATCAGGTAGGAGCTCAATTTGTTGATCTAGCTCTTTTGATTACTAAACACAGTCTCACCCTTAAATGGAGGGCAGCAGCTCTGCCTTCTCTGGCATAATGGTGGCATTGCCTGATCTGCTGACTGAGATGGGCTATGGCGAGAAGCAAGGGGTCTTTGTTTGCGCCCTTTTTCCATGGCAAGGGACACCACCCTATTTCAACTCCAAGTAGCAGGCAAAAACGATTTACAACCCTTCCTCATTTATACCCTGCTATGCTTCACATTTTATGATATCTGGATCAAACACACCAGTTATTGATAACGACACATAGAACAAAATATGTGCACCAGTCACACTTCTTAATGTTTAACTGATGTGTTGTAAATCGTGCCTGCTACCCGACACAATAAGTGTTTGATTGGTCATTGGACAGTATTCATGTTAATGTTAACAAAATCAATCAATAAAATATATATTAAAAAAATTATAGCCCTCTTCAGCTATTCTCTCTTCTACTTCACGTCACTTAGAAGGGTGCTATGAAAAGCATTCCTGTTATTCACAGTTACCCATCTATAATTCTATATATTGCTATAAAGGACAAATGTTGAGTTATCTCTCATGACCTACATGTTGCCCCAACTGTCAGCAGTAAGCTCTTATCTCACTGTGCTATCTTATCTTACTGAGCTATTTTGCCAGATTTTCGTGTGTTAAGTATTGATTGAAAAGTGATGGATAGGGGGTTGGGGAAGGTGAATGGTGTATTGTTGGAGATGATTTTGGAGACTGGCAGTATTATATAGAGGTTACATTTTTTGCTGGCTTGGAAAGACCTATTTTCGAAATCGGACCTTATAGGAGAACACCGAGCGAGGAGTGGGTACTTTGTGGAATAGTGATGAATGGTAAGCGAGTTATAGAATTATCCTGCGATGTGGAGAGTTAAGAGAGATGGTGAGTGATAAGTAAGCCGTGTCATTGACACGTCGTTGTGGGGGCAATGACATAATGGTAGTTGTGACAGAAAATGAGAAAGTAAGAAAGCAGAGCAGAAGTGGCATTTGGACTTGCTAAGGGCCTCTGAGAAAGACGAAAGTTCTAGAGAGAGAATCAGGCTTGAAATTGCCCACAGGCTCAGCTAACGTCCTTATCTGCTTTCTATGTTAGACTTTAAATAGATTGTATGAGGCTGAATTAAAGTCTGTTATATCATCCTACATGTATAACTCATCCAATACATCACCTACCATTACATTGTCTGGTAAGTATAATATTATTAGTATTATAATTAACTTTCCATCCTATACCTAACTCTGTCAACCACTGTATTCATTTACCATACTTACATACAGTTATATTTGTTACGTCAATGCAGTGGATATGGCATCATTTTCATGTAATATAATGCATGCAGTTGTGGTACACCTTTAAATGATAATTTCCTAGGGTGGCTGGATTTTGGGGTACCTGTTCATATTGTGTTCACTGTTCTGCCAAATTAAATGATGTATAAACGGAGGTGAGTGTTTTGAAGGATTTTTCAGAAGTGAGCTTTATAAATGCTTTATAAATGTTTATATATAGTTAAACTACTACTGCTGTATGATGGTAGTTTGTTGATAATGAACTGCTTAATGATGTGTGATCTAGAAAGAAACACCCCATGTCTGATGTGAGGTCGGCCACTACCCTTTCACCCTTCCAGAAGGATTGTAGCTCATCGGTAGACATTAAAAAGCAGGTGAAAGGGTTTAGCATCAGACAAGCTCGGTGTAGCCACTATTCCTGAGAACTATGGACTAAGCACCTAGATGTCAGCGAGTTCATAATGCACTCTAAGAGAAAATATACTATTAACTCTTTTATGTGCTTGCTTTTATGCTAAATTGTATTGTATTGTATTGTAATCGTATTTATATAGCGCTTACTACCCCTGACGAGGCGTCGAAGCGCTTTTCGATGAGTAGCACGCTACTCCGGAACCCAACAAGAATTAGTGATGGATTAGTATCTTTTAATAATGAGTACAGTTTTAGTATTATTATGAGTTCATTTGAGCCGCGGATATGAGAGTTTGTTAGTTAGATTGACTGGAGGAATGGAGGGGTGGAGGAGGAAAGAAATCCAGAAGTGTTAATTGGGAGTATATCCTTCATTTACTCAATCCAAAGGCTTGGGATGAATAAAGGGGGGCGGAGGGGGAAGAGTATGTGGAAGGGTTAGGGAGAGCATAGTAGCAGGGTGAGATGAATGCAGGAGAATTTAGTAGGGTTGTGTGGGAGGTCACAGAGGTAGAGTGAGGTTTGGTGAGTTAGATGTGGAGGTGGAGGGAAGAGCTTAGGCAGAGATATTTAGGAGATGAAAGTGGTTGAAGGGATTTGGGATGAGTCAGAGTGAGTATGGAGGATAGTTTGATAGAGACATGACATAAGAGTGATGAGTAGATAAGTGTGATAAAAATGAGAGCAGAAATTCATAGATATCTAGTATAACAACCCAAAAACCAGGAGCCATGCAATGATCCACAAACATGCCAAGCACAGAAACAACATATACACATACATACACATATATATATATATATATTTATACACACACACATGAATACACACACATATGCACATACAATACATAATTAGAATCATGGGTAAAAAAAATACTTAGTCAGACAGGTTTAAAAGAGTGTGTGTGTATTTTATTGTTATGACAGTAGCAATACATATTTTCCAAAGAAACTATAAATAAGTAGAAATACATATTTTCCAAAGAAACTATAAATAAATAGAAATATACATAAAATCTGAAAACAAATATTTATCCACATAGGCATATGCAGTTCATAGTTGTTTGAAAAAGGTGGTTATGAAGGAAAGAGCCAACTCTTGAGTAGTTTTCTGAAAACAAGAAAGTTATCTGTGGCTATTATAGTTGGGGGTAATGAATTCCATAGTTTGGCTGCTTGGACGGAGAAGGATGTACCACCTACAGTCTTTTTCTTGTATGGTGGTAATCTAAGGCGGGGTGCCAGTCTTGATCGGAGGGTTCTTTGTTGGATGTATTTGGTAATTTTCTTTCTGATAAAAAGCGGTCCTGTTCCATGTATAGCTTTGTGGGTGATACAAAGCAGCTTGAAAGTGCATCTTCTGGCAACGGGTAACCAGTGTAGTGCTCTCAAGGCAGGGGAGATGTGGGCTTGCGGCTTTATATGTAATAGTAGCCTGGCTGTGGAATTCTGGATACGTTGTAGTTTTTTCATAACAGATAGAGATGATCCATGGTAGAGGCTATTGGCATAATCCATTTTGGATAATACAAGTGAGATAGTAGCTTGCTCCTTGTGTGGAAATCCGAGGTGGGGGAAGATGCGTCGTAAAGTCTTTAAGGTGATGAAGCTTGTGCGTGCTAATTTGTCTACTTGGGCATTCATAGTTAGCTTGGAATCCATGGTGATTCCTAGGTTTTTAACTTCCTTGGATAATTGAGGAGGTGGTCCGAGATCGTCAGGCCAGACGCACAGAGGGTCATAATTTTTCCAGTCACCACATATGAGTATTTCTGTTTTGGAGGTATTTAGTTTGAGATGGCTCCAGGTCATCCACTGATCAACGGCTCTGAGGCAACTGAAGATTTGTGAGTTTTCAATGTTTTTGGGGTCTTCTAATTGAAGTAGTATTTGTGTGTCATCTGCATAGTTGTAGCATGTGAGACGGAAATCATTGATCAGTTCTGGTAAAGATGTCATGTAGATGTTAAAAAGCAAAGGTGAGATGATTGATCCTTGGGGGACCCCTGTTTTTGTGAGGTAGGGTTCGGATGAGAAGGGGGGTGAGTGGATGATATTCGCTCTTTTTTGGAGATAGGAAGTAATCCAGTCGAGAGCAATCCCTTGTATGCCGGCTTCGTGGAGTGGTGGAGTGGTGGCATCGCAAAACCACCATAGAAAATACTACTATTAATAGTAATAATAATAACAATGAAGATGATGGTAATAATAATATAATAGTAATAATAATAACAACAATAAGAACAAGAACAAGAACAACAACAACAATACAACTAATAATAATAATAATAATAATAGTGATGATAAATACAATAATATACATACATAAAGCTAAACGCCAAACAACCCACTTCTTCCTCAGACCCTCTGAAAACAAAGCAACTGTTTTAGGGAAGTCCTTTTTTGGATTGTAATTAAGGATCTTGTTTAGAGATTTACGCTAACTGGAAAACATTGGGTGTCCCTTCATCCCACCTCTGTGTTCTGCCACTCAATTATGTGGGGTTCCTGATAGTGAAACTGACTTTGACTTTGTGAGTGGGGCTGCGATAGAAAGGCTCTGCCCCTGACAGGAATCATGTTAATGGACCACCTAATAAGTGTGTCACTCCCACTGGTAGACTTCCTCCCCTTCCTGTCCACTGACACTATGGGGCATATTCAGTGCTTAATTTGTAAATAAAGAGGTGCTGGTACTGAAAGCCCTTCTCTTAAACACGAGACTGCTGTAATTAAATCTGCCAGCACTGAATACTGAGGCAGCGTAATCCTGAAGCCATCTCAGGCCTCTTCAATCCATTTACAGCCACCCCTGCCCCTTCAGCTCATCCTGCAACTTTCTACTTTCTCCCTTTATGACGCTTTTTAGTTTTGTCTTCTTCCGTCTTTATCATATGTGTCTTTTGCTCGCAGCAAATGCTTGAGGCATAAGACTAAGCCCCGGCCCTCACAAATAAGTGCTGGTGCTCAGCACCGGAAACAACAAGCACAAATTAAGCAATGGGCATATTTATACTTTTTGATGCAAAACTGCACAAACACAGTTTTGCATAAAAAAGTTTAGCACCGGCTTGCACCATTCCTGAGCGCCAGCCGGGTGCCATATTTATGGAATGGCGCAAGCCGGTGGAAAGGGTGAGCTAGCGTAAAAAAAAATTACATTAGCCGGGTGGGGGTGGCGGTATGGGAGAAGGGGGTTTTGCACCAAAAAATAATGTTAGGCTGGTTAAAGGCAAAATAAATGCCTCTAACTAGCCTAGCATTATTTTCTGACGCAAAACCATCCATGCCTCATGACTCATGTCTTAGAAAAGGCAGGAGTCATGCCGACCACCCCAATGGCCAGCACACGGGGCCAGTGTCCCCTGGGCATTGCCATTGCACCCTGTGCAATACAGGGGGCCCAAGTTGGGCCCCCAATGGCACTTTCATTTGAAAATAAAATATTTACCTATACTTACCTGGGATGGGGTCCCCATCCTCTGGTGTCCCTCTGGTGTGGGTGGGGTGTTCCTGGGGCTTGAGGAGGGCACCTGTGGACCCATTCCATGGTGTTCAACCATTGAAATGGGTCCACAGGTCCCCTAACGCCTGGTCTGACCCAGGCGTTAAATAATGGTGCAAAGCAAGCTTTGCACCATTATTTAGCCACTCCTCCCACCTGTGCGTCATTTTGGCACGGGGATAAATATGGGGCTATGGGGTTAGCACCATTTTTTATATGGGAACACCTACCTTGCATCTCATTGAAGCAAGGTAGGTTCACGCATCTGAAAAATGGTGCAAAATCCAATATTTTGATGTTAGATGTGTCTAATATCTAAATATAAATATGGAGTTAGTTTTACGCCAAATTTGCATTAAAACAATGATGCAAATTTGGCACAAATTGAGTATAAATAGGCCCCTTTGTAGGTCCTGGACAGAAAACACGTTTAAATGATATTGCATAATGTGATTGAACTTCTACTGCTTGTGGGGCATTAGTTATGTGAATCTTAGAGATGGGTCCCGAATTTGTGGGTCTACAACAGGGGTCTTCAAACTGTGGGGTGAGCCCCCCCCAGGGGTCCTCAAGTGATACCAGGGGGGGGGAGCCAGGCTCTGGCCAAAAGAAGCATTAGACAAATAACATTGTTTTGTTTTAGGCAGAAACATGTTACTAAACTAATAAATAGGTAACATTACTTATCTGCAATGTTTAAATACGTCTAGACATATTTAAACATTGCCATCTTTATAAAATAATTGGGAAGAATTCTGAGAGGGGGCCCAATGATTTTTATTTTTCAACTGGGGGAGCACGGCATTAAAAAGTTTGGAGACCACTGGTCTACAACATGAATCACACAGGTGGTGGAGCTAACACTCCCAGACCGGTTTTGTCCTATGCCCTAAGATTTTCTTTTACATTCCCAACTGGAGGAAACATAGCATGACAGCTTGGTCTTTACCATTCATATTAGTACAGGACTGAGACTGATTTGCATATGAGTGGTTTCTATCTGGACTGGAACAGTGAGTGAAAAATGATATTCTGTGATTGCCAATGGCTGACATTAATTCAAGCATTCCTTCCATCATTTTATTGTTTGCTTTGACAAATAAGTTGACAACTACAACTATAAAGTTGTAATTGGTAAGCGAAATGTTACCTAATGCATGGGCAATAAGGCTCTGTGGCCAGCTGTTCACATCAGTCTGTGATGTCTGCTGCGTTATTCAATCATCAACAGCTCCTGTTCCCCAACCACTAAAAGCCACAGGACTCCATTGTAATCCAAGCCTCCTGCATGATAGAGCTAATGTGCTTGTTGGCCGATGGAGGTGGCAAACGTGCTGTGCACTTCACTTGCAGTGTGTGGCTGTGGAGGAAGGTTGTGTACTTTAAAATGCAAGTCCGTCCTTCACCTCCACGTCTTTGAACAATACAGAGGCAAGCAGGGTTTCTCTCCCCTTGAACTGCCAGGCGGGTTGGGCCTTTGAA
Source organism: Pleurodeles waltl (assembly GCF_031143425.1). Taxonomy (NCBI): domain Eukaryota; kingdom Metazoa; phylum Chordata; class Amphibia; order Caudata; family Salamandridae; genus Pleurodeles; species Pleurodeles waltl. The sequence goes on from NC_090450.1 coordinate 442,347,095, forward strand.
GCCAGCACTGGGGACTGAACGGTGAAGCCACAGGGCTCAGCACATTCCCTTCCCACTGTACGGATAGAAATATGGCCCTCAGTCATTCCGCCTCCATTGTGATGCTGTGTACAGCCAGAAGGAAACAAAGGACCCGATGAAACAAAAGGAAGCCATAAAAAACCTTCATTGTAACGTCGGTGACTTCAAAGAAGAAAAACATACTTTTTGTTCAGCAGAGGCTTACAATTAGGATATTCCCACAGCTCTTCCCGCACAGATCTGAGGGCAGATCCAATTAGCCGTGTTTAGTACGCAAATCCAGCGATTTATGTTTTATAGTTCTCGCTGTCTTGGGGCTTTGAAACTCCTGAAAAGAGAAAAAAGATGTTACATAAGTAATGCACATTTTTTTAAGTTTTGCAGTTATTAACTGTTGACAAAAGTATTCCATAAAGTGATGCACACCGTGCCTTTTTGTGCCATCCGAATCAGTCTGTCCCAGAGGAACTTTGTTTGCTCCGCAGTGACTTCTGTTTTATTCCTGAATTTCATATTTGCTTCGTTCGATATCCTTACATCTTTTCTTGGCTCAATATCACCTTTGAGCTTTTTATGACTGTGCCTTTGCCTCTCAGTTGCACACGTGTCTGATATACTCGCTGGTGTTAACCATCATGTCTTACCTGTGGACGTGGTCCAATCCCTTGACATTGTCATTCTCTTGCTATTGCACGTTTGCCCAGAAACCCTAGAGTTAAACCGGAAGAGTCCTGCACCCTGCCCACTGTAGCTTGCCCATAGGAGCCTCACAATTTTCGTCTGTCCACTTCAATCACCTGGCATTAACAAGTGGGAGCCTACCTTTGCGAAGCAGCACAGCATCCTATGGTGAGGTTCAGACAGAGTGCTTCCTGGAAGCCTAAACCACACCGTACTCTAGATGTAAAGTGTCAAAGACGGGTGTAGCTATCATGTGCTGCAGCTGCAACACAGGGCTGCTGGGGCCCACAGCACTAGGAGCCTACCTTGGGGCCAGGGGCTAGGGGCACCTAGGGATAGACCTAGCTAGGAGCCTAGCTGTTATGTACCACACAACCAGGTCAGTTGGTGGGGCCCCTTTCCCCTTCCTTGCATTGGATAGCATGGCACCTTTGCTATGCCTTTGGTGCCTATCGTCCATTCCCTCAGCCTCCCATAGAGGGCTTCTCTCTCAAAAACTGTCATCCATGTGTTCCCATAAGCCTGACCTCCAAATGAGATGATATGGTTTTCAGCCAGCAATTCATTACCTGTTCCTCTTTCCCACACTTTGTTGCTTTACTCTGAGCCAGCTCTGCAAATGTTAGATTAAAGAGGCAGGGAGGGTGTGTCTGTCCCTCTACCTTTCTCAAGCAGAATTCTGGGAACATGTTAATACTGAGAAAAGACTAACATTGGGAAAGGAAATATACTGCATTGAAGCATGCAGTCAATCGCTGTCATAGATCCATGTAGGCAACGCATAACCTACAGACAACCGTCAAGGTTAGAAGCATCACATATTGAAAAGACAAAGGCAAGGGGAAGAAAGACAGAATTGTAAGGTTAATAGGTATAAAATGGTCCTACGTTCACATAGCATTATAGGGCAAGCTAGGCCATTTGTTTTAATCTGGAGCCCTCTTATGGCCTCTTGTTGTGGAGACGTAAAGCGGCTGTTTACAGGAGCTTTAATGTAGAGCAAGCATTGCCTCATGGTCTAAGACACTGAACACTGAACATTTATCAAGAACTGTATATTATATTGTGCTATACTAAACATGCACAAAACATATACCATGCAATTTTGTCACGAGAGCTTTGACATTTTGTGTTTTTTTACTTTGTCACCACAAAGGAAGTCAATAACCGTCTTTCCACTACTTTCTAGATCTTGGGATCCTACCGCTATACCTATCAGAACCCTTCATGAATGTTTGTGTACCTTTCTATACATTCAAAATCCTGCATACCCTATTTGTTCACTCCATCGAAGTGATGTGCATACTGACTTTCTGTGGCAACAAAGTCTAACATTTACTGACGTCTTCTCACAAAGATAACTCTTTATAGCCTGCTTTTCTTCTTTTAGTGCCACTGAAATCTCATGTCTATGTGTCCTATTTCCTGCTCAGGCTATTCCTGTGTTGAATGTTCAGTAGATAGAAAGCACATAAAGTAAGTGCCAATGACAGCTCTCTGGAATGGAGTGTAAGTTCTTGAGAGTATCCTTTAAGTTTTTCTTAAAGGGATATTGACCACCTGCCATTTATTTGCTTTTGTGAAGACATTGTATCTTGTAAGTAGATCATCAATCGACAAAGGGTCAGGGTAGGTTATTCAGGACAAGGGAGATGTGGTCTTGTAGGTTTAAATGAGAAGGTTGTCTTGCTGCTGCCTTCTGTACTCCTTGATAGCATCTCATGAAAAGTGTTTCTTCTTAATATCTTCATCTTAATAGTTAATTAATTATATGTATTATTATATTATTAGTTAAAATATATGTTTTAATATATTTATTGAAATGCATGTTAGAGTTTGTTATTATATATATTTAGTTAGGTTTTATATTTAGGACTGGGAGCAATAATTATGAACCCTGCAACTTCCAACATTTTCCATGTTGTTTCTCTGGAGTGGGTATATTAAATATAACCCCTTCAAAGTCCAACACTTTCACTACTGTCGCTCTAGTTGGAGTAGTAATAGTACATCTGACATCTCAAAGTTCAACACTTTCCCTACTATTGCTTCAGTTATAGTGGTAATAGTAAGTCTGACCCTCTAAGCTCACTCTTCCTACTCTTGCTTATGTTGCAGTCAGAATTGTAAATCTGACAGTTCCGAAGTCCAACACTTGCACAGGATGGAGTGAGAAAAATAAATCTGACCATTCCAAAGTCAAAAAACGTTCTTACTGTTGCTTAGATCAAATGGGTCAGATCTATTCCCACTCAAAAGACCATTACTTTCCCCACTGTTGATTTGGTTGAAAGAGAACAAGTTAATCTGGCCCTTCCAAAGTCCAACACTTTCCATGCAGTTGCTTAATCTGCGAACCTCAGAATTTGCAAACCCGAAAGAGGTAATAGAAACAAACCCTCAACCAATCAAATTTGTTTCTTTTTAGGCCTCAGCTGAGAGAGTGCATGCACTGTCACTTGCAAGACATTTTGTTAGCTTACAGGGGACTCAGAGCCTGGCCATTTCTTACCATTGGTTAGCTACGTCATCAGTCTCAGTTCCTTGCTTCTATTTGGTCAGCACTTGCCAGCTTCACTTTCTCTTCGTGTGTTTGTCCCTCCCCAGGAGCATGGCCCAAGTACAACTTCCTTTTGATGTCCAGTGTTCTTTCACTGCTTGCATGCTTTCGACGTACTATTTTTTATTTTAGTTGTAGCGCTGCATCAGAGTGCATGTGTTTGCAGGTTTTCTGACCTGCACCTCTCCTGCTCCAAGTTGTTGCTGCTCTATCTTTGCTTGCTCTATAATTTATTGCCCCATTGTCATTGTTGCCCCATTGTTGCTGCCATGTCCTTGTTGCCCTGTTGTTGACTCCCCATGTTGTTGATGCACTGTCATTGCTTCCCCATTGTTTTTGCTGCATCCTGCCCCCTTTTGCATTGTTGCTTGCACCGTAATTCCCACCCACCTGCTGTGATGCTTGCACCACCCCCTGCGTTCTTGCTTACCCTCCTACTTTGCCCACTCGTGCATTCTTGCTTGCCCAATCCTCTTCCACCATTTTGCTCCTCCTGTTCCCGCTGGCCAGGAAAAACAAGCATTGGCAAAGCCAACAGATCTTCCATCTGTGAGATCTTCCTGGCTTTGGCACTGTTTTGTTAGCCATGTTGAATAGCGGCGCGGCTGAAGCATGGGTGAAAGTAAAAAAAAGCGCTATGACGATGCCATTGTGGATGGCGTCATAGGGATTTTATTTATATTTATCCATGCTGCACAGAAGCTGCTCTGCTGTACAATATGGTTAATAAAAAACATTGACAAGAGATCTTGTATAGGCCAGACCTATTGACTTTGTCAATGCTTGCTTAAAATGGGATCTACCAATTGTGGACAAGGACAATTCCCTGACTAAAGGTCCAGATGTCTCTAACTTTTACATCCTTTCAAGGCCATCTGACACCTTTTGTAATTCGTAAACTACTAGTTAGGTTTGACCTAAACCAAGAACGTTCCTGATTACAGAACTACCTTCCCGGCAAAAGTTGGGTGTTATTTATTCAGCGGTTTTTCTGTAGTGGACAGCAAAGATGCTTATACGAGGTAAAAATGTCTTTTTTTTTTTACTCCCACACCTTTGCTACAACACACAAACTTTGCTATGCAGAATCCAAATTGGATACGCTTTTTTGGAAGGTTTCGGGCACACTTTTCAATGGAAAAAAATGGACGTAAGCATAGGTTCAGAGTCACTATTGCTGACTCTGTGATACATGTAGTTATTTATTTAGCATTTTGTAGAGCTCTTCATATCACCTCAGTCACTTCGCAGCGCTAGCATTTTTTTAAAACAGTATAGACAAAAATGACGGAAAGGGATGAGTTCAGCTGATTGTGACAACTGGTACTTTAGTAGGTCTGTGTTGGACTTCCTTTTTCAATGTCTCCATGAGGTCAGGGAGGAGGTGGAAGGGCTTGCCTGTTTGTTGAGTGATGTTCACTGCCCCTAAATATGCCCGGGGTCAACTAGTGACTGGCACAACTGCGCAGCATGTGAGCTTAGTTATTAAGGAAGTGGGACAGGCAGACCTGCTGTGTCTTTGATGGGTCACCCTGGGTGATCTCGAGAGGGCGCGATCAGCGATTTATTACTGGCAGCTTCCCTGACAGGGCGCCGGGGAGCAGGTGTTGCAGGCCCGCCGGGGATGAGACGAGAAGCAGCTTGTTTTCTTTGGAAGATATTTCAGGTTACTGACCTTTATGAGACACATGAAATTATCATCTAACCTTAAAAAAGTGTTTGTGCTGCTCTCTCCCCTTTAACCAATTGCGTCACCTGGGCGCCAAAAGTTGCTGATCTGAGGACATCAATTGGTGAAAGGTACGGGGAAAAACATAGGCTGCGCTAGACCCTTCAAGGGCTATTTATTCGGCTTCTGTTTCCACCTAAGTTGAAAAGGAAGTCCCAGAATGGCTAGTGATGCACAACTTGACAAAGGTGCTACCGCTGAATTTCCTTGCAAGCTGCAGATCGCGTTTGAGTAGGAAAATTGTTTCAGCATACCAACCTTAAACTGCTTTAAAATAATTAAGTTAAAACAGTATTTGTTATTAGCACTTCAATACTTGAATAAGTTAAATGCAGCCATTTGTAGCTTGAGCTCAACGTTTTGACCAAAAAGTAAAACTGCTTTGACTGTCCTCCGCTGACCGGTACAGATCTTGATGTAATAGCATATAAAAGTCAACTGACTGTAGTTACCTTCAGTAGAGGGGAGCACAATGCTCCTGACAACTGCATTGGCTCTCACACATACCCTGCACCTCTTCTGTCTTCCCCATTTCGATTCAGCTTCTGTAGCGCCTGTAATGTTTAACCCTCCGTGCCCCAGGAGGCCCTTTAATGTCAAACACAACCAAATCTACAGTGAGGCCGGAGAGATGGGGCAGCCAGACTCAGCCGAGGCCTCATCCTACCACGCCTGAAGATGAGGTCATTTGACCTATCGGGGATTGTTGCTCACGGGGAAGATCAGAGCCTGAGTAAGGAGTGGGGCAACTGGCATCAACTGCTCCCAATCCCAGTCTACTCCTGCTCCAGAATCGACAAAAGATGGGCACAGGTATTTGGCCAGGAAACCTTTCGATGCCATCAGGGCATCCACGCTCTGCCAGCCACAGGGCTGACCGTGGAGAAAGAGTTTTTTGTATTTATTGACTGTGAGCAGGTCAGGGAGAAATTCTGGCATCTTGCAGTCCTCGGGGGACAGGTCAGGGGGGATTGTTCAGATAATTTTGCTGATAGCCTGGGATGAGCACAAACTAGTGTCAAACTCAAGCTCTCGCTTGTGGAGAATGAAGGGAGACAAGGTACTGCGCCTCAATATCTTATGGAGATTATGATATGTAGCATGAAGGCATGAGGAGGGTATAAAACTACTTTAATGCTTTACTTCTCCTTCACTGTGGTTGGAGCAATCCATCCAATGGGCAGCTGACACAAACACATCAAGAGATGCTTGTTATAATTCATCTTGGTACAGTGTCAGGTGATGGAGGATTTGGCACCTTAGGCACAAGCAATGTACGTGCGCTGAACATGTGAAACACAGTAGAAGATCACTGGGAGTCACAAAGGGTGCTATTCTATGGTTTAACAGGTGACATGAGAAACTCCTTAACAATACGGTATGCATTACTCGTGTGACTTACGTCTAATCCACCAACTTACTTTGCACATACCTTTACACATCATCCAAATGCATCTGCATATGTGAGTGCAGCCACACCAGGCTTCATCGTAGGCAGAGCCTAGCAGTGCTCAGCAAATTTTTAACTTCAACAATATAATTCACTTACATGCACACACTAGAATCACTTAATGCAAACACATGGACCAGACCACAAAAGTGTTACTTCTAAACCCGAAAGTGCTGCCTACATTATCAATGAGGTAAGGACTGCTTGAACAGTTGAAGGTCCTATGTTAATAGGGGTTATTCAGCCAGATTAGTTGAGAACTAGGCACAGGAAACAATGCAAGAAGGTACTTTTTGAATATCACTTTGTATCAATATCTAAATAAGGAGGACACACAGTAAGAAAGGTACAGGCTTCTAGAATGCTGGAGGCACGAATTACATAAGGAGTGCTTAGCTTCAATCGCCCCCTCTGGAATGAACAAGGACTCAATGAGATTTGGAACAAAATGGCCGCAATTCTATTCAAAGTAAATGGATATAAAAAAGATGAAGAACAATACTCATGAATTTGCACAATAATGTACAGAACAGAAAAGGTATGGAGCTAATTAACTCATCAATTCATATTTTGGGACCATATCACACTTTGGTGTGATATTTCAAGTATGACAAACATTTTCAGACATTTTCAACAGACTATTTCAGACATCTGCATCCATTGGTGGGCGGTCCTGGATAAACAAAAATCTTTTGTCTCTCTTTGTCTCCTGACGCTGGTCCCCCTACTCAGTGCACAGGGAAGTTAATACTTGAGAGTCAAAGCCATAAATATAACCCTGCCCTCAACACTATCCTTTAACCTGCAAATTATTGGCCACTATCTTTTTTAAGGGTTATGAGGGTGGGCTACAATCTGCTGGCAGGTAAAGATGAAACAAGCATTGGCATAAGCCAAGAGGTCGCATCTCTGTATTTAGCCATGCATTACTTTAAAGCTTTATCAGAAATAAACTGTGTTTGTGCATTCCTTCATACACTTGGCATTACACTGTAATGATCAGAACATCCCCTAGAGGGCATCACAATAAAAAGTAACCATATATTCAATCTCTAGAGAACATAGTGAATTACAAATGTTTAGGCCTAACAGGCCTGCTAGAATATTGCAAACAAAGCCTGTGGAACACAAACTACTCCCAGCTGTAAAGCAAAAGCTCCAGCCATGAGAGAGCTTAAGAAGACATTGAGTGGTGGGAGATGTTATGATTTTGGCATCTCCCATCCTAGTGTGGGGACCCAGTAGATGAACAAGAAGAGCACGTTGTGCTGAACATTTTGGTGGTGATCCCATTGTCCTAGAACCACCACAGGCTGAGTTATGGGCAAAAATATGTTGTTAAAGGAATGCTCCGCAAAGCATTATGGGACAAGTTTCCAGAATGCATGGGAATATTGTAGTAGCGGCTCTCCTGCTGTGCAGTGAGAGCCACTTTGAGGGTTTCCCTTGTGATTTTAAAGGCACCAGTTTTATATTTTTCAACTGCTAAACTTGGAAAGAATTTAGGACTGAGGCTGCAAATTTAACCTTTGCTCATGTAAAGCACTCCAATCTTCTGGTCGAGTTTGCATTATATAAATAAATAAAAAAGAATCCCCCTCCAGCTTGCAGCCTTTGCCGGGCACAGACACGCAAAAAAACCAGCAAGATGCCAGAGGAAGAAACAAGATACCGCCACCAGCGCACAGTGGAGAGGCAAAAGAAAAGAGTATTGCGCTGACAATAAGTTATATGGCCAATCATGTAATAATCCATGTAACAGGGTCAGTCTCCAAGGCGGTAACAAAACAGCCTCAAGGACGGACAGACCTAAAGCATATACCTAACAACCCAAAGGAATTTTGAAAGGCAGGGCACCCCTGTTCCGACCAACATCGCCGTTCTGGCACCATCTGTTTCGATCATGCTCCATCATGCAAAACACCATGGAGGCCACCCAGGTCTACCACGTGAGGGCACCTTTTTTAGGACCCTGTCAGAGCCCGTACATCGGGTCCCCGTACACCAGTAGATGTGCAAATTGAATCTCCTTTCATCACTCCCCAGAACAAAAGTTTCAACTTCACACCTCTCACACTAGTGGGTTGTCATCCTGGCAGTACACATGTTCCCAAGACCACCACTTTTCCTCCACAGAAAATCTTTATGACCAACATGCCTAGATCTAACTCTCATGGGGGGAGGGAAGGGGAAGACTCATTGATTAACAAAGTTACCCACTGGATTCGAAACAGTAGAGGATGTCACTCAGTAATTAGGAAAGATATTCTTAGGGCCAGACGGCACAGGTCTCTGAGCATTCTGTTTGACTACATTGACCTTCTCCTACACAACGGGCAGCTAGCCTATGACTTAGTAGCCCTAGATTAAAGAACCAACCCCCGGATGGGTCCACTGTACAGATCAAACTTGAGTCTGCCACCCTCCCAAGTGGCTTTAGATGATTCCACAGTCTGTTCCAAGATAGATTGACCAACAGAGCCCGAAGCGCAGGCTTCCTATGATAGACCTGATAGAGGCACAAGCTCTGACAATTATCTCCGTACCATCAGCCGCCCAGCGGACTTCTCCGATCAGAGAGATAGGATGGCCTCCACCGCTTCTCTCAATATCGTTGCACCAGCCACCCTAGATCTCCAGGTAAACCCGCTCCCATCGTCCAACCCCATGACCACCGGTTGGAAAGTAAAGATTGTCTCCTGGAATGTGACAGGTATCAAATCCAAATTCCCGTTGCCTCACTGGAACACCTCTATCGACCACCACAACATATGTATCTTTCAGGAGACCTGGCTAATCAAACCTGCCCACAAACCAGGCTGTGCAACCTACCACATACCCACTGTTCCCAGCAAGGTGGGCCATCCATCGGGGGGCCTCCTAGTATGGGTGGCAATCGCACTACAGTGCGTAGTGAAACTGATTCCCACCGATAGCCCTGATATTCTTGGTATTAGTCTCAAGGGAACAGGGTCCACTGTCAGCAACATTTTCAACATCTATGCCAGGGGGACAAGGGGGGACAACCACTCTGTCACCTTGCAGTCTCTAGAGACCCAATTGGGTGAAAGACCCTCCAAACACGCCCTCATTGTAGTACGGGACTTCAATACCACCTTTGAACCCCTCGGTCTGGACCACATGGGCGATTTCAGGGAAGATAACATATTGCACATACCTAGGCTGTAGCTCCCCCCATCAAGAAGTGGCACTCGGCCGCCCTGCAACTGAATACCATGAACCTCGACCAAGGCCTGAGGGCTGTAAATGGAAGAACCAAATCTGACAAGCATGCCGCCCACACGTTCACTGGCACACAGGGGAAGAGCCGCATCGATTATATACTGATGGACCTTAGATACTGGTACTTGGTAGATGACATGGTAGTCGGGACCCAATTGGACAGCGACCACAATCTACTCTGTCTTACTCTAGAGCCACCGTGGGGTAGGGCGCCCATTGCAACAACCACTGCCAAAGTTGCCAAGGTGGTCCAGGCTGAGAACAGCAGACGGCGAATTAGATGGAGCAAGGTGAACCTGCGAGACGACATTCTCTCTTCCATCTATTTAGACCTGACACATTGCATAGCATTGATACCCCCGATGGAAGAAGACATGGAAAACTGTTCCTCTCTAATCGAAGTACACACTGAGTTTTTCAAAAGATTGGAACAGCTACTATCTTTGCAGTTGCCCACAACACTGGTAGTGCTCCTCACTGTGAGGGAGATAACTGGTACAATCAAGACTGCCAGATGGTACAAACAAATGTAATCAGTGCAATCAAACTAAAGGATGTCGCCCGAGTTAGGACTCTGTGGAACCTCTACAAGCAGACGCAGAACAAGGCCAGGAAGGTATGGGGGGAGGAATAGATGGAGATTCTTGAAGGTTGCATGTGAACGCAGAGATTCCAGACCCTTTTGGCTTATGGTAAGAAAAAGAAACCAAAAGGGAGCCCCTTCAATTGGCAACAATATCCTGCCCTAAGACTAGTTCCAACACTTCAACTCTCTCTATAATGTTGAAAGCCAAATCGCAACCATCTCTGTCCTTTCACTTCCACCACAGCCGAATACCACCCACGGGGATGGTTTGTTCAACTTGGGAGTTATCCGAGATGCAATAAACAATGTAGTTCGACTGAAAGCCACTGGCCCTGATGGCAGTGCTGGTGACCTTTTTCTTCACAACACCGATAAATGGTCTGAGTACATCCTTCACTTACTCAATGCAATTGTTAGGGGAGCCCCCATTCCCGAGTCCTGGAGGTATGCCGAGGTAATACCCATTTACAACAAAGGTGATAGGTCCCTACCCGCCAACTATAGGCCCATAAGCCTCGTCGATACAGTACAAAAGGTATTTTGCCGTGCCCTACTATTGAAAATCCAAGATTGGATTTCTGAGAATGACATCCTATCCTCATTCCAGGCTGGCTTCAGGTCCAAACCAAGCATCATAGATCAGGTGTTTAGGTTTCTGCTTTTGTATTGGAAGGTTGTAGTAGTAGGGAAGGGGAGTCTCTACGTAGCCCTCCTAGACCTTAAATCTGCATTCGATCTGGTACCTAGAAGTAAACTCTGGGAGGTCCTTAATGAGATGGGTATGCCCCCAGGGCTCCTGACCACAACAATTCGACTACATGATGCCAACTATGCAAAAATACGCTGAGGGAACAAGGGCGATCTCACTGATCCGATCAAGGTAGTCAGGGGCATTCGGCAGGGCTGTGCACTAGCTCCAACTCTTTTCTCCCTCTATTTGAATCATGTCATCCAAGACCTCACTTTGCAGCCCTCTGACGCACCAGCCTTAGGTAACGAAAAGATTGGTACTTTTTTATTTGCAGGTGACACCCTGATAGTATCCAATACCCTGATGGGCCTCCAATCCTCGCTTAATCGATTTGACGATTTCTGCTCCCAGAAAGGCTTAGAAATAAATACCTCTAAAACCAAGTTCCTGGTAATTAACCCTCACAGGTCATATAGGGGGAACCTTTCCCTAGGCGGGTCTAAATCAGAACAAGTTAACACCTTTGAATAGCTCAGAATTAAACTATCAGACTCAATGTCTTGGAAAGCCCACATCAACTCTACATCATTAAAATGTAGCCAGCTAGCGGGCGTCCTTCTAAGGGAGCACCATGCATCAACTACACTACCAATAGCTGCTGCTCTCCAGATTTATAATATGAAGTCTGTTAACGCAGCACTTTACGGGGCCAAACTCTGGGTTTTTCAGGATACAAAGGAGCTAACCCGTATTGAGAACAGGTTTATGAGAAAGCTCTCCTCCCTGCCCCCGAGTACCCCAACTTATTCCTTTGCACTTGGATCTGGCCCGCAAACCACTAGCTGCCATAGTCAGTCACAGACCACTGTTGTTTTGAAGGAGAATCATGGTAACTCCAGAACTTCCCTCCTATGCCACCGCGTTTAGGGAAGTTTGTTCCTTGGACACCTCCAATAAGATCTGGTGGATCCATTCAGTTAAGACAGCATTGATTGCCATTGGGATGGGAGACTCATTGAACTCTTCAAACACAGGGCCACCACCGACCAAAGAAAGAATGAAGTCCTGATACTGGGAGTGGGTAACCTAGTCTATATCTCGCTCGCTCTTATTAGGGCGACTAAGTCTCGAGTCTCTGGACTTCAAGTCTACCTGGTTGCTAGAACCTTACCTGGACAGCATTCTAGATCCGACCGATAGGAAGCTCTATATGCAGTTCATATTTGGTTCCCTCCTATTCAAAACCTTTACCAGCAGATGGCAGAATAAGGCCCCTAGCAACAAATTATGCACCTGCTGCAACCTGCACCAGGAGTCAACTGCCCATCCTCTTTGCATGCCCATCCTACGCTCCCCTATGAAGGAAATGGCTCACACCAACCTGCAAACGGCTTGGGACCCGAGATCACGCTGCAGCCATGAGAATTTTCAAATCAGACTCCAGTCTGCCCATTGCCATTGCAGTTGCCAAATTTCTCGGAAGAATGTGGCGCATTAGAAGGAGGTTGACTAAGACTGCTTAACCCTATGTCCCAGCAGTCTCACGTGTATTTTTCTGCTCCATTACTATATCCCGGAACTGTGTTTTGCCACACTCCTCTTTTATTGTACTGCATTTTGTGCATTAGCATGTTTTATTTAATTTTAGCCAAGTTTATTTTATGAATTTTAAGTTATTATTTATTGTGGTCCGATGTGACTTTTATTGCACTGGATGCCGAAATAAAGTTTATGATGATGATTATGATGAAAGGTAGGCCAAGGAATGAATGAAAATGATGAGCATGTGATGGGCGCGGCGAAAGCCCACAGACTAAAATACAGCATGTCAAAAGACAGCACGTGCACGCTGCCTAGGCTCAACCTAAAAATGAGATAAAATGACAGCAGATCAGTACAGGATTGTTTTGAAAACATGACAATTGACTAGAGCCATGGCAAAGGTAATGAGAAAGTGTCACTCCATGTTTTAAAGCTCACTTTTTCAAAGAACCTCTGGCCCCCATCAATTGAACGTATCAAAACCACTGGGTCACCAGACAGGGTTTTTGAATTTGGGTTTTTGTTGAGAGAATGTTATCCCTAACTGCCTACTCTGCATTGCTCCCAAATTTGGTAACAAGCGTGCATCAGAGACTATTAAGGTTATAGGCATTAGGAGTGATGTAGCAATGAGCAGAAGTTCAGATATTGCTTTTGTGTCTATATCCATAGCTCATACTAATAAGGAATCTTCTGAGGATACGCATGTAATTAAATAATTTGTATTTAGAGCAGACAAGTTGTTGAGAGTCCTAATTTTTTGTTTTTTTTAGACCAATATGGTAACACTCCATGTGTTTAGAGAGAATTTTGCATAAATTAAAATGTTTGTTCTTATTTAGCCTTATTTAGGGAGTAGAGCACTGGTTACCATATTTAGATATCCCTGCCTTCCGAGTAAGGAAAGAATCCTTTTATGAGATCCAAAGGAACAAATTGTGGGAGGGAGAGATGTAGGGAGGGACAGAAGGAAGGAAGACAGGGAGGGAGGAAGGAAGGAAGGAAGGAAGGAAGGAAGGAAGGAAGGAAGGAAGGAAGGAAGGAAGGAAGGAAGGAAGGAAACATCAGTGGATGTTAGTCAAGATGTGCTCCAGTTTTGGAAATGGTACCCTCCACACCTCCTACCAAAGTGTAGTCATCTGCACCAACATCAGATACCCCATCACAACCATAGCCACCATCATCCTTTGTACTTGCATCATGACCATCACAACGGCCACCACGAATACCTGTGAACAGCTCTGAAAGCAATTCTCATCTCTTCATCAGAACTACATTTCCCACTATTCAGTGTTATGCATTCTCTGGCCACTCACCACTACCTCTAAACTATGAGTACACTAGATGACAGAAAACAGCACAAGTTTGCTATGACATCTTCTCAGGGATGGAGCAGGCATCACATTAGACCTAATATTAGACTCTTTGATCACAAATATAAACACGGTCACAATGGAACTACCTTCCGCAGAACAAGTAAGCCCCCAAACTATACCAATCAGCTCACACAAAAGCACCTCTTGCACCAGGACCCACTACATATCTCAACGGACCGCCACACCACTTCTATGCAGACCCACTCAACCTGCCTGGTCTGACATCATGCCAACCTAAAGAGAAACCGACAACTCAAGCACCAACACCCATTGTTAAAGGAAAATCCAGGCTATTAACAGCAACAGAGGCTACAACCCCAGCCTCCAAAAAAGCACCAAAAGCGTAACACAACTACTCAAACAACAAAAAACAAAAAACATGTAAACCTCAAACGCGCTAAACAACTGCAAGTCCGCAGCAAAACACAACACAGAACTCGATCAAGGATGTGAGGTCTCCCAGAAGCTCACAGCTTGCAATTCACAACACGCTGCCTGACTGTGCAGTGTGCTTACTATATTCTTTTCGAATCTCGCAAGTTCTAGTAAACTCTTGACATAGATGTAACAGTATGGTTGTATGGATTGGGCAATTTGCAGAGCTTGCAAAGCACCTATTAGATTTACATGGATATGTCAGCATGTCAATGTGGCGATCCAGGTGTGCATTTAGTGATCAAATAAAACAACCCCTCTTTTATTTCTAGCTGTTATTTAGATCCTTAGATGAGGTGTATTATGAGAACCAGCTTCTCCTTTAGTGAATACACCATATAGTCAAGTGAAAATGTAAAAGTAAATGTATATTATTTAATTTCTTGGGTCCTGATGAAGGCTTTACTAAACATTGTATAAGAGGTGAAACGACCACTTACAAATGCAATGTTTTAAAGGGCTAAAATATTAGAATATAATGCTAGGGAGCTATTACAGGGAACATTCTACCTCACACACTCTCAGTGAGAACCACAAAACTTCTCTGTATCATGCCCTCTCTGTTCTTAAGTTCCAGACTACTTACAATTACATTTTACTATCCCCTGTTCACTGTACCATCTTGATTATGTCAAAGAATCATGCCTTGTTTGTTTTAATTAATCTTCCCTGTATCAAATCAAGAACGTGATTAAAAAGAAACATAAATAATTTAATTGGTGTTAAGCTTAAATCACGGAACTGCTTTTATGGTGATGTTAGGTTTTGCACACCATTTCTTGCAATTATCATTTCAAGGTAATGTTAAAGGTTTACCCATTTAGCAATAGGTATTGGAACAGTATTACGACACATGAAGTGAATATGTAAAATAAATACCATGTAACTTCATTTTGTTTAAAGTCTAATATTACTAAATCTGAGAGTGCCTGGGACTTGTGCTCATTTATTAGGAATTAAAAGAACAGAAAATTATTCTGGTCCTTAAGCGAACACCAAGAGTAGTAGGGGAAATAAGGCAATGTAGACGGCAGTACACACAGGCTATAGCCAAGAGGATGTTTGCCAATAGCAGGAAGCATGGGAAAAGCTCTATGACACCAGCACTAAGAGAGATTGTTGTCTCTTCTGGAAAATAATCAATGCTCAGTTTTTCGAAACATCTGTAAAACATCCTTGGATGTCACCATACCACAATATAAGTGGTTAGAGCTTTATTCTAGGGTCTATGATGGCAGTCCTAGTTTAGATATGTGCCCGATCCTATGGTGGACATTCCTCTCCAATGTTCAAAAATGTTAGCGCCAATCATTTTAGTGGAAGTTGAATTGGCATTAAATCTCAGTGCCAGTAATAAAGCTCCCCGTCTGGACAGGGTCCCAATTGACATTTTGAAGATAATGTGTAGTTTTGGGGGTCCCCTAGTTATAAATATCATAAGGAGTTCAGTGACTGTAGGCCTGCTGAAGTCCTGGTCGAATTCAGTCATAGTACCTATATTCGAGACAGGTGCTAGAGCCGGCCCTCTGAGCTACCGTCCATTTCTTTAATTGGCTCTACAGCTAAAATACTGGACACAGTACTCTTGAATCGGCTGGAGACATGGGTCACAGAAAAAGGTGTTTTCTCTGCTCTCAAGTTTGGTTTTAGAAATGGCCTCGGGACTATTGAGCAGTATTTTAACTTGCATCTAATTATTAGCAAATACAAGTTGGCTAAGAGGGGTTATCTGCACCTAGCATTAATGGACCCCAAGTTCAGCTTTTGATTGTGTTAACACGGGGTTCGTTTGGGGGAAAATGTTAAAAATAGGGGTGGTGGCACCATTGTTACTGTTTTGAGCCAAATTAAATGAAGATGTGACAATTTACATCAGGTGCGGGATTAATGGTGAATGTATTCATGCAAAAAGGATCAAATGACGGGTGAACAGCTGTGGGTATACATAGGTTGCTGAATGAATTTGTTTAATTCATGAGTGACCTTGGCCTCTTGACTATCATCGCTAAGACACAGACTATGGTATGTGGGCATTCCCTGAGTAATCAGAAATCTCAGTTTATAAATGGTACCAAAATCTTAAGTGTCCCATCCTTTGTGTATCTGGGGGTCCCATTTAATTTTAAATGTACTTGGTCACACCTTATGAGGGTTAGAAAACCTCAGTTTGATAAAACGATTGAAGCAATCTTCAGGTTTGTGGGGAAGCTAGCCTCCTAGCCCTGGATGTGTTGATCAACATTTATAAGGACTGGTGTTGCCCCGTTTGTAACTAGGGAGCAGAAATTTGGGAGTATGCCACCACTTCACCCCTACAGACCAGTGAAAATGTGATTATTATATGTCCCTACTTGGGTACCTACTTATGCTTGTCCTGCTGAAGTTGGTCTTCCATACTCGGAGGACTGTTTTAAGTTAGCTCCACCATTGCTGTGGCATTCCATCTTGTCCAAAAAGGTTCAATTGAAATGGGATGTAATTACTGACTGCCTGCGGTTAGAATATGTTCATTGTGTACAATGGCTTAGATACATCAAAGAACAGTTTACCCCACTCAGGAGGCATGATTGTTTTCATAGTCCATAGGACATTGCTGCTCTATGAAAGACATGCTTAAAAGCTGGATTCCTATCTATGCTGGGCTGGAGAAGGCATCCTGAAGAGCTCAGTAATAGGGTGTTGCAGTCCACCATTTATCAGTAGCGACTGATCGTATGGAGCCTTGTTTGTATGCCCTAGTGCATCATCGCCATTTTATTTGATTAGATTTAGGTTCAATATAGGGCACTTTCTAGTTTCTAGTTTGTACTCCAGGCACACATACAGTGACTCAGATTTGGATCGATGCCCATGTGACTCGAAATCTAATCAATCCATGTTACACTTCTTGTACCTAGGAAGCAATTTCTTATACCACAGCTCAGGTCCTTGAATATCAGAAAGTACAGACCAGCCCTGTATTATTTGCAGATATTACAATCTGTACATATTTGCATGATGGTACATACGTTTTTACTGGCTGCTATTAGACTGAGAAATATGGTGGGGAAATTATATTTCTATGCAGGTGTCACAGTGTTGTTTGTTTTCCTGGGATTTTAAAATAGTTTTATTTTTATGTACTCTGTTTTTTATGGTTTTATCAGTTGTGCTATATGTATCATCCATCTCTTAGGGCTTTAAGGTGGCTTTAGGGTGGCAATAACTGCGTAAAATAATCAACATAATATAACAATATCAAGAAACCACCTACTAAATGTTGCTTAATATGTATATATATATATATGTTATGTGTTTGCCTTTTTCTACTGTGTGTAATACCTACAGTAGCTTTCTGTTTCTTCAGGTGGAGTGTAAGGTGTCTTCTTTGTTTATTTGCTATTACAATGTTGTCCTTGCTTCACGTTATTGCTCTGGAAAAAGTTCTGAATAATATGTGGGAAACCTATAATATCTGGAATAGCTTTGGAAAATAGTAAATATCTACGGGATGTTTCTCTGCATGGAAAAATTACTCCACGGTAGCCATATGATCAAGTAGTATAGGCACTGACGGTTGCCGCAAATGTCCAGAGGGGTGTGGGGGGAAACAGGGATAGGGGAAACAACAAAATAAAAACACTTACCATTCTCGATGCCATCTCCTGCTGCCTTGCTCCTCTTCTGGTGTCCCAGGATTCACTGGGACACCAGCACAGGCTCCCCAGCAATCCTGGAGCTGCTCTCATGCTAAACCAAGCATGAGAGCAGCATCAGGATTTGTCTGAGTGGCTTGGACTGCCACTTAGACACTG
The DNA here is from genome assembly GCF_031143425.1 of Pleurodeles waltl. Taxonomy (NCBI): domain Eukaryota; kingdom Metazoa; phylum Chordata; class Amphibia; order Caudata; family Salamandridae; genus Pleurodeles; species Pleurodeles waltl. The sequence goes on from NC_090450.1 coordinate 442,365,203, forward strand.
CCCTGGGTTCTGTGCAGTTTCTTCGGCCCAGATGTTCAACACAGCTGGGTTGGAAAAACATACGTACGCATGGGTGTTTGGCCAGCCTGAGACGGCCGACCAAACAGACATGCGCATTTAGGTGCACTCTTTCCTCCTCCCGTTCCCCTCTCCCATGGGCCAGCCCCGCCCCTCCCTGCACTGCTAGCTGAGACAGCAGAGGAAAAATAAAATGATAGTAAGCTATCTTTTTATTTTATCTGCTGGCTCTTAGTCAGGGATGCAATCCCTGAGTCTAGGGGCATTTTTACAAGGTAAACTACCATCTTGCCTCAGTGTTTTCAGTTCTGCTGGACAAAGGAGTCAAACTGGAAAATGAAACATCAGAACAGTAAGATTTATTAACTTTACATTTATTGTATTTAAATTGAACCACTGCCCTGATGCACGGGTTAAACAACAAAGGGTTTTACACATAACAGAGAGGGGGAGCTATGGGTAACGCCTGCTACCCAAATGGATTGCTCTAGTCCCCTCCCCTCCCTTTGAACTGCAAAGTTCCTGAAGCATGAAAGATATCATGCCTTGAACTTCAACCATTTCCTGGAGCCTCAGGGCATCCAATTTACCAGTCAGACCATCATAATCATCAGCACACTACTGAAACCAAAATTTATTGCAAAGAATATCTATCACCTACAATCCTCTCCTCCATTGAGACGCTGAGTTCAGCAGCCCCACCAAGTAACAGTAATCCTAAAAATAGCATTAATCTCTGGCTTCATTATTTGGTACTAAGTGGCTATTCAGACAATCCATCCACTACTCACAGTCACTAGCATTCCCTATTAACACCAAGGTTTCATATGTGAAATATTAACACAATTACAAAACACCTTATAATAACTACCCCCCGCAAAACACACTGCCAGAAACCAAGTTCAAGGTCACCCTAAAAGCAAGTCTTCGCTGTTATAAATAGACACTATACTCTACTGGTAGGCTTGTAAGCATTCAACAACACCGCCATAGTCACTCAAACTTACTGCCTCCCTCTTGAAGCACTTATCGCCTTAAGAGTGGCCTGCAACAACTACAAGGCTTTGAGAAACTCACCACTTCTCAATCCCAAGACCTCAACTTCTCAAGATATCAAAATGTATAAATGGCAAAATTTGGAAACAAGCACTTTTCACCTTTGCTCGATGATTTTGTAATTTCTCCACACCCACTCACTGTCACGTGCCTTCTCAGCTAGTCTGTGAAAAATTGATGTTCTCGTCTATCAACAGCTTTTCACATGCTCCCACTACCACACATCCAAATGCCTTTGAACATATTTACACAGGTTTTACTCTAATGTATATGACTTTGTAGATGTTGCCTTTAACCAGTTGCAATGCTCTTGCGCTCAATGGTGCATCTGAAAAGATTCTGCTACAGTTGCACTAGACCATGATCTGTACAGGGCTCAGCTGCATCCTGAAAAGGGATCCATGCTAATCCACTATCAAAAGAAAAGCACAAAAAGAAACCTCATTCCTCAAACAGAGCACCAATAAGGTTCCTCTGGAGATTCCACTGTCTCTCTTCATTGAAGTTCAAAAAGAAACCAGGGTGTTAAAAGTTGGTGTAGGAGACTCGGATGTATGATATATTGTATGATAGATTGTGGCAAATCAATAGAACACATTTACATAGCAATGATGTAGGTCCAGCCCTCCTGGGCCTCATTTGGATACCACTGTCGTAGACAATTACGTGGTATGAGTTTGATTTTTTCATGATCTTGTTGGAAGAGGACAGTTTAGAGATTGCTTTGGAGTGTGGGGGATGGTTACATTCATCCATCAGGAAGCTTCAAATTGTTGATGCTGTTACCAAGGAGATTGTACTTTAGCTTGTTTGACCATGAATTTAGGCATCTAAGATTTTAGAATTTCACCTTTTTTCAGGCTCCTTGCGCCACCAGAAATAATTCAAAATGCCAGAAAAATAGGGAGCATTCATAGGGATAGCTTTGTAAGGAAGTCAAACTTGTTCATATTTATCAGCCACTGGTTCGGTGATGTATGTCCCTTTGCCATCCTTTGTGGAAGGGCAAATTATACAAAGATAAACAGTGAGTAGTCACAAAACAAAACTACAAAACGTAGTCTACATTTAATCGGAATTTAAACAAACAATGTCATGGGTTAGAGAGAGCTCTAATTTAGCAAATAAATATGTCTCCCTTATTCTTCCCTTGGAGACACTCATTGAATGCACAGTTTGAGGGGGTCTTTATGGGATTTCCCATCCTAAATCATGACTGAGAAATCATCCACCGCGGTTCAGTAAAAATGCAGAATAGTGCTTCTGTTTCATTCCTGCTCTAGAAAGAGAAAGTTGTGGTACATAACTATATTGAAGGGAGGGCAGGCGGAGGAAGACAGAGTATGCCTAAATGTCAAATGAATTGAAACACCGAGGACTGCAGCCAAGGAAACATTGTGCTGACAGGGTCAAAAAGGCCTGTCACCAGTATACTTCATTTTACTTGACGTATTAATTCAAGCTGCCAGAACCAATTTATGTAGGAAATTCCAAGGGTCACATGTATGCTGTTTCCTAAAATAAAAGTATAACATTTCATGGAGTCTTTTGAAATAAGGCTGCGTGCGTGTGGCTTGTATTTTATTTGGAAGGGGAGCGTGTGAGAACAAAAAAGTACATGAGAGGAGGGAGCTTGAACGGGACAGGGAGAGAGGGGAGGAGCAGGGAGGGTCCAATGGAAAGGGGTGGGATGTAAAAAAAATAGAAAAAACGCAAGGCGAAAGAGAAAGGGGAGAGACGAATGAAGCAAGATAAATAGAAGACACGGGAGAGGTTACTAGTTAGGTAGCGCTACGGCGTTAGACTCAGCGCAGCGTTATAGATGTGGCAACAACATATCATAACTTGGAAAAAGGATGACCAGAGTGTCAGAGAGTTGAAAAGACTTGCTCCCGAGGTCTTCCTGACACACAAATTTGATGACTGACGTGCTAATGCTGGTGAACATGCAAAAAAAAAAAAAGAAAACTGCACAATCTTTCATACGTACACGGCTGCGCATTTCCTGTGCTGGTGCACATTTGAGGAAAAGCATTTGTTACTGGAAACCCTTTGATGCAAGAGAAATGTCTGCACACTGGCCTAGCTCAGGCATCTGGCAGGAAATGTCTGTGGGTCCTGTTTTCCTCCTGTATATTAACAGTAACGGAATTGCCGCCTGTTCCTTTGTTCATTCAACCATGCCCCTCTCACTGTTACCCTCTGCCTTTCTCTGCCAACACAGCCATGAACAGTGAGACGCATACACGACTCAAACCTGACCTAGTAGGCCCACACTGACACACACACCAAGTCTGTAAATAGTGGAATGCAAGTATTATCTCATTTTATTCTATAATAATATGGTGCTCATTCCAAGCAATTCTGATCTTGCTCATTGATAAAAACATTTAGACTTTGAAAACATTTAGTAGAAAGAGGGCATGTAGGAATTTCCCAACAGGATTTTCGCAATAACTGTCAACAAATTTGCTAAAAGCACGATGGCTCATTTTGTAAAATGGAATACTTAAAGGTTTAAAGAAAATTGTTTATGTGTGGCTCATCTAAGTGCTTCTTGTGTAAAAGAGGTAAACTGAGTACCATTAAATAATCGTTTTCTCAATAAGTTAGTGTAGCCATCATGAAATACCACCCTGCCTGCATGAAATTACTGCACACATTTTATTCACTCTGAACTCACTTTGATTGTTACCCCGCTGTTGTCCCTTCCTGACGACATGGAAAGACAAGAATACACGAAAGAGCAGATGTACTCGTATCAGTCTTCAACAAGAGGAATGTAAAACTGACTTAATTCAGTACTGACATATAACTTATGCATACTGAGTAGATACTGTCTGTCTCAAAAATTGAGAAAGTGCTTTTAGCACTATGTAAAGGGCAATACAACACAATATACTAAATAAATACATTGTCACTCTGTCTGCCTGCCTGTTGCATTCGCAGGTGATGAAAATAAGGATTTGCTAAAACAATAAGTATGGGAGTACATTTATTTTCATTATTTGGGAGTTTTCGGGAAAGGTCACGAGTTTAGCCTTTCCCAGACTGCCCCAGAGGTTTTTGCGTTTGCAGGATGTTTCTAGCAGGTTGAATTGATTGTTTGCTTTCCCTCAGAGAGTGACAGGATGATGAGGTCACCAGCACATCACAGGCCTTTTATCTGTGAGTCATTGCACAGCAGTCCAGAGGCTGGGGACCCCTCGATCAGTGTCAGTGGGTGATGGATGCAGATGTGGGAGTTGCTCACTGTGCTAGCACTGTTTCATGGCATCTGTTCCCATGTTGTTTATCTTCACCTTGCAGTCAAGGAGAACATGCGGGCGGGTGATGTATTGAAGCAGGGCATAATTCAGTTCTGACTTCGAGCTGGACTTAAAACTAGAGGGCATCGTCCTGTAGAAGTGCACTTACATTCATATTCAGTTGCCTAATAAGAAAAACTTAAAAGTAAATTCAGATTCCACCTGCCTTCTACCAAGAACAACATTTTGAAGGAAGGTTGGTTCAAATATAATTTTAAAGTCGATGAGATTGTTCACCTTCTTTAATCTCTAGAGTGGTTTATAGCCATTAGTAGCGAGGGCCGAGCACCCTGCACCCTACAGCACATTATTTATCAACAGAAATGTTCTCCAGAAAGGAAACAATAGCTTTCACAAACTTCAAACCGTGCTCTCCCCTACTGCATACATAAAAACATGCGTTGAAAACTTATACATGGTCTTAACAATTGACTAGATGCAGGGCAAAACATATTGTCAAAGCCAATAGATCTCAACTTTTGGAACTGTTGGCTTTGATATGCTGCTTAATGCTTTTGTGCTGCATTGGCAACAAACAAAATGCACTGGGATAAAATGGGAGCAACGTTGCAGATCTTGTTGACAGTCACACCATTCTGTCGAAGTGCGCTTTTGTCACCATGCATGCATGCACCCGCAGAATGATGCAACATCAATTTAATTTTCCTTTTTTTAGTTGACCGTTCTAAGATGCAATGTGGGTTTGTAAATATAAAAAGGAAATGCTCAGCGCACAAAAGCGCTTTTCATGTACCCGAGTGCCAGCAGCAAATGGCAGCTGTAAGGCTTCCCCAAAACAATGTGCAAAAAAATTGAAATGCCAGTATGGGGTAGGAATAAATGGAGGAGCGGATGGGGTGAAGTAATGGTTGGGGGGGGGGTAGAATAAATATAAGTTCAGGTACGGGAGGAGAGGCAAAGCAGCACACGAGGAAGAGAGCATCACGGGAGCCCAGAGGGAGAAGCAGACAAAAGAGAGAGTATCCCAGATGGAGACAGCAATACAGACCATGCTCTTTGCTGAAAGAAAAAGTAGAACACTAAGGGGGTCATTTTGACCTCAGCGGTCTTTTTGAAAGACCGCCGAGGGACCGCCGTGCTGAAGACCGCCAGTGGTGGCGGTTTTCCACTCGGCGTATTAAGACTGTTGGCAGCTCTCCGTTCTTTTTCGGACGGAGAGCCGCCAACAACCATACTGGCAGGCGGCGGGGAAGTGGAGGTTGCTCCACCTCCACCGCCACGTCAACAGAACACCGCCCACGTAATCACGTCCTGTGATTCAGTGTGGTGGTGTTCTGTTGATGGTGTGGTGTCGGCGGAGCAGCCCCCATGGATCCCGTCCCCTCCCGGAGGATCAACGGACCCCTATCAGTGCCAGGGAAGGAATTCTCTGGCACTGATAGTGCTTACCGCCATGGATTTCCTGGCGGTTCCAAACCGCATGAAATCCATGGCGGTCAGCCGGGTCCAAATACCGCCGGCGGTATAGTGACAACCGCCGGGCTGGAGACCCAGGTCTCCAGCCCAGCGGTCGTCTCCGCCCTGGCGGGCGGAACGGAGAAGCGGCGGATGACCATGGCGGTAACCGCCATGGTCATAATTCCAAAAAAAGACCGCCAGCCTATTGGCGGTCTTACCGTCGCTTCTCTGCCGTCCGCCAGGGTCATAATGACCCCGAAATGCACAAAAGGATGGTAAAGAGGATATGGTCCTGGAAGGAGGCAAACTGAGTAATGGGAAGTCAAGCCATTGAATAATGAGGAAGTAAATGGGAGTGACTATAAAGCCAAGCAATGATAAGCAACAGGCAGGCTCTAAGCCTACATGATCATTTTTGGTAAGCCCAGAGTAAGTCTTTTGCAACAGACCTAAACTGCTCAGGTCACTAATTCGAATTTTTGACATTTTTGGCATCCTTTTACTCATTCAATACCATCTATGTGTGGTACATGATGCCAAATGTATTACTGGGCCACACTTTTTAAGTGTACACACACACCATCCCGTTGCCCCTCTGGCTAGACTAATGGTATATAGTTGGATATATGTATTAGTCATTATTCCAATTGTAATTTGAGCATCTGTCTTTCATATATCTTCACCTACCCACAGCCACACACTGCATCCCTTGACCCCATAACCACACATCAGTGGACTTCACGCACAACTTGAAAACACTTCCCACATAGGCTGAAAACAAAAACTTCACCCTTCCAATCACATACCCTACAAGGTGTTGCTATCCATATGGGCAAATGTGTCATCACCAAACATAGGAGTAGAAAATGCTATGCAAATAATACAGTACACATTGTATAATTCATTACAATGCAACATTAACCCTATCAGTGTGTGTGACAGTCAATGGAAGTCACACACACATCCTCCCTGGTGCATCTGACAGCCACTGGCCATCACCAGGGAGGGCTTGAAAGAATCTTCTGGTATAAAATACCTGAGGATTCTTTTTTTTTCACCTCCCAGGGGGGAGACGTAGAATCACAATCAATCTCTCTCTCTCTCTCTCTATATATATATATATATATATATACATATATATATATATATATATATACACATACATATAGCAATATATATAGTTATATAGCTTTCAGGCAGCAAGAAAAATGTGAAGATAACTCTTGTGATTATGTTCCTGTGAGAGAGAGAGATCAGACTTTTGTCTAATGGCATTTTTTTCAGGAATAAATCAATCAATCTGTATGAGCATTGCATGATGTTGAATGACATTTTGCTATTTTGCTTTGAAAATAACTTTTTTCTTTTGGAGGACAAATGGTTCAGACAGGTGGTCAGGGCCGCAATGGGAAGCTGCTTTGCACCAAGTTATGCAGGGATCTTCATGGGTTGGTGGGAGGAGCAACATGTGAGGACGAAGGCCAATAAACAGATGATGACACAGATAATTGTCTGCACTAGGTACATTGAGGATTTGTTTGTGGTCTGGGACTGTCCTAGGCAAGAACCTGAGGGCTTTTTTGGCACCTATACCGCAAAATGATCTCAGTCTATGCTTCACATCAAATGGAGATGGATTTTTTGGACTTGACTGTTAGAATTGTGAATGGAGGAGTAGACACCAGTTTATTTAGGAAGGCCACCTTGGGGAATAGTGTACTGCATGTCAATAGTCACCATCCACAAAGACTCAAGTGCAACACTCCCGTTTTGTGACTCTTTGAAGTCCAAGCATAATTGTAGCACACAGCAGTCTTTTGGAGAAGAAGAAAGGAGGGTGACCAGCAGGTTTAGAGCTGGGGGTCCCCACAAGAGTACTTAGAGAAGCTAGTGCCAAAGCAGCCAACCTCCCAGGGGAAGCAGTTTGATCAAGAAGCAGAGCGGTGAAGATGACTGAAAGAAAGTAAGAATGATCACCACTTTCAATACTGAGTCTGCTTAACAGACACTGGCACCTGATGAAGAATGACCTGGTTATAGGAGGTCATTTGACCCCTCATCCACAGGTGACTTATCACAAGCCAAGGTCTCTGATGGATATGCTGGTGAAAAGCTACCTGGGCAAGCATAACCAAGGAGGGTGGCTACAGAAACAGCAGGGCTTCTACAAGTGTGGGTACTGCAAAGCCTGCAAAGCTAGCAAGAATGTTAAAACATATACCTTACCTACAGGGAACACTGACCGCATCTGCAAATTTATCACATGCAATAATGATTTCTGTGTGTATGTCCTGATGTGTCCCTCTGGTCACCGTTACATAGGCAGTACCATTTTCCCAGTGAAAAAGAGGATTTTAGAACATCTGAGGGCCATCAGTAACAGTGACCCTAATTATCCGATTGTGAGACATTGGGGCACAGACCATGAGAAGAATCCTGACACTTTACCTTTCTTTGGTATTGACAGGACTGCATTGACCCCCAGATGGAGAGACAGGGAGAGGAAGCTGAGGATCCTAGAATCAGAATACATTGTTCTCCTTGACAGCAAATGTCCAAGAGGTTTGAACGAGGACGAAGAACTGTTTGTGCATATTGAATGAGTACCAATTTTAGACTGTGTTTCATTCTTGAGACCCAAATCCATATTTTAGCTCCTCTGTTTAATACCTGTTTTGACTGTTTTTGACTGTCTTCTAGCTGAGAACTTCATTCTCCCCTTCCCATTACTGCCTGTATATTGCTCCTTAGAAATATATCAGATACCTTAGTTTCCCTATGTTGTTTCCCACTCTACAGCAGTTACTTTGCAGTAGCCCTCTCCATTTTTTAGAACTACCCCTAATTTTTGCACGGTGTTCCAGTTTTTTCATATTTGTACACTTTTAATTTCATCACGTGCTTCTTAAGGGATAAGTGGCTCAGGTGCACTTTGATGAAACATTCTTTAGACAGATGATTATTGGGACCTTTGAATGCTGTGCCTACAAGAGTTTGTGTTGGTTCCCATTTTTGGGATGGCTTGATTAGATCATTTGATTGCATTATACATATTATGTGTGTAGGAGGCTGGCCTGGCTTGTAGTGGGTACCAAGGGTACTCACACCTTGTGCCAGGTCCAGTTATCCCTTATTTGTGTAGAAGAGGTGTTTCTAGCAGCTTAGGCTGATAGAAGGTAGCTATGGCAAAGCAGCTTAGGCTGAACTAGGAGACATGTAAAGCTCTTACTATACCACTGGTGTCATATGCACAATATCATAAGAAAACAAAATACACAGAGTTACTAAAAATAAAGGTACTTTATTTTTATGACAATATGCTAAAAGTATCTCAGTGAGTACCTTCAGTATGAGGATAAGTTATATACACAAGATATATGTACACAAACCAAAATTAGGTAAGTAATACAAAGAAAAGTAATGCAAACAGTGTAGAATTACAATAGATTGCAATAGGAGCACATAGGTATATGGGCAACACAAACCATATACTCCAAAAGTGGAATGCGAACCACGAATGGACCCCAAACCTATGTGAGCTTGTAGAGGGTCACTGGGACTGTAAGAAAACAGTGAGGGTTAGATAAATAGCCCAGCCCAAGACCCTGAAAGGTAGGTGTAAAGTGCACCTACTACCCCCAGAGAGCACAGAAGTCGTGATTGGGGGATTCTGCAGGAAGAACAAACACCAGCAATGCAACAACAGTGGATTTCCAGACATGAGTATCTGTAAGACTAGGGGACCAAGTCCAATAGTCGCGACAGTGTCGAGAGTGGGCAGGAGCCCAGGAAATGCCAGCTGTGGGTGCAAGGAAGCTGCTACCGGTTGGAAGAAGCTTGGAGTTCTGCAAGAAAGAAGAGGACTAGGAACTTCTCCTTTGGAGGATGGATGTCCAACGTCACGGTGAAGCTTGCAGAGGTGTTCCCACGCAGAAAGACTGCAAACAATCCTTGCTAGCTGCAAGGGTTGTGGTAGAGGTTTTTAGGTGCTGCTGTGGCCCAGGAGGGACCAGGATGTCGCCACTTGGAGGAGGAGGCAGAGGGGGCACCCAGCAACTCAGGGAGCCCTCACAGAAGCAGACAGCCCCCGCAGAAGTACCTGAACAGGCACTTGGAAGGAAAGTGAACCGGAGTCCACGTGAAGTCACAAAAGGGAGCCCCACGATGCCAGAGGACAACACAGAAGGTTGTGCACTGCAGGAAGGAGTGCTGGGGACCCAGGCTTGGGTGTGGACAAAGGAAATCCTGGAAGAGTGCACAGGAGCTGGAGCAGCTGCAAATCATGCGGTACCCAGCAATGCAGCCTAGCGTGGGGAGGCAAGGACTTACCTCCACCAAACTTGGACTGAAGAGTCACTGGACTGTGGGAGTCACTTGGAGAGAGTTGCTGAGTTCCAGGGACCACGCTCGTCAGGATGAGAGGGGACCCAGAGGACCAGTGATGCAGTCTTTTGGTGCCTGCGTTAGCAGGGGGAAGATTCAGTCGACCCACGGGAGATTTCTCCGGAGCTTCTGGTGCAGGGTGAAGGCAGGCTACCCCCAGAGCATGCACCACCTGGAAACAGTTGAGAAAGCCGGCAGGATGAGGCGCTACAATGTTGCTAGTAGTCGTCTTGCTACTTTGTTGCGGTTTTGCAGGCGTCCTGAGCAGTCAGCGGTCGATCCTTTGGTAGAAGGTGAAGAGGGAGATGCAGAGGAACTCTGGTGAGCTCTTGCATTCGTTAGCTGAAGAATTCCCCAAAGCAGAGACCCTAAATAGCCAGAAAAGGAGGTTTGGCTACCAAGGAAGGAGGATTGGCTACCAAGAGAGGTAAGAGCCTATCAGAAGGGGCCTCTGACGTCACCTGCTGGCACTGGCCACTTAGAGCAGTCCAGTGTGCCCCCAACACCTCTGTTTCCAAGATGGCAGATGTCTGGGACACACTGGAGGAGCTCTGGGCACCAGGTCAGGGGAGTAGTCACTCCCCTTTCCTTTGTCCAGTTTCGTGCCAGAGCAGGGCTGGGGGATCCCTGAACCGGTGTAGACTGGCTTATGCAGAGATGGGCAGCATCTGTGCCCATCAAAGCATTTCCAGAGGCGGGGGGAGGCTACTCCTCCCCGGCCCTCACACCTATTTCCAAAGGGAAAGGTTGTAACACCCTCACGCAGAGGAAGTCCTTTGTTCTGCCTTCCTGGGCCAGGGCTGCCTGGACCCCAGGAGGTCAGAAACCTGTCTGAGGGGTTGGCAGCAGCTGCAGTGGAGACCCCGGAAAGGCAGTTTGGCAGTACCCGGGTACTGTGCTAGAGACCCGGGGGATCATGGAATTGTCCCCCCAATACCAGAATGGTATTGGGGTGACAATTCCATGATCTTAGACATGTTACATGGCCATGATCGGAGTTACCATTGTGACTCTATACATACGTAGTGACCCATGTATAGTGCACGGGTGTAATGGTGTCCCCGCACTCACAAAGTCCGTGGAATTTGCCCTGAACGATGTGGAGGCACCTTGGCTAGTGCCAGGGTGCCCACACACTAAGTAACTTTGCACCCTATGAGGGTTGCACCTGGTGAAGGTTAGACATATAGGTGACTTATAAGTAACTTAAGTGCAGCGGTAAATGGCTGTGAAATAACATGGATGTTATTTCACTCAGGCTGCGCTGGCAGGCCTGTGTAAGAATTGTCAGAGCTCCCTATGGGTGGCAAAAGAAATGCTGCAGCCCATAGGGATCTCCTGGAACCCCAATACCCTGGGTACCTCAGTACCATATACTAGGGAATTATATGGGTGTACCAGTATGCCAATGTGGATTGGTAAATTTAGTCACTAGCCTGTTAGTGACAAATTTGGAAAGCAGAGAGAGCATAACCACTCAGGTTCTGGTTAGCAGAGCCTCAGTGAGACAGTTAGGCATCACACAGGGAACACATACAGGGCACATACTTATGAGCACTGGGGCCCTGCCTGGCAGGGTCCCAGTGACACATAGACTAAAACAACATATATACAGTGAAATATGGGGGTAACATGCCAGGCAAGATGGTACTTTCCTACAATGTGTATCTGTGAATTTGATATAAGATTTTGTTTATGTTGATTCACAAGCATGACAGAATCTTTTGCATATTCAGGCTATTCGGCTTTTAGAGTCACTTGACTACACTACTTCATAGCTGCATATTACTTTATTACTTGGGAATACATATGGTCACTAGACCTTGATTGATACACTGTTAGATGCATAACTGAATTTTACTTCATTTATCACTTATAATTTTGACATCAGTTTGTCTTCTGAATATTTCCAGAGGAGTCTGTTTTCCCTGTTTTACAAGTGCACCTACAGCACTTGTCCTTTCTTTATGTTTATGTAGTTTGTTTTAGCACTTAAAGGTGGTTGTGCACATGAGGAACTCAGGCTGTGGCAAAGACCGAAGGGTCGAAACACGTTTGTTGCCCATAAATAAACATATTTTTGACTAGGTTTATCCAGGAGTGTGAACAGTTTGTGTTCTGGACCTTAGAACTTTTCTTTGGATCTATATATATATTATAAATTATACTAAGGTTCTGAATTTACTCATACAAAACCATAGAAATTCAGCAGTTACAGTCAGAGTTATTTCAAGTAACTATAACTCACACCCTTGCCATGCACAGTTTTCTTATCAATAATTTTATTGCAAATGTTGCAGTGCCATATATGATCTCATCAATGATGTAATATGTGGAGTACTTAGCTGTGCATAACGAAGCCGCAAGTTATATTTCTATGGTTTTGTACGCGTTAAGTCAGAACCTAACTGTAACGTCCCTGTAACCTTTGTTTTTCTCTGTGAATGTCTATGCTTTTTTAACCTAAAGTAATTTTAGTAACTCTACGTTATTCCAACCCCCACCACGCAGGCCTTGCAACCAAGCCCTTATAACCACCCAACCACACACACAGGCTTTGGCCATACGCAGTGCAGGTTGGCCACAGGGCCTGTCTCTGTCAGTGGATCTGTAAGTGGGTGCGTGAATGTATGAGTGAGTCTGAAAGTGGGTGGGTGACTGAGTGCATGTATGAGCAAATGAATTAGTGTATGAATGAGTCTGTGGTTTTTCTTTCAAATTTTCCCATATTTGAAAATATTTTGTGAATAATTTGTGAAATTCGCAAAAATCTGTGAATTATTGCAAATGTCACACATGGTGATGCAAAATTGTATTAAACCCATAATCTTTCCCTTAATCACAACTATATCACACCCCTGGGGTCAGGGTACCTTCAACCTGATCCCTTATCCCACGACCAGAGATATACAAATTTCTCAAAAACTACTGAACGGATTTTCACCAAATGTGTACCAAATGCTAACTTTCTGCCAAATTCGGTGTAATTCCATCCAGCGGTTCGGGTTGTAGTCGTGCCTAAAGGTCTTATGGGCATTAAGATGGAAACACAACTTTTTTGACACCTCCTTTTTTTCGGCCCCCACTTGACCAATCATCCCGAAACTTGCACAACAAGAATCACGCAACACTGTTTTGGGAAAATTTTGTGAAGATTCGTCAAATGGTGTCAAAGATATAGGCTTTTTCTATGGAATTATGGTCCTAACTATAACTACCTGGTGTACACACACACACACACACACACATATATATATATATATATATATATATAATATATGTCAAAATAACTGTTATGATTATGTCCCTGCATGAGAGAGGGATCAGACTTTTGTCTAGTGACAGTTTTGACGCCATAAATTAGCCCTGAGGGTTAATATGTGGAAAGCTGAGTGGATTATTAAAGCCAGCCTTTACCAGTGCTTTAAAACAAATAAAATGTATGTGAGAGAGGGGCTGTAGAGAGATGAGTGGCACTTATGCTGGGTGGTAGTGAGGGACTCCAAGGAGGAGGTCTTAGGAGGGGAAAAGCCAAAAATGATTCTCGCACGGGGCGCATCCAGGCTAAAGGCTGTGATGATGGGTATGTAAAGTAATGCTCTGTCTTTTTTAGTTTTTTTTTAGTGTCTTTAGAGAACCTGTTGACCGAGGGAGAAAGATGAGGTAAGGTGACCAACGGTATTTACTGTTGCACATATCACTTACAGACACACCCACCAACAATTTCAGAACAACATATCTAACTTCTATGTAGGATAGTGTATTAGAAGGATTGTTTTAGCCAGTAGAAGAGAAGGTGTCTCAATTGGTGACTAATGCTCAAGCTCTAACTTGGGTTATGGAGGACAGCTCGGAGTCAGAATCAGAGACTGAGAGAGCAGATACAGAGACAGCATCTGAGGGAGAGGACAATGAGCAGAATCTGGAAGTGATTTTTCAGTCGGCAGAGTCCCATCTGATGATTCATCTTCCACCAATTCTGAGATACACGATGATGACAGGTGTCCCTTCTCAAGCACAGTCTTTGCAGCAGGACAACAGTAGCAGGTTAAACCAACCCAGGAAGCAGGCACGTGCGACGGTAAGCACAGGCAGAGTGCTCTCTTGTCCGCTGCCCAATTTAGTCCAGCCTCAACTGGCGACACTGGACGTAAAGTCGATATCGCCAACTTTTTGTCAATAATATCTGTTTTTGGATGTTGACTTCCTTGAGCAAATTATGCAGTAAACAAATTTGAGTGCTGAACAATTTCTGAGGGAGCATGGAGGCACTCTAGGGCCCCGTTCTGAACAAGTCAGTGAACTCCCTCTTTGCTGGAGTAGTTGAAGATATTTTTGGGCCTTATGCTCAAAACGTGGGGTTAGCACAGAAACCAGTCTTCCAGTCCTACTGGTCTACTTGCACAGTTTAGGTAACCCCTATCTTCGCACTGTACATGAGCAGAGATTGTTTTTTGCTATTGGACGCATGCTGCATTTCAATGACAATTCAGTTGCATTGTTCCAAGACCATCCAGATCATGGCAGGTTGTTCAAAATTTTACCTGTTGTTGAACATTTGTCTGCTAGGTTTTCAGAGATTTATATTCCTGGAAAGAATATAGCTGTCAATAAGTCCTTGATCCTGCACAAAGGGCAGCTGCTGTTCGGGCAGTACATTGCGAAAGAAAAATCTTACTTTCGCATCAAGCTGTACATGTTGTGTGAGAGCTCTACTGGCTATTTTAATAGTCTGAGAGTGTATACGAGGAAGGGCTTCACTCTAAACCCTGTAGGTTGTCCTCCCATGGCAGGGGTCACAGGAAAGATTTATGGGAGCTTGTCCATCCACTCCTTCACAAAGTTTATAACCTTTATGTGGACAATTTCTACATGGACGTAGAGCTGTCCAGAGAGCTCTACTAAGCTGGCAGTGTGGCTTGTGGTACAGTTTGTTGTCACCCCAAAGGATTCCCGCAGGAGCTTGTTTGCAAGAAGCTTCAGAAATACCAGAGCACTGCGTTGCATTCCAACAAACTGCTCACATTCAAGCTCTCAAATACATGTGATCTTTGCGTGCTCACTACAATTCATGATGAGAACACTTCCCCCATCATGGTTTGGGGTCAGATGGCTGAAGTTCACAAGCCCACCTGTATACTTCATTATAACAAGTACATGCACAGAGTGGAAAAAAATGACCAGGTTTTTTAGCCATGCATTGGGAGTCGTAAAACTCACACTTGGTACAAGAAACTGTTTACCCACCTGATCTAGATGGCAACATACAATGTGTATGTTATTTGTCATCAAACAACCACAGGGAGGCTCATGTCTTTCCTTGACTTTCAGCTGTACCAAAAAGGATCAGCCATGTCATCGCTGCAAAGTGTGTTCGAAGAAGGTAGAGAGGTAGGAGAATCTTGTTTACTTTCCCCAGTGCCCATTTCAGTCAGGCCTGTGTTTTTCTACTTACATAATGTTGTATCATACTAAAGTGAACTATTGGGAAATTGACTGAGGTGGAACTGCTGTTAGGTAAGCCTGTCTTTCAATGGCTGATGCATGGGTGCCTTCCGTCCATGGGCCACTACTTCAATAGGCAAGCAACCACATAATTTTAGTTCCTCTTCTCAGGAAATCATGGGCTTCCTTATGGCTTGCTCACCCCCACTCAACACCTTTATCGGACATCAGAACATGGTATGTGTTATGCTCATCGATTGACAAGTGCATTATAGTCCCCACACAGCACATACTGATGGACAGAACATATGTCATGTTGTCACGGAGTGCCCTGTGTGGTAAAATGTCAAAGGCTTGAATGGAGTTTGAAGTGCTTGAAGGACCACCCTGATTGCTCACGAGAACCAGAGTAAGTGTAATAAATCAAACAAATGTCCTGTGGGACTTATTAACCAACATTTCTACTTGCTTTGAAAGTGCGCAAACTCAATTAGTAACTTGTCTCATAACCAGTGTCATTGAAACGCCTTACAGGACACAATATCTTGTACGAAGATTGTTTTCTCATCTTTAACTTAAGATGTGAAAACAATTATCATACAAAATATTGTGTCCTGTACTCTTCATCAATAAAATTGTGTATGATACAAGTTAGTAATTGAGTTTTCACACTGTCAAAGCAAAAGTAGAAGTGTCACTGAATGAGTCCCACCGGACATTTGTTTGGCTTATTACTTTAGGGAACTTAAGTAGTATTCCCCAGGATGTTTGCCTTAGTTTCAAAAGTAGATATACTCACTCAATTCGAGGAACGAGCCTCAGGGGAATGCCTGAACAGCCCCAACTTGCGTCCACAAACTGGGACGGAGTTGGATTTAGCACAGTAAGGGGCATATTTATACTCCGTTTGCGCCGAATTTGCGTCGTTTATTTTGACGCAAATTCGACGCAAAACTAACTCCATATTTATACTTTGGCGTTAGACGCGTCTAGCGCCAAAGTTCATGGAGTTAGCGTCATTTTTTTGCGTGAACACCTTCCTTGCGTTAATGATATGCAAGGTAGGCGTTCCCGTCTGAAAAAATGACTGCGATGCATATGCGTCGTATTTATATTCCCGGGCAAAAATGACGCCGGGGAGTGGGCGGGACTAAAAAACCTGCATTTGCGCCGGATTTTAGCGCCTGGGTCAGGGCAGGCGTTAAGGGACCTGTGGGCTCAGAATGAGCCCAGAGGTGCCCTCCCAAGCCCCCAGGGACACCCCCTGCCACCCTTGCCCACCCCAGGAGGACACCCAAGGATGGAGGGACCCATCCCAGGGAAGAAAAGGTAAGTTGTGGTAAGTATTTTTATGAATTTTTTTTTGGGCATAGGGGGGCCTGATTTGTGCCCCCCTACATGCCACTATGCCCAATGACCATGCCCAGGGGACAGAAGTCCCCTGGGCATGGCCATTGGGCAAGGGGGCATGACTCCTGTCTTTGCTAAGACAGGAGTCATGTTAATGGCGTCTGGGCGCCCAAAAGAAATGGCGCAAATCGGGTTAAGACGATTTTTTTGCCTCAGCCTGACTTGCCCCATTTTTGGACGCCCAAACGCCATTTTTCCCTACGCCGGCGCTGCCTGGTGTACGTGTTTTTTTTTCACGCACATCAGGTAACGCCAGTCGGCTAACGCCGGCTAACGCCATTCAATAAATACGGCGCCCACATGGCGCTTCAGAATGGCGTTAGCCGGCGCTAATTTTTTTGGCGCAAAACTGCGTTAGCGCAGTTTTGCGTCAAAAAGTATAAATATGGGCCTAAGTGCACTGATGGCGCATGAAAGACATGTTTTCTTAAGCTTGAATTAGCTAGGGATGGAAGGCATAGGTTCACTTGGCAATTATACAGGATTAGTCAGTACTCTGATAAGGACAGAGACATGAATGGGTAAGAAAAGCTTATGGTGGGTGTGCTTTCCCAGGAATATTGCATAGGTAGAAGGCAGGTAGTAAAGGTAGTACAGATACACATGCCATGACCTCATCTCCAACTATAGATTTCAACCCATTGGTGCTGCACTCCCTCCAAGCCTGAATTACTATGGCATGAATGGGTCAATGCTTGACCTTCTTGCCATGTTCATCCTGTGTCAAGACTTAGTAGATATTCAGTTTGCTGCATGATAAGTGCATTACAGTCACAGCACTGCACACAACAGTGGATGAGACTTATGCTATGTTCTCACGGGCTTCCCTGTGTGTCAAAAATGATTGTTTTTCATAGGTCATGATGTTCTCTTTAGGGAACTTTGGAAAATTGTCCAGCAAGTTTGCCTGAGTTCGTAAGTAGGTATGCTCACTAGGTTTGTGGAATGAGCATATTCGAACACCCTCAACTTGCATCCACATAATGGACGAAGTCGGATTCAGCACAGTGACTGCGCTAAAGATGCATGAAAGACATCTTCCTGGTCATTAGCAAAGGTTCACTTGGCATGCATTCGGTAATGTTCAGGAAGAAGGAGGGGGTTAGTAGACAACTGGTAAAATGAAGGCAAACTTCCATCCTGTGGTGTATGAAGGTCATGGGCCCTTGCATGGCGGAGGTAAGCTGATGTGAGTGCAATGATCGGTTGGATTGGGCCCGTGGCCAGCGGTATGAAAGTCTTGTGTGTATTGCGTAAATGGCGTGTGAATGGAAAAAGGTTGGTGCCGTGAAGTGGCTTTATGGCTCACCATCAGAAGGCTTGCTGTCAATATTTAGATACTTTGTTTATATCTATGGTGGTAAGATGGCCCTTAGTAAACACGTCTTGCTTGCTTTATTTTGTCATTATAGGTAGCTGTGGATTTTGGGCCATACCTCAGCTGGGTCCTAGGCAACCTGCACATTTTTGAAAACTAGACAGGGGAGTCCAAGGGGGAGACAATCCTCCTGAGAAAAACTGTGCCTCACTTTTGAGGGTGGGCAAAGTGCCAGCCACAGGGAAAGGCACAAAATATATTGTGGAGACATCAAAATTATCAATCAGAAAACTGCCTGGTTTTGTAAAGGGGGCACCTATGTTTTTGGTCCTGGTCTCAGTGGCCATCTAGGGAAACCTACCAAACCAAGACATTTCTGAAGACTAGACACCTGGGGGAGCCAAAGGAGCTATGGCCTGTGTGGATCCCCCAAAGTCTTCTTACCCAGAATACCCTGCAAAGGTAAAATGTTGAATAAAAACACTATCTTTCCTTGTATGTCTGTGACATAAGCTACAGAAATGTACAGGGATCCACAAAACTCCTGCCACCCAGTGATTTCCCACTTTTCCTGATAAAAACATCACCCCACTTGTGTGCTTTGTCCTAGTGCAGGTCAGGAATGGATCACCTTAGGGTCAACAGTAGTCCTCATGCAAGGACTACCACTGACCCTTGTTTCCCTAGGTGCCAGCTGAACTGGGGTTCAAAATCTAGAACTTCTCACATTGGAAAAAAGGGTAATTTTTTAGTGGAAAAATGCAATGTGTCCCTGATGAAGTTTGGGTGGTTTTCGGACACAAAAACTAGTTCTACCTACACAAGTGGGGTTCCATTTTTATCAGGAGTCCTGGGCCAATGTCAGGTGTAAGGATGTTTGTGGCTCCCTGCAGATTCCAGAACTTTCCATCACAGAAATGTGAGGAAGATGTGCTTTTTAGTGAAAGTTTGAGGTTTGCAAGGGCCTCTGGGCCAGAAAACGAGACAAGAGCCATGCAAGTCAGCCCACTGTGGATACCCCTAGGCGTCTAATTTTAAAAAATGTACATGTTGGCTAGGTTTCCATAGGTGCCACCTCAGCTGGGGTCCAAAATCTCAAGCTGTCCATATTGGAAAGAATATGTTGGTGGAAAAATTTGCTGCTTCCATGGTGCTTTTGGACGGCTTTCTGTCATGAGTACTAGGCCTGCCCACACAAGTGAGGTACCATTTTTATTGGGAGACCTGGGAAAATGCTGGGCGGAAGGAATTTTGTGGCTGCCCTCAGATTCAAGAACTTTCCATCACAGAAATGTGAGGAAATGTGTTTTTTTAGTGAATGTTTCAATCAATCAATCAATAAGGTGTTATTTGTATAGCACAGCTTGTCACCCGAGTGGGTATCCAGGTGCTTGCTGCAGGCGTTTATTCAAAAAGCCAGATTTTCAGTCCCTTTCTGAAATGGGTCGGTGATGGTCAGGTGCGAAGTTGGAGGGGGAGGTCGTTCAAGGCTTTGTTGGTGAGATGGGAGAAGGAGCGTCCTCTGGTGTTACAGCAGCGTATGCGTGGTATCTTTGCGAGGGTGATGTGTGCTGATCAGAGATTCCTCATCTGTTGGTGGAGGTGAAGGCAATGGTTGAGGTAGGTGGGTCCTTGGTTACGGAGGGCTTTGTAGGCATGGGTCAGTAGCTTGAAGTGGAATATTTTCTAGGTCGGAAGCCATTGGAGGCCCTTCAGATGCTGGGTGATGTGGGTTCTCTTGGGCAGGTTGATAATCATTCTGGCAGCTGCGTTCTGGATCATCTGGAGTCTTTGCATGACTTCGGTGGTGCTGCCTGCATAGAGTGCATTGCCGTAGTACAGTCGGCTGTTGATGAGGGTCTGCATCAGTGTCTTTCTCGTGCCGATGGGGAGCCACTTAAAGATCTTGTGTAGCATGCGGAGCGTGTGGAAGCAGGCTGAGGAAACCACGTTGACCTGGCATTTCATGGAGAGTTTGCTGTCAAGAATGATGCCTAGGTTGCAGGCGTGATTTTTCGGTGTGGGGGTAGGTCCGAGCTTTGCTTGCCACCAGGAGTCATTATAGAGGGTTGAGTGTCTGCCGATGATTAGAACCTCTGTTTTGTCTGTGTTGAGCATCAGGCAGTTCTCCTTCATCCAGGCGGATTTTTTCTTCAGACAGTTGTGGAAATTGGTCTTCATCTTGGTGGGGTCTGTTGAGAGCGAAAGAATGAGCTGCGTGTCATCAGAGTAGGAGATGATGTTCATGCCCTGTGATCTCACAATGTCTGCGAGTGGTGTGATGTAGACATTGAAGAGTGTTGGGCTTAGGGAGGAGCCTTGGTGGATGCCACAGATGGTGTGCTTGACCTGTGAGGTGAAGGGGGAGGCGACTCTCTGGGTGCATCCCATGAGGAAGGCTGACATTCTTCTGAGCGCATCATCTGTGATCCCAATCTGGCATAGTCGATTGATGAGTGTGTGGTGGGAGACGGTGTCGAAGGCAATGGAGAGGTCAAGCAGGCTTAGGATGGCTGCGTCTCCTCTGTCGATCAGGTTGCAGATGTCATCTGTTGCGGTGATCAGAGCTGTCACAGTGCTGTGAATGACTCTGAAGCCCGATTGGGAAGGTCCTAGCAGGTTGTTTCTCTCTAGGCGTTCGGGGAGTTGGAAGTTCTTTAGGACTTTGGTGGGGAACAGGAGGAGAGAGATCAGGCAGTAGTTCTGGAGCTCACTGGGGTCTGCAGAGGGCTTCTTGAGAAGGGGTCTGATCTCTGTGCATTTCCAGGCTTCTCGAAAAGTGGCTGTGGTTAGTGAGGCATTGAGGATGGTGGTGAGCTGACGGCTGATCTCGTTTCTTCTGAGGTTGAAGATCTTGCAGAGGTCATTGGGTGCTCTGAGTGGATGGAGCTCATGAGTGTGATCATGTTTAGTGTGCTGAGTTGTCCCCATGCTGTGAGCAGGTGGTCATCGGTTGAGGTTGATGGGATACTGGGGAGTTAGGAGGTTTGGGGATTGACGTCACCATAAGTGGTTTCTATCTTGTTGTGGAAATGGTCGGCGAGGACATCACAGAGTTCTTGTGATGAGGATGGAGTTTCAATGGCTGATGGGCAGGCAAACTGTCTCATGATGCTGAAGAGGTTCTTGGTTTGGTTGGTGCAGTTCTTGATCTGGTTGGTCAGGGCCTCTTTTTTTGTGGCTTTGGTCTGACGGTGGTAGTTGTTGAAGGTTGTTTGAAGGTAGCTCGGTATGCGTGGTTCTTTCTGGTGCCCCATCCTCTCTCCAGTTGCATGCACCAGTGTTTTGATTTGCTGATTTGTGGGATGTACAAGCTGGCTTTTTGAGTGGTTCTGTGGGTCTTGGCTGCTTTGGTCAGGGAGACCAGGTAGGCGGCATTGATGATCCAGTCCTTTAACTTATGTACTGCCTGATCTAAAATGGTGATGACTTTGGGTTATGAGGTACTGAGGGCATCAGTTTATTGCTGCTGAGTGACCTTGGTCGAGCTGTGGGAGGAGGCGTTGTGGCGGATGGCAGCAGTGCAGGGGATCCAGCAAGTGTCAAGTGCAAGATGTAGTGGTCTGACCAGGTGAGTTCCATGGAGTGGCTGTAGCTGATTCGGTCACTGGACGTGAAGATGGTGTCCAGCGTGTGTCCTGCTTTGTGCGTGTGGCCCGTGGCCAGCTGCTTGAGGCCGATGTTCTCCAGTCATTCCAGTAGGTCGGTAGAGTTGGTGTTGATGGGGTTATCCAGTTGTTAGTTGAGGTCTCCAAGGAAAACGTAGTGTTCGGATTCAATGGAAAATATGGTGATGAATTCAGTGATGGCATCGCTGAGGTATGCAAGGGTGCCTTTGATGGTGGTATTATGTCGGCATGGAGCTGGAAGTTCATGTATTCCATGATGGGTGTTGTTTTGTCATGGGTGATGGTGCAGGTGATTGATTCCATGTGCATGATGGCGATGCTGCCTCCATGCCTGTTGGTGCGGTGTTTCATTTTGAAGCTGGGGGTGTTGACCTGGTGATATCCAGGGCTGAGATGGGGTTGAGCCAGGTCTCTGTGATGAAGGTTAGGTCAGGGGCGAGAGTGGAGATGGTATCCCAGACTTCGGTTGCATGTTTGAAGAGTGATCTGGCATTGGAGAGGATGCATCTGAGTTGTTCTGAGGCAATCTCAGTCAGCAGGGATGGTGAGGCATTGGTGGCAGTGATGGCGGTCAGTCCTGGGGTGGGAGAGTATCGGCAGTAGGTACAGGTGAATAGACACGCTGTGTGGTGGGGTGATGAGAGGCACAGTTGTTGTATCCTGGGTAAAGAGCAAGGAGATCTGCAGAGGAGTATCTGTGGGGGTGAGTAGGACCAGGGTTACTGACGATGGGCACATTCCAGGCATGCACAGGCGCAGACAGGCTTGCCTTTGGAGTGCCTTTGGTGAGGTTTGCAAGGGATTTCTGGTAAAAACATGTGGTGAAAACCACGTAAGTCAGCCCACCCTGGATACCACTCAGTGTCTAGTTTTCAAAAATTAACAGGTTGGCTATTTTTCCCTAGGTGCCTGTTGAGCTAGGGTCCAAAATCTCGACCTGCCCACATTGGAAAAAAAAGGGTCAGTTTTTGGTGGAAAAATGAGCCGCGTACATGTTGTGCTTTGAGCTGTTTCCTGTCATAGGCACTAGGCCTACCCACACAAGTGATGTATCGTTTTTACTGGGAGACCTGGGGGAATGTCAGGTGAAAAGAAGTTTGTGGGTCCCCACAGATTTGAAAGTTTTTCATCACAGAAATGCGAGGCAAATGTGTTTTTATTAGTAAAAGTTTGAAGTTTGCAAGTGATTCTGCGTACACAAATGTGGCGAGAGCCACACAAGTCAGCCTACCCTGGATAACCCTATGTTTCTAGTTTTCAAAAATGTACAGGTTGGCTAGGTTTGCATATGTGCTGGTTCGATGGAAAAATATGCTGGGTCCAAGTTGGATTTTGGGCTATTTCCCGATTCAGGCACTAGGCCTACCCACACGAGTGAGGTACCATTTTTATTAGGAGACTTCTGGAAGCATAGAATAGTAGAACATTTGTTACTACCTACTGGATTTCACTGCATTTCTGCCTTTTGTAAACCAGTGTCCAAGAAAGGTGACATTTTGAAAAATACCCTCCAAATCATATGCTAGTACGGGTACCCACAAATTCAGAGATATGGAAATAACCCTTGCTTCTAAACTTCATATATTGTGCCCATTTTAGAAATACATATGTTTTCTTGATACCCATTTTTCACTCTGCCTATTTCGAGACGAGGATTAGTCTATAGTCGATACTCAATGAAAAAACATTGTTCGATTCAGCTCAGTTGTTGGCTCTGGGTACCTCGGCTTCTTGGAGAACCTACAAATCCTATACATCCTAACAACCAGAAGGGTCTAGCGAAGGTAATGGAATATTGCTTTTGTTAATCATCTATCGTGACAAAAAGTTACAGATGAAAATGTTATCCCAAATGCCTCCTTTTTTTTACTCACTTTCAATGTTTCTTTATTTCAACAGTTATTTTCCTTGGGAAAACCTTCAGGGATCTACACATATGACCTCTTGCTGAATTTGGAATTTTTGTCTTCTTATCAGAAATCTATAGCTCTTCTGGCTCACCCATGGGTTTCAAACTGGTTTCCACCACACATTGGAAGTAGATTGAAAAAATGGGGAAAATAGGCTACCTTTATAAAAATGCCACAAATATGATACAAATTAGGTTTTTGGATTCAGCTGTGCATGTTCCTGAAAGCTGGGAAGATGGTGACATTAGTACAGCAAACCGTATGTGGATGTCATTTTTAAGGGAAAAATACACTTTTATCTCAAGCACTTTTTCCCTTTTTGTTACATTTTGCATGTTTTTTCAGTCCCCCCCAGGGAAACCCACAAACCCTGGGTACCTCTACAATCCCCAGAATGTTGAAACCGGTCCCAGGATGCTTGTTTCCAGTCCAGGGAGGACCTGACCTGGCAGGTCAGGCTGGACTGTTCCCATGGGGAACTGGGTTGAGACTGATTTCCATATGGCTGCGTCCAAGTTGGGGTAGCTTGGTGAGCAAAAAAAATTATGGATTAAACCCAGATCTGTGACTGGAAGTGAATGTTTGGTTGGTTCCACATTCCATCCATCATTTGTGTTTGTTTGAGTTTGTTGTCCTAAGTGAACCAGGTATGTCCAGACGTAGGTCCCGGTCTCACTACGTCACTGGATTCAAGCTAGCCTGGCTGATGAAGGGTGATACCCTGAAACCAGTCCCAGGATGCTGGTTTCCATTCCAGAGAGAAGCTGACCTGGCAGTTCAGATCAGTCTGTTCCCATGGGGAACAGGGTCAAGACTGATTTGCATATGGCTGGGTCCAAACTGGGGTGTCGTGGTGAGCAAAAGAATTGATGGATTAAACCCAGATTTGTGACTGGGGGTGAATGGTTGATTGGTTCCACATTCCGCCTATCATTTGTGTTTGTTTGCTTTTGTCGGCCTAAGTGAGCAGAGTATGCTCAGATGTGGGTCCCGGGCTCACTATGCCAATGGATTCAAACTAGCCTGACGGATGATGGGTGATACCCTGAAACAGCTCCCAGGATGCTTGTTTTCGGTCGAGGGAGGACCTGGCCTGGCAGTGTGGGTTGGACTGTTTCCATGGGGAACAGGGTGAAGACTGATTTGCATATGGCAGGGTCCAAACTGGGGTGGCATAGTGAGCAAATGAATTGATGGATTAAACCCAGATCTGTGACTGGGGATGAATTTTTGATTGGTTTCTCATTCCGTCCATCATTTTTGTTTGTCTGCTTTTTTGTCCTTAGTGTGCCGGGCATGCTAAGATGTGGGTCCCTGGCTCACAACACCACTGGACTCAAGCTAGCCTGGTTGATGAAGGGTGATACCCTAAAACTGGTCCCAGGATGCTTGTTTCTGGTCCGGGGAAGATCTGGCCTGGCAGTTCAGACCGGACTGTTCCATTCAGGAACAGGGTCAAGACTGATCTGCATATAGCTGGGTTGAAATTGGGATGGCGTGGAGAGAAAAAGAATTGATGGATTAACCCCTGATCTGTGACTAGGGGTGAAAGTTTGATTGGCTCCACATTCTGTTAATCATTTGTGTTTGTTTTTATTTAGCAACAAACACATGGTGATTTCAGGAGATTTATATTTCACCTTTATCTCTACCCACCCCGGACTATAAAATCACATTTGTCTCCCTTCACCTCTACCCACCTCTGAACACTAAAATCACCCTTCCCTTCCTTTACTTCTAGCCACCTCTGAACCTTAATTTCACCTTTACCTGTCTTTATATCTATCCACCCTCAAATCTAAGGTCACCTTTACCTCCTTTTAGCTCTACTCACTGAACCCTAAAATCACCCTTACCTCCCTTTAACTCTACCCATCCCTGAATCATAATATCACACTTACCTTCCTTTAACACTACCCACCCTGAACCCTATCACTCTTACCTCCCTTTAATTCCACCCATCTCCAAACCCTAAATTCACTCTTACTTCCCTTTACCTCTTCCCACCCTTAACCTTCAAGCCACCCTCCTCCCTTTAACTTTACCCACCACAAATACTAACGTCACACTCACCTCCCTTTATCTCTACCCATCCCCCAAACTTTACAATCACCCGTGCCTCCCTTTACCACCATCCACCTATGATTCGCCAAGTCACACTCACCTCCATTTACCTTGGTTCACCCCTAAGCCCTCAAGTCACCCTCACCCCCCTTTTACCTCTGCACACTCCCGATGACTCAGCTAACCCTCACTTTTCTTTATCTTTACCCACCCCTGGACCCTCATGTCACCCTCATCTCCCTTTACCTCTATCCACCCTGAACCATCAAAATTTGCTCACATCCCTCTACCTCTACCCTCCCCTGAACCCTAAATTCACCCTTACCACCCTTTACCTCTACCTATCCATGGAGCCTTATTTCACCCTCTACTCATCCCCAAACCTTACAATAACCCCTCACCCTCTATGTTGCCCAACTCTCGAGCACTCAGGTCAGCATCACCTCCCTTTACCTCAACTCATCTCTGATCCCTCAACTCACCATTACCTCTGTTTACCTCTACCCACCCCTGAGCCCTCATGTCACCCTCACCTCCCTTTACCTCTACCCATTCTTGAATTCTCAAGTCACTCTCTCCTCACTTTACCTCTACCCACCCCTGAACCTTTGCGTTACCCTCACCTCCCTTTACCTTTAAACACTTCTGAGCTCTCAAGTGACCTTCACATAGAGCTCACCTCTACCAGCCTTTGAGCTCTCAAGTCACACTCACCTCACTTTACTTCTGCTCATCACTAAACCCAAAACTCCCTTTGTTCCTCAAATAACATAAAAAGTATGATATTTAAAAAAAATACTTACCTCTGTGGTAAAGTACTGCATGGTAAAGGTATAAATACTTACTTGCCTGATAAAGTCTGCACGGTAAAAGTCCTGCGTAGTAAAGGATGCCTGATAAAGGCAGTTTCCCCTCAGGCAGGACACATCCCTGACCTTTCCTTAAACACTCTCCTGCCTTCAGCCAAGAGCCCCTGAATGTTTTTCCAGTCACCATTGGTTGTTTTAGTGTACTTCGGTATATTTGGCGGGCACATTCGCCGCTTTGACAGTTTGCTCCCTTGTCCCCATATGTTAGGTCTCGCCTGAGACAGTGCATGTGCTGTCATGTGTGAGAATTATTTTTAATTAGGAGCTTAGAACAAATCCATTGCTTAACACACATTGGCTTCATCATCACTCTTATTTACTTGCTTCTCTTTGGTCAGTGAGTGCCGGCTTCACTTTCTCTTTGTATGTTTGTCCCTACCCTGGAGCATGGCCCAAGTACTGCTTCTCTTGCCATGTATCCTTCCATTGCTCACCACATTCAGAGGTACTTTTCTCCTTTTACTTACACCCTTTTCCACCCTTGCCTTCTTTTTGTTGCTTGCTCAGTCTCCCCATTCTCCTCCAGCGTTGTTGCTTGTCCAACCTGCCCGCTCCTTTCCCATTGTTGTTTGCACCATACACCTGAGTCCCTCCCACTCAGTTGCTTATCCCCGCTTGTCTCACTGGACAAAAATCATAAAAAAGTCATACCAATGTGTTTGAAGATGCTACAAAGATGCAGATGGCACTGCTCTCTAAGCTCTGCATGGCCTTGTTGGCACTGTCTTCATGTGGGGCCACCATGGCAAAATTCAGCTCAGACATAACATAATTCCACGTTTTTTGTGTTGGCAGTGAATAATCCCATAATAAGAAAATGGCTCATTTCCCCTGAAGATCAGTGCTGGCTGCGTTATGTCACTTTGTTCCTAACTGCGCTGCTACTCAACATGGCTAAAAGAAACTAACAAAGCCAATATCTCGTTTGGAGGCAAGTCCTCTTTGGTTTACCAATGCTTGTTGTTTTCATTATCTCAGACCCACTGTCCTTTCAAGTTCGCCAGGGCTAGAGGGTGTGAATTCAAGCTACTGATTCAGGGTTGAAGGACTAAAGGATCTGGGTGTTTTGAAGGGATAGTATATTTAACCTCACTGTGTAACCTTTTTTGATCCTTCGACCCACAGGTTTGATTTGTACTTCAAGGAGGCTATTTAAGGCCATCCCTTTAATCTAGGGCTTTGTTTCAAGCAGATAGTGATGCTTTGGACATCTCTCAAAATGACTTGGAGGAAATTGTTTCCTACCATACTGCACGGCTTCCACTTTCAATGTCTGCATCTTTCAAATGTAGGGTTGGAGGCACAGAGGCCTACTTGCTTGAGGTGGGGTTTGGGGGAAGGGAGACTGACATTCTTTTCATCCAGCCCCTAATATGGTTTAAAAGATGAGGATTAGAGCTCCTAGTAGGGTACTTAGACCTTCAAGCTTATTATATATGATCTGAGGCCACAGTCTGTGACACCAGTGAAGCAAGACTAGGCCAGCTTCCAATAGTGTGTATGTGTAGTTTGCACAATTGTTCTACGGCAAAAGCCCACTAGCATAGAGAAGGAACATAAGAATAACCATAAAAGGGTGAGGCTGCTACAGCACAATCTCGGATGAAGCACGCCTTATTTGGCCTCAGATATTTGACCCTTTCTACTTGATGGATGGAGATAAGGCTTTGACATATGGCACTGATGTGCAACCTCCTCAACAGAGGCGGCAGAGATCTCCCTATGGTACAGTACAGGGACATTTTTTTAACGTTTTAATAAAATTGAAAAAATATAACAAATATTTTTAAGTTCAATATTAATGTATTTTTTTATATTTATTGTGAATGTACAACAAAATAAAAAATGTTACAGCATTAGTAACTTCGTATTTAAAATGTAATTCCTTTGAATATGTTAAATGAAAGTATAATTATTTTTCTAAAAAAATGCACCATCTAAAAAGTAAAAAATATATTTATTATATTCTTAATGATTATCAAAAAATGTCATATAGAATTAATTAACTGTAATTTATTTCTACTTTAGTAAAAATTGTTACATTATTTTTTTAAGTCAAAACAAATTATTAACATAAGGTAAAATGAAACAAAAACAATGTTTTATTTTTAGACATTTTTTAACATTAAATTAAATGTATTTATAATTGTACCTATTGTAAACAATTTAATTTATTTTAACATGATTTGCTATGGGGTTTAATTTTAAGTCCCTGCCTCAGTTATGTTCCATGGGACGGTGTTGGTGTAATATTGGTTAGTCATGTGTTGTGCTGGTCTCACTCCAGCTCTGAGTTTACTGCTGTTTTGTGTCACTTGTGTCTGTAGTAACTTTAGAAGTGCAGTTTGTGAATAGGAATAGGCTTACTTTTTTGTGTGTGAGTGCATGTCCCTACCTAATTCCCCTCAATCCTCCTTAACCACTCCTTACTCCTCCATAAGCTTGCTCCTATTTTGTAGTAAATACGCCCAGTTTTTCAACCACTCCCCCAGTTCCTCCCACTTTAACTGCTAAGTATCAAGCCTACATGTGTGAGGAGCTTCACAAAGAAAACATAAGAGAGGTGGAGGTGGAGATTTACACTAGCAGCTTTGTGAATAGCTGTTTGTAGTACTTTAGTAGTACTATTGTAGTATTTATAAAGAACCGAATAGGCTCATTTACAAACAAATGACACAGTGTGGTGCTGCAGCCAGCTGTGGCGCTGCAAGCCATCTTGCTGCACCACGCTGCATCATTTTAAACGTGCAGGGATGCATCGTATTTACAGTACTTTCATCTTCGCTGGCGCATATAGTTCTGCCTGGCGCCAATGCAGGCACTCTTGTGCCACGGTGCAATGGTGTCCGTTTTGCAGGGATGATTGTTTATGTGCTGGAAGGAGCACCTTCCTGTGGATAAACAATCAATAATTGTGTTTTCCTCTTTTTATGTGTGTTGTAGAATGCAGCATACATAGAAAGAGGAAAAACAGAGGGAAATAATTGTCATTTCTCCCTGTTGCACCACTTTAATGCCACTTCTGAGGTGGCATAGGAATCTGATGCATTCCCAGCCTTGTAAATCTAGGAATGTGTCAGATTCTGTGAATGTTGCACGGGAACACCCACAGCAACACCCATGGAACGCCCTTTCATGCAGGCTTATGCATGAAAGGGGGCCATGTTTTCAAGGGCATGAAAAGCCACGCAAGGTGGCTTTGCATGCCCTTGTAAATATGGGCCGGCAAACAGTGCCACCGGAGCATAAAAAATGACACTATGGTGGCCAGTGTGCCGCTAGGGGATTGAAAATTAGGTCCTTAATCTTTTTGACACTGTTTCTGCACCCACACGCACTTTTACTTGGAAAGTGCATTCCAGAAGCTACAGGTATTTATTAACTTGGAATGGTTTGGGTATCTTGAATATTTTAAGTATCTTCAAAATTGGTGTATTCTTTGATGGTTACTACAAACATACAGTATTTTGAGAATCCAGTAGAAACATTTACTTTTCATATACTTTGCAATAGTTAGAAGCAGTGTCATGTGCATCATTTAAATTTGAGAACAGAGTATTCATGCAGGAAATTGAACTCCAAATTGGATTAAGTATACAAAAGTCATGGAGTAATTTTCAATGCAACGTTGATGAATTTATATAAGGTAAATACAATACTTTTTTTTTAGGTGGAACAATTACTTACTTAAATCATTTTCGAAAATGTGTCAGAATAGGAATCAATTTAAATATAGGATCTTAGTCAAGATGATTATTGATTTGGTGTAGCATTACACTATATTTTATATTGTTGAAGGTTAGGCTTTACTGTTTATAGAACTTTGAGTATTATTTGACAATCATTGTGCCAGAAATGTACATATTAATTAATGTATGGCAGTATGGCATACTAATCAAGTATGGAAAAGATCCCTACCTGCCCACCACCTCCTGTTTGCCTCACCCATCCCCTGACAAATGTGGGCTGCAGCGTAGACCAGAAATTAAGCAGGTACCTCCTAGTCCCCCTAGGAACTTCTCTATGTCAGGTACTCCGATTAGGCAAGACCCTTTTAGACCCTGCTGTAAGGCATGAGAGGTACCCACCTCAATAAGTCTGCCACTTCTTGTCACCCAGTCTCTCTCTCTCTCTCTCTCTCTCTCTCTCTCTCTCTCTCTCTCTCTCTCGTCTGTCCTTACTTTCTGAATGCTGTCTCAGTTTGTGCCCATTGCCCCTCCTTATTGGATCGTTTCTGCTACTTTTGCCTACTATCACTGATTCTGCCTGGTTTCAGTGGTTTTGCCTTGATGTCACTAACCTCATTCTTGATATTAA
Organism: Pleurodeles waltl; assembly: GCF_031143425.1. Classification (NCBI taxonomy): domain Eukaryota; kingdom Metazoa; phylum Chordata; class Amphibia; order Caudata; family Salamandridae; genus Pleurodeles; species Pleurodeles waltl. The sequence continues at coordinate 442,396,349 of NC_090450.1, forward strand.
CAATTTAGAGAATAACCCCTTTTATAAAGGTAAAGGGGATAGGGTTCAGCGAAACCCTAACAAAAGCTTTTCCCTTGAATTTATTATTAAAATCCAAACTTTCGCTATGTGAATGCTTAATTATCAAGACAAGACCAACAGGTACAACTTTGATCTTAAACAATAACCAATTATGCTGCAACCACAATATTTAGAATCTCATAAATATTTAATAAAATGAACATCAAATAATAGTGACATTTGTTAATATAGCTCCTCATCCATTGGACCACATACATCAGGAATGATGGTTTGTGTTCCTGCTGGACCCTGAATTTACCAAGAAGCACAGGGCATTGTATGGGCAACCTGCTGGACCGATGTCAGATCATAAAATACCAGATACAACAAACTGTGTGAAATACGCCAGACAGGCAACTGAAAATGCCAATTTTATTAGCAATTTATTGACTGCTGAGATCTGCATTATCATAGTGATGGTCTTGCTCAGGGCAGGAAAAGAACAGTAGACTTGACATAGTTGGTTTACCCAAGTGAAATTTGAGCTGCAAAGTCTTAAATATTAGTTTCTTATCTCATTGAGAAAGAAACAGACTGTTCATACTATTATAGTGAAGGACAATAAAAGCAAGGCACCTTTAGTATACATGATATAAAATCTTAGAGAATGTCAATGATTTTAATCCAGTTATCGGTCCTGAAGAAGGTGGGATAAAGGTCAAGAAGCCACCAAAACCCTGCTTTGACTCAATAACTTTTTTAGTATTTTGATTGAATACAGTTGTTTTCTATGTTATTTTTGGTTCAAATCTTTTTGATGATGTATCTGGTCCAATGGATGGCAAACTATAGTAACAAATGCCACTAGTATTTTATTAAATATTTATGAGTTCTAAATATTGTAGTTAGAGCATAATTGGTTATTGTTTGAGACCTAAGTTATATCTATTGTTCTTGTGTTGATAATTAAGCATCCACATAACAAAAGTTTGGGACTAACCCATTCTTCACTGCTTTCCCTGTACACCTCACTCTTTTCTGCAATTCTACTACTCTCTCTCGATCATCTCTGGGCTCTTTGCTCCACTTTGACTCTCGCTCATTTCTCGCTCTCCATACCGTGGTTTCACTTTCTGCTGCACAGCTTTGACCCTTTCCCTCTGCCTATTTTGGTGCCACATTTTGCCTTTTCCCGCACCCTCTCCTTGTCCCACCCACCACCTCCTGCTCTTCTACCCCCTACTCAATGGCTGCTGCAGGCATTCAGCATGCCACTAGTGCCTCAATCTATGTGTGCTACTCAGTGCCTGGACCACACACAGCACCAGGAACCCTGGTCCTATTCTCACCCTCTGCTTCCACCTCCCACTCTTCTGTGGCCTCAAACTCAGCCTCCCCTCACCATGCTGCTGCCGCATCTCACTACACAACACTCAGGGAGCTTTCTTCTGCGCTTCCTGCAAGTTCTCATACACTCACCCTCACCCGTCTTTCTCCACTCCTGCACTTAACACACCATTCCTTTGCACTCAAACAGACAGGCTATTACCCACACAGCACCCAGGACTCTCACGCATGCTCTTTAACACCTGCTCCCTCATCCAGCGGCTCAAGGAGCTATGAGACCTCCTACATCTCCAGAACTGCTGGTTCTCACAGAAACCTGGCTGAACCCCATAGCACTACCAGACATCACCACAGCCAACCCCCATACAGGATTGCCAGGCAAGCAGTGCTCTCTGCAGAATTTTACATTGTATCCCACTCCATCCTCATCTAAGACCTCCAAGACATCAGAATCCAATAGCTACGTCCTGCTGTATGTACCCCTGACTGACTAAATGGACCCAGTCTGTCAGCCAGACACCCTTTGACTTGGACAGCCGTGATCTCACCTGCAGAGTCCTACACGGATCCTCCTGGAGTCTGACCCTCTTCAACATGTACATGATTCTGCTGGCTGTCATCATTCGCTCCCACAACATCAAAGGACTCTTCTATGCTGATGACAAGCAACTTATCCTCGCCTCACAGGCAGGATACATAGGACGCAGCGCATATTCAAGGCATGGATGACCAAAATCACCAAATGAATAAAGTACAACTGCCTGGAGCTGAAAACTAACAAGACCAATGCGCTCTTTGGGTAATGCTCCTATCAATGGGCCTCAACCTAGTGTCTGATAAGTGGAGTACCTACATCCACCCCCACCTCCCTAGCCAAGAACTTTGAGATCATCATCAACTGCAAACTCAACATGACCATCCAAGTCAACACCTTCACTGCCTCATGCTTCCACACCTTGAAGATACAGAGGAGGATTTTCAAGAGGCTCCCTATAAACTCCCAGAAAACCACCATCCACGCCCTCATCACTAGCAATCTGAACTATGCAATCACTCTCTGTGATCCAGAATTCTTGCTACACATAAATCTCATCTTACCTCATGGAGCTACACTGGCTACCTAAACACAAATGAGCACACTTCAAACTCCTGACACATACCTTCAAGGCACTACATAACTCAAGCCTTGCATACCTTACAAACGTGAATGCTTACACAAATCCTCCGGACACCTCTGCTTGGCCGGACTCCTACTGGCACACATCCCACGCATATGAAAAACTAGATCCGGTGGTCAGCTTTCTCCTACATCGCTCCTTAGGGGAAGAGCAGTGTGCCTCTAAACTGCAGAGTTTCCAGCTCACTTCTTGAGTTCTATGGGAAACTTAAATCCTGGCTCTATGAATAGCCCCTACTCCGACCTTAGGAAAGGCTAGATTCACAACTCCTCAGTGTCTTTACATAAATTACAAGTACCATATGACTTTGAAAAACCAATGGAGATGGCTAAATTATTACATTTTGGCTCAAGTAAAATGTTTTTCCAAAAAAATACTGTTTTTTTCTGTTAATCTTTCACAGTATGACAATGAACTAATTTTGGTGTTTTAAGGAACTAAGCAAAAACATTGTTGTTCTATTGATCACAAGGAGAAATTTGGACCCATGTTTTCTTATAATATGTCAAGAGGTTAATGATGTCTGGAGAAACTAATGATATCAATAATCAATATTTACAAATTAACATTATGCCAAGCTTAGGTTTTTATTTTTGTCAGTCCTGGGTAAGTGACGAGTATTCTTGAAACACGAGTGGCTGTGAAGGAATTTGTACGAATGGACTACAAAAAACTCTTTTTTACTTGGGAAAAATAAAGAATCTTAAAAAAAGAAGCAAATAAATATTGGAAATGTGTTGCTGCTGTATTAGTTTAAAAAATGTATTCCTAAGTGCACCGTTTGTGGGAGAGTGGTGAAACTTTCGAGTGTGCTATCTTGTGGAGCATAGCTCTTTTTCCTGAAAAAAAGTAATTTTGATGGAATGTTTACCTTTCTTCACTTTTGCCCACAGTCTGGCACAGATGAGCTCTCTGAAGTTGTAATTACATAGGTCTGACTTTAGTTTTTTTTTAAATATTGATGTATTTGCTTTAGGCTTTTGATGTGTGTGTTTTATTTATTTTTAGTTTTTGTATATTACCATGAAGGTGACGTAGCCTGAATAGGGGCCTGAATCTTCAGGGGTCCCCATTCAGCCCATGACCATGACCAAATATCTGTGGGGTATAAGAGACTCAGGGGCCCCTCTTCACATTCCGCAGTGGGACTCATTTATTTTGTGGTATATCACTGCCACCATGACTGGATTTAAAATAATGTTGAATTTAAACAAATAGGAGTATCCCAGGATCAATTGGAAACTTGTGTACTGATCTGTTGAGGCCAATTAACATTGCTATGAGGGAGCCAAATTTGAATGAGGTTTTGAGGACTTTTCAGAATAGATTGAATTTTTGTCTCTGTTGATAATTCCACTTAGTGAGTTATAAACTCTGGGCCATTTTTCCAAGGCCTGTGGTGCAGGGTGCCGCAACAAGTGCCTTGCTGCACTGCTCTGAGGCACGGGGAAAGGACAGAAATATGCCGATTCTACAACATATGGCTCATTTCTGTCCTCTCCCCCTGGGCTGGTGTGGAAATTGCTGCCATGCGCCAACGCAGGCACCCTTACGCCATGGGTCAAGGGTGTCTGCGTTGGGGGATGGTTGTTTTTGTGCAGGAAGCTATAATCAATGGAGGTGATTTCTTCCTTCGGTGTGTGCTGCAGAATGCAGCACAGAAAGAGGACAATAGGGGAGAAATAAAGATATTTCTCCTCGTTGCAACACTCTTACGTCACCCCTGGGATGGCATAGGCTTGTCGCATTCACAGAAATTGCACAATGAGGTGCCCCTAAAATACACATAGAATCATGAAGTATATAGTTCACATATATATAGTTGCACACATCAGTCCATGATGCAACCTACAGGTCATTGAAGTCGACTAATAAAATAAATTAATCAGTCCAGAGTTTATTGAAGATCTGATTTCATATTGAATAATCAGCAATCCACAGAAATTTGTACTTCCAGCTTTCCAGCCTGGAAGGGCAGGGGATGGAGAGTGAACAGAACCTTGAACCCATTAATCTCTGTCCTGCCATGCAGAGTCCTGTGAGAACATAGAGCCATAACAAGTGGCAAGGCTTTGTACCAAGAAGTGCCAGAGAACCATTCTTACCCTCTCCCAAATAAAACAAACTAAAGAATCCGAGACTGCCTCTGATATCCAGGATAGGTTGCAATGCCCATGAAAGACATCCTAGGCAGGACTGGAAACACAAAGCAGCCCTGGCAAATTTTGTCAGACCAGCCCCCCTAGGGTGCATAGCGAGCATGACAATTTGGGGAAAAAATGGCAAAAACAGTGGATTCTACAACACATTTTTCATTACGTATTCAATTGTCTTCAATTTTAAAGCATACTAATTGATGACCTCACAGTCCACCAGGATACGAAAATCTTTATCGGGGCTCTTCAGTGATTTCCTTACCATCACTCTCTAACAGTGCCTCTCATCTCTCCATAGCCCATCACTCACATGCATTTCATTTGTTTAATAGAGCCTTTCTTACCACTCCATGGCATCAGAGCACTTTACATCACACATACACAGAGACAATGAATCATACGTGTGTAAATCAGTACAGAAAATGTTGCATAAGACCAGGGGGCTACAAGATATAGGATTCACATGTCATCCATACTGGTAGGCAGTTTTTAAGAGTGCTTGGTCTGAGGAAGCATAAAATCAGGATTCAGAATGTAACACAGTGGATAGGGTTAACTTTAATGATAACAATTTATTTGTACCCAAGCAAACCCTTTTTAGCAAAATTAGGATACACAAAGACTGCGAAAAAAGCATAACTTTCTAACCTCTGGCATGGATTTTGCAAGCAGCTCATTGGTGGCAGTTAATAGCTCATTGAGCCATATTATGATTGTAACTTAAACTGCACAGTAAACATACGAATCTCTGGGACCATATACTGTTGTGCGAATTGCACAGTACATGTTTTTTGCAGAAAACATATTAACACTCTGTTCTACCTTAGATGAGTCAAAACTGCCACTAGTCAAAACTCCAATCTATCTCCAGCAGGTACATTAATCACCAGAGTTATCTTGACACTTTTGTTGTTGCCTGAAATTCAACCACCCCCCCACCCCCCTGCCCCACCAGGGACATGCCCACCCCACCCCACCCCACCCCACCCCTTCAGCCTCCCAGGGAAAAGGCAGATGCCCTGTACGGCCAGTCCAGCCTTGGAGACATCAGGATGACCTGGAATCCCTATCTGTGCATGGATTTCCAATTTTCCTTGCCTTCCAGCGGCCACGTCAAGCGAGTCCATATGACGTAACATTGTAGAACCATGTGAGTCTGTGGTACTGATATTTTTTGCATGACACTTAATGTGGGCGTGTAAATGTATAAATACGGGGTTAAAATGTCAAGTAGGCAAGATGCAAATGAATGATGTAGAGAAGTGTGTGAGTAAGGAATGTAAAATAGTTTGAGTGAGGTGGACGAGAGCCAAGAATCCTTAAAGTGTAAAATAAAATGTAAATGTTATCATCACATTAAAGTTGATACGTGAATGAAGAATGCGATTGACAAACCCAATGAAAAAGTGAAATATTAATCTTAATATTTGTCAAACTAGTCGCTGGTGATTTTACCAAAGGTGAGAAAATTGGAGGAGAATCAATAAAGAAAATGGAGCATTTTAAAACTGAGTTATCGATGGGCAGACACCAGTAAAAACCTGACACTAACAACAAGGGTGAGGCTGCATCAGTTCCTTCATAATGTATGTTTCTGATTCTGAGTTTCTGATTCCTTCATATTGTATGTTTCTGATTCTGAGTAGTGAAAAACAGGGGTGATATTGACTGCACCTCATAAATACCATTAACTAGATGTGCGGTTTTTATCAGGTATGGAAAGTACTTCCTATTGCTAATTTTCTACGTAGGAATGAGACATATCGCATGAAATCAGTGTTTACTGCACCATTTTACTAATGTTTTGCCCCTTTTCGATCATTTTCCAACCATAAATGTCACCATGCTGTGGCTGGTGAAATGTGTCTGGAGAAAATTGTAGAGGCAAAGTCATTTCTGCATAAGGTAAATACCTCGCTAATAAAATTTCCAGTTCCTGCTCTACTTGCTGTTTCCACAGCGAATGGAATTTTGTCAACTGCTCTTAATCAAGGTTAAGAGGCCTCCGCCTGAAGGGATGGAAACTGCCCTCTCCATGACGGTTTCATTGGGGTAGACACCAATATGGCCAGCACCTGATGTAGGCAGCAACTTCATTATTCACTTATCTGTGCATGCACAAGAAGGCAATTTTCAATTCTTTGTGCAAGAATGAAGGGAGTGGAGGACGAGGCTCCATCAGAAGCTGAAGTGGAAGGCATAATATCGGTCTCTGGGCAGCAGGACAGTGACCCCCAGCAAAGTTAGTCCCCTGTGGCACCTACAGGTTTTAGCAGGCCAAGATCTGTGGCATGTGTGTCGGTCCAGCAGTCTCAGAGTCCTCACAGCTGATTTTACCAGGATCACGGTTCCAACAAATAAGTGATCCTGATGGTGAGGATGCATTATGTTGAGGATGCTGAGAAGATACTAAGGATATTTAAGATGGTGGAGTGGTAGAAGTGATGTGATGAGTGTTCCAGGGGCCACCCCGGGGTCCACGAACTTCAGGGTTCATTTCTAGCCTCAGGAATCATTCTCCCCCTATGCCCATTGAAGTTCAGTGCAGGTCCAGTTGCTACTAGACGACTAGTCGCTACTTAGAGTGGTTATCCACTGGTGAGTGTCCCTTTCTTGCAGGACCAGGGTCCACTTTGATGAATATCACGGGCCCCACAGACTGGGGGTCACCTCGGGCAAGTCAGCAGGCACTTCAGCATCCAGTGGTGGGCAGGTGATCCTGGGCAGCTAGGCTGTCACAGTGCAGGCCTCCTGTCCTGGCACAAGTGGATCCATTTTCCCTGAGTGAGCACAGTAGGCACATTCCTCTTTGCCAGTTCCTTAATTTCAGTAGCTGAAATCCTTCCTTCATGCAGTCTCTCTTTGCTGGGCCCACAGCGTTGCAGGGCAGTTTTTTCTTCTGTCTTCTTTCCAGTCCAGTAGTGATCTCAGGGATGTGGGTCTGGGGTGGCTCTTTAATGATCTGAGCAACAAAGTGGTAAGTTTCTAGTCACTTTTCTATTAAAAATTACTGTAAATCCGATCTCAGTAAAATGTTGGGTTAAATTTCATGGTTAATTTGATACCCCGGAGCACTAACTTTGGTTCTCCCAAACGGAAGTTAATACTTAACGTAATGGCTAGTGAAACTCGATGTTAGCCAATAGGACCACCAACTGCACTACATTTCTATGGGATGCTACCTAGCATGTGTGGTTTTTAAAACCTTCAGTACCTTTGTGGTATGGGTGTTAAATTAATTTGCAAGGTTAATGAATACTTTGAAACAGGTAACCAAGGACTTTGGCATACTCTTAGCTGCTGAGAAGGCAAAAGTGAGTAGCAACAAAAGTAACATTCTTGGGCATCAAGTGCCTAGCAGACAAACTTGAGACATTGACTCTGCTGTTGACTGGGATGGTGGCTAAAAATACTTGTCACCTTTGGAAATTCCTGCAGACACTGGGACATCTGACCTTCACAGGTACGTTGGCTTCCCAGGGCAGAGCACCCTCTAGATATTTACCATGAGAGTGGCACCTAAAACATATAATAGGATGCAAATTTTGAAAAAACGTTTGACAGGACATGTTGATGTGGGCCAGACAACTTCTTAGATAACTATTGAGGCATAATGATGTGGCTGCAAACAAACCCAGTTACCCGGTATGTGGAGATCTTTTCATATTATCTCTGGAGTAGGGGTTTATGGCTTGTACAAGAAGGCTCACTATTGAGCAGAGTAGTGGCCAGAGAATAGCTAAGGTGTTGGCACAGCATTGTCTTTTTAGATTTTTGTTCTGTTTTTGCTGACCGCGAGACTGTGAGGTGGGAGAATTTTGAACAAAAACCTGACTTCTTCATTTTGACAATGAGACAATGGTAAGTGTCATTAGCAAATATTCAGACGATTAGGTGCTTAGGCTGCTTCAAGAATTGGTACTGTGTTGAGGACAAAGTATATAACCCTTCTGGTAAATAAAATGGTTGGCACATTGCCTAATTTTCAATGGTAAAGATTCCATGGATTAGCACTAACCACAGGCAAGCTGGGAGAGACAGTAGTAGAACTGATGTTGTTTTTAAGTCAATGATGGCACTGCAATTAGTAGAAGACTGACTGGCACTGTCAACAAGGAGCAAATATCAGCAAGCTTGGAAAGAGTTTCTCGACAATGGCAAAGACAGAAGAGATTGAAGCACTGGAGATGTGGCTTTCAGAAAGTCAGATTTGCAAAATGTGTAATATTTGACTTGTTGATAGTGTTGCATTTATAGGGTGGGAGAGGTATTTAGACCCTTAAGGGATGGCTAAGCGTTATGGGGCAGGATGGTCTAAAGATCATTATGAGGATGTTGTAGGCAACATTTAGGAAGTTTAACCAAGCTCAAGATTGGTATAATGTGAGCTCTGTCTCCAAATAAAATTAGCCTTTTTCACAAGTAACCTGTGTGTCAATAGTTGGTCCTCTCCAAGATGTGCTCTATGCAAAGAGGATGGAACTTTGTGCAGGGATTGCTGGTGTGGATGTTGAAGGATGTGGCCAGATTCTGGTACAGGCAGTCTGGCATCCATTCCATCATTCTTCTAGCTATATATGTGTGAATAGCTCATTTGCAACCACCTGCACAAAGGTATACTGACGTGTAAATTTACTGTTACACTGTTGCGTGACTTTACTACTTTTGTTTTTTTACCATTTACAAGAGTGGATTTACTCAAACGTGTAGACTTATGCATATCTACCCCCTACAACTGGGGGGGGGGGTGGAGTCAGTAAACACACCATGTATTACTGTAAGGTTCCTTCCTACTAGTAGTGGCTTCATGACTGTATATGACTTACCACACATTTGGAGGAGACGTCCGCAAAACAGGGGTATATCTCTTTAGGGTAAAGTATGCCCGCATTTTGAACAGTTAACTAAAGTTTAAAAAAGTAAATATATTAGTAAGTTAAATGTAAATGTACTTTACATTTATATATGTTTTTTTAAGTTGATATAGCACTAATAACTAAAATTTAAATTACAAATGTAACCAAATCAGGTATAATACATTAAATGTAAATTATTTTTAAAGATATTTAAAATATAAACACCCAACTAAAGTAAAATGTTTTTAAATTGAAAAAATGCTATAAAACTATTAATTTAAATTATATTTTTTAACATTAAGACACATGTATAGCTATTGTTAAACAGTTTGAATACATACATTTATTTTAACATTATTCTATGGAGTTTTATTTTAAGTCCCTATTGCCATTATCAATCGGAGGTTGTTGCAGTCCCTGTGAGTAGTCATAAATGGTGCTGGACTTTCTCCTGCCTTGAGCTTGATGTTTTTGTGACTCTTTTGGGCCCTTTTTGGTTGTGGTAACTTTAGAAGTGCAGTTTGTGAATAGCAATTGTTTCATTTGTGGGCATGTCCATGCTGCTCTCTAACCCCCTCTCTAGCTCTCCTGTAAGCCCACCTTATTCTTCACAAATATACTTCCCTTTAGAAGTAAATAGTCCCTTTTTCCAGCAACTCCCCCTTGTCCTTCCCAAATGTACTACTAAAACGGACACCTATGTTTGCAGGGATTTCCGTGCTCAGAGACGAGATTTCCGCACAAAAAAATATAAATGGTGTGAGGTAGAGACAGAGACCTCCGTACATAGGTTTATAAACAGCAGTTTGTAGTATACTCATTGTATGTAGGGCTAAACTAAAGTATATTTACTAACGAGCTCTGCTTGCTTCATTAACGTCAATTCACCAAAATGGGAAGTGACATCACACAACCATTACGCTCCTTTTATCCTTACATTTCAATTTCACCCTCACACACATGCTTACACAGACACACACTTACATACAGTATCTAATGTAAACATGCACCCACCTGCGAGCACGCACACCACATACATTTCAAAGCATTTCTTTTAATATAAGCTGCCACTGTGTTCCAGGCACTGACTTTGTCACCTCTGAGGCCAGGGTTCGCATGGGCAGTTAGGGGTCACAAGGAGCAAGCCAGGGGTCGCAGCTGCGACTTCTGCTGACCCCTAAATGACATCCGTGGCTTGCTACCATATAAAAAGGGGATTTTGCTCAAATAGCGTGTCAGGAGTCGTTCCTCCCCAATGTTTAGGGCACATTAATCCTTGGGTGTTTCCTCTGCTTGCACAAATCCCACATACTGCATGTTAAATCCATCTTTTCTTCTCCTTCCCTGTGTAATCCCGAGTGAACTGCTTTTGTTTTTTCGGTTTTAATCACCCTCGCATCAATTATTTGTACCCATTTCATTCACTATAAACATACCTGTTACCAGCACAATGAAAGCACAGTCAACCATGCTAAGTTGAACTGTGGTTGGTATAATGTAAACACTGGTATAGCTCAGGGGGTCCCACGGTATGTTACTGTGAATTACAAGGCACGGTTTCCATGTAGGTATTGAAGGAGTAACAGGCGGTTGACCAAGCAAAACCCATGGAATGCCCGAACACCCCAAGTTTGGGGCTATTCACAAACATTTTGCATTGCATATTGCAGCGTCCGAACACCCATGAGGAATTTGTAGTAACTGTGTGGAAAATCTGTATGAGTATAACAGGTATATTTAGATACTTATTCCCAAAGATGTTTGGGTAGTTTCAAAAAGACCGATTTCCACTGCTTATGAGATGCTGGAAGACATCTAAGGGCAGTAAGATTCCGAATTTTGAAAATTACGGACATTAGCAGCCAAACTATTCTTCTTTGCCATACCTAACTGATGAGGAAATCCAAACTAGTTTTCTAGGCAAGAAAGCCTGAAAACCCCATTTGCTTTTCCGTAGCATTGAGCATGCTACGATTGCATCACTAAGTTTGCTTTCCTGTTTGTGGCGCTAGGACAGTTAGCTAGAAACAGTGGTGTAGCTTGGTCAGTACGATTGAGGGGGTGTGAGCTGCAGATTTTTCAACAATCACGCTGGCATAAAATGTTACAGTACATATATCACAAGCAGGGTGCACAAGATGGGCCAAAGGGGCAGTGGAAAGGAAGAGGAAAGAGGTTTGGTAGGGGTACTTAATGAGAGAAAACACAATCTTTTTTTAAATAACCTACAATTTTGAAGACCTTCAAAACAGAGTGAGGAGAGAGTGTGTATGAGTTTTTGCCTGTGTGTATGTAAACATTCCTTGTGAAATTCAGCAGAAACCTCACAATATCTGACTGAAAGCCCCTGTACCTAATTATTTACCTGAAAATACTCATTAGGGATGTATAACACCCCAAACATGCCCCCTCCCCAACTCAGCTACACCTCTGGCTAGAAAAACCTCAGGTCCATGTGAAGTCCATTAATCTGTTCACAAGTCACAATGAAACTTACACTCGACCATGAGATCCAAGCAAGTGCAGCTTACTGCATGCAGAGGAAAAAGTCCTCACCAGGGCTAACAAAGACCTCCCTTCATTACTACTGTACACGTCCCACTGTCCCACACCTCGATTAAGCCACTTTGCAATAATGTCTAGTTAGAGTGACCAAAACTTAATTTTCATATTTCTTCACTAGTGTTGACTCCCATAGAGGAATCCAATTATATAGTGGCATATTTACAAGCCGGGAAAGGGCAGAAATGCACCGTATTTACAAGATACAATACATTTCTGTCCTTTCCCCCTGCAATGGAGCAGATAATGCTGTCTAGTGCCAACGCAGTCTGTGTTGTCAACAGGATTGTTTTTGTGCAGAAAGAGACACCTTTCTGCACACAATACAATCCAGAGAGACATTTTCCTCTTTCAGTGGGCTTCAGAATGGAGCACACATGGAAAGAGGAAACAACAAGGTGAAATTAATATATTTCTCCTTATTGTGCCTGCCCTTAGGAGGCATACGGTTTTGATACATTCCCAGGTTTACAGATGCTTGTAAATCTGGGAATGCGTCAAAACCCATGGGTGTTGCTTGGGAACACCCACCAAAACGCCCCTGGTATGCCTCCCTGACACAATGTAAGGCAACTTAGTGACTTGCATGTCATTGCCTTACACCATATCTACAAGGCCATGAAAAGCCAGGCAAAGTGGCTTTGCGTGGCCTTCTAGATATGGTTCTACAGTATGCACCACCGATGTGTCACAAAAAGTGACACATCAGCATTGTACAGGGCTTCTAAATGTGCCCCATAATGTTTTAGGAACTTAAATCACTTGCCTGAGTGGAACTGCATCTCACAGAAATCACTCAATATGTTTTTCAGTTCACTCCATGAACACTTTGGCTCTGAAAATGTAGCCTACTCGGCTGTTAACCAGCATCACTGGGCATAATCCGACCCATATTAACACTCAGAATGCTGCTATTCCTTCAATCATGGACAAACTTGCTTACTACAAACAGGAAAAAGGTGAACCACATATTGTGGAAGGTCATTGTTGTAGGATACTTTTATGCATCACTTTAATTTCTTCACTCGGGACAACATCTTAATTCCCATGGAATCTTAAATTAAAACTATGAACTAATAACTTTTTTCCTCATTCACTTTGGACAAATAGGGGCCTGATTTAGATTTTGGTGTATAGGTTACTCCGTCAAAAAGGTGACTGATAACCCACTTTATTGCAAGTGCATTATGGCATATGGCACTTGTAATAAGGTGGACAGGACATCCATCACTTTTGTGAAAGACTACCTGTAGGTCATACTCTAAATCAGGCCCTATGACACACTGGCCCAATTCACAGAGATTTTGCTATAGAAGGTGTGATTCATGTTCATAATTCTCCTAGCTTATTCCTGGATTTCAGGAGTAAATCAGGATTACACCTTCTTTCTCCTGATTTAGGGCCTGATGTAGATCTCAGCAGAGGAGTTACTCCATCGCAACGGTGATGGAGATCCCGTCCACTGAAATCGAAATACCATAGAATTTTGTCAGACAATTTTGTCAGACAAGATATTAATCACCGCTGTGACGGAGTAACCCCCCGCTGAGATCTAAATCAGGCCCTTACTCCTGGATTTCAGAAGTAAATCCAGCAAACTAAAAGAGTAAGTGAGCAAAATCTTTTTGAACTGGGTCCTTTATTTTTATTAGTAATAACTACTGGAATGGGCTATTCCTGAGTTTGAAACCTTTCCTTAAACAGCCAAAGAAGGTTTCAGCACACAGTGGCCACGATTTGGCAGTGGCACAAAATGTGTAATCATCAGCAATATTCATAGAATTCTAAATTGGCTCTCTTTGCAACTCAAAAGTGCTGCTAAGGTCTATGATATTTGTAGGGGGTCTTACCATAGAAACTAAGAAGTGCTTTCTGGGCCCAGCCCTCTTTCTGTTCTTGCCAGTACGTTGTGACCACAAAGACCAAGAGAAGCAATGGTAGTACCTGGGATAGCAAAGGGCAAGCCAAGGCAAGCAGTTGCTATCCATTTCTTCCCATATTGACTTCTATGAATTCTTCTCAAGAGGAAATATGATTCTTACTTGTGAGAAACTAGGGCTGATTGCAGAGGCCCCATAACTTTTTGCCCCCATTTTCCACTTTATGCTGGTGTTTTCCTGACTCTGATGGTGCCCTGGGTACTGCTAACCAGTCCCAGGGCCTGTGCTCTGTGTAAAATGGATATGCAAATTAGGCTAATTATAATTGTCTAAGTTAACCTACCTATAAGTCCCTAGTATATGGTAGGGCATGTAGGTTTAGGGACCACAGCATAGGTGGTGCACACCTAGGTGCACTGCTGAGGTGCCCACTGTCATTTTAAAAGCAAGCCTGCCTTGCTGGCTGCTTTTAAATTAAAGTTATATGCAAATTCGACTTTGGAATTAAAGGTACTTCCAAAGTCTTAAACTACCTTATTTTTACATATAAGTCACCCCTAAGGTGTGCCCTATGTGCCCCTAGGGCTGGGTGCCATGTAACTATAAGCAGGGACTTTATAAAAATAGATTTATAAGCCCTGGTGAGGTAAAAACAGCCAAATTCGTTTTTCCCTCATTGAAGTAAATGGCCTTCATAGGCTAGAATGGGCAGACTTTATTTTAAATTTTAAAGTCTCCTTAAATGTTACATACCAAGAATTTGGTATCAAATTAATTGTTGTAATAAATCCCACAACTTTCAGTTGTTGGATTTAATATAACTTGTTCAGGTAAAAAGTTTAGACTTTACCTAAAAAGTTGCCAATTTCAGCTCTGCATTGTTTTTGCTGCTGTGCTCTGATTGGCCAGCCTGCAGCAGCTTCTGCCAGGCTACCTTGATGAGGTGTGAAGTGGCCTGACTTCACACAAAGGAATGTGCTTGGGGGAGAGAATCTCCCCTCAGCAGATGGTGAGGCAGGAAGGGGGAGGGCTGCCAAACTGGTCTTCAAAGGCAGAGAAGGACATTTGGAGCACCCAGCAACACCCCCACATCCCGCAACCCCAGACAATTAGGTGCCCCCTTGATTAGATTAGGAGAGGGCAGGAGAGGGGTGTGTTTATGATTTTTAGCCACACCAGTGGGTGGGCTCAGCCAGATGTAACCTCCAAAAATCAGATTCATCCATGTTGGATTTTTAGAGACTGTTGCCTTCTGGGATGGATTTTTGCCACACTTCCCAGGAAGTGGTCATCACAGGGGGACGACCCTGTCCCTGATTGGAGAACCAGGGCCCCCCTGCTTTTCACCCAGGAGCAAGGATAAAACTGGCAGACCTGCACCCACGCCTCAGATCCCTTCCAGAATTCAACAAGAAAGGAACTAAAGAAGAAGAAGGACTGCCCTGCTGGACCCCTGGCCTGCACCTGGACCCTGCACTCAGAAGGACTGCAGCAGCTGCACACTTGGGCTTCACCACAAGAAGGACTTTGCCTGGCTTCAACTGGTTCAAGGAGGGACTCCCTGTTTGCTACAGGTGAAAAATTGCTATCCAGAGTCCCCTGCACCAACTCCTGAAAAAGTGACCAGCTGACCACTGTCCAGTGGCCAAAAAGGAGTTTGCACCAGGTGCATTCTGGGAGTTGAAGTCCGCACTTCCCAAGGACTATCACAGAACTTCTGGACCCTTGGGGTGAGCTGTGGACCCCAAAAGAACCTTAAAAGAACATCTGGGTGAAGCCCCAGAAGTTTGGAAAAGATTGGAGAATTTTTGAAAAAAAGCTCCATAAAGTGACCGACCCGACGCGGAAATTCTAGCCGGCTTGCCTCAACCGCGACCCGGCCTGACTTCGTGGTTCGTCCCGGTAAAGAAAAACATCCAAAAAAGAGACTAAGTCCGAACGTAAAAAGTTGACCGGGACCTTCCAGCCATCGTATCCGAGAAGGGCTCCACGGACGTCGGATCAAGATCCAGGTTTACCCCGGTCGAAGGATTTTCATCTCGAAAAAACGACTAAGTCCGAAGGTAAAAATCACCACCGAGGAAACCGACTTCGCGTATCCGGACAAGGGCTCCAGGAGGTCGGATCCAACTGGCAGGTTCGTCCCTGGGAAGAAAAACATCAAAAAAGAGACTAAGTCAGAAGGTAACTTTTTAACCGAGGCCTCCCGCGACTTGTAGCCGAGCAGGGCTCCATCGCGGTCGGCCTGAAAGTTTGACTTTGCCCCGGTCCTGGTGCAACCAGATGACCCGATTGGCGCTTTTTGTTTCTAAGCGCTAGAAAATAATAATACTTTAAAAATTCATATCTCCGGTTCCCCTGAACCGATTTTAATCGTTTTTGTGTCATTTTAAAGATAAAAATATAAGCTATTTTTATAAATTGGTTTTGGATTTTTAAACTGTTTCCTGTGTTTTATTTAATTACTGTTTTGTGATATTTGAATGCTTTACACTTTGTCTCCTAAGTTAAGCCTTGACGCTCGATGCCAAGCTACCAAGGGTAGAGCTGGGATTAATTTACTGAGACCTAACTGTACTTATGTGGAGGTTTGTGGCTTGTTGCTAGGTGTAGGTACCTACCTGCCCTACCAATAACCCATTTTCCAACATTACTGAACAGAAAGAGTTCTTCGAAATACTGAACCATGGGCTACATGTACGTAGCATTTTGCACATCGCAAACAGTGAATCGGGACGTTTGCGATGTGCAAAATGCACTTTGGCAAACTATTTACCGAATCGCAGAAAGGGATTGCGAGTCGAAATTAGGAAGGGGTGTCCCTTCCTAATTGCGACTCGCAGTCCCATGTATGATACAATCGCAGTTAGCACCAGTGTCACATTGGTGGTAACTCATTCGCAAATGGGAAGGGGTCCCCATGTGACCCCTTTCCCTTTGTGAATGGCAGTAAAAACATTTTTTCAGAGCAGGTAGTGGTCCTACGGACCACTGCCTGCTCTGTAGAAATAAAACGAAAACGTTTCATTTTTTGTTTTTGAAATGCATCTTGTTTTCCTTTAAGGAAAACGGGCTGCATTAAAAAAAAAAACTGCTTTATTTAAAAGCAGTCACAGACATGGTGGTCTGCTGTTTCCAGCAGGCCACCATCCCTGTGAGGGCGGCCATTCCCAAGGGGGTTGCAAATTGCGACCTACGTCATGAATATTCATGAGGTAGGGCATTTGCGACCCCCTTGCGAATCGCAAATAGTGTCATTGACACTGTGCAACATAAGGTTTTCCGAGTCGCAAATTGCGAGTCGCTCTGACTCGCAATTTGCGAGTCTCAAAACCAAACTTTAGTACATGTAGCCCAAAGTCTTTCACAATAGGAAAAGAAGCTCACCTCTAGTCAATTCACGCAATAGCTATACATGGTAGTGTAGATCAGTGTTTATGGAGAACCCAAAACCTTAATCGATCAAGTAACTTAATCTATGACGCAGTTCAAAGTAATCTTTCCATCAAAACACAATGGGACACCCTACAGTGACGTGTAGAAATAAAATTTAAAATCCAAATAGTGAGGTTCCAATTTCTTATTTCTTCTTCGCATTATACCTTTCATTTTCCAGAGTTCAAACAGTGGAAAATCTAGATTAATAAACCTTTGCATTAATGTTAATTTGTAAGGTTTTAAGGTTTGATTTTCTCGGATACGTTTGTGGAATTATATTTTCATACTGGAAATATCTGAAAGACAGGGATTCATCAGACCTCCAAATCAAAAAATCACACGGTTTCATTGCAAACAAAAGTCATTAGATATGTGGCAATAGCTTCTGATCACAGTGATTCAGTAATGGAGTTATTTTGTGCATACAAATTCAGTTTGGATATCCATTAATGTAGACTTGCATTAATGTAATACATTTTCAAGCATTTACTGATGATCAGCCAAGCTGTCTTAACTAATAATACGTACCATTCCATTAATTGACTGTGGCATGTAGGTGTGGTCTACCCTAAAATAACGAACTGCTTACAGACAATAAGATTAACTGATTTGCCCCACACCACATCAAACATTCAGGGCCGTATTTATACTTTTTGGCGCACAACTGCGCCAACGCAGTTGTGCCTCAAAAATTTTAACGCCGGCTAACGCCATTCCAAAGCGCCATGCGGGCGCCTTATTTATGGAATGACGTTAGCCGGCGGAGCTGACTGGTGTGCGTCAAAAAAAATGACCCACACCAGGCAGCGCCGGCGTAGGGGAAAATGGAGCTTGGGCGTCAAAGAATGGGGCAAGTCGGTCTGAGGCAAAAAATCTGCCTCAACCCGATTAGCACCATTTTTTTTGACTCCCACCCTCCATTGACATGACTCCTGTCTTAGCAAAGACAGGAGTCATGCCCCCTTGCCCAATGGCCATGCCCAGGGGACTTCTGTCCCCTGGGCATGGTCATTGGGCATAGTGGCATGTAGGGGGGCACAAATCAGGCCCCCATATGCCACAAAAAAAAAATACTTACCTGAACTTACCTTAAGTTCCCTGGGATGGGTCCCTCCATCCTTGGGCGTCCTCCTGGGGTGGGCAAGGGTGGCAGGGGATGTCCCTGGGGGCATGGGAGGGCACCTCTGGGCTCCTTCCGAGCCCACAGGTCCCTTAACGCCTGCCCTGACCAGGCGTTAAGAAATGACGCAAAAGCAGCTGGACGTCATTTTTTTTTACCCGCCCACTCCCGGGCATCATTTTTGCCCCAGAGTATAAATAGGGCGCACATGCCTCTGAGTCATTTTTTAGAAGGGAACGCCTACCTTGCATATCATTAACGCAAGGAAGGTGTCCACGCTAAAAAATGACGCAAACTCCAAGATCTTTGGCGCTAGACGGGTCTAACGCCAAAGTATAAATATGGAGTTAGTTTTGCGTCTGATTTGCGTCAAAAAAACGACGCAAATCCGGCGCAAACAGAGTATAAATATGCCCCTCAATTATTCCAGTTTTTTTCGGTGCATGTGAATGCATACAGGACGTGGAGGCACAGTGCAAGTCCAGACTGGAGTTATTATTATTTCACTTTCATGTTTGTTTCAAAAATACACTGTTGGACTGAATTTAAATCCTCAGTATGATGATGTGAAGGGCATGTGTTCTCTGCGTATTATTTGAGTTGTCAGTGCAGAAAGTCAGAGTACCTGAGAGCTGGGTGTGCAACCAGAGTTTTTTGGCTACCCCACTGATGAATATGTAGAAGCCAAGTTGTGCGACATCTCCTGACTATTCAATGATTCCAATGTGCCATGAAGCGCTTAGATGGTCTATGGTTTTCTAGTGCTAGGAGAAGAAATTTTCTAGATATTCTAGATAGATCTTAAATAGCTCATCCTTAAAATTGAACATCTTTTTGTATACCGATTTTTAAGGGCTATAATTATATATCATGGTAGAAAAAAGTCACCGATTCAAACAGGGAATTCACCACACAAATGTTTACTGCACAAAGATGTCATGCTTTAACGAGGATTTGGAATTGCAAATGCATGATGCGGGGTATGCAATAATAAAGAACTCCTTTGAGAAATGTGTTCTCATGGGGAGACCACTCCCGCATCCAACCTTTTATTTGGATACATAAACAAATCAGTACATTTTAAAATTATGGATATGCATTTTCAAGTTTCTCAAATAACGAAAATTGTACCAAGAAAACAAATGGATTTTAATAGAAGACAGCAAAGATGTTATTTGTGCTTCATAAAAAGTAGAAAATGAAATACTGTGAAGGAAATTATCAACTTGTGTTGGTGATCACATTATTGTTGATGCAAAATCAAAGTATTTTGAGTAAAATCTAGATGTTGGCTGATTGAGGGTTTAGTTCAGTCTGGTTTTGGATTTATAGATGATTGCACATATGCTGAGGGCATTCATGTGGCGAAAAAGGAATGTATCCCTTTCGGCATTTTCAAAACAGTACTCTGTACAAATCAAAATAAAACCTGTTCTCCCTTAAGTGTTATAATAGTGTATTTCTTGGCTTGCTTTATACTCTTGTACTTCCTTCCTATCTGTGCTTCTCTCAAACCATGTGTGTCTCTTAGTTTGTGTTTATTTGAAGGTAAGGGAAGATAGGGAGCATCTCTTCACTGCTTCGTGCCAAAATTCTCCATTTGCCCTTTCATCCTATCATTAATTTCCTCTCTGTGCTGGCCATTAGATTGCACACATGAATGTAGCTAATTCGTGGGCTCACAAGTCCACAAGGGTGTCTCCTCAAAAGCTGGATTCCAGTAAGCAAGGCATGCACCAGGGTGAGATGCTGATGGCCAGTATGATGATTTCAGAGGCATGCTGTCACTTATACGCCATTGCCTTTTCAATAGACATGGAGCAGAAGATGTCAAACTTATTTCGTTCATTGATTAGGGTATTCTTCATAATCTGTCCTCAAAGCAAGAATAGATGAGGGAAACAATGCAGAGGAGAAGACATGACTTGTAACTGACCCCTTACACTGATTACTTGTGGGATTTTTAATCACAATACTGGATAGTTTTAAAGAATGGCCTGCATTTCTTTCATACAAGCAACAAAGATTAGTAAGAACAGCGAGTGTACCATGGTGACCAGAGAAGTGGCACCACAGCAGGCTTTGTTTAAAAAAACTGTTAATTATCAATGTTAAAGTTTTCTACAGTTCAGGGAGTTTCTAATCATGGGAAGTCGAAAAATGACTATACATCGAACTGAGGTGGACCACACATGTAAAGTGACAAATATGAACTAACAAAATGAGCTTCTCCTTAAAACAACACTTCCATTCCGGACAACCGTTCAACAGTTTACCTTGGAAGACTTAAAAAACACAGTGTGAATTGGAAATTGTTCTTTCAGCGCAAGGCCCATCCTCCCAGATTTATTGCCATTGATTCTTTCTCATAATCTCAGAAGCCCATTAGAATGAATAACCTGCCCCCTGATTAATAAATACAAGACGTTGGCATTGAACTGTGTTGGATCTCGTACACAAAATCAAATAAGAAATATAATTGGAGATCCACAGCCCATAATGGAGGAATGTTATTTTTAGTCACCCTTCTACTCCCAAACTGACACTAGTTCCACAGGAATGGATAGAAAGATTCCTCACAATCCCAGCTGGATAGAAAGATTCCTCACAATCCCAGCTCATAACCGTATCCATTAAAAATTGAAAGTAGGTAATAGGTATTATCTATTATTCTATTTATAATTTTTTTCAAGCATGTCAATCAGTATAAAACATTGTGTATCTCTATACACACTCACACACACACATATACATGTATATGTACTTGTATATATGCATACATACAGACATATATAAGTATGTATACGTATATATATATATATATATATATATGTATATATATAAATATATGTATAGTTAAGAGAGTCCTGCTATCACACTGAAGTACTCTCCTTTTCAAACACAAGCAGCTGTGCTATTTGATTAGGAACACATATAATAAAAAATGGTAGCACACATATCTGGGTTATCTGAAAGAATATCATGCACAAACAATATTGAAAGAAACAAATATTGTGTCAAAAATATTGTTTGCCATAATATTGTGCCCCTCAGTTATAATGGAAGCATCCAAAATATTGTGTCACAAATATTGTGGAAGGCAATATCGTCGAGAAACAGGTATAAAAATATTTGCTGTTGAATAAAAATCGACATTAAAATGATTGATTAAAAATAGGTACTTAGGTAAAAACAATAGGATGTTAAATAAATAGTTTAACTATTTATTTATTTTAAATATATTCTTATATAGTTTTTAAGAATAACAACAATAACAATTTTAAATAAATTTTACATATTAACAGTAAAATAAAGTGAAAATTAGCAAACATGTATACAAACAACAAATTATGTAACATACTTTGAATAATAATGTGCCATGGCTCCTGAAGGCAAACACTCACAAACATTGGGTGGGGACACAGGCTCACCTATTAGCCACACTCTGTGCCTCTGTAGTTGTTCTATCAGCTGTGGGACACTGCTATTCCTCAGGACAAAGGCATCATGCACCGACCCTGGATACTTGGCAGTGATGTGGGAGATGTACTGGTCAGCCAGGCACACCATCTTGACATTGAGTGAGTGGAAACTATTCTGATTCCTGTACACTTGTTCATTGGCTCTGGGAGGACTAAGGCAATATGGGTCCCGTTGATGGCCCAGTAGCATGAGGTATATGTCCCATTGCATGGAATCCAGCCTTCACAGTTGGTAAATCATCTACCTGGGACAATGCGATGTAGCTGCACATGTGTTTGAGCAAGGCAGACAAAACCATTGCAAGCGCAATAGAGAACATTGGCTGTGACATCCCTGCAGCCAAGCCCACTGTCACCTGGAAAGAGCCTGTTGCCAGGAAATGGAGCACTGAGAGTAAAAGCACAAGAAGGGGGATTGCTGTGGTGCTACAGATAGCAGGTAGCAGATCAGGCTCCAATTGTTCACACAGCTCTGTGATTGTGACCCTGTCCAGATGACAGGTGAGTATGATGTGCCGGTCCTCCAGTGTAGCCAAGTCCACAAGGGGTCTGTACATGGGTGTTTGCCTCCTCCTATTCCTCCTCAGTGGTTGGTACCTAAGGGACCCAAATGTAGGAAAGGCGTGACAACAGGAACCATGAACCCACGACAGCAGTGTACACAGAGCATGTTTGTATGTTGGACAATGGAACTGTGTAGGTGAGTACATTCTACTACAATGATGCACAAATTAATCTGTACATATGTACCAGCATTAGAAAATGGCACCAGCCTGTCCTGTATTCAGGGACAGGTGGAAGTGACCTCACACCGCTGGCATTGGTGTTATAGTGGAAGGCGGTCTGCACGGCCGTGCAATTTCTCATTTGCTAACATGGCCCTCTATGGATTATGGGAACCAATGATGATCAATGCCAGCGGTGACGGTGTTCGCCGTCACGGATGTGACCGACATTTCCTTTCTACCACTTCACTTGATTCCTGACTTTCCACAGGACAACATCTCCACTGTGTATTCTGGGGTGACCTGTGTCTGGAACCTGCCATGGCTTGTGCAACAGGGGAAAGGGCCCCAGCCTTCACATCGGAGGAGTTGGAGTGCCTTGTGGATGGGGTCCTACCCCAATATGGCCAGGTGTATGGTCCTACAGACCAACAGGTGAGTACACCATGGGTACGTTGTATGCAACATGACTGCATGGAGATGTGTGTGTGCTCTGGCAGTGTGTCAGGTGGGGGTATGGCTGGTGGCAGAGTGAATGCAGGGGTATGGGTCATGTGTGTGCCTGATGAGGGCAAATGCTTTTAGTGGGCCATATGTGTGACAGACTGGATTGTCAGGTTCATGGTATACTGCCTTCTGTGCTTCCTGCAGGTCAACACCCATCAGAAGAGGTGATTGTGGCATGTCATCACCATGGACGTGAGGACCCTGGGGGTCTATAGCAGGTGGAGCACCCACTGCAGGAAATGGTGGGAGGACCAGAGACGCTGGGCCTAGAAGACAATAGAGGCCCAGCTGGGGATGGCCGTCCAACGAGGGAGGGGTGTTTCTCTCGGAACCTGACCCACCTGATTACCCACATACCCGCGGTGGCCTACCCAGAGCTGGATGGGTGCTTGAGAGCATCACAGCAGCCACAGGGGGGTGAGTACAGTATATTTGTCAACCATTTCTGTTGCATGGCATGCACTTTGGGTGCAGGGTACTAGTCAGTGGATGCCCCAATATGCCAGTTCAGATATTGCTACATGGTCCAGCTCAGGTTAATAGTTTGGAAAGCATGTATTAGATAGCCAGGTAGGTGGCTTCCCATGTCAGAAAGGGCTTAGCTGGTCCCAGTTGGTGTGTAGCTGGCAGTATTTGGCTCCTACCTGCTGTGGTTTTTAGCCAACGGTATGCCAGTGTGGTCCATACTGGCCATTCTCAGTCTCAGTGTGGGACAGTGATGTGTCTGCCATCTGTGCTGTTGGTGCTGAGTTTGACCCTGTGCTCCCTTCCTCTCTCTCCCTCTCTCATTTTGTCATCCTGTCCATGTGTGCATTAGCATCATCTGACAAAGAAGCAGGGGCACCAGCGAGTGAAGGAGCTGCAGCCCACTGGACCCAGAAGGCAGAGTCCACTGACGCCGAGGGGACCAGTTGGACGGAGGGCGAGGGGAGCACCACGGCGGGGACAGGAGGTGACACCACTGACTCTGATTCATCCTCTATGTGAGCTCCCTGGTGGTGGCAGACCCCTCTGGGACCACCACGGCTACAGGTTCTACCACCACCCCCATACTAGCATCGCCCTCCCAGTAGCCCCCCACCGAGTTGCCCATGCCCGCTCACCCAGGAGGGTGGGCATCTCCTTCACCCCAGGCACCTCAGGCCCTGCCCCATTTCATCTCTGTAGGGCAGTCTACCATTGTGAATGCCATCCATGGGCTGGTATCCCAGATGCAGCAATGCAATACCTTCCTGGAGGGCATCCACGATGGGTTGGCGGCCCTACAGGGATTGCTTCATGCACTGGCCTCTTCACTGATGGCAGCCAGTGTCCCTGTTTCATCCATCCCCCCTCGAACTACCACTACCCACTCCCAGTCTCCTCAACCCCAACCCATCCCACGCACACATTCTGACAAGCATGTACCCAAAACAACACACAAGACCTGCACAGACAAACACAAGCAGCACACTTCAGTCCACAAGCACTCACACAGCCAGATGCACACACAACATCTTCCACTGCTTCACTGTCTCTCCCTACTCCTCCTCCCTCACAGTCACATACTCACTCACACCTGCATGCACTGCATCAACAGTCCTAGATCCTGCCACCTGCACAGCCTTACCCACAGTCACCACAACAGCAGACCCGCAGACATGCAGCCCACACACCACATGCACAGTCACCACCACCACCACCTCATGCAGCACACCCACCTCACTTGCAGACACCACCACAATATCCATACACACATCATGTTTGTCCTCCCCCACCCTGTCTGCCCCCCTCCAGTAACACAAACACGTTTGCCCCAACAGCCAGCCACCTCACACACGCACACTGTCCATGCACCTGCACCCAAGTCCAGCACACCTCCTCCTCCTACAACCACTCCCTCTACCTCTACTCCCATCCC
Organism: Pleurodeles waltl; assembly: GCF_031143425.1. NCBI lineage: Eukaryota > Metazoa > Chordata > Amphibia > Caudata > Salamandridae > Pleurodeles > Pleurodeles waltl. The sequence goes on from NC_090450.1 coordinate 442,421,500, forward strand.
TCCTCCCACATCCCTCCCCATTGATCCTAAGAAGCTTTTCCTTGCCCGCCTTGACCTTTTCCCTCCCCCTCACCCCTCCTGCCCGTAAGAGGAAGGTCACACCACCCCAGTCCAGTACCTTAAGCACCCAGTCTGATACAGCTCCACCCCCAAAGTCTCCTGCTGCCACTAAGGGGCACATGAGTGAGAAGCCAGACCACCGCAAAAAGGACACTCCTACCCCCCAAACAGAGGCCCCCATCCCAGACAGACTGGCAAGACCGTGGGACCACTTCCAAAACCCAGGGCCAAGGAGGCCAATCCCTGCACAAGGAGGCCCCACAAAAATCAAAGGCCAAGGAGTCCCCCCGGACATCCAAGTCTAAGGAGGCCACCAGAAATCCAAGGCCAAGAAGGGCCTGATAAATCAAAGGCCAAGGATGCCCCCCAGAAATCAAAGGTCAAGGAGACCCCCAGAAATCCCTGGACAAGGGGGACCCCCAGAAATCCCTAAATAGGGAGGCCCCACAGACATCCCTGGACAAGGAGGTCTCCAGTCCTTGGACAAAGAGGCCCCACAGAAATCCCTGGACAAGGAGGCCCCACTGGAAACCATGGCCAAGGAGCCCCTGCTCAATATTTTGTCCAGGAAGCAGCATCCAGAACCATAGGCCAAGGGGCACCATCAGTAACCAGTGGGCAGGCAGCCCACTCCTCATCCTGTGGGCAGGAAGCCCCATCCTCAACCTGTGGGCAGGAAGCCCCCTTCAGAACCAGTGGGCAGGCAGCCCCCTCCTCATTCTGTGGGAAGGAAGCCCCTTTCTCAACCTGTAGGCAGAAAGCCCCTTCCAGAACCAGTGAGCAAGCAGCCCCCTCCTCATCCTGTGGGCAGGAAGCCCCATCCTCAACCTGTGGGCAGGAAGCCCCCTCCAGAACCAGTGGGCAGGCAGCCCCCCTCCTCATCCTGTGGGCAGGAAGCCCCATCCTCAACCTGTGGGCAGGAAGCCCCCTTCAGAACCAGTGGGCAGGCAGCCCCCTCCTCATTCTGTGGGAAGGAAGCCCCTTTCTCAACCTGTGGGCAGTAAGCCCCCTCCAGAACCAGTGAGAAAGCAGCCCCCTCCTCATCCTGTGGTCAGGAAGCCCCATCCTCAGGCTATGGGCAGGAAGCCCCCTCCAGAACCAGTGGGCAGGCAGCCCCCCTCCTCATCCTGTTGGCAGCAAGCCCCATCCCCAACCTGTGGGCAGGAAGCCCCCTCCAGAACCAGTGGGCAGGCAGCCCTCTCCAGAACCAGTGGGCTAGGAGCCCCCGCACGATGAGTTGCAACCACCACCCTCCTGCGCCCTGAGATGCCTGCCCATTTCCAACATGATGCCCCTGAACAGTGGAGTCCCGATGTTGTCAGGAGTCAAGTTGGGGCTTGGACTTTGCTCTGCGGGCATTAGTGACTTTGGACAGGCCTTTGGGCCTGCATTTATTTATTTCTGCAGTTGTGCATGTTTTTGCATTTTACATATTCATACAAAAGGAATACAGTGGTTGGAACTGTGTATGTGTCCTGTGTTTATTTACTCTGGGGTTCTGTTACTGTTATATTCCTGTGCATATGTTTCTGGGTGTGTGGTGTATATATGATGTATGTTGTGCGTGTTTGTGTCACTCTCCCCCCCCTCTCTACTTCCCTTGTGTGCTAGGCGGCTGTACTCACCGTCATCATCTTCGCCGGTGTTGGTGCTCCAGGACGGCCATAGTGTGTTACAGCATCAGGAATACTTACAGTTCAGGTTCCATTGCGGCCGCGGACTCCTGTGTGTCCCTGTAGGTGAGTGGTTCCTTTTAAATGATGTGTTTCCGCCAGGTTTTTGGTGTCGTTGCTACCGCCCTGGAAATCATGAGGTTGTGAAAGGTCATAATGTGTTGGGCGGATCCTTGTCTTCCGCCTGCCTGTAGGTGGCTGCCGCCACGTTCGGTGTTTGTACTGCGCTGGCGGTTGGTGTGGTCCATTAGGTGTCTATAGGAGGGATCACTGCCATAGTCATAATTTGACAGTCGTTACTGCCAGCCTGTTGGCGGTGATACGGCCAATGACCACCATAATAACAAAATAACTGAAAACATTAATTTCATTCAAATTAAATTCACTTCTCTCCCTACACCCCTACTTAAATTAAACATATAAAAAGCAAACTACATTTTGCAAATATTAATATTAAAACACCTAAAATAAATTAATAAACAAATCAAATAAAACAAATCAGTTAAGTAATAAGGAAAAATATATATAATTAATTATACAAGAAATTAATTAAGATTAAAAAACATATAATTTCAAAAAGGTCCCACCCTATTTCCGGACCCGCTACTAAAGTATAAATTACTGGGGGGTGGCGGGGCGTGGAGACACAAGATGTCTGACAGGATACATTCCTAAATGGCTCCTCGTCGGTCCTGACTGAATCCTCTATAATCCTGCCATCTGTTGCTACACAGACAGACCAGCAGCTTCAAGATTTGTTGCCGGTACACTCCTGCACCCCTGGACCATGTATTTGGCCCAACGCCATTGCCCCTGGAGTGGGCTTTGCCTTGCATGCGGCAGTCTCGTGAATTGTCGGCTGCAGCTGGGCTCGCAGGGCTCTTGGCGGCCAAAAGGAAGTCCAGGCGGGCAGCTCTGCCTGCGACTGTGGTCTGCAGCCCCTGTTCTCCTTACTCAGTGTAAATGGGTGGTCCTGGGGTGTTGCCCTGTGAGAACATTACCATCAGGGGTGGCGTTCAGTTCCTCCCCCGCCTCACAGACTATCAGGGCAGTCTGGAAAGCGAGGAGGGTGGCAGGGGGGCTCCCGTACATTGTCACCAACCCACCTGATGACAGCACTGTGGGGGCCAGCCTGGAACCAGCACTGTGGGGGCCATCAACCGCCACGATTTGGGAAGGTCGGAGCGCCTCCTTCTTCCCATTCAGGTCCACTGGGCCCATCGGTATTGCTTGAAGCAGCTCTGGACTTCCCGTGAGTGCCTGTACGGGGGGAATCTAACTGGTGTCACTGTGGGGAGCTGCATTCCGTGTGAGTGGAGCTTGGTGACCCCTATTCTCTCTCCTGCTCCCTTTGAACTAGCAGGGGTGGTGCATTTTTTGACAGCACTGTTCATGGGGGCCCACACACAGACTTGAGAGGTCTCCAGCATCTATATAACCTCCTGCCTCCCTCCCCCCGAGGACGTGCCTAACATTCCAGGATGGCCCTGTACATTCTACACTTTGCCTGGACCGTGGTCCCTTGCTCCCACCCCGCTGGGTAATTTGAAGCTTATAGGAGTTCTCCCTGGCTGGTGGCTGCTCACAGGCACAGTCGGTGGGCCTTGGCAAGGCCTTGGAGGTGACTGGAGCCTACATTGGACTTGGTGCAGGGACCGGCACAGAGACAGGTGGCGTGGGAAGTGCATCAGCAGGCCCAATGACTGTGGTGTTTAGGTGTGGGATCTCGGTGGGCCCCCACATGGGGAGGAGCAAGCAGTCTGGTCCCCACAGGGGGACACTATGGAACACTATACCATGCCAGTGATCACTCCCATGCAGAGATCCGTGCAGAAGGTAAAATTGAAATGGTGGCCCTCAAGGTGAACCTCTTCAGCACAGATCTCCGAAAGTTATCGGACAAGGTACAGGCCGCTAAAGGGTCAATTGCTGAACCTCAGTAAGAGATGGCTTTGCTCAGAAAGCAAGTGGCTACTATCACAACCAAAACTGGAGTCCTTGAGGTACAGCTGGTGGGCACATAAGGGGGGTCCCGCTACTACAATGTCCACCTTCTGGGGTTCCACGAGTTGTCCGAGGGGGGTGCAGCAAAGAATTTTGTTGAATGTTGGGCCTAAGACACGCTGAAGCCTTCTTGGTTGTTCTCATTCTTTGAGGGCACATCGGATGCTGGTGGCCCCCCTCAGGCTGGGCGCATCGCCACGGGCCATCATAGCATGTATTCTGGACTATAAGGATAGAGCGTGTATACTATGCATGGCCTGGGAGACTGATAATGCCCCATTCGAAAATCACAAGACCTCAGTCTACCCAGACTATACCCAAAAAGTACAGGGAATTTAGGAAAGCCCTTGAAGGTTAAAAGTAAATTGAGATCCATGGGCCTCAGGAACATGCGTCTATATCCTTCCAGACCAGCAGGTGCTTTCAGGTGACAAGTCTCATATCTTCAACTCGCGGGAAGGCATCTGGAGGTGGTTGGAGATTTGGGACAAATTCCCACGAGACAAAGTGGGCTCCTGGAGAACTGGATTCCCTAATGACAGACGGTTGCGCAGCCTGAATTGGAGATTGCCTGAAGAGCCTGTGCCCTGTGACACTCAGGGCCCCGGCAGTCAGAATCCTTTGAGGATTGTTTTTCAGTGTGTGGGTACTATGCACTTGTTTCCCCTGAAGATGCATCAAGAACGGAAGAAGATGTGCCTACCCTGGTGGCAGCCATGGTGATTGGTGACTCTGCTACCTGATTGGGGAACCTGTGTTGCTTTTATGTTTACTTCTATTTATTTCCTTCTAGGGATGGTGGAGGCTTCCTGCCAGGCGTGCGGATGGAGTTGTATTGGGCTACTACTTGCATTACAAGTTGTTTTTGTTCTTAATGTGTCAATTAGTACGCCACTGCACCTTGTTTGGGGCTTCGGGGAGTCCTTTCCATGAGTAGTGATAGGCCAAGTGTGTGGGTATTGGGTTTAGGCTGTGAGTCCTGACTGCATTGATGCAAATGGATGAGCAGTATGGTTTACTCTTGTTTTGCTGTTTATCTGGGGTGGGGGAGTTTGACATGTTATTTTGATTTGCACTCTGTTTTGTGTGGAGGGCGCATTTCTAGATGCAGTGCAAATGAAGTGCAGCATTGCTAAGTCTCTTTTGGTGGACTTCATGGGTTGGCTAATCCTGTGGGTGGGGATGTGGCCAGGTTCTGGAGGATGGGCTACCTCGCCTGGCGGCTGAATGTACAAATATTTTCACGTGGAAAGTCAGGGGGTTGAAGGGTTACTCCAAGCGGTATAGGGTACACTTGTATGTTAGGCATAACAAAGTACAGGAAACCCATCTTGTGGATAGGGAACCTCAAAAGCTGGGGAAAAAGTGGTGAGGACAGCTCTTCTCTGTGACTTACTCCTCATATGCAGGGGGTGGCCATTTCAATAGCACCTGGGGATACCTTTCATCACACATGCAGTGAAGCAGGCGTTGAGGGGAGATATCTTCCGCTCCAAGGCACATTAGATGGTAAGGCTATCATGATTCTAAATATTTATGTCCTTAACATGGATGGCAGGAACTTCTATGAGGGGATGCATGAATTACTAGAGGGCAGTATGGTGTCCCAGTGATATGGGCTGGAGACTTGTGTCCTGGATATTGTAAGGGGTCGGAGCCCACCAAAACAGGGAACTAAGCCACTGATGACTAGATGGTTCACCTTGGTTATGCAGAATCTGGGATTCCTGGATGGGTGGTGTGTGCTGTACCCTGAGGTCCTTGAATACACTTGCCATTCTTTGAACTACAACACTTATAGTCACCTGGACTGCCTGATGGTGGCTGGGGTGCACCCGCATGGCTGTGTGTCGTCACTCACCTGGGTAGGTTCCTCTCCGATCAATCGCCGGTCGTGCTCTGTTCACGGTGGGATGGAGATCCCTGCCTTGCTCGGAGCTGGTGCATGCCTCCTGAGCTTCTGACCAAGTCTGTAGGGAATCTCTATCAAACACACTCACTGATAATATGGCGATTAATTAGGGAACCACCAAAGCCAGAGCTACCAAGTGGGAGGGTCTCAAGGTGGTCATGAGAGAAGCATGCATAAAGACCACTAGCGGTGTCTGGAGGCAGTTGGAGATGGACATTAAGGTGCAGGAGCGGCGCTCAGTTGATCTTCATAATTTGGATGCAGGTTCTGTGGAGGTGCATGCTGAGGTGATGTGAACTCAGTGTGCCATCCAGGAGTTCTGGGATGCCCTGGACAAATGCACTCTTAAGCCTTACTGCCAACATTTGCACAGAGAGAGGGATAAGTCCGGTAGGCTTCTGGCTTGGATTCTGAGGTGTGAACTGTAGGACCCTGTAGCCTCAATCTTCATGCACTGGTGACAAGTTAGTAGCATGTTCTGCATACCCTTGGGGCGTATTTCCAAACTGTGTATTGCACCGGAGTGGTCGATTGCCCGCGTACAGTGGAGGAGTTTCTTGCAGGGGAGGGTTTACCACACCTGATGCCTGATTGTGTGTGAGAGTTGGATGGAGGGCTCACCTTGGAAGAATTGGATTGGCCCTGGGTGACCTTAATAGATCCAAAGCCCCTGGGGTGGACGGCTTCCCTGAAGAATGTTATCAGACCTACTCTTCGGAGCTCAGAGAAAAGCTACTGGAGGTGCTTCTTGAAGTTCAAAGAGTACAGATCCTTCCTACTACCATGTGTGAGGGCAGTGTTTAGGTCATGTTAAAATTGGGGGGGAATCCAATCAACCCATCCTCATATAGGCCACTTACTATGCTTAATTCAAATGTTGCAGTACAGCGTTCAATGTCTGTCATCTCTCCCATATATTAAATGAAACTATGGAAGACGATCTGAAACCATGTATCAATAGACTTGGAAAAAGCCTTTGATACCGTGGAATGGGTCTATCTAATGACATTGTTGCAGGGGATGGGTTTCTGACCCGTTTTGTGAGACTGGGAGCAATTACTTTACACTGACCCTCAGTTGCTCATCAAAGTCAGGGTGCACTTTCATAGGCTTGGTTGGTAGGGAGGTGTACTCGGCAGGGTTGCCCTATTTACCAACTTCTCTTCACTCTTGAAATTGAATCTTTGGTTTTACTGTAACACAAGGAGCTGGAACCCTGGGGCATTCAGTGGGTGACTCCAACAATATCATCTTGCTGTATGCAGATGACTTGCTCATTTATGTTAATTCCCCGAAGAGGCAGTGCTGCTCCTGATGAGGCTGCTGCTCGACTTTGGTCTTTGGCATGGTCTCCAGTTTGGAGGTCAATGTCCTGTAGATGTTGGAGGCTGGTGGGGACACCTCATGGGTGGATTTTGGAACTGGGAATTTATTGGGAGACTGAGAGTTTCCAATACCTGGGCATCATGGGTTACACACACAGAGGATGCTTATCGCCCCTTGAATGTGGATCCTGGGGGTGCCTTGCAGGATCAATTGGGTTCTGGAATAAATTGCCCCTGTCAGTAATGGGTTGGTCTGCAGGCACCAAAATGGATTTCCTTCCATGTTATCTCTATCTGGTACAGAATTTGCTGCTCTTGCTTCGTTCCACATGTATTTGGGCAAGATAGAGGATCAGCCTGGCTCTGTCACTCCTTCAAAGGGAGATGGAGGATGGTGGCTTACCTCTCCTGGACATGTAACTACATTACTTCATGGGTCATCTACAACATGCCGCACTGTGGCTTGCAGAGGCTGACAATTGGGAAAATAACGTTTTCCAAGAGACATGCTTGGAGAAGACACATTGGCTCATTTACTAATGCGAGGGAGCTGGTCGGAGTGCTCAGTCCCGTAGCTGGTCTAGCACACAGCTACTATATGGGAAATGGTGGTTAAGAAGGTGCTTTGCAGGGCTCCCTTTGACAGGGAACTGGGTCTCTGGGAACTCATGCCATTTTGTGCAATTGATTTGGATATGTCTATGGAGGGCAGGTGGTTGTCAGGTGGCCGGAGACCTATATTCAGGTGAGGTTTTTCTTACCATCCCAGATGCGCAGGAGACATTGGGCCAGGACACATCCTGCACTACGCTAAGGTGGAAAATATGGTGAGGGAGGTATGAAGCGGCTTCCCGGCGGCACAAAAGCCCTCCCAGGGATTGGGTGGCCTGGTTTGATGGGGGGGAGGCACACATCTACACACACTCTTTTATGGCACAACATCCCTATAAGGCACAGCAAGAGTGTGTGACTGAGCTAGAGGAGCCCATCGTGGATGTAGATTGGGTACATTTCTATGAACTGATAAGGAATGTTATATTGCTGGGTTAAATTGCTGCACTTTACCTACACAGAACCTATGTGACCTGTTTTCAATTAAATAAGATAGTTCCTACTTGGGCAGTAAAGTGTGCAGATTGTCGGGCGGAGGGTGCCACTTTCTTACATCTTGTGCTGCAGTCCAGGGGTTCTGGGGGAAAGTGGTACCTCTGAGGCTACTGGACTCACAACCTCCCTTTCTCCCATGACCTGTCTGCTGGGTTTAGTGGTGAGGCCTATGGGGCGGAAGATTCCATACAAAATTTCCCAGCTTGCAATCCTCCTGGCTAAGTGACGGCTAGCCATTGTGTGATTAGGATCCAGAGTACCCCAGGTGTCATTCTGGCTTAAAGATGTGCTCGAGTGGGGGTGGCAGATGAACATCATCTGCGTTTCTTTCACACTGATGAAAAAGCTGATGTATGATGTGATGTCTTGGGGGCTACTACTAGAAAGATTTAATGGTGGTGAGGACTCTGACCCTGACTCTGGGTCTGGGAATGAGGAGTAACAATTGCATGTTAAGTACTGCTGTGTACAGGAGTTGTGGCAGCCATGTGTGACTCTGATTTACATGCACTAGACTAGCTTGAGGACTTGGACTATGCTGTGTTGTATTCCTCCCTATGTGCCCCCATGCCATGCTACCTTGCCATGTTTAAAGACACTCATCTTTGGAGACTGATGCAACACCTTAATGTGACATGCAGCACCTGTATTTGGGTCTTTTGCACTGCTTGTTATGTTGTTTTTACATGGAAAACTAATAAAATACAGTTACAAAAAATATATATAAATCACTAGTGAAAGTATAAAATGTAAAATATAGATTGCAATTTACAAATAAACTTAAAGAAAAGAATAATAGTTATATGACTAAACAAATAAAAAATATTGCTCAATGAAATTAGTAATTTGCAATACAAACACAAATTAAATGAATAAAAATCAATATTTATTACAACTAAATTAAAATAAACAATATTAACTACAACAGCATTTTAAGAATGTTATTACCTACAACAAAAACAATATTCTTAGCTTAGACTTTCTGTTCCACATTATTTTGGTAATTATATTCATATTTTTGACACTATATTCATGTCACACAATATTTTAATCCAATATTTTTTGCCATTGATGCAAAGCTGTGTCTGCTGAGTTTGGTCAAGCCTACACCCATGATGGGGAGGCTCAACCGTCGAGAGTGCAGGGTCAGCAAACAGGGTGAGAAGTGTTCTACATTAGAGCATTGGTGGCCAGTGTAACACACTGAGATACTAAACGTGGTGCATTTGAGGTGTGGCTTAGGGTTGGGATTTGTGAGTATCAACGTACAGTAGAGGGGATGGGAGTATGGCAGAGCCTCCTCAAATTTACTTCTACAACTCCTATTACCAAAGCTGCATCAGTAGTGTGTATATTTTATTAATTTTCCCACACGCAAACAAGCATTTGCAAAGACAATAGGTCTGGCATTAGCTACTAACCTTTTGAATTTGCCATTGCTTACTTTGTGAATGCTTTTTATATGAAGAAATCCGACACATTGACCAGTATCAGTTTTGGGAGAGCTGTGGGCCTTTGCTTAAGTAAAAAAAAGCGTTGTGTAAAAGGCAAAATATTTTTGGTGACGCACAATTTCGGTTGTATCATCATGCTTTACAGGAGTGACATGATAATGTAATCGACAACACATATATTGTGTGCGTTAACATTAGCAATGTAAAGTGGATCATCTAAGTTGTATTATTGAAGGTGCCTTCACAGGAGAAGATTAGTAGTTAATGTATGTGTGTTCTAATATCTGATTTTAGCATGCTGAATTGTAGCACTCATGTACATTTATATTTATGTATTCTGATTATGGTATCAAGATGTAACTGAATAGTTAATCATACTAGATTTATAATTCCTGTTTCCTTTATATTTGTAAGACGCACTTGTAATCATGTATTTCAAATGTGCATTGGATGTTTTATGAAGTTAGCATAACAAAGGCCGGAAACATTAAGGCCCAAATTTAAGAAGGGCCTAGCGCCACCTAGCGCCACATTAGCATCAATGTTTTTACGCTAACGTGGTGTTAGGATGACAAAAACGCTGCGCCAAATTTTCAAAGTGATGCAATGTACTCCTTGCACCTCATTATGACTGAGCCAGATATTGGGGGTCATTCTGACCCTGGCGGCCGGTGACCGCCAGGGTCACCGACCACGGGAGCACCACCAACAGGCTGGCGGTGCTCCCGAGGGCATTCTGACTGCGGCGGTTCAGCCGCGGTCAGAAAGGGTAAACCGGCAGTCTCCCGCCGGTTTACCGCTGCCCCAGTGAATCCTCCATGGCGGCGGAGCGCGCTCCGCCACCATGAGGATTCAGACACCCCCTACCGCCATCCTGTTCATGGCGGGAAACCCGCCATGAACAGGATGGCGGTAGGGGGTGCCGCGGGGCCCCTGGGGGCCCCTGCAGTGCCCATGCCAATGGCATGGGCACTGCAGGGGCCCCCGTAAGAGGGCCCCAAAAAGTATTTCAGTGTCTGCTTTTCAGACACTGAAATACGCGACGGGTGCAACTGCACCCGTCGCACCCCTGCAACTACGCCGGCTCAATTCTGAGCCGGCGTCCTCGTTGCAGGGGCATTTCCTCTGGGCCGGCGGGTGCTCTTTTGGAGAGTGCCCGCCGGCCCAGAGGAAATGTTTGAATGGCCGCCGCGGTCTTTTGACCGCGGTGTGGTCATTTGGCGGCGGTACCTTGGCGGACGGCCTCCGCCGTCCGCCAAGGTTAAAATCACCCCCATAATGTATCCAAGAGGGAGTTCCTCAGTTTGCGGCCCTGAAAAATGGCGCAGTGGAATCTATGAGATTCCACTGTGCCATTTTTCTTGTATTTTTTAACGCCTGCACAGTGCAGACATTAAATTGAGTCACACCATTGTTTATAATGGGCCTCTATGTACTTTGCATGATTAGCGTCAAACTTTTTGGTGTTAATCCTGGAAAGTACCACATTAGCATCAGAAATTATGATGCTATTGATCCTAACATGTGCCATGGTGTGCCACATCATTAATACAGTGCACACATGGTGCGATAGGGCAGCGCAATGGGGCACAAGAACAGTGGCACTTCATTACATTTACTTTTCTTAAATCTGGGCCTTGGTGTTTTGTGTTTAACCTTCAGAGTGGAGCTTTGCTCATGTTTCAATATTCTTTCTTTGCAGTGCAAGTTTAAAGTCAATGAAGGGCATATTGTGTGTTGAAGATAGTGGGTGATGGGAGTACACTGTGGCAAGGAGTGCCAATGAACTGAGTAGAAAATACTCTTGGTTGTGTACCAGACACTGACAAACATTCAAGGTCGTCCTGATTTGTGGGATGACAAACCTGAGAGAAATTTTCAATTTCAGCTGTGCAGGGAAGATGGAAAATTACTGGTATTGCACATGTGGATTTCTCAAAGGTTCTGTAGGTTCAATTGGTGTTCATCTAGTTAGACAAGGGCAGATTCCTTGAGAGTTGGAGGGCTACATAACTCTCTACTCTTTATTCCATTGTGTAGCTTAATGCTATTCAACACCTTTCTATCAGAACTTGTATTGAGGTTTCTGTTATGCTGACACTTTTCTATATTCCCTGAGACGTAATGAGGATTTCCCTTTAGTTTAGGATATTTAGATTAACTTAGGTTCTTCAATGATTAGGCCAGAAGGCTTCAACTTATATACTGATCATCAGATTTTGTTCCTCATCTTTTATGTTGCCTCAACTGAAATTCTCGTATGTCTTATCTTTACGCTCCTTAACTTTAGTCTACGCTGTATTTCACCTTTGGTGGATTTTGTACTTATATAGAATGTTTTTGAGATTAATTTAAATTAGTTTGGCCCTTAATTTGTAATAAACTATTAAACGTTCTTCTTCGTCTCAGAGATTTAATGTGGTACCAAATATGTTACACTGTTAATTAATTTGAAAGGTTGACTCTACTTCCCCTTAACCACGCAAGCACCTGAAAAAGGTCAGTCAGAAGAAGAAAAGTGAGATAATGGGCCCAGGGTGTCATCAGATGGAAGCAGAGTGAGCATGGTTTGGGTCTTGAAGTAAGGGGCACTAAAACCCTCTGTTCTAGATTAGTTAGTCCTTAGAGCACAGTCCCAATGTTCTAGAGATTCAGGAGAGAGTTGTGTCAGCGTCAGAGGGAGTATCAATAGGACTGCGTGCTGCAGTGATTTATACTTCGCATTGCATTGCTTTGTGGAGTTTGGATAGTGTTTTGCGGAGATGTTTGAGTTTTGTGTGAATATGGTGTTTAGTAAAAGAATTTGAAGTTTTTATTGGGTCTTATATATATATATATATATATATATATATATATATATATATATATATATATATATATATCCGCTTGTAGATATCATACTTTAGTTCCAATTCTCTCTCCACCAATTATCTGAATCACAGTAAGCTATTTATTATTTTCTCTTACCAAGATGCTTGCTCCTCTCATTCACAGTATGGTTCCACTCATCCACATCTCTATTTTAGCACTGCCCCAAGACTTCCCTGCTGACCTTTTTGACACCAATGCCAGCTGTGAAAACAAACCTCTCCGAGCCACGTTGTTAAGTTTAGCTCAGACTTAGCCAGTCAGCAACCCAGCACCCTTTTTCTTACAGTACATCTGTTGTATGTTCAGTTGTTTCTGCTCACACTACATTATGTATAATTTTACTCTGTGGTCTTGAAGTGTTGTATATATAACATTGCCTTTTGTATATGCTTGACCATGTATGGACTGTGTCCCCTTTTGGGGTTTTGCTGTGATAGCACTTTCAAAATTACAAAAAATAGCAGGCAGGGACAAATCTACTCATTATTTTAATAACCAAATACTCACTTTTGGTTAATAGGGTGAATTACTTTCCCATATTTATTTAATTTATTTACAAACTGCAGTATATACCTCATCATGGTAGCGCATATTAAGACACAAATAAATGTACATCAAATTTCCAACTCTTACATAAATTACAAAAAACAGATACTCATAAAAAATCACAAACAATACATAAATAAGGGTTATGCACAACAATATAACTTATTAAGGTCACTGTAGCACAATTCGCAATGTGATCCTGTCTTGTATAGGTGACCAAGGGGTTAGCACCCAGCTGAAAAACACCTAACTATTTTTTCAAAGGTATTGTGTAGTGCTCTAACTATTTTGTCTATCAGTTAATTGATTACAAAGACCCTTGATCCCACTAAGCTTGTGTCAGCACTTTCAAGCATATATCTCTGACTGACTTAAATGTCTCAGGGTAGAAGATGCTTATTCGTAAGGCATAACACTGGGATGTGCGTCTGCCTTGGCCTGCCAATAAACCTTGGTACCTCAACAAACATTTCATCTGTTCCGGAGCCTTGCTTGGTGTTTGTGTTTTCTTTGCGTCGCACTGAGGAAGGTTGGAAAAGCAGTTTCCCTAACAAATGGTGTCAGAAGTGGGATGCGTGAGATGCCACCACTGGTAAGTTAATTAAAAGCCTTACCGTTGTATCCTTTCAATGCTTATAATATAGCTGATAGTACATCTGGGGATTGACACAGGCAAATGATTTTGAAATAGGCACAAACAAATAGTCTATCATTGATCAATGGCTGTATTTGAATTAAGTGTAAATGTGCCCCTATGTTTAATTCCAATGTTTTTTATATTATTTAAAGTAGAGCATTGCTGCATTAGAGAAGAAAAACTGTTTATGTGGTGTCTCTAAATTGTCAACAGCTCTTGATTTTTTCTAGCTCTCTCTCTATCCACCACTGTATAACAATTTGTTTTCCTGCTTAGCAAAATTGATTTTTTTACAGAATACAACCATTGTGTTTATTTTTCAGGTTGTAAAATTGTGAGGGAAGGACACAATGGGCAGCGGCAAGTCTGAAGGAAACGTATTGGTGGTAAGCCTGAGTATGCTGAAAAAGACTAAAAAGTTGTTTAAACAGCTGACAGGAGAGAAAGGTTTTGAATTACCACCAGATAGCCCTGCAGCACAGGTTCTAGAAGATACAAATTGTCTGCAATATGTGACACCTTTCTGTGCGCTAGTCTGGACTTGGAAGGGGAATGACAGGAGGTGGCCTAGATTTGGTTCTTTTCAGATAGATGACATTGAACACTTGACAGAGACTATAGAATTACGGGGTGACCCATCGTGGGATTCACACTATATAAGCAACTGATTTCAGCAGTGGCTTTCAATTGCTAAAAAGAAAGCTCTACTTTAAAAAAAGAAAGGTCAGGAAAATGTCTCCACAGAGTCCAGAGACTGTTCTGCAGTAGCAGTGGTGAACAGAGAGTGTGCGAAACCTCATAAAAAGGAGTTAGAACTAGCAAAGGATTGGCCCACAACATATTGACAATGTGTATTAGAATTAAGTAACTATGTGCAATCTGAGCAGCATTTTTTGCCACTATGTAACCACTGTGGTTTGACGACTGCTGAAGTAGGCAGAGTTAAAACAATACCAAATGCCACTACTTCTAGAAGGGCTGCTGCTCTGATGTGTATTTAGACTCATTGACATAAATACATTTAAGAAACTGTTTATCACCTCCAAGCCTCATGGTCTTTACGTAAACATAGTGGAAGGAGAAAACAATGAGCAAATAACTGGTAGTACATTAACTGAGAAAGAGATACTGTTGTTAATAGAGGAAGAAAGGAAAAATCAGAGATTGGATGTGAATAGTGAATTCTATTCCTGGAGCACAGGTAGAGCTAACAATGAGAGCAGGCCCCTAACATTGGCACAAAGCATCAATTCTGCAGGGCCAGTTCTACCTCCTCAAACAACTTCAATTTACCTATCATTTTTAGGCCCCTATATACACTGTGAAAGAAATAACACACACAAGCAGGCTCTGGGTCCAAAACCAGGCATCATATGGGCCTTATGTCCATATATCCCTGGAAGTTGATTTAACTAGGATGTCTGACAAGTCAACTAGTCCAGGAGAAGGTGGAGCATCAACACTGGTCCTGAATAGATACCTATGCTTTTGGGTGGAGATACTGCTTTCTTTTGAAACCCCTGCCCAACTTCCACTTTTGGTCTATGGGAGGATTTAGGGCTGAGTGCACGAGAAAAGAACAATGTGGAAGAACGCAAGCAGTTAGCTCACCTAAGGCTGAAGCAGATAAGTTCCAGGAAGAGGTATACACAGAAAGGGAGACAATACAACGTTCCATTAATAATCTTCAGGATAAGATAGATAGCAGAGAAAGGCTGATAGTTACACAGTCATGCACACGGGCACTAAAGAGAAAGTGTGAGAACTCATATACTGATGAAACACTATTAAGTCCTAAAATGACTGCACCAAAAATAGTGTTAGGAGGGACAGCAATGTTAAAACCATGGACCCCCTTGGAAGCATCTCAGATGGCTAAGGATGCCCCAGACCCATTTACAGCCAGTGTGAAATAATATGAATGGCTCCAAAAAATATGCTTTGCTTATAACCCCCTTCCCAGAGATGTAGAAATGTTACTAAAACTAGTATATGGTTGCAGATGGTCTTTGGTAAAGAGTGTGCCCCAAATTCCACAGGAAAGTGATTGGACAATACTGACTAATAATATGGATGTCACAGAAAATAGATTGATGAATTGGTTAGTGTCTGTCAGGGACACAATAAATGGCTTAGCAGTGAAACATGGTTATTTTTCTCAATTAACAGCCATGTTGCAGAAGTCAGGCAAATCAGCAGCTGATTGCATCCCAGGGTTCAATGAAGCATGAGAGATAATAGTGCATGGGTACAACGCATGACAGAGGCATTTAAAGTATTGGCTACTCAGACAATTATGTATGGATTATTAGCATCTGTGGCCCATAGTTGTAAACTATGCCATCCTGACTGGTCTACTAAAGGATATCAAGAGTTGTGCATGCTTCTGGCAACTGTGGATAGGGATGGTATTTTCAAAGTAACGAAGGACCCAGATAAATCTGACAAAGGCATGATGTTGCAGAAAGTACAAAGAGAGGAGGAGACAGAGGAAATGTATTATCAGGGGGCGCGGCATAGACAGGATGAAGGACAAGGATTCCAGAAAAGAGACAAAAGTAGTGATCAGTGCTATGTTTGCAGGAGGTATGGGCACTGGGGCCGAAAATCTAAAAGTTCTAGAGGTAGAAGAGATAGAAATGACAGAAATGACCGGTATGCGAGAAAAGGTAGAAACAACTAGTATGACAGGTTTGACAGGGATGAGGTCCACCCATCAGCACCACCCATGCCTAGAGACATCAAGCAAACACAGCACTCCCTGAGGAACCCTTTTCAGGAACAACGTGAATCAGCATAGGACCATGTGGAGAGAGAGATGACCCAAGGAGCAGAAAACCGATGAGCCAAGTGCTTTATGTTGAAGGTATCTGACACACCTGAGGAGAATCCCATGTTGCCAATTAAGGTAAGAGGTAAGAAGGAAATTGATGTCCTTATAGACAGTGGTGCTACTATCTCAGCAGTAAGTAACAAGTTTGGTCCAAGTAGTGATAAAATAGTAACTACTATAGCGGTAAATGGAATGCTGATGCATGAAGAATTATCAGAACCCCTACCAGTTTCTGCTGAGGATTTCACAACATCCCATCAGTTTCTCTTGTCACCAGATGCACCCATCAACTTGCTGGGAAGAGACGGCCTCCGTAAATTGCATCCAACATTATATTTTTCACAGAATGGGATTTACTTACAAGTACCTGAGGATAGGTTAGAATTAGCTAATAGAGCACTTACTGCTTGCAAATTGAGTGAGGATTCTATGTTATGTCCAACCCCTGTCTTGTCTCTCTCTCTCTCCAACATGCTACCAATTGACTCTGTTACAAGGATATTTCTACAGTTACATGTTTCAAGAACTGTTTAAATACAGCCCTGACATTGAGAGTGACTTGATGACTAAGTTAGTGCAGTTGGCATCAGTACCTAGACCGAGACACTGTACTTTAACATTTTTTAGAGGCCCTGTGTCTGTTGGTACACCTACATGGCAGACAAATATTTGTACTGGACAATGGAATTGCAGAAAGACACACTGTATGTAGGAAAAGAAGGGTGTGCTGTAAGCATTGAGCTAGGACCACAGGAAGAGAGGTTATTTCAAGTACCAGCTTCAGAACCACGTGTTTCTATAGCTGTAGCACCAGGATTCTACCCTAAAGATTTGGGCCCCATGGTGAAATGTCTCTGGCACTTACCGTGAACTAAGGATTTTACATTTCCTTTGGAAGTTGTGTCAGTGTTGGGAGATGGAGAAGGATGGTGTTGGACTTTGTGTATGCTCAGAAATGACAGAGCTGCAGTTTTTGACAAGCTTGAAGGGAATATGGCTTTATAGCTGATTAAAAACAAGGACTTAGAACAAGTGAACTCAGAGGTTTGGGCAAAACACAAAAATGAGACAGGATTGTTAAAAACATGCCCTCCCATAAAGTGACGCTTAAGGAAAATGCAGAACTGCCTTATGTGCGTCAGTATAGACTGTCACCTAAGGCAGAGAAGGGAAAGAAACCTGTGACTCAGTCCCTCTTATAACAGGGTATCATTAAAAAAACCAATAGCCCCAGTAATAGTCCGATAATTCCATTGCCCAAGGGAAACACTGGGCAATATAGATTCATGCAGGATTTCCGGCAGATAAACAATGTTGTAGTTCCCTTAGCACCTGTTGTGCCTGACACCAATACTATACAATCTTCTATACCTGCAGAAGCAGAGTACTTTTCATTTATAAATCTCGCAAGTGCGTTTTTTAGTATTAGTGTCCATCCAGAGAGTGAGTACCTCTTTGTCTTCACAATAAAAGATACCCAGTACACTTTCACAAGACTTGCTGAAGGCTTCATAGAGAGTCCTACGGTCTATGCACAGGCAGTAAAGAGAGACCTAGACAGCCTAAACCTGAATGGCAGCAGTGTTATCTTGCAGTACGCTGATGATCTCCTTGTGGCATCTCCATCAATTGAGGCTTGTGAAAAAGACACTGTAGCTCTGATGAACCCCCTCCAAGAGAGAGGACACAAAGCCTTATTGTCAAAATTTCAGTGCTGCCAAAAAGAAGTGACTTACCTGGGTTATGTGGTATCCAGAGAGAATAAAAATGATTCAAAGCATGAAGCCCTTGTCCACCAAGAAAGAAATGATGTCCTTCCTGAGGATGATCAACTACTGCCGCCAGTGGATCCCTGAGTACAGATCCTATTATGCAATCATGAGGAAATGCAAACTACAAGATGCACCCAACAACATTGTATGGACTAATGAACTTGCAGAATATTTCAAGAATCTGAAAGGGACATTGTGTACTGCACCAGCATTGAGGCTGCCTGATTACAAACTGCCCTTCCATCTCTATGTGTCAGAGCAAAACGGCATTGCAAATTGTGTGGTGACACAGCAGCATGGCTCTGGAAAAAGACCTGTGGGTATTACTCTGTGTCTTTGCCTTCAGTAGTGACTGGGAATCCACCGTTTTTGAGAGCAGTGGCTGCGGCCGCTGTCATGGTAGAGAGGGCGGCTCCCATTGTGATGGACTACTCTTATATTGTTTATGTGCCACATTCGGTACAGTTGTTGTTGTCATCAGCAGCAACACAGGTTTTTTCGGTGGCCAGGCCCACAGGTTACGAGGTCACGTTGTTGTCTAACACTAATATCACCATTAAAAAATGCCCAACTGTTAATTTGGCAACATTATTACCTGCAATAGGTGATTCTGATGAGACCCCTGACCATGATTGTGTTGAGGTTGTAGAAACATGTACCACCCCAGACCAGATTTGTAACAGACACCATTAGAAAAGGCAGATTATGAGTGGTAAACTGATGGTTCCTCCAGCAGACTAACAGACACTGATTACAGAGCCGGGTATGCTATAACAACAGTAGACACCATAATTGAAAGTGCAGCTCTGCCCCCTGGCATATGTACCCAGCAAGTTAAGCTGTATGCTGTAACAAGAGCATTCATCCTAGCTGAGGGAAAAACATTTATACTGACTCACGTTATGCTTTTGGAGTTGTCCACTACTTTGGCCAGTAGAATGGGGCGCCCTGCTGCTGTTATGAAACCACGATACTGTGGCAGTATTGTGGTTTCATGACATCAGCAGGGCACCCCATTCAAAAAGGCACTTTAGTAAAGAACTTGTTTAAAGCAATACTACTACCCAACAGCATAGCAGTCATAAAATGTGAGGCCCATACATGAGCTAATAGCAAGATAGCCAGAGGAAACACCATGACCGACACAGCAGCAAGAGAGAACATGTTACAGCCAGTACAGATGGTGCCCCTAATGGCAAAAAGCATTCCAAAAATTCAGCTAATTCAGGGACAATTTTTGCTGGCTGATGTGAAGGAAGCACAATGGTCTGCAACACCAGGTGAGGAGAGAGTGTGGATTGATGCTGGATGCGAGCAAAATGATGAGGGATCATAGGTCCACCGGGATGGGAGACCTATGGCTACGCACACTATGTTCCTTGTCCTTACAAGGCTTGCTCATGGACCCACTCACATGGCACAAGAGGGGATGAATGAGATAATTGGGAAGGAATGGTTTGCACCAGGGATAACAGCCTTCACTGTGCGATTTTGCTCCTGATGTCTTGTCTATGCCCAACATACTAAAGGCCGGTCCCCTGCTACAGATGATCACTTACCAGTACCAGAGGGTCCCTTTACCAATGTCCAAATAGATTTTGCCTAAAAGCCCCCAGTGAATGGATTCAAGTATTTGCTGGTGTGTGTGGATCAATTTTCAAAATGGGTGGAGGCATTTCCCACAAGGAAGAATAATGTGGCAACTGTTGCATGATGCTTAATGAAAGATATCATACCCCAATGTGGGGACCCCCAGGGCATAAATAGTGTTAGAGGGGGTGAATTTGTGGCTTCAGTTGTGCAAAAGATGTGTGAATGTTTGGGAATAGAGTGGAAACTGCATGCCCCTTACCACCCCCAAAGTTCAGGACATTAAAAATTAAATTAGCAAGGAAACTGATGCAACAGGCCTAAAATGACTTGATGCACTGCCTTTAGTGCTCCATGCCATAAGGGCAATGGCATCTAGAGCAACCTTTTTGTCCCCCCGTGAAGTACTGATGAGACAGCCTATGTCTGTGAAGTTGAGGTTGCCTCTCCCAGCATCTCAAGCAGCACTGCTGTGGGCTGATGAAAACATTTCTGACTAGGCTATAAAGTTGTCAGCCATCTTGAGGCATCATCATCTCCAGGTGAAGGTAACTTTGCCCCATCCGTCCTCAGAGCCCACACATCCTTTTAAAGCTGGAGACATGGCCATGATGAGAAAAAAAAGATGTTTCCTTTAGTTCTAGGTGGATTGGATCACACCTCGTGCTCCTGGTGACGTGGGCGGTGGTGAAGGTGAAGGAACGTCCGGAGTGGATTCACTGCACTAGGTACATATCCACACCAACAACAACCGAGACAGAGGTGCCTGCAACAGATGAGCACCTGCAACCCGTGGAGCAGCACAACTTACCAGAAAAGGGGGAGACAGACCAGACCACTCCTAAGAGCCATGCTAAGGTCCCCTCATCCAGTGTCAGGTGACACTAACTAATGCAATTGAGTGAAGCACACAACGTAGTCTTGAAGAAAGGTGATGGTCGCACCTGCAGAAAAATATGTGAAGAGGACACCGCAGGGCAGGTCCATGAAAAGGCACCTGAAAAAGACGACTGCAGACCAGTTAGAGAAGCAGAGGACAGCAGGCTGTGTGCCATTGCCTTACTGACAATTAGAGAAAGTGGCTTAGAACTGAGTAACAGAAAGACTTCTTATCTATATCTATAACTTTTTTAAAAAAAATGCATTGCATAGATCACATAGCACAAATATTATTTTTTAGTACCTTAATTTTGTGTGTGTTACCAGTAGTTAGACAACCAGTTGACCATCCCCTCATTGCAATACATGAGAAAGTAGCCCAAGTCTTAGGTTTTGAAAATTGCTGGATGTGTAGAGAATTATCCAGACACCCCAATGACCCCATTAGCTTACACGGGACACTGGTGCCTATATAGAGTTACGCAGAACGAAAGGGATGCCTTATACCAAATGTAATTTGGGACTGTTGAGAAGGAAAGATTGGGTGGTACCCACATTGTACCATACTGCCAAATATCCAAGCTGAATACGCAGTGTCTTCTATGGTGGAAAGCAATGCGGAGGACAGTGTTTTTCCTGTATGTGTAACACATTAAGTTTCATGATGTAACCCAGCTTCCCAGAACTTAGGCTTTCTAGCAAGTGTCCTAGCATATTAGAATTTGATGAGATCACTGGTAATTGGAACATAGGGGACAGACAAGTAATAAGTAGGATCTGGACACCTAAGATACAAGGAAAAATGTTTAACTACACTTTACATTACTGGAACTTCACTATACAGCAGAGGTCTTTCAACTGGGGGGCCTCAAGTGATCCTGGGGGGCACCAGACTCTGACCAAAAGAAGCATTATGCAGATAATAGTGCTTTGCTTTAAGCAGAAAAAATGGTTTTGCATTTTTAGAAAGGTAAGACAACTTAACTGCAATGATTAATTAAGTTTAGACATGTTTAAACATTGCCAACTTAAAAGAATAATTATGAAAAACTCTGAGGGTGAGCTTGATGATTCTTTTTCTTCCACTGGGTGGGGTGCAGGATTAAAAAGTTTGAAAAACAATGCTATACAGGGAGAGACACTATTGGTAACACCTGATGGACTTCTATACAATCCATTCATTGAGCAAGAAGATGATTATGCTATTGCACCAAATGTGATTTCTCCTTTATGGTCATCTCACTGCTCTTAAATGGCACCATGGGCAAATGTTGTTCTTATAAATTCTGCATGGATTGATTATAAATGGTGTGATCAATATCAGAACTCTTTCCCTGAGGGTGTAGGCCCGCCTCTCAGTAAATATCACACATTGGACACACAGTTACAGGGAGGTATGTATTTCATTTGTGGAACTAAGACGTACAAAGTGCTTCCCCCGGCACTGGGAAGGCAGGTGTGCTATTTCCTACCTAACACCAAACATTTCAAATGTGCCGCATATTACAACACATGAGGCATTACATTTGGGGAGGTTTTGCTCATAGGTAAAAAAGAGATAGACATACACCTATTCTGGAGGCTAGACAAAGTCTATTTGTTTAATCTAATACGTATATTAATCCCTGGATATGGTTATATGATTTGAAATTGGCCCTTTCCAACATGTCTGCTGAGCTAGCCATAGCATTCAATGCCACAAGAGATGCACTTCAAGAGTTGCAGGTGGAAATAAATTCAGTGGCTGGCATGACTATCCAACATAGAATTCCCCTTGACCTCCTGTCACTACATGAAGGAGGACTGGGCATTTTATTGAATTCCTCTTGCTGTTATTTTTTAAATGAAAGTGAAAACATAGCAAGGGATGAGGCCCAATTTAAGAAAGCAGTTAGAATATTTCATGGAGCTTATTAAGTGAACAGATTCTGATGACTGGTCCTGGCTGTGGTTGTGGTTGTCAACAGGATGGTTGAAGAACTTAGTTCTACCACTATTTGGTATCTTTATAGCAATAGTGGTACTTTTGTGTTGTCTTCAGTGTAGTTGCTCCATGTTCCAGCAATTTTGTAGTAAGAGCATCTATTTGATTTCTGCAGTTAAAGTTCTACCTCCTACAGAGCAGAGCTAGCCCAACAATATCTGTATTTCATCAAAATAAATTGTAATGCCATCCAAAGCTATGTATTTTATTGATACATTGTTAGTACTATCCTTCTGCCATATATATGTAATATATGTTCACAATTTTGTATGATATTACTATCAAAAAGGGGTAATTGTTGTGAAATATATATATATATATATATATATTCACATGTATGTACCAATAAATATCATAATTTAGTTCCAATTCTCTCCGCCATTATCTGAATCCCAGTAAACTATTTATTATTTTCGCTTAACAAGATGCTTGCTCCTCTCATTCACAGTATGGTTCCACTCATCCACATTACTATTTTAGCACTGCTCCAGGACTTCGCTGCTGACCTCTCCGACACCTATGCCAGTTGTGCAAACAAACCTCTCCAAGCCGCGTTGCTAAGTTTAGCTCGGTCTCACACTTTGAGTTCAGCCACTCAGCAACCCAGCCCCCTTTTTCTTACAGTCCACCCTGTTGTCTGTTCACTTGTTTCTGCTCACACTGCATTATGTATAATTTTACTCTGTGGTCTTAAAGTTTTGTATATGCAGCATTTCTTTTTGTATATGCTTGCCCATGTTTGGACTGTGTTCCCTTTTGGGGTTTTGCTGTGACAGCACTTTCAAGCATATATATCTGCCTGACTTATATGTCTCAGGGCAGAAGATGCTGGTTTGTAAGGCGTAACACTGGGATGTGCGTCTGCTTTCTGCCATGGCCTGCCAATAAACCTTGGTACCTCAGCAAACATTTCATCTGTACCGGATCCTTGCCTGGTGTTTGTGTTTTCTTTGTGTCACTCTGAGGAGGATTGAAAATGTAGTTTCCCTAACAGATGTGACCTAAGATTCCAGGATAGTATTAAAAAGTGTAGAAGATAATATATTATATTGGTCTCTTAGGTATGATGGTGCTTGTCATGAGACGTAGTCAAGGGCACAATTGAGATAGGGACATTTATCTTTGTGTGGAATTGGTTGTTTATGTCTCAAAGGGTGGTGGTGTGATTGGTTGTTGCTGTTGAATGAGAATTATGGAGATAGAGTTATTTCCTGGACTGGAAAAAAACTCAATCTGATGATTATTGATATTTGATTGAAAAATAAATTGTTTTAAGGTCATACGGGATTTGTTTAGAGGAGATGTAGTTGTACCTAACAGAGAGGGAAAAGAGGCACCACCTGAAGATGTCCCAGGTCATGATATGGCGATAAATCTAGGGCTCTACACATGTATTTGGCTTGATCATTGACACAAGATCGCATAAAAGGAGGTTACATTGAGGTTTCCACGTTATGGTACATTTAATCTGAGACTTATTGAAAATATGAGGCGGGTATTAAACAAGATGAAACTACCTCCTAGACCTGCACAGTATGAGGCGCTAAATGATTGGGAATTTGCTGCTCATGCTAGAGAGAAAGAGAAGTATCAGGGAAGAGCTAAAAAAGCAGAGAATACTTATACTGATGTTAGATGTGATGCTGAATAAAAGAGATGGAGAACTAACATGATAAATGGAGTTAGATTGTACCCAGCCTGAAGAAATGAAGCATTCAAGAGAGAGAAGGAAAACAAAAAGGACAAGAAAGTGAAAAATGGAAAGTGAAAAAAAGAGTCAGATGATGAGTGAAATCAGTGACAGTGAGTCTGGATATAGCTTTTTAGATGCATTATTGTCAGAATATCCACCTCCAAATAATGAGACTCGAGGGGAGGGAGGAGTTAGCATTAAAGGGGATGGGAATCTTGGTTTAGCTACTGCCACAATAAATGTGAATCCTGGGTCAGTGAGGGTTACTCCTGAAAATGTGCATTGTGACCCAATGGGAGAAGGTTCGGGAATTTGTGTTCCTGCTAACTCTATTATCTCAATTACAGACAATGCTCTTAGTCCGAGTTACTATTGGTCCTGTGGTCCCCATGTATAAGACTGATTTCACAGGAAAAACAAGTTAGAATTTGTCTGTCCCCGGCGCAGCAGGTGCTTCCGGTAATACTGATGTGAGTCCAGATACAAAAGGATTTGTTCCTCTAGTTTTGACAAACACCAGCTCTCCATGTGTGGCATGTGCTGATTTGACTTTCAATCATACAGGATGCGGTTCAAAAGGTACACTTCAGGGAATGCCAACTTCTGGCCCACCCATGTGGGAGCCACCTTTACACTTGAGTAGTTGTGTCTATGGAGATACGGTGTCACGGAGTCTCAGTGCTAAGGAAATAGATGAGTGGGTGAAAGCTTTTAATTCTGCTTTGAGTGGGAGTTCCGAGTTGAGTCAGGCAACGATTCAGTCACCTGTGAGAGAGAACTTGGTGGATGTAGCTAAAGTGAAGTTAGAATTGGACGAGATGATTAGCGGGAATCTTGAAATGGCTTGTTTAGACGCTTATCAAGAAATGAGTTTGTATTCATGTGTATGGATGCTACCCGATGTGCAGAACAAATTTATGACAAACTGTATCTGAGCTGGCCCGAAAGATATGCGATAGACTTGAACAAGACCAAAGCCTTGCAGATGATTTACTGTGTATTTTGTATTGAGGAAGATTCTGGATGTATGAGAACCTCAGGGATGAAAAATACAAATTAAAGAGCTAATTCAAAACATTCAGGAATGTAATGAGTTGGATAAATGCGAAAGTCATTGGGCAAGAAAGAAATAAGTGAAGAAACAGACTGGGGAACCACCTCCTCTTGTAGGAAGAGAGGCAAACAGATCAAATTCCCTGTTGAGAGACGTGCCAAGTAGAGGTTATGTCCATGTGCCTTGAGCAGAAGTGATCTTACATCATTCACTAAACTCTTTCTGAAGCTGAGGGAAAGCTATTAAAGTGGTACAAGCAGGCTGAGCAACTTGTGAAGATTTCACAGGTATTGTAGGTTGGTTTGAATACTCTATTTGACATTGTGGTTCAGAGTGACTTGTGGGCAGAATGTAAGACAGCCATTAAAAGGCCTGAGAGAGAACTGATGAGGGACCCTGTGAAAAAAGGCCCTTTGCCATTGGTAATGAGAGAGTATCAGCAAGTGACAACATTCTAGAAGTCGAAGGTGTCGCCTGACGATATTGATTGGATCAAAATTGATAGAACAACTCAGAAACCAAAAGAGTTGACCCATGGTTACTATGAGAGATTGCTGCAGGAGTTCAAGCAGGATAGTGGAATTGAGGCACTTGAACCAAAAGATATGGGACATTTTGTGTTGAGGTCTGTGCCAGGATTGAGACCTGAAATTAGCATGATGACTCATCAGCATTGGATCTGTTGGCAGAACAAGTCAGTTGATGAAATGTTGAGATACTCAAAGTACTGCAGTGATGAAATAGAGATGAAACAGAAGAAATTAAAGTAGAAGCTAATGGTTGTGCAGATGAAGGCTGCTCAGAGAAGTAATGAAACCCAGCCTTTTGTAGGGAATGTTGGTGCTATGCAAGGAGTGTATCAACAGGGAACTGCTGTAATGCAGGGTAGACTCTTTGACACCGCCTGCTAGCCACATTCCTGTGATCACAGAGTTCTGCTTAATATCTGAAGGTGACTCACTGGAAGGACTTCTGAAGTGTAAATCAGGCTCTCTACAGGACCCTTGCCACCCTCACATTCTTCAGACTGCCTGCACAATCTGTTAACCCTCCTCTTAATATGATTTGGAAGGCCTCCCTGAAATCTGGTACTTCTCCTGCTATTTGGAACTTTAGGCCCATTTCACTGCTGCCAGCCCCAGCTAAAATCTTGGAGAAGCCAGTAAATCACTAACTTTCATCCTTTGTGGAGGCAAACAGCTTGATGCACAACACTCAATCCAGCTTTCAGGCTAGATGTAGCACTGAAATAGCCCTATTGGACACGTTGGAGTCCGTAAGAGAAACTTTGGATGGGGGAATGCTATTATGGCTATATTGCTTGACCTGTTGGCCTCGTTCGAAACAGTGGCACACTCCATTCATTCATTCATTCATTCACACTCCACCTTGCTGAACCGACTAAGGCCCTGATTTACAGTTCAGGTGATAGGTTACTCTGTCAAAAAGATGATGGATATCCTGTCTGCCATATTACAATTTCCATACAATATAATGGAATCATAATATGGTGGACAGGATATCAGACACATTCCTTTTGTCACTCCTAATCATGTATTTCAAATGTGCATTGGATGTTTTGTTAAGTTAGCATAACCAAAGGACTAAAACATTGGGGTTCTTGAGTTTAACTTTCAAAATTGAGTTTTTCTCGCATTGCAATATTCTTTCTTTGCAGGTGCATCCATGCAAGTCTAAAGTTAATGAAGGGCATATTGTGTGTTGAAGACAGTAGGTTAAGGGAGGAAACTTTGGCAAGGAGCGCTAATGAACGGAGAAGAAAAGATTTCTGTTTGTGTTCTAGATTTCAATAAACATTCAATGTCATCCTGATGTTTGATTTGTGGAATGAGAAACCTATTTAAATTTCCAACTGTGCGAGGAAGATGGAAAATTACTGGTCTTAATGACGTGGATTTCTTGAAGGTTCTGTATGTTCAATTGGTATTCACCTACTTAGACAATGGCAGATTCCCTTGTGATTTTGAGGGGTGCAGACCTCTCTACTCTATATTCCTTTGTGTAGCTTTACGCTATTAGAACTTCTACTGAGGTTTCTGTTATGCTGACACTTCACTTTCCTATATTACCTGAGACTTAATTAGAGTTTCCCTTTAATTTAGTTTGGAATACTTAGGTTAACTTAGTTCTCCAATGATTAGGCTCAAAGAAAACAATTTATAGACTGATCATCAGATTTTGTTTCTCATCTTTTCTATTGCCTCAACTGAAATTTTCATATGCATTATGTATATATGAATTAACTTTATTTGATGCTTTACTTCACCTTTGGTGATTTTGAACCTATCTAGCATGCTTTTGAGATCCATTTCTATCATATTGGGCCTTAATTTTTAATAAACTATTGAATTTTATTCTCTGTCTCCAAACTGTCACGTGTGACCAAAAAGATTAATTCATTTGAAAGATTGACTTTAACTCCCCTTTACCACTCAAACAACTTAAAAAAAAGGTCAGTTGGAAGAACAAAAATGAGATAATGGGCCCAGAGCGTCATCATTTTTTTATGTAAAAGCAAACATTGCACCAGTATTCCCTGTGGATGTGCGCACTATCCAAAAGCAGACCATAACTGCAAATATTTAGTCCATTCTATTGCATTAGCCACTATTGTTTAGTGCGTAATGGAACTTGCAGAGTCATCCATGTGCTGAAATGAGAGGTAGATGTGAAAAAAAGTCTAAATTACCACTAAGTCAGGCATCCTGAAAGTCAACAGTAAATTCACAAAAACAGAACTATCAAACTACTCAGAGAACAAAACGGACATAGTTTTACCTTTTATGGTGTCTCCTTCTCCATTGGCACACCAGGTCATTGTGTCCTAATCAGAGGCTTTCTGTTGCTACAACACTGAAACAGAGTTGACTATACTTTTATTCCTCAGCTGCCAGAGAAGGCCAGAAGGGGGCACTTGCTCAAAAAGGCTGTTATCTAAGCATTCATCCAAGAGGTGGTGGGATCCCAAAATTAGTATTCGTTGCATTGTTCTCACTTATCACTTAAATAGAGACATGCTCGATTTCACCTGCAAAACTTTGTCACCACAGCTGCAGATCAGCTGCAACAATACTCTATTATTAATGTTCTTAGAACAGGAGAAAGTGATCACGAAAGACCTACAAATGCTGGGAGATTGCAACACTAAGAAAACACATGTAAGTGAAAAGGGTTCCAATAGGTTTTAGAATTTTAATTTTCAGTCTCATGGAAACCATGGGTCATAAACTCTTTAAGGAGTGTGAGAAAAACCTTATGGATTCATCAAAGAGGATGCTGGAACTTCTGATACGAAATGCCAAGAAAGAGTAACAGCACTATAAAGTTGCACATGCACAGCATGAGAGGAAGTAACTGTTCGGGATGAAACCCCCATTTGATAGGGGTTTATGGTTCATTCTGGTGATGATGTCAGATCACTTAATAAAGATCTTGGGGACCTCGAGCACAGGGCCTTTTCCGGGGCAGTTATGCAATGCAGCACAACATCACAAGCACCAGCAGAAGGAAGTGGACCAAGACTACTAACTTTGTATTAACTGCTTAGTGTTTGAAATTACAACACATGTGGTCACTGTCACATACAAAATATTAATTTGTAATAAAAGATTATCTAAACCAGTGGTTGTTAACCTGTGGTCAAGGGACTTTTTTATATTTGTTTGTGAATTAAATAAGATATTTGATCATTTGTGGGGATCCCGGGGTGCCCGTAAATGAACTGGGACCCACAGTTGTCAAAAGGTTAAGAATCACTGATCTAAACTATTCAGTGGTAGAAAGAAACATATTGCATTTTCTCATGAATTAAGTGGCTCAAACTACTATTTTAGTACTTTTATTTTAGATGATTTTCTAAAGATTCACCTTTGAGAGAGCATTGCAGGCTTCTTAGCAAAACACGTGTCAGCAGGAAAGACAAATAACAGTCACGATTGGCAACACCAAATAGCAGAGTGTGGAAATTGGGCATCATCTTCCCTGAAGAAGCAAAGTGCCAAATGAAACATGGAAAATAGATAATATCAAACATTATTTTTCAGTTTTATGTGAAGTAAAGCTTTGTAAGTGAAATGCTATCTCATTTTTGTTTAAAATACCTAAACTTTCCTGTTTTTTGCGCCTCCCAGATGGACACAGAGGCTACAGTGACCACCAGAGCAACTCCTATCTGGTCATGAATGGCACTGCTTCCAGCTATTTGATGCTGTATTAAGACAAAGTACCCCTGTCCTGACACGGGGTTGTGCATCTGCTTCATGCATCACTGGTTTTATAGAAAGGACTGCAGATGCCTGTGCAAACCTTTTAGTGCAAGTGCTATCTTAAGCATTTGTATGCATTCTTGGCCCCATATAAATGAAGAAACATTTTTCCCCTGTGTCTATGCTGTATTTCTGATGCAAGGGCATAGGCGCAGGAGCAGTTAGGAGACACTTTGTGTGTCACAAAGAGGTGGAGCACAAACCATGCTCCTCAAGCAAGTGGCCTTTAGAGGGAGGAAAGGGTTTCCCAAGAACCCTGAGGCTTTACTCTGCAGGTGGGTGCAGTCACTCACTGCACTTGCCTGAAGGGAGAAGGCTTGCCTCTGAGGCAAAGTGTAGTCACAGTTCCCACCTGCCCCCCACCATCATCTTTTAATGCAGGCTGAGTTGCTGCCTGCAAAGTAAAAAACAGCGAACAGCCTCTCACTAATACTCTGCCCCCTGGGGAGATGCGAGTCTGTGGCTGCACTGAAATCAGCACATTCATTGCCACAGGGTGCACTGACTCGGGCTGTGATCAGCACACTCAGTTAAAGGTGTGCCGTGGCACAGACAGAGACAGTGAACCCTATATAGAATACAGGCCCTGGAGTTTTTCAAAAGGAACGTAGATTGGCACGGGGGCTTAAACTGACATTTTGATCTCCTTTTGCTAGACATGTATGTAGTATTCTAATAATGAAATAGTTAGAAATAGCATTGTAGAATTCTAGCGTGTGGAGGTGGAAATTCTAGCATTTGGAAGGTTGAGTGTTCGGGGCTGGCTGGAGACGGTGTGAGGATCGGAACGAGAAGGAACGCCTGTGAGGAGCGGTGTTTGGAGAAGGGTGTTTCGGATGGCTGGGCTGTTTATTACCGGATGTCAAATAAAGGAAGGATTCGTTTAAAGAACATATGTGAAGAATCAAACAACACCTGCGTTCTTTTCCCTTCAACGGGGATAAAATCCAGAGGACCATTACCTTTACCTACTTGTAACACAATCTGTCCACAATCTAAATCACCAGAGAACAAACTCTCATCATCACCAGTATGAACATCATAAACACTCTGTTTAGACTTCCTTAACCTGCACACAGAGGAAAAGTGGCATTGCTTCTTGCAGAACGTACACACAGCTCTAAGAGCTGGACACTTCTTGTCAGTAGCATAATGTCCCAATTTATCACACCTAAAACATCTCCTCTCTCTACCTGCTGAGAAAGAATTAATTTCCTTCTTCTTTGTACTAAGTACTTTCTTGCTACTATCCGAAACAGCACAAACTACATTAGTCGATTCCTTCTTAATTACATCCACACATTTAAGTGTATGCTCAATTCTTTTTGCAACCATCCACACATCTTCCTGAGGGTTCATCCCTGAGCCATAACTCTTCATGAACTTTCTCAATGTTACAGCCTAGCATAAACTGATCCCTAATTCTCTCATCAGTCGAAGAAGCAAATTTGCATGAAGAAGAAAGCCGTCTGAGATCTGTCACATAGTCCTCAATGGATTCACCTTCCTTTTGTAACCTCTTCCCAAAGTAATATCATTCTGAAATGATGCTCACCTTGGGAAGATAGTGAATGTCTAATTTCCGTATGCAAGTTTCATACTCATTGAGGTCTATTGCTTCGCTGTGCGGAACTTCAGGAAGATGGTCAAATATTTCTTGACCTTCCGACACCAAGCAGTGAAGCAATAAGGCGGTTTGTCGCTCAGCACTCAAAGAGGTCCCACATACTTTAGCATATCATTCAAACACCTTTTTCCATTTTGCCCATTTGATAGTAGGCTCACTCGGAGAAGAAATGAAAAACGGAGGTGCTATGACATGTTGCATTTTGTTACAAACCTGTGGAAACAAATTGTCTAAACCTATGAGAGTTGTCAAGATTTTTACCAATGCTGTCAAAACCAATGATCATCGTGTGTGGAATCTTAATAGAGTTGTTGTGTATAAGAGCGGTGGGGTGCAGGATGATTCGTCCAAAGTTAAAAGTAACTCGGAGGAGGTGAGAGAAAGAAGCTATCCGAGAAGGTCTAAAAGGAAATTGCAGAGCCCTGCTTACTTAAGAGGCTATGTTTCATTCTTTATGTTTTTTTGTTTGTGTGTTGAAGAGAGGGGGGTATGTAGTATTCTAAGAATGAAATAGTTAGAAATAGCATTATAGAATTCTAGCATGTGGAGGTGGAAATTCTAGCATTTGGAAGGTTGAGTGTTCAGGGATGGCTGGAGACGGTGTGAGGATCGGAAGGAGAAGGAACGCCTGTGAGGAGCTGTGTTTGGAGAAGGGTGTTTCGGATGGCTGGGCTGTTTATTACTGGATGTCAAATAAAGGAAGGATTGGTTTAAAGAACATATGTGAAGTTCTTTATTACAATGTATCATTGATTGTATTACTCATTTCATTTTGTTGTACAGTGTTTGAAATTGTACTATTTCGCTACTTGAGAGGCTCTTTAGTCAATTGATTCATCTGGATGCTACATTGATCAATTCACTGCTCACAGTAAACAGTAAGTATAGGTCAGAAAAAGCAGACTTTTAAATGTTCCCAGTGTATTGTTTCTTTAAGGGATGTAGGAGGGAGTATACCAAGTAGTGTGGATTTCAGTTGACTGTTTACTTCACCAAAGATTTTGCTAAGGCCTTGTCCCACAAATGAAAGTTGAGTAGTCCCTGTAACCAGTGTTTCAGGTTGAAAGCCCTTCTGCAAATCATGTTATTTGGTTATTTCCTAAATTGGTCCACTGACTACTGTTATATATTGGTTGTTCCATAGCAGAGAACCTTGTGCCTTCAGAGTCTTTCTCATTGTTTCTCACTCTCGCTTTAATTTGATGGATCCGAAAAGATTTTCTTGATCTGATGGTTCAGGCAGACTCGTAACCGGGTGCCAGGTTTGCAAGTAGCTTAGATCCTTTCTACAGAAATCACTGAGAATGGTGTCCAAGTGAAACAATCCTTCTCCTTCTGTTAACTTTTGGGGCATCAGGTTCTGTTTTGCTTTGACTCAGGAATGTTGATCGTCCTTCACTTTCATACAATACACTCTTGGCTTGCTTCTCATTCTCACATTCTTACTCTCCAATAGGACAGGAGATGTAATTGTTTGAAGATTGATCGAATACTGCACACACTTAGGATATGTAGGCCCTCATTAGAACCCTGGCGGTCGGTGTTAAAGTGGCGGTAATACCACCAACAGGCCGGCAAAAAAAAAAAGGGACTACGACCACAGCGGAAACCGCCAACATAGACAGCCACTTTAACACTCCGACCACCACAGCGGTACAAACAAACAGCGTGGCGGTAACCGCCAACAGACAGGTGGAAGACAATGTACCGCCCACCCTATCACAAGATGCCAATCCGCCACCTTTTCCGGGGCGGAACCAACGCGATCAAAAACACGGCAGAAACAGTACACAGAAGGGGAAATCACTCACCTCTCCTCACCCCACGAGGAACCAGGACGCCATGGAGCCAGAACTGCAGATCCTGCCGGCGATCGTCTTCCTGCTCCTCTATCGGGAGCACCAGAGATGGCGGCGATCACCACAGTGAGCACTGAACCTACAACACAGGGGAGGGGGGAGGGAAAAGAAAGTGACACACACACGGAACACGCAACACCACCACCCTCACCCCCAACACCAGACACACAAATACATGCTGCAACATGACATATACACCCCTGCTTTATCCTGGGGAGTGCAAAGACACAGTCTCACAAGTCTTTTCAGTGGGTGGGTTGCCCACTGCTGTATCCTGGGGAGTGCCAAGCTACAGTATCACAAGTGGATGCCTTTCTCCACTGGTTCTGGAGGGGGCTTTGTGCCCAGAGTGCTTCATCCTGCCAAGGACTGGGGTAGTGGATGTGATACTCCACTGGTTCTGGAGGGGGCTTTAGGCCCAGAGTGCTTCATCCTGCCATGGACATAGGTAGTGGATGCCTTTCTCCACTGGTTCTGGAGGGGGCTTTGTGCCCAGAGTACTTCATCCTGCCAAGGACAGAGGTAGTGGATGTGATACTCCACTGGTTCTGGAGGGGGCTTTATGCCCAGAGTGCTTCATCCTGCCAAGGACTGAGGTAGTGGATGCCTTTCTCCACTGGTTCTGGAGGGGGCTTGGTGCCCACAGTGCTTCATTGGATGAATGACCACTGGGGATGGCAGCCATGTCTGCGGTGGTGCCACTGGCTCAGGATGTCACGGGGCCGCTGGCGGTGCTGGCGGCGGTGTCAGTCGCGGCGGTGCTGGCGGCGGGCTCTGTGGCGGCGGTGCTGGTGGCAGGCTCTGTGGCAGCGGTGCTGGCTGCGGGCTCTGTGGCAGTGGTGCTGGCGGCAGGCTTTGTGGTGGCAGTGCTGGTGGCGGGCTCTGTGGCAGCGATGCTGGCTGCGGGCTCCGTGGCAGTGGTGCTGGCAGCAGGCTCTGTGGCAGCGGTGCTGGTGGCGGGCTCTGTGGCAGCGGTGCTGGCTGCGGGTTCTGTGGCGGCAGTGCAGGTGGCGGGCGCAATGACAGCGGTGCTGGTGGCGGGCTCTGTGGCGGTGCAGGTGGCGGTCTTCTCCACCGTACAGGTTGGCATCGACATGGACAGAAGGTGTGACACTGGTCCCTCAGTCGGTGCCATCATGCCCTCTCCTGACCTGCCCTTCAGTTTCTGGCCCTTCCCCACCCTGGATGGTGGCGCAGCTGTCTTGCCACTATTGCCTTTTGTTTTCCCTGAGTCCTTGGTGGCAGGTGTGTTCTGCTTCTCCCTCTGGGATGTGGGCAACTTTTTTAGTTTTGCAGGTGGCGGAATGTCCTTGCCCTCGCTCCGTGGCACACTGGCAGCCCTGATGGTTGGCACACTCCAATAGCCCGCAGTTGCTGGCACCACTGTCCCTAGGGATGTGGTGGCTGAGGTACTGGGTTGGGACCTAGAAAGCCTGGTCCTAGGGGACGGCCGGGGGGGGGGGGAGGTGTAGGGAAGAGGTCAATATTAGCCAGGAAAAGTTTTTTAGACACACTGGGACGGGTAGATGGAGGGGGTTTGGGAGTGGAGGTAGAGGTAGTGGTTGTAGGAGGTATACGTCTGCTGAATTAGGGTGAAGGTGCATGGGTTGGAGGCTATTGTGAGGTGGATGGCTGTTGGGTGGGTGTGTGCCTGCTTTTGTGTACTTTGGGAGGAGGGCTGACAGACAC
Source organism: Pleurodeles waltl (assembly GCF_031143425.1). Classification (NCBI taxonomy): domain Eukaryota; kingdom Metazoa; phylum Chordata; class Amphibia; order Caudata; family Salamandridae; genus Pleurodeles; species Pleurodeles waltl. The sequence goes on from NC_090450.1 coordinate 442,456,355, forward strand.
ACTAGGAGAGGACACAGGGGATGTGTGAATGGTAGTGGGGGTGGTGAGTGCATGTGAGCAGTGTGTGGTGATGAGTGTGCTGGTGATGGAGGTAGTGGCTGAAGATGTAGTGCATGCAGGTGTGAGTGGAGACAAGACTGGAAGGGAGGAGGGAGACATGGAGGAGGAGGACACAGTGGTGGCTGTGGATGTTGGTATGTCTGCATGGGTATGATGCTTGTGTGAGAGCCTGTGGGATGTGTGGTGCTTATGTTTGCCAGAGCCACCCTTGTGTTTTGAGGTGTGTGCATGCTGGTCTGATGGCGTGCTTGGGACAGGCTGAGGTACAGGGGATTGGGTCTGGGTGGAGGAAGTTGGAGGGGATGGTTGGACACAGGGACAATGGCTGCCATCAGTGCTGAGGCCAGATCCTGAAATGCTCTCTGTTGGGCTGCCTTGCCAGAATGAATGCCCTTCAGGTAATCATTTGTTTGTTGCAAATGCCTCTCAACACCCTGGATGGCATTCAAAATGGTAGATTGCCCAGCAGTGAGGGATCTCAGGAGGTCAATAGCCTCCTCACTGAGGGCAGCAGGGCTGACTGGGGGAGGGCCTGAGGTGCCTGGGGCGAAGGAGATGCCCACCCTCTTGGGTGAGCGGGCACGGACACACGCTGAGGGGCTGCTGGGAGGGCGGTGCTGGTAGGGGGGGTGGCGGCTGTACCTGTGGATGCGGGGGGCACAGAGGGGCCCGCCACTGCAAGGGAGCTCCCATCAGAGGAGGAGTCACTGTTGCTGGTCTCTGCTCCTGTCCCCGCCGTGGAGCTCCCCTCACCCTCCGTCCCACTGGTGGCTTCAGACTCTGTTGTTTCGCCCTCCAGGGCCAAGTGGAATGCAGCTCCCTCCTGCTCCGGTGCCACTGCTCCTCCGCCTGAAGATGCTATTGCACACAAGAACAGGGAGACCACAAAAAGGGGGGGGGGGAGACAGAAGAAAGACATGTTCAGTGCATGCAACACCACTACAGTTGGCGGACACTACAGACACAGCAGACCTCTGCACTACGCCATGCACTTATAGTTCCCAGATTATTCACAGGGCCATGGGGTACAAGGCCTATGCCCGATTGCTGCACACATGGAAGTCACAGGAGCCTGACCAGGTGTAGATGGCACTAACCACTGGTGGGGTTGGGGTGCCACTGAGCCTGCCTCACAAGGGACCTTGCCTACCAAGCTCGCCCTGGCCTAGGGGAACCCACTGCCCACCTCCAATACCCAGACACCTCGTAATGCGCGCAGAGTCAGATGATTGTGACTGTACTCACCCCCTTGTAGCTGCTGTGATGCCCTCAAGCGCCCATTCAACTCCGGATACGCTACCGCCAGGATCCGGAACATCAGGGATGTCATGGTGCGACGGGCACCCCTCACACGTTGGGAGGCCATCCTCAGCTGGGCCTCCGCTGTCTTCTTGCTCCAGCGGCGAATGTCCTCCCATCTTTTCCGACAGTGGGTGCTCCATCTGTGGTAGACCCCCAGGGTCCGTACGTCCTTGGCGATGGCACGCCAAATATCCTTCTTCTGGTGGGCACTGACCTAGAGGAATAGTACAGGGGAAAGGGATAATCTTTACCCATCTGGACCGTCATACTAATTGGCCCACGCTCCCACCCTTGCCCTGATGCACATACACTCACCGTCCGCTCATGCAGTTCCCCCCCATGTATCTTCCAGCCACACCACTCCAAACAGGCATTGCCCATTCAGCATGCTCACAGTGTACTCAGTAGCGTGTACTGGGGGAGGACCCCATCCACTAACTTCTCCAACTCCTCTGAAGTGAAGGCAGGGGCCTTTTCCCCAGACACATGAGCCATTGTCGCTTCCAGACCCAGGTCACAGCAGCACTTGCAGTGTAGATCCTCTCCTTTCGAAGGTCAGGTATCAAGAGAGTGAACAGACAGAATATGGCGGTCACGTCCGCGTCTGTGCGTACCGTCACCGCCGGGGTACATCATCATTGGCTCCTGGGACCCATAGGGTCCAATGTTAACCAATACAGAATTGTGCCGCAGTCTTCGACTGCCTACCGCGACGGTGTTGAACGCCAGCGCAGGTACCTCATATCCCCTTGTCCCACCTTACAGGTCAGGCAGCCGCCATTTCAGGGTACCACATGGCATTAATAATAACTGCGTCACACCTATCTGGGCCTTGCATACAGACAGTAACAGGCACATTGCGGATTGATAAATGTGTGCTAATGATATTTTTTAATACCTCAGTGTTATCCTCCATAGGGCAGGTCTGTTGGGGCAGGTGATGAGATGGCGGCATCCTCCGGTGTACAGACCGCTGGTGGACCTGTCGACAATGGAAGAGAGACACGTAATAGTCACCTACAGACTTGATCGTGCAACAATCCATGAAATGTGTGCCCAGTTGGAGCCAGACCTGATGTCAGCTATCCGCCATCCCACAGGGATCCCTCCTCTAGTGCAGGTCCTGTCAGTACTCCATTTCCTGGCAAGTGGGTATTTTCAAACCACAGTGGCCATTGCATCAGGGATGTCCCATCCAATGTTCTCTAACGTGTTGTCCAGAGTGTTGTCTGCCCTGCTGAAACACATGCGCAGCTACATCGTTTTCCCTCAGGTGGAGGATTTGCCTACAGTGAAAGGTGACTTCTATGCCCTGGAACATATCCCCAACATCATAGGTGCCATTGATGGGACACATGTGGCCTTGGTACCCCCCGCGGGAGTGAACAGGTGTACAGAAACCGGAAGAGCTACCATTCGATGAATGTGCAGATGGTGTGTTTGGCCGACCAGTACATCTCCCATGTGAATGCCAAGTTTCCTGGCTCAGTGCATGACGCTTACATTCTGATGAATAGCAGCATCCCTTATGTGATGGGGCAACTCCAGAGGCAATGTGTGTGGCTAATAGGTGAGGACAACGACCCTATACCCTGTGAATAGTTGTCTGGGTCTGGGGTTGTTCCTACGGGTTAGTGTGTGTCTAACAGTTGTCCCTCAATATTTTCAGGTGACTGGTTACCCCAACCTGTCATGGCTACTGACCCCAGAGAGAAATCCCAGGACAAGGGCAGAGGAACGCTACAATGAGGCACATGGGCGAACTAGGAGGATTATAGAAAGAACCTTCGGCCTCCTGAAGGCCAGGTTCCGGTGCCTCCATGTGACAGGTGGTTCTCTCTACTACTCACCAAAGAAGGTGTGCCAGATCATCGTGGCCTGCTGTATGCTGCACAACCTGGCTTTGCGACGACAAGTGCCTTTTCTGCAGGAGGATGGTCCAGCTGGAGGTCTTGTGGCAGCTGTGGAGCCTGTGGACAGTGAAGAAGAGGAGGCAGAAGAAGAGGATATCGACAACAGAAACAACGTTATCCATCAATACTTCCAGTGAGACACAGGTAAGAAGATATCACTGCCTCCCACATATCATACTATTGTTTGACCTATCATAAGTCTGTAATTTTCACCCAGTGTATGGACCTTGACTTGTCACTTTGCCTTTCCACTTAACAGATGTGGGTCCCACTTTGTGGCCGCTGCTATATTTCCTCATGGACTAGAGCTGTGTTACATCTGTATGTTGACATTTAAATTGACATTGCTATATTCCATGGTTATTGCAATTACAGTTTTGTGAAAGCACAGACTGACTATAGATTGTTTTGTGATTGATGTGTGTTTAATTTTCTGCAAATAAGTGGAGGGGGTTGTAAAATGGTCAGGGGTGATGGTGGAGGAATGCCCATGGCAGAGTCCAGTCTATTTGTTTCACAGGTACATTGTCCAAAGGGGCATAGGAAGTGGAGCAAGGGCAGTTGAAGGATGGACAGGGTGACAAAGTGGGACAGAAGGATGACATTCAGGGGGGTCTCATTTACTGGCGGGGGTCTTGGCAATGTTCCCTGTCTTGTTCCTGGATCTCAGGGACCGTTTGCGGGGTGGATCTCCATCTGCAGGTGGTGGGCTGCTGGTGTTGTGGTCCTGTGGTGGTGCCTCCTGTCCACTAGCGCCAGCGGAGGTGGTGGGCTGTTCCTCATCCAGGCTAGTGTCAGGGGCCCCTTGTTGTGCTACAGTGTCCCTCCTGGTGTTGACAAGGTCCTGCAGCACCCCTACAAAGGTGACCAGGGTGGTGTTGATGCACTTGAGTTCCTCCCTGATCCCCAGATAGTGTTCCTCCTGCAGCTGCTGGGTCTCCTGAAAGTTGGCCAGTAGCGTTGCCATTGTCTCCTGGGAATGATGGTATGCTCCCATGATGTTGGTGAGGGCCTCGTGGATAGTGGGTTCCCTGCGCCTGTCCTCCCCCTGTCACACAGCAGCCCTCCCAGTTCCCATGTTTTCCTGTTCCTCTGTCCCCTGAACCGTGTGCCCACTGCCACTGCCCCCAGGTCCCTGATTTTCTTGGAGTGGTGGGTTTGCCTGGGTTCCCTGTAGTGGTGGACGCACTGCTGCTTGACGTATCCTGGAGACAGAGGGATGGGCCCGCTGGGTGGATGCTGTGCTGGTGTTTCCTGAGGGGGGAGGCTCTGTGGTGGCTTGTGACAGTGTCAGGGGAACCAACTGTCCTGAGGTCCCAGATAGGCCAGGCTGGTCATCTTGATTCATTTGTGCAGAGCTGCTGTCATCACTGTGGGCCTCTTCTGTGGGGGGACTGGACATGTCTGGAACCTCCTATCTGGTGATGTTCGGTAGGGGTCCTGCAGGGGTGTACAGGCATGATTATTGCATCTTTGTGTGCCATCGTGAGCAATGGGTGAGTGACCCTGTACTCCAGTGCTTGCATTCTTGTCTAGGTCCTTGTGTGATATTTGGTTTGGGGTCTGTGTGGGTATCTGTTGTGGACATGCTTGGGTGATGGGTGTCCATGCTTTGGTGTTGCATGCAGGGCTGGTGTTGGGATGTGTGGGTTGTGATAGGGGGACATATGTGAGGTGTTGGAGGGATGGGTGTGAGGGTAAGGGGGGGTATGTGATGGCATGCAGGTTGGGTGGGGGATATTATAGTTAAGAGTTGCCTTACCAGAGTCCATTACTCCTGCTACTCCTGCGAGGCCCTCAGGATGCAGTATTGCCAAGACTTGCTCCTCCTATGTTGTTAGTTGTGGGGGAGGAGGTGGGGGGAGGAGGTTGGGATCCACCGCCAGTCCTCTGTACTGCAATCTGGTGTCTGGAGACCACGGAATGCACCTTCCCCCGTAGGTCGTTCCACCTCTTTCTGATGTCATCCCGTGTTCTTGGATGCTGTCCCACTGCGTTGACCCTGTCGACGAATCTGCGCCATAGCTCCATCTTCCTTGCAATGGAGGTGTGCTGCACCTGTGATGCGAATAGCTGTGGCTCTACCTGGGCGATTTCCTCCACCATGACCCTGAGCTCCTCCTCAGAGAACCTGGGGTGTCGTTGAGGTGCCATGATGTGGTGTGGGTGATGTGTGAGGGGATGTGTTTGTGTGTGTTGTCTGAGGTGCGTGGATGTTGTGTGAGTGATGATGTTGTGTGCCTGTGGATGCTAGTGTTGTTTCTGGTGGTGTCTCTCTCTGGCCTTCTATCGCAATTCTGGTCGTAAGGGTTTGTGGGTGATGTGGGTGTGTATTTTATATTGGATTGGGTGTGTGGGAGTGGTGTGTGTATGTGTATCAGGTGTGTGTATTTCGATTTGTCCAATGTGGTTGTGTTTTGTATATGGGTGTGTATTTTGAGCGTGGCAGTGTGTTGAAAAACCGCCGCGTGGATTTGTGGGTCGTGATAGTGTGGGCGTATTCCTGTTAGCGTTACGGTGTTGGTTTTGTTTTTGCCAGTTTATCACTGACCTTTGGTGTGGCGGACTTGTGTGGGTGTCTGGATTTTGGTGGATTACGAGCTGTGGGTCGTAATAGCTGTAGCAGAATTCCGCCGCCGCAGCGGTGTGTTGGCAGTCTTCTGCACGGCAGTAAGCAGGATTTACCGCCAATGTTGTAATGAGGGCCATAGTCACAGAACCCATATTGACCTATCCCTGCACCACTCAAATCAGCTTATTGACAACCAATACCCTTTCAACCATGCACTTGAACAAACAGGTCACCTCTGCAGTGGATGGGAATCAACCTGGTTTGATCCATGTCATAGTTAGGAACATCTGTATTCATTTTACGATAGAATATAATACAAAATGGATGACATGATCCGCTGATGCCGTTTGAGACATCTCTCCTAAGGAGTTTTCATTTACACCACCCAATTCTGATATTTCTGTTTTGTAGTTACAACCTGAAATTATCAGACTGATGGTCATCGTGCCGGAGTTTTCCATTTCTCACCAATCCATCCGTCCGTCTAATCTAAGACTGTCATCTCTTTAGTAGGTGTGTGACTAAGCGTTTGGAAGCATGACAACTGGTATGTTGGCACTATCCAAAACACCAGAAATAAAATAAATAAATAAATAACTTTAGTTCACTCTGCTATGAACTTATACTTTCATATGTATAGAAATAATAATTTAATAATGAAATAAATTCAAAAAGTGTCTATATTGATTCATGTAGTAGCCTTGCCCTCATGGAAATAGTTGCCTTGTTAGTTCTGTTAATTGTTTTGAGCAAACAATCGAAATATATGACTTTATGTATTGTACCTAAGTGATACACAATTGCTGTAACTATCTCATATGGGACTGATTTATACTTTTTTAGCGCCTCATTTGCATCACTTTTTGACGCAAAAGCGACGCAAACTTACGAAATTGGGCCCATATTCTTTAGAAAGAGTAGGAACTTTCCCACTGACGAATGACAATGACCTGGGAAAATAAATCCCTTTAGTTTGGTGAAGTAAGATTTTAGAACACGAAAGGGCCTGGATTACTAGTCGCAGTTGTGGGCTACTTGATTGAATCCTGCAGTTGGATTTTAACCCCAATAAATTCTACCAGGTAAAACCTGACGACATTTACAGGCGAAAACGACCCGGTAAATACCAGAACATGCAGACAGCACCAACATTTGAATGGCAGTCCCCATTTTCACAGGAAAACGAATAATTGCTGTTATTCATTGCATTCGTCGAATAACGGTCCCCGGTGTATCGTTATTTAATGGATACGACAAACGTCGTACCAATACTGGGCGCTCACAATCCAAGCCTAAATAGTTATGTTTTATGATACACTTTTCCCAGGCCATGGACATTAGAGAAAAAAAACTTCAGGGTGCATTTTGAATTTCTCTCAGACCTTACCAGCACTCTCACTTTACCCCAAATGCTTTTTTGACCTATGATGGCGTGGGGTTCCGTTTTTTCACTCTTTACCGATTTGGCTCCTGCAGCTTCCATTACAGGCCTGAGTTCAGCAGTTTACTGATAAATTACTTCATTTTAACTCTACGGCTTTCCTGTCTAGTGGGAGGCATTTCTATAAGTATCGTATTTTTCAAGGAAAGGAGGAAGTTGTGCAAAACAAGGGCTAAAATGGCCGTTCAGAAAATTGCCGAAGAACTGCATCAGGCCACCATAAATTCTGCAAAGAACTCTCAACTAGGTAGTGTTCTATGAAAAAAAGGAGTTGGGCCTGCTCTGTAGTCGCTGTTTTTGGCCTCATTGACTTGGCTTTGTTTTTTTCTCCTATGCAAAAGCAGCACATCTGGCATAGCTTGCAAGGCTGATCCCCCTACCTCCCAGGGGTTACATATTCCTTCTTCCCACCCTCTTGTCCTCCAGTGACCTTAAATCAAGAGCGCATTTCAAGTAAATCACAGGCAATGCTTATTTATTAGGCATAAGCTTGGTCTCTTAAAGCATGGAAAATAAATGTGATGAAGCATTCCTCCAACCTTTGTGGGATTATATGGGGAATTCGGGCCAGTTGTGCCAAGCTTCGATGCATGTTCGAAAGAAAGGAGGAAGAAATTATGGGTGATATTCTTTTCAAAGGCCCACATGTATCCTAAATCACACAGAAGGACAGGCAAAAATATCTGAGCATGTCAAAAAGATTTTTTGTCAGCGTGCTTGATTGACAGCTCCAGCATTTCTTTAATAAACTATCATTTTCAGCTGGACTGGAGTGTGGTGGTAGTCTAAATTACATTTTTCTGCTGCTGGATGATAATTTATAGAACAGGGGTTAGTGCCCAGTCTGAATGAGTGTTTTATCACGCAGCTGTTAGAAAGGATCTACTTAGGCTTCATGGACTTTCAGTTTGGCATATGGCCTAAAAATGTGACCTCACCATGGGCCAAATGTGTCAAGAAACAGGTCTCAAAAGTGGTCACAAATTGTACACCAACGTTTTGTATCTGTCTCTGATTTTTCAATGCAACCTATATACTAATAGGTCACTTTGCAAAATGTCCAGTCACTGTGGGTGCAGAACGACCTGCCTAATAAATCTTAATCTAGTAGGTGATTATTTGAAATACCAATAAGGCAGGTCACTGTTTGTGCCTCCCATGGTTGCAGGCAAACACAGGGATGGCAGCCTGCAAGGCACGACAGACCATCATCTCTGTATTAGCAGTCCCAAATGAGAACCTTTTTTAGGTCTGTCCGCCAGGCAGCGCTCTTTAAGCTTCATGTGTACCACAAATGCATGACTAATAAAAATACATACATATACATACATACAGAGGATTTCAATCAACTCCCTTCGCTCATTGGTCTGTTTAAGTGTTACAAACATTTTGCTTCTGCCCACTACAGCCAGCAACATGAGGCAGTGGATCAGCCCACTTCATCCACTAGCGGTTTTGCACTGAGTGATGGCGTTTTGACTGATCACATGTATACAGTCGCCTGAAAAGGAGTGCACTCCAGAGTCATAGCAAGTGTGCCCACACTTCTAGGACAGCCCTTTATTTTTATATTTTTAAAATGTTTGCAATTTTTGGTGTATTACGTATGTAAGCAAAATAAATAAATAAATAAATTGCAAACTGGCTGCGTCCAGACCTATTGCCGATGTCAACCTTTTTTGTTTTAAAGCAGATCATGTTTCTAAAATAAACCAGTGGCACTCCAAAAAAATCATGTTTGGGAAAAATTCAGAGGGATCAGGTATTGGTCCCTTGGACCACTACCTACTACCCCATCTGCTGACCCAATTCACAAAGGGGAAAGTGTCCCAAGGGAAATCTATCAGATGTAATAATTAACGTCTATTAAGTGTTTCACCCATTAAATGGGCATAATATGAGATTTTATTTCTTGCCACTATAAAATCTGCATGTTCTCGTGAATACTGGCTACTTCTTCCTTTTAAATTCTAGCAAGTTTGACCTGCTCAATTTTAATGACAGATGGATTTTTTTGTTGTTCACAATTTGTACTAGGTACAATAAAAAAGCAGAACTCATGAGTTACTGTAGATATCACTAATAATGGGCCCACTCATAATGAGAGTCGTAGTGTCATACAAGTGGCAAGAACAAAGGGCCATATTTATACTCCGTTTGCGCCGAAATTGCGTCGTTTTTTTTGACGCAATTTCGACGCAAAACTAACGCCAACTAACGCCATATTTATACTATGGCGTTAGAGGCGAATAGCGCCAAAGTTCCCGGAATGTGCGTCATTTTTTAGCGTGAACCCCTTCCTTGCGTTAATGATATGCAAGGGAGGCGTTCCCGTCTAAAAAATGACTCCCAGGCCTTTACGTGGTATTTATACTCCCGGGCAAAAGAGACGCCCGGGAGTTGGCGTGGCTAAAAACGGCGCATTTGCGCCACTTTTTAACGCCTGCTCAGGGCAGGCGTTAAGGGGCCTGTGGGCTCAAAATGAGCCCACAGGTGCCCTCCCATGCCCCCAGGGACCCCCCCTGCCACCCTTGCCCACCCCAGGAGGACCCCCAAGGATGGAGGGACCCACCCCAGGGACATTCAGGTAAGTTCAGGTAAGTATAATTTTTTATTTTTTATATTTTTTTTTGGTGGCATAGGGGGGCCTTATTTGTGCCCCCCTACATGCCACTATGCCCAATGACCATGCCCAGGGGACAGAAGTCCCCTGGGCATGGCCATTGGGCAAGGGGGCATGACTCCTATCTTTACAATGATAGGAGTCATGTTGATGGGGGATGGGCGTCGTTAAAAAATGGCGCAAGTCGGGTTAAGACGATTTTTTCGACGTAACCTGACTTGCCCCATTTTAAGACGCCCATGCGCCATTTTCCCCCTACGCCGGCGCTGTCTGGTCTACGTGGTTTTTTCCCACGCAAACCAGGCAGCGCCGGTCTGATTGCGCCGTCTAACGCCATTCCATAAATACGGCGCCCGCTTGGCGCTTCAGAATGGCGTTAGACGGCGCAAAACTTTTTGACGCTAAACTGCGTTAGCGCAGTTTAGCGTCAAAAAGTATAAATATGGGCCAAAGTTTCCCAAGGTTCATCCCAAAAAAAGCATTAATGTTTTCTGGACATCTGGCGAACCCCAGGAATAGCATTTTCTTTCTACTAAAAAGAGCAAAAAGCAACCTACCATGTGTGTCTGTATGTGCTTCAGACACAAATGTGTAAAGTTTCTTTCCTTCAGTGCAGTACTTCTCCTCTGTGGAAACAATGACATTCATGGGTTAAAAAAACTGCCAATAACCAAAAAAGCCCCTTAACTGAAAAATTGATTTTCTGTTATAAACAGGTTTAAGGGTACATATAAGAAATGTACCCACACATCATCTGAATATGCGTTAGTAGTGGCCTAATAAATGTGGGTTCCTGGGCTGGGATCACACCTCGACTGACATTTGATACATGTAGTTCTTATTTTCTGTGTAATGTCATAGAAGAACGCTTGCAACAGGGACACCAGATCCATGCCTACATGACTTCTATGAATGTCTGCCAAGGACAACACCTAGTGAGCGCACTAGTACAGCTGACCTACCATCCTGCTTAAATTAGTCTTGCTGGCAATAATCCTCTCCACTATCACCATGCAGCACACTCATCTGTGGGGAGGATCAGGACGTACCAGATCCTTTGGTACAGCACCCGTCATTCTCATCTCTGTGGTCAGACCAAGATCCCTTATGTCGCAGGGCCAGAGGTAAAACTATACAGAATCAGACAAACACCAGGCCCAAAAGCCTCTGTTCAGGCAGAGCATTCAAAGCTCCTCAGTCGTCTGAGTATCATAAGGAAAAGCAGTATGATTCTAACCTATACAGGGTGACCATCTTTAAGACATGTTGACCACCAAGAGTGGCCCACAAATGGGCTAAGTGGTCTAACCCTGGGACTCTGGAACTGGCTCATATCGCAGGAACAGAGCCTGGTGGTGGGGTCGTGGTAACGGCTGGCGACCACAGAGCATACAATTGAATCCCCAGGCCTAGAGGGTGACTACTGGAGTCTATGTAAGACACTTTGGAACTGAATGACGTCTCTTTTGAACCGGCTGTAAGGAATTTTTAGTGGGAGGTGTTGGGAGGGGAGGGTGGACAGGGTATTCCAAATCGGGAACCTTGAATAAAATAGTTTTTCTAAAAGTCACCCACAATGTAAGCTTCTTGAAGAGGCTCTGGTAGCCTTAACTGTCATGGCTTCAGCACCATAATGCTTACCAAAAAATTAGAACATCAATATAATCAGCAACAGTGCAGAGCTTGAATCAATTGGTTACTTCAAGAAGTTACACTGATCACAATATCCCTGAATAATCTCAGCAACTCCTATCACACAAGAAGAGCAAACGGGAAGTCATGAGTAAACAGCAGACAAGAGCATCAGACCTAATGACATTTATAAAATGATCTTGAATGGCCATGCTTTTCCTTTGTGCTATTTACGCAGAAACGTCTCTCTGTCTCTCTCAATGTCTCTCACTGTCGCCATCTCGCTCTCTCTCACAGGTTGCCCAGCCTTAACTAGAATAGGTGCATGTGTTCACACACATGCATGTACAAACACACATACACACACACATCTTAAGACCATTCCTTAACTGACCTTTGCTTTTCGTAAACCACCAGAAAAGGACAATATACAAAAATCTCAACATCTTCCTGTCATATCTTCCCCATTCAAATTCAGGAACATGTTTACCCTCGCACATGCATCACACTGGGGTAAATAATTGTTGTCTGTAGTCAAAGTTCCAATTTATTACCCAAACCTTCAAGTGCACTCTTGATAGACTTTCCAAGTCTCACCTACTTGGCAACAAAGGCCTTTATGGTCTTCAGTACCATATAGATGTTTATCACTTCATCACTCACATATGTTCATGGGGATGGTGGTTGTCATTCATACTGCCCAATCTTTGGTCCCTGCTGGAGTTCTTTCTTTGTCGATGCTCATTCCTGATTATCAGTAGTTCTGGACAGAATACTATATAAGGAGATAAGCCATTTAACACACTACCTCTGCAAACATTTCCTACGGCCATTTTCTTGGATTTTGTCCTGCAAACATTTTTGGCTTTTTGTGCAAACTTCAGTTTTCAGGTCACTGTGCCATCGCTCTCAATACAGAGCCTGGATTAAAAGCAGCACTCTACAAATCCACATTACAGGGACATCCTTCTCCAGTGGGTACGACCTTTCTTCTTGAGATTCCTTCTCAGACTCATCAGTATATATAGAAGTGCTTGAATTAATCTCAACCACTGGTAACTATTCCAGGCACCCATTTGTAGATCGTCCTTGGTATTATTAGGAGGGGGGACAATTTCATGCAAATTAGCCCTGGCCATGCTCCAAAAGAAGCTGTTCAGCTTGATCTGCTGGGGCACTCTAAGTGAGAAAACAAGCAATTCAGGACAATTTCGGCATCATGAATTGCTTTTGAAGAACTCAGATTGATCATTACTGATGAGTCAGTGAGCCACCTTAAGTAGAAAAGTGGGACCAGACATGGGCCTTCTGCTTCACTGTGTTAGAAGATCAAGCTAATGAAGAAAACATGTTTAGGGTTGTGAGTCTTCCCATACAGATGGACGTGACCTAACGGTTTTGGTTGAGTCTCTTTTTGGGTGGGGCTAAGATTGACCTTAAAATGAATGGTGTATGTATTAAACATCAAAAACAATGGACTGGAACAAAGCCCAAAGTAATTAACCGTGCTTGAGGTTAATGGCAAAACACAGCAGAAGAAAGATTACATTAAAGCTTATAAGCGCTCTGTGTACAAATCAACTCGTCACAAGAAGTTAGGATCAGGAGCAGAGAACCCACTACTTTGACGGACCAAACTGGAGTAGTTGTAACATAACCAGTGATAAATCCACACAAGTTTACCTAGCCCTGTAAAAGGAAACACCTGAAAAAAGAGGCATGGCTTTCAGAGACCATGATGGAGCTGGATGGCATTCCATTCATGCATGGTAACCAGCCATGATATGTGCAAGGCATGACAACAATCACAGTCTCATGCTACCTCACTGTATGGCCTGCTGTCTCACTGGCGCCAACACACATCCTATGCCACCACAAACATTCTGTGCCAGACCCACACCCTTCATGAGGACCACCAACCATACCAGGGCACTCACCACACTGTGCTGGCACATCGCAGCACACAGCAATGCAGACATGCTGCACAGAGCCTCCAAAGTAACATATCTTTTCATCACTTGTGTAAATATGACTATCCATGGTAACTGAAGCCTCCAAACAGAATATTTGTGGCTCCTCTTGCCATTACATGGTTTTGTAATAGGGGAACTTCTAGATAAAAACATTGTGATAGAGCCTGCAAGCACAACCCAGTGCCAGCAATTGGAAGATTAAGTTTAACTAACTAAATTAATCACTTCATCTTCTTCCCCAGACTTGTTGTTTTTTATGGATTGTTTATGGTGATAGTAGGTCAGACAGTTGTCAATCTCAGATGCAAACACAGAGGGGCAGATTTATGAAAAGTGGAGCTACTTTTCCTGCACCCCTTAGCGCTCCCTAACGCCACCATGGTAGCACCGTATTCAAAATACAGTGCACCATTGCAGTAGTTAGGATGACTAGCATCATAATTTTTTACGTTAGTCCGGTGCTTTGCAGGATTAACGTAAAAAATGATTGCGCTAATCCTGCGAAGCACCCAGAGGCCCATTGTAATCAATGGGAGGTTCTTGTTAAGGCCTGCACTTAGCAGGTGTTAAAAAATGCTGATTATAGCCCACCTAGCGCCGGAATGCCCCGTTGCATACATTATGCCTGGCTTCAGGCATAATGTGTCGCAAGAGATTACAAAGTGGCGTAAAGCAAGATTTGTGCCACTTTGTAAATATGGCACGGTGTTCTTCCCCTTTCAAGCTAACATTAGCAGCAAAACAATTATACTAATGTGGCGTTGGAATGGTACAAAGCCAGCATAATTCCGGCTCAATGTTTTTTGAAACTTTTTATTCGAAGTATCATGGGTGGCACTCACATTGTTGTCATCGCATGTATGTGTTATTTTTCAACATTCCAGAGTGAATATGTTCCACTAACAAAAAGTTCCTGTTTTGGTTAACCGTGCCTGTCTTATTATTTTAAGGAATGACTAAATCAAGGACCTGATTATATTGAGGTGGAGTTCATCAATCTTATTTTCAGTATTTGTTGTGTAAGTCTGCATTGTTGGTACTTTTGTTTTTGTTGATTTTCTTTGCTGCCTTAGTGGACAGACATGGGTGTTTTATTGTGTGGGCATGTTCCTGTGTCATACTGACCAGTTTGTGGTGGAGGCACCTTTATACTTTACGTTTCGAGGTTGTGCGTGGTGAGTAGGCCAAATGCGAAGTCAGGTATGGTACTTTGCACCAGCTGAACACAGCCCAAGTTTTCCATACTATTGATGATGCCTTGCTTATGTATGCCTGATGGGTGACCATTTAAATATTAAATCCCCATGTTGGCATGATTTTGTGGGCTTGATTATCTGCGTAGCAATGTACAGGTGTAATGACAGATCACTTTGAGAATCTGGTCCAAGAAGAAGAAGGTGCTTCTTCATACTTTAAACTACTGCTTTCGTTAATGACTTGTATTGTCAACTACGGATCAAACCACCACACACTTTAATACCTTATGCACTAAAAGTGACACATATATATACACATACACACACACA
The DNA here is from genome assembly GCF_031143425.1 of Pleurodeles waltl. Classification (NCBI taxonomy): domain Eukaryota; kingdom Metazoa; phylum Chordata; class Amphibia; order Caudata; family Salamandridae; genus Pleurodeles; species Pleurodeles waltl. The sequence goes on from NC_090450.1 coordinate 442,471,397, forward strand.
CACACACACACACACATATATATGAAGCAAGTAGTTCTGCAATTTCATGGGCCTCGTCCACCACTGGGCTGGTAAAATGGGTGCAGAGCCCACTTAACTAATTCCCATCAGATTCCTTTAGCATTATAGTCCAAAAGGAAATAAAACCACACATGAAAGCGTCATCTAGGATGGATCAAGTCAAGAACTGGAGGAGCTTCTGAGGCAAAATTCACGGAATACCTTAAATTTGACATTTATGTATAAAGTACATTCTACGAAAATGGAGTTTCTGGATGTGTCAGTACAAGTAGTGGGAGACAAATTGCAAAGAAAGTTGCCTTGCAATAGTACTGCGGGAAATAGCATTCTCCATGCCGGAAGTCATCATCCCCCAAAGTTGAAGTGGAGTATTCCCTGTAGGGAATTATTGAGGGCCAAATGAAATTGTAGCACTCTCCAGGCCTGGAAGGAGGAAGAGTGATGAATGATTTGTAGATTCAGAGAGAGAGGCTATCTTATGAAGGTGTTAAGGGTGGCAAGAAAGAAAGTTTCAAATGTTACAAGAGAAACTCTTTTGAATAAAAGAAAGACAACTGAAGCACATCCTGATGTGATTAGTTTGATTACAACCTTTAACAGTGAAAGTGCAGCCATTAGGAGGATGGTGATGAGACACTAGCATTTGGTTAAGCAAGATCCAGTGATTGGGAAGACAGTGACTCCTTGCCCCCAGATTACCTATCATAAACCCAAATCTTTGTGTGATATTTTGGTGCATAGTTATTTGGGAGTACAACAGAACAGAGTGGGGCAGAACGGAGATCAGAAACACTTTTATAAATGTGGAAGATGCAAAGCTTGAAGAAGAAGTATGAATGTTAAAACATATAACACAGCTATGGGTGAAACTAGAAGGATAAATAAATTCATCAACTGTGGGACAGATTTTTGTGTCTATGTTTTACAATGCCCATGTGGGCAGCACGATTGGTTCTGTCAAAAAGAGAGTTCTTGAACACTACAGAGCAGTGAAGAATGACGATGTTTCTTATCCCGTTGCCAGGCATTGGGCTAAAGCTCATAATCAGGATGCTGATCTCTCAATGTTTTTGGCATTGATAAGATTGAGAAGACTTACGTGGTGGGGACACAGAAAGGAGATGAAAAATCAAGGAATCAGAATATATCATCTTGCTTGACAGCAAATCTTTGTGGGGACTGAACGAGGATGAAGAAATGTATGTGCACATAGGCTGGTGTGTGTTTGGAGTTCCTCTTATGTTTCACCTTTTTTCTCTTTTTCTTTCTCTCCTTATTTTATCTTGTATATTAGTTAATTCAACATTATGATCGGCATCATTATATGCTTTAATTGAAGTTGTAGCTTTTTAAAGAGTGGGATCGTAGTTTTTGTAATTTGTGGGTAACTTTATGTATTGCTGTTTAATTAAAAAAAATCAATTTCATCTTTTTTCTTCTTCTTTTTTTTTTGGTGACAGGGTTTGAATAGGGGCCACATATGAAATAAAGGGTGGTTTTAGTGGAGTCTAAATTTAATTGCCACTTGGCTTCTCTTGTGAAACAAGAATTTTGATTGATTTAAACATATTTTCTCAATACAGTATGATTAAGTTTGCTTTGACCTGTTGGCTATTAGGCTATTATTTAAGAGTTGTTTTTGAATTGGTAGGCATCTTTAATATAATATGATGATGCTCATTGATTTGCTTTGTGGAATGAATTTTGTGATTAATTTGATAAGTGTACCAAGTGTATCATGGTTATATGCGGAATGAATAATTGGTTGTTAGGCCTGTTTGATTGGGATTTTGATATATAATTATTTATTATTTGTTTAAAAGGATTTTTCACGGGAGACAATAAGTTATTTTTATAGCTATTTCTTTGACAACTATTAATATTTAACAAAAACATTTTTTTTTAATTGTTATTTTAAAAACATATATATCCTTTTCTCTCTTTATTGCTGAAAATGAATGTAGTCAAATTTAGTGTCAGAAACAACAAATTTGACAAGATATGTCTCATATGTTTGAGATTAGGTATTGTGTTGAATCAATTAATTTGTTTCTGTGAAATAAAAAGATAAAGTATTTCTTCTATGTTTGTTATTCTTGAGTGTATTTTATGCACATTCAAATGAGGCTGTGACGAAGACCCCTGGTGGGTTGAAAAGCACAGCCGAATAAATATTTGTAAGACGCTGACACGCTCTGTGTGTTTTTTCCCTTTTGAACTATTATGCTGAAGGAATCTGATGGGGAAAAAACATATATATATATATATATATACAGGGAGTGCAGAATTATTAGGCAAGTTGTATTTTTGAGGATTAATTTTATTATTGAACAACAACCATGTTCTCAATGAACCCAAAAAACTCATTAATATCAAAGCTGAATATTTTTGGAAGTAGTTTTTAGTTTGTTTTTAGTTTTAGCTATGTTAGGGGGATATCTGTGTGTGCAGGTGACTATTGCTGTGCATAATTATTAGGCAACTTAACAAAAAAAAAAATATACCCATTTCAATTATTTATTATTACCAGTGAAACCAATATAACATCTCAACATTCACAAATATACATTTCTGACATTCAAAAACAAAACAAAAACAAATCAGTGACCAATATAGCCACCTTTCTTTGCAAGGACACTCAAAAGCCTGCCATCCATGGATTCTGTCAGTGTTTTGATATGTTCACCATCAACATTGCGTGCAGCAGCAACCACAGCCTCCCAGACACTGTTCAGAGAGGTGTACTGTTTTCCCTCCTTGTAAATCTCACATTTGATGATGGACCACAGGTTCTCAATGGGGTTCAGATCAGGTGAACAAGGAGGCCATGTCATTAGATTTCCTTCTTTTATACCCTTTCTTGCCAGCCACGCTGTGGAGTACTTGGACGCGTGTGATGGAGCATTGTCCTGCATGAAAATCATGTTTTTCTTGAAGGATGCAGACTTCTTCCTGTACCACTGCTTGAAGAAGGTGTCTTTCAGGAACTGGCAGTAGGACTGGGAGTTGAGCTTGACTCCATCCTCAACCCGAAAAGGCCCAACAAGCTCATCTTTGATGATACCAGCCCAAACCAGTACTCCACCTCCACCTTGCTGGCGTCTGAGTCGGACTGGAGCTCTCTGCCCTTTACCAATCCAGCCACGGGCCCATCCATCTGGCCCATCAAGACTCACTCTCATTTCATCAGTCCATAAAACCTTAGAAAAATCAGTCTTGAGATATTTCTTGGCCCAGTCTTGACGTTTCAGCTTGTGTGTCTTGTTCAGTGGTGGTCATCTTTCAGCCTTTCTTACCTTGGCCATGTCTCTGAGTATTGCACACCTTGTGCTTTTGGGCACTCCAGTGATGTTGCAGCTCTGAAATATGGCCAAACTGGTGGCAAGTGGCATCGTGGCAGCTGCACGCTTGACTTTTCTCAGTTCATGGGCAGTTATTTTGCGCCTTGGTTTTTCCACACGCTTCTTGCGACCCTGTTGACTATTTTGAATGAAACGCTTGATTGTTCGATGATCACGCTTCAGAAGCTTTGCAATTTTAAGAGTGCTGCATCCCCCTGCAAGATATCTCACTATTTTTGACTTTTCTGAGCCTGTCAAGTCCTTCTTTTGACCCATTTTGCGAAAGGAAAGGAAGTTGCCTAATAATTATGCACACCTGATATAGGGTGTTGATGTCATTAGACCACACCCCTTCTCATTACAGAGATGCACATCACCTAATATGCTTAATTGGTAGTAGGCTTTCGAGCCTATACAGCTTGGAGTCAGACAACATGCATAAAGAGGATGATGTGGTCAAAATACTCATTTGCCTAATAATTCTGCACTCCCTGTATATATATATATATATATATATATATATATATATATATATATGTATATATATATATATATATATATATATATATATATATATATATATGTATATATATATATATATGCAGTTTTTCCTCTTTTTGTGAATGAATGACCATGGATTCTTTTGAAGCAGCACATTTAGAATTGAGCCTAACTTGTATTTTGTGTTACTTTGTGCCATGGATTGTTGTGATGTGGTATGTTGTGATGTGTTAAGGTGTGTTTATAAAGTGCTTTATGCAGCTCAGAGGCCACATCAAAAGCTGTAAGTGGGAGACAGAAAACGTTAGGTTATTGGGAAAGGGGACGATGGAGGATCTTCTGAATGGAATTATCGCCCCCAAAATGCTCATAGCACACCAACCAAGTCGTAGTACATAATGTCTGGGAATTAGGGTACCAAATGGGCCTTTTATTTTGCATTCACTTTTGTCAGTGGATGGTTGTCGGAGGAGTGCTTGTTCTCTGAGTAGATGATGAGACCAACTTCGATTGACAGATCAATTTTAGATGCTATGGCTATTATGATGGCTGTGCTGAAGGGATATTTGTATATCTTTAGGATATGTAAGCATGGTGTAAGCCTTTAGTGTTTCATGCAATATACATTGTGACATGATATCTCTTGGATAGCTACTTTCCTGGGGTCATGGCATGGTTCTAATTGTCCCTGTTGTGCTTACTCAGGCTGTTGATGGCAAACAGATCTCTGTTGGTGAATCTGGGATGATGCCAATGGTAAAGCACCACTCATGGAACATTTTGATAGCTGAATTGTGAGTCTTAACAAGCAATATCCACTCCAAACATATTATGTTATGTTATTTGTAGGGAGCACATTACACAAGTGAAACTGTCCTGCACCTGTGAAGGGGAGAGTACTGGCCTGTCTGGGGCCTTGTGGAATAGCCTGGCCTTCACTTTCTAAATTAAAGGATGAAGCTGCTCATACAAACCATGCTAAAAACACGTTTTCAAGCTCTTTCAAAATTGAAAAAGTGAATATTGAGTGCACTATGGCAGAGAGGGACTTGCGAAACAATATGTGTAAGATGAAACTAGCATTTGCAATGCAATAGATCTCGCATTTTCTTGAATTAGAGCTATTGGCATTGTAAATTCATAACTTGACTTTTCTTGCCACATAAATTGGTCAACCCTGCCTAAATGTTGTCCTTTCCTGCCATATAATTCCACTAGCCCTGCATATCACCAAAGCACCAAAGCACTTGCATTTACCTTCTTCCTCTATCTGCAGCAAAAAATGAAAATGTTGCTATGTAGCATCCTAATTTAAATCTGCCATGCTAATCTCAATAGAATACCACCTTCACCACCCCACCATCAGAGTTGCTGGCTGGCTAACACAAGTGCCCAAAAAAAGACACAAGACGGCCACAGAGGAGAAATAAACTAAAAGGGTCAGCCAAATATGTCAAGAGTGTTCAAACAGTCATACTGTAATATGGATGTTAAGGTGGCCTGAATCATGGTCATACTGTAAAAAGGAGAGATTACTAAAACATGCAATTATCATATAAACCTTTACCAGAAATAAACTTTTGGCATTAAACGGTAATGCTCAAAACACCATAACAAAAATATAATGTGTAAGAAACATGGTCATGTAACCATATTGTCATCCCATAAAGGACATAGGCCCTCATTTTAACCTTGGCGGTCTTTTTGCAAGACCGCCGAGGTACCGCCGTGCTGAAGACCGCCAGTTGAGGCGGTTTTCCGCACAGCGTATTATGACTGCTGGCAGCCCTACGTCCTTTTTCGGACGGAGAGCCTCCAGCAGCAATACTGGCGGTCGGCGGGGAAGTGGAGGCTGCTCCACCTCTACCGCCACGTCATCAGAACACCGCCCACCGAATCAAGTTCAATGATTTGGAGTGGCGGTGTTCTGGTGATGGGGAGCTGGCGGCAGAACAGCCCCCATGGATCCCGTTCCCTCCCGGAGGATCACCGGACCAGGTAAGGTGATCGTCCGTTAGGGGAGGGGGGCGGGGGTTGTTGTGGGTTGTGTGCGTGCACGGGGGTGTGCATGTGAGTGTGTGAGTGTGTGTATGCATGCGGGGGTGTTGGGTGTGTGGAAAATGTGTGCGTGTATGTCTGTGTGTATGTGTGCGTGTATGTCTGTGAGTATGTGTGCGTGTATGTGTGTATGTCTGTTGGAATGTCTGTATGTGTGCGTGTAGGGGTGTGTATGTCAATGTTGAGGGGGTGGGGAGGGGTGTCCTGCCACTTTTGGGGGGTGGTAAGTGGTCAGGGGTGTGGGGGGAGGACTTGGGGGAGGGGGGTGGCGGAGACCCCTATCAGTGCCAGGGAAGGAATTCCCTGGCACTGAAAGTGCCTACCGCCATGGAGTTCGTGGTGGTACAGAACCCCACAAAATCCATGGCGGTATGCAGGGTTGTGATACCGCTGGCGGTGTGGTGACAGCCGCTGGTCTGGAGACCGAAGTCTCCAGCCCAGCGGTCATTACCACCCTGGCGGTTGGAGTGGAGAAGTGGCGGTTTAGCATGGCGGTCACCGCCATGCTTGTAATGCCATTTTTTTTTCGCTGGCCTGTTGGCGATATTATTGTTATTTCTCCACCGACCGCCAGGGTTGTAATGAGGGCCATAATGTCATTAAAAAAACAGGTGAAAGCAATACAGTGTAACTATATATTTAGCCCCTAGAGAGCATAGTGATTTATATGTTTTCAGGAATAGCAGGCATATAGCAACGATATTACAAACAAAACCCTTAAAACATAAACTACTCTCAGCTATAAAGCAAAAGTTACAACCATGAAAGCACTTAAAACTTAAAAAAACACTGAATTGTGGGAGGGGCTATTATTTTGGGGTCCCCGCTAACCTAGTGTGGTGACCCAGAGATGATGTGGACCGAAAGAGCACGTCCTGCTGAACTTTTTGGTGGTGAACCGATTGTCCTAGGACCACCACAGGCTGCGTTATGAGCAAGAATATTTTGACAAAGTAATGCCCTGAAAAGGATCATGGGGTATTTCCTAAGTGCAGTGAATATTGTAGTATTGGATCTCCCACTGTGTTGGAAGAACCGCTTTTGTTTTGAGAATTTCTGTTTTATGTAAAGCATTTACCCATTGCACGTGTTTTAAGGGGACAGCCAGAAGAAATTACGCTGATTAGGTAACTGTGAACAATGGTACCATCGCTTTCATACCGCCGATTGAGTTTACGCTGTTGTGCCTGTTCACGCTGTGAGCACCATGACCGCCATGCAACAGAAAGGAAAGAGACAAAAGAAAAAACAAATAGTTTGCCCACACTGAAGTGTATCAACGATTGTTTAATAATCCATGTAAAAGGAGCAGTTTGAAAGGTGTGACAAAAACAGCCTCAAGGCAGGACAAACGTAAACCAGTGACATTAAGTGATTTTTGAAAGGCAAGCCCACAAACAAATGAAAGTGATGGGTGTCAGGTGGGTGTGATTAAAAGCCCACAACACTTACAACAGGTCAAACCACGTGTGCTTGACCTAAAAGAATCTCTACAAAGAACCTATAAGGTAAGCTCCAGCAGGAGCCAGGGGCTCTGCCGAAAAAGTTTATAAGGGAAAGTAACAGAGAACTGACTTTAGAGATCACAGTAACCTCACTATCCCATTTGCCCATCTCTTTCTTGAAACAAAGGACTAAGGCCCTCATTATAACTTTGGCAGTAACTGCTGCCTAACACCACGGCGACGGCCGCCAACATGCCGCCGCCATGGCTACCAGCCGTCTACGCGGCATTCCGCCAGAATGCTGGCAAAATACCGCCGACGGTCATTGCGGCGGACGGCGGTAAGGTGGCGCTGCTGACAGCAGCACCACCACGCCAGCAAAACACCGCCGACTGTATCATGACCAATAATACGGCCTGGCGGTGTTTTGCTGGCGGACGCTGCTGCTGACAGCAGCAACGCGGACTGTCTCCAGCCGGAGGACCTCCTGCAAGCAGGTAAGTCAGGTTCTCCAAAAGGAGGGGGGTTGGGGGGTGTTGTGTGTATGTGGGGGGTGTGTGTGTATGTTTTGGTATGTGTGTATGCGGGTGTGAGCCGCGTTGAATGCATGCATGAATGACTGAATGTGAGTGTATGTTGTGTGTTGTGAATGCATGTGTGCAACAAGGTATGTTGGTGTGTGTTGCGGTCTGTGGGTATGTATGTGTGCATGCGTGGGTGGTGGTGGGTATGCGTGTGTGCATGTGTGTATATGGGTGCATGTGTGGGTGTGTACATGTGTAGGGGGCAGGAGAAGGAGGGGATGGGGGGAGGACTCTGGGGAGGGAGGGCGGGGAGACCCCTATCAGTGCCAGGGAAGGGATTCCCTGGCACTGATAGTGCCTACCGCCCTGGTTTTCATGGCGGTGAGTTTGGCACGAAAACCATGGCGGTAGGCCGGGTTGTAATCCCGAGGGTGGGCTTTATGATGGCCGCCGGGCTGGAGACCAAAGTCTCCAGCCCAGCGGCCATTACCACCCTGGCGGTCGGTGTGTTAAAGTGGCTGTCTGTGATGGCAGTTACCGCCAGGATCCAAATCCCATTTTTTTTACTGCAGGCCTGTTGGCAGTATTAATGCCGCTTTAACACCGACCGCCAGGGTCGTAATGAGGGCCTAAATGTATTATTATTTAGCCTGAGTGCTCACACTAAACTAGGTGACATTCATGCCACAATAAGCCACAAATGGAAGTGTTGATCCCCTTTCTAATGCAAAATATATCTTATTCTGAAAAACGGATCCAGAAACAATGTAAAAAAGCTTTGGGTCATGGTGCGCCAACGCTCCATTATGTATGCCATGCGGTATACTGTGGCTGGAATAGCAGAATTACCCATATGTTTTCACACAAAGCCATCACTACTAAAATATCATCACTTGGCTTTACGTTAAATCCTAGCACCAAAGGAAGCCCTGTGTAATCAAGGGAAAATCAGAGTATCATGTGCTATTCACATACACGAGATGAGCCATTACGAGAAATGAAATCGTTAATGCAGCGTAGATTTGGACTATTGTCTTCCTGCTAAAATGTGTACTTAAGAATGTATCTCAAGTATAAATCTCACGTAAGGCGGCGCTGACTTATCTTTGTACCATACTACAACCGTTAGATCACACAAAACAGTTTTTTTTTACCGAAAGTGTGGCAAATTACATAATAATGTTTGCACAAATCTCCTCAATAATTGTGCTTCACTATTTTTCCAGGTTTGCGTAAGGCATTGCTATAAATTTCCACACAGTGTAACACTATGTTGAACTAGGTGAATGTTAGTAAACCTGGGCCTCTCTTTTTAAATAAGCATTGGCAAAGTCAATATGGGTGGCCTTTGTGACCTTTTAATTTTGCCAATGGTTTTTAGACATGCTTCACATCATCCCTAATGCTGTGCAGCATGTATAAAATACTATTTCATAGGCCCACGCACCACACATGAGTGGCCCTAACAAAGGACTTGAACGTTTTTTTTCATTTTTAGTTACTGATCTGAGTTGGATAAGTATTTAAAAACAAAGCAAAAAGCGCAAAACCATTCTTTAAAAAGTTTTCAAAGCGGGCAGGGGAACAGAAGCAACAGGAGCAAAGCATGGATGTCAAATAACAGAAATGCCAGGGTGACATCACACTCCCTTTCAACTTCACTTTCACTCACACACACATATTTTACATGCACACACATTCACAATTACACACACACTCACATAAACACACTCTCACCCACAAGCACGGTCACAACATACATTTAAAAGCATTTTTTACTTACCTCAGCTGCCGTGGAAGGGTATATTCCAGCTAATTGTACTCCATTTTAATACACTAATAGTGAATAATATATTATTATTCACTATTGGGGCAATACTAAATTGACAGAAAACCAAGAGAGTGGAGCCCATACTGACGTCCATAAGGACGAGATGCCACTGCATTCCTGGTGCTAAATTTGCCACCTCTGAGATTCAGGAGTCACAAAGTTAGTGTCAGGGGTAGCAAAGGGCAAGCTCGGGATTGCCGATGCGACCCCTGGCAACCCTTGAATGATGTCCATGGAGCAAAGCAACAGAGGCTGTCGGAACTAACACTGGGAAGGGCGAGGAATATGGAGGCTACACAGGGGAGTGGGGCAAGAAGGCAACATAGAGTGTGGGAAGACAACAGGAGCGACTTGCAGCAAGTAGGAGGAGCGGGGCGGTGCGTGGGGGAGGGGGGTTTAAAACTAAAAAAAAAACAAAAAAAGTACCTTAACTGCTGAGCGCCACTCTGCTCCTGCTTCTCCTCGCTGCAGGCACAGGCTCCCAGCCTGCCCTGCGGCCAATCTTGACACTGCTCAAATCAGCATCAGGATTCACTGGGAGTACCCAGCCAAGGCGCTCCCAGGTCGACTGGGAGCCTGTGCAGTCTCTCTCCAGCCCAGCAACTCTGTTGCTGGGCTGGAGAGAGCCAACAGCACATGTGTTTTTGGCCAGCCCAAGACGGCTGGCCAAACACACATGCGCTCTGAGGGGAGTGCTCTGTGCACTCCCCTCAAGTGCTTGTCACCCCCGTGGCCCCACCCTTTACCAAACAACAATAATAAACACAGTTTATCATCATTGTTTGGTAAATATTTTGCAGTTATTGCTGCTGGTGGGTGGGTGACTCTTCTCCGCCCTAATGGAGGAGCCGCCCCTGTAAGACACAGACGAAACATGTGAATGGCGGGAGACGCAGAAGCAGCACAGGAGGGCAGTGGGACGTGGAAGCAACACAGTGGAGGGCAGTGGGCTGAATGCACCACGGCGAAGCACACTGATGGGAGACAGGTAGGGGGTGGGGAGAAGCACACGGGGACAGGCAGCATTAGAACAGAAGGGGAAGAAAAGTTCACATGAGAGACGGCTCAAAAACACATGCACGCTCTGGAAGTGCTTATGGAAAAATAACAAATTTGTTCCATAAAATCGAGCACAGACAAACAACACACATGGTAAAAGGGTATTATGCCATGGGAGAAACAAACACAAGGTTGAGAAGCTGGGACACAGCAGGAAAATGAGAGTTGCAAAGAAAGCCAACCAATAGGAAGCAATGGGGGGATTCCAAGCTCCTCTTTGTTCATGGTAAGCCACAATATACCTTGCCACACAGTGCACGCACTGTCTAGTAGGCCCTACCAAATAAAGGACTGGTGTTGTCAGTGGTGTACACTGAGGTCTGAGGAGAGGGTGGCTGCTTCCAGTGGTGGCGCTTATTTACATTAAAATAAAAATCGTACTCTGTCAGATGGGGTTAAGAGAACTGTACTACGAATCCAGAAAACACTCTGTCGTGGTTTGGTACAGGGGTTTGTAGTACCAGAAGGAGGAAGCCGTTACACATCTGTCTGGAGCCCAGCACTGGGTATTGCTTGTCATTTGATAGTGAGGAGGTCGTGAGGCCCATGTACTCTAATTTTAGACATATGAGTCTTGGCATTTCAAAGTTTTTCCACAATTTTCCGTTGTAAACTCTGGATAATTTAAAATGACAGCCATGACATAAGGAATTACAGTAAAATTACATAAAATGTGATTTTTCAATTTAAAACTACGGAAATTGATGGAAAATTAAAAATAAACGTTTTGATTTTTTATGTTCTTGTCATGTATGGAAAAGAGAACGTGATATTTTACCATGTTCATATAGTTTGAAATGAAGGTTCTGCATTATTATTTGAAAAATGATGCGGGCTCGAGCAAGCATTTCCTGACCATTTTTTGCATGCTTTTGTAAATACACGTTCAGAGTCCTTGTCGAATGCCAATGACTCACCAGTGGATTAATTGACTCTGATCGAAGTCTTCCTCTCCAACCACTTAGACGTCAGATTATGAAATAGGATAAAATCTCTCCTGCCCCTAGGGCTTTCCCTTTTCTCTTGACTGCCAACATATTAGCTACATATTTATCGAAATAAAACAAATAGTAATATATAAAAGAGGCCTTAAAAAATCTTGAACAGCCAAGCTGTCCCTGAAAGCCTGAATGTGTTCTTTTGCTTTCTAGAGCCTGATGGATGATAACTTCTGGATACAGCGAATTTCTAACGTCAGAACTACAAGCTCATAAATTAAGGGGCATATTTAAGACCCCCTAGCACCACCGGAGCTTCCCTTTTTGTGACCCTCCGGTGGTGCTATGGTCTGCGCCCTATTTACAAGGTGGCATTAAGCCACTTTTTGTGGCTTAATGCCACCTTGTAAATAAGGCCTCTTCACATGCAGCACTTTGCGTGGAAGGGGCGTGCAATGGGTGTTGCTGCGGGCGTGTCACAGCAAAGCCCATTGCATTTTGACACTGCCTCAGATTTATGACTTTTTACGATTTATGTGTTTTCATAAACCTGAGGCAGAGCCAAAATCTAATGCCTTCCCAGAAGTGGCATTAGAGTGGCACAACGAGGAGAAATGCTTTCATTTCTCCTTGTTTTGTGCTCTTTTGATGTGTACTGCATTTTGCAGCACACATAGAAAGAACAACTCGCCACTTAAGATTGCTTTTGTGCAGGAAGGTGTTCCTTCCTGCACAAAAATAATCCCCCCTCAACGCACCCATCCTTGCTCTATGGTGCAAGGGGGGATGTGTTGGCGCACAGCAGAAAATTTAGCACTGGCGCAGGGGGAACACAGGGGTGCGCCGTATTCTAGTAAATATGGCGCATCCCTGCTTTTTTTAAAATGACGGTGCACAAAGTTGCCGAATTTGGCGCAGCATCATGCACTGTCATTTTCTATTAAATCTGGCCCTATCTTTCCAATCAGGACAAATATAGGACTAAAGGGGTTGCTTGATTAAAAAACACAATGAGCCTATGGAAGCAAAGTTTTTTTAGGATACCACCAAGGTAGGCAACCTTGTGTCTCTTATTTCCTACGCCCTACACTATCTTTTTGTCTCATTGGGTCTCTTTCATACCTGCTTTCTCCCTTTATAATTGTTTTCCTTTCTCCTCAACACCATTCCATCTCCCTTTACTGCCCTTTTCTTTTCTCTTGAGTCAAAATCTTATGATGTAAATCATTTCTGGACTCCAGAACTAAGTACCGGTACCCCCCACCTGCAACCACAACGCAAATGAAGCAATTACTTTTGCTAATCGGGTACCGCCCTTCCTTTGGGGGGGAGGGGTAGTAACTCATCAATGGTTTGTGACCACTATTGTATATTCCTTTAAGAATCAGAACAAGAAGAGGGAGCCTCTTTCATCGACACTCGTATTTGCAGTTTGGAATGCTCTTTTATGAGTCAGAAAGCATTTTTCAACTCGTAAGAGGGTTTTGGTTCATTAAGATGAACACCTTTGTGGTCACAAACTCAGTGATTTTTCAAATCACAATGTTCCGCCCACAAAAATGTTTTGTACATATGGCCCTAAGTGATTTTTGAAGTTGTTGCAAGCACATTGTGGGACAATCAGACCGACTTAACTGATTTGTGCAAAAGGCCATTTTTTTCAGGCAGGATTGCATAAACATTGGAACATCTTACCAATACAACATTCTGAAATCATTAACATATTAAACTTGGTTTCTCCTTCGTCCAGTCTCACCATTCTCTCACTATAATGCATCACGCATTCTTTGCACCCTTCACACTAGTCACTTCCTCCCATACCTAACGTCTTCATCACTTTCTTTCCGAAACATCCTCCAAACACCACTTCATTCCCCTGCTCCAGTCATCCCACCCCAAGATATTCCTTCACCTAAACTCCTTTATTACTCCTCCCAAAGGATGGATCTGCCCGCCTCTGACTCTCCACCCACCCAAGTACCACCCACTATCATGCAACCTGTCCTACCATGGCATCCAATCCCGATACTTCAGGCACACCTAACGCTCGGAAAAACATCTAAATCATACAGACGGAAAAACGCCACCTCAAACTTGTCATAACAGCAATCGGTTAAGCAACCTAAGATCCCACACAGCAGATCAAATGTAAAGACTTCTCTCAACCCCTTCTGCATCGTACCTCTCTCCTTGCCCTAATCCTTAGGTACCTTACCCAGCATCTCATCTCCCACAGGGTCAAAACCCCACAAAAGCTTCCCACATAAAGAAAAACTACCCAGTTTGCCCGCAATTGCCGTGGGTGACAAACCCTTCTCCATCAAAGCCAAAACAAAGGGCATCACTGTTCCTTCCCTGTCTAGGAGTTCCCGTCTCAAAGTCCTCCCTGCTCTCTCTTAAAATGCCTGAAATTCTCTCTACGCAAGTTGATAGCTCCTCCTGGTAGATTCAGCTAAAGACATCTCCACCAGCCTAAGAACTCTCATGCCCCTCTTTCCCAGACATCTGTAAGGACCGTCATCTTGACTTCCTGGTACCAGAATGTGAAAGCAGTGCCACTGTAAATGATACAACGGATCAGCTATAACATGGTGCACTCCAGGCGCATGAGCTGCCTTGAGGACAATATTCTTTCTTAGGCACAACAACATGAATTGTCAGAGCAGCTTCAGTACCCTCAGGCCCGTGCCCTCTGACAGTTCATTAGCTCCACCACAGTCATGCTATACACATGGAACATCACTGTCCTGTTTGTCAGATTGTCAACCCACATTGCTAAAGCTAAAAGTAACAGAAAAAACTCTGAGAGTACAATTCTGCGCCCTTGCTGCAACCATTACTGTGGCCAACTATCTGCACACCGTCTGCCGTCCCAAAATAAGCCAAAGCCATGAGCCCCTGTCACATCAGGAAAAATTTGCACCTGCCACACCATCCTCTCTTCTTGAAACAACAATGAAGCACCAATGAATTTGTCCAGAAAAAAGTGCGAGCCTGAAACTTTGCCCTCACTACCATGGACATCCGTATCCTGGGATGTGGTAACGCGGCATCAGACATAGCCATGCCCAGCCATCTGCAAAAAGTACGTCCCCTCTGCACCACTCTGCATGCAAAGTTTAGGAAGCCTACATTTTTTTGCACTTTCTAGAGTTCCAAGCATCTTTCTCCATCACTTCTTCCAAAAAATACTGCATCTCCTTCACCTTCTGCTGCAGCAATCTTGTAATCATGCTATTCGTGTCTAGTTCAATACCCAGAAAAGTCAACACCGTACTGGGGCCTTCTGCCCTTTCAGAGGTACCCTGAAAAGATCTGCTGTGTCCTCAAAATGTTGCAAGGCTCTGCCACAATCACCAGATCCTACCCTTCCCACAAAAAATAAATCATTCAGATGGTGTGTTACCTCCTTATGCTCACTCCACTTTGTGAAAACCGATTGCAAAAAAGGAGCTGAAAGCCTCAAAAAGGGCATAAGAGATAGCACATCTTAGTGGCAGCACTCTATCGACATAGATGGTTCCCTCAGATTGCATCCCCAAATTGGGAAAACCCCTGGGTAGACGGACAACAAATGAAAAGCCGACTTGATTTTGCACATTTCCAATTGCGCTCCTTGACCACACCGCCTGACCAATCTGATGACACATTCAACTGAGACGTATGCCACCCTAATATCCTCCATGGCTATGAAGTTGTTTACTGATGTATTTTAAGGCCAGTATAAGTGATGTATTCCCCTTCCTGCTTTTTAGGTACTACCCCAAAGGTGATACGATTAAGTCTGACAAAGGCCATTCAAAAAAGGGGCACACAATCCTGCCTTTGTGCACCTCCTTTTGCAATTTCGCCATCACCACCTCTGGAAGTTCCATGGCTGACCACAAGTTGTCAGCACACCTACGACCTCTTGGACCTTGATATCCTACTCGGAAACCCTCCCAAAACCCCCATTCAAGTCTCAGTGCCACTTCTATATTGTACTAACCACAGTAGTAATGCTTCCAATTTAATTGGCATAGGAGCCCATTGAACTAACAGGGCCCTGTTGTCCTCTACCCCCACCCACCTTCCACTGTTCCACTGTTCTGATGGGCTGGCCAGTGTAAAGCATTGTGTGATAGGATGTCAGCCCCCACATTTGGAGCACTCATGCTTAAACTTGCAAGGATTCCAGTTGCAAAATACCTTGTTAAAATTCCAGCACACACATGATGTACTTCCTGTGTAATAATTTCTGAACATGTTACTGAATGCATTACCTGTATCATGTTGAGCAGGACATGGTTGCAAGAACATATAACTAATGAGCAAGCCACTTGCCCTATGGGTAGAGGCTGTAGATGAGGTAGACAACATCCACTGCATCCATAACTTGGAATTAACATCCGCCCACGGCTTATCAGGATTTTTGCTGACCCTGGCTCTAAATTCCTCAACATAACTAAGCCAAGCAAACAGTCCATTTGTGCCTTCCTAATAATGTGCCTGTACTTAAATAAAGCAATGGCCCTGTCTGGGTATTTATCACAGTAAACGCTGGCATATTTAAAAATGCCAACATCCAGTTCTCCATGGTAATGGGAACTCTGGATTTCCTGGCCATCTCCCACTCTTCTTCTTTCGACCCATCCTTAGCTTGAATGTCCTTGGGTAGAAGTTTAAATACGTCCACAAACTCATGCTTCCATATCCTGTTCTTGGTCTTTTCTCATAACTGTGACCCCAGCGGCATAGCCAGTCCCATGTAGGGTAATCGCTTCTTGTGCCCAGACACTGCTTTAGTCTCCTCACTCTCACTATCCCTTGTCTTTGAGGAATCCACATGGACCCCAGCACTATCCTCCAGTATTTTCTCTTTCCAGGGCTCTCCCTCGTTTCCAACTACCCCACCTCCACATCAATTAATTTACATGACTTTTACTCAGAACCACTCTTCTGTGCATCTCACCACAAGGTTCTTCTTACCTGCCGGCAGGCCAGCAGCATTCTTCCTCTGTTGACTGCTCCCCGTGCCCAACTGCTTCCACTGCCCTTGTGTGCCTCCATCATCCTCACTTGGCTTCTGTAAGACACAAACTCTCACAGCTTTTGCCACACTACTAGAACCCACCACTGCCTTCTGGCCTTCCCCAGCATCATCATGCACCTCGCTGCTTCCACTCATCACTCCCTTCCTCATAGCCCAGCTCATCCACACACTCATGCATATCATGCATCGCTTGTTCCTTCATTCTCCCCTCTGTAAAAGTAAGCCTGACCCCATCAGGGGACAATCGTGCCTTAGGCAGAGGGTGATGTGAATGGTCCCTCAGTGTAGGACGAGCCACAGAGAACCCCCTATTTCTTCAGACTAACATCCTGGGGCCGTCCTGCTCCCCGTTGGTTTCACTGTCTGTTTGTTAACCTCACATGCTTGCTTTGAGTCTCTCTCCGCTAGACCGCTCCAAGCTCGTGGGACAACTATGCTATCAGGCTCACGAGCCGCACCAGCTCCTGCTGCCTAACCTCTCTCTGCCATCTCCTCAGGTACCCACAACCAATTTCCCCCTATCCCCTGACTCTCCGCCACAATCCTGGCCCCACCTTTAGCTGGCGCCCTCTTTACCTTTTTTATCTGTCAACATTGTTCTGCCCCAAAGTCCCTGGCTCTGCACATCCTCTCCCACAGGGCTTCTGATTCCTTCACTGCCCTGCGCTGTTCCCTGATCCTGGCCTCCAAAACCACTACTTGTTGCCTGCTATACTGGCCACTCAACAGACCATCGTGCCCCACCTGTCCATCGCCCTCCAGTACCCTGCCATCAGTGTGCTCCAGGCGGCCACTTGTCGCACTCCCTTCTGTCTTTATACTGTCCTCCCCCTGGCCCCCAGGGTGAAGGCTTGCATCCACCACAAGCCTGTGGCTACCAGGGTTGTCCCTAGCCTCTTTCCTCTTTCCCCCCATGCTGGGAGCCTGTGCCCCAGTCCCCTGCCTATTCCTCCCCCCTGCCCTCACAGTCAAATCCAGAGGTGCTCCATCATTGGAGGCCCGAGTGTCCCCTTGGCCCCCCTACCCAAGCAGTCTCCTCCCTAGCCTGCTGTGTTCTGCCCCCCACCTGCCTCCACCTCGCCCTGTGAGCTCCCACCAGGAGCCTTTTACGCTGGTGTAGCAGAGAGGCTCTTATGTCTCCCTGTCACTTTAGGGCCCATATTCGCTGGGGAAATGCTCCTGTCCCTCCTCTCCCCACCCTTGGCCTTGCATTTAGGCATTCTGCAGCCCTCAGCTGCCACACCACTTGGCACGGCCTGCGTCGGGTGCACCATACCCACCCAGGCCTGCTCCAGCACTCCCAGCCTGAGCAGTTCTGTGCGCTTGGCTTCTCCTAGGGTGCGCAGTGACGCCCACACAATCTCCTGCAGTTCCAACTTAACAGCACGTTATACAGGCAAAAATAACTTGCCTGCTCTAGCCCTCTTCTGACGCCAATGCCATTCTCCCTGCCGCGGTCTTCGGAAGAGTCAGGAGAGGATATCACTTCTTCTCCCAACTTTTTATATATCCTTTCACTCACCTCTACACCCCACATCCACAACCAAACATGTCCTCAATGCCTCCTTCCCATGAAGAATCCCGGTGGAAGACTAGTCTGCAACCAGCTTCCCCAGTACCCTCCATTACGAAATTCATAACTCTCTTGGTTTCAGTTGTTGCAATCTGTTGAAATTGCGCTGTTACATAAAGGCATCAGTAGTGTGACACAGAAAGGGCACACCTTAGCAAAAAATATCCTGAACAACTAGTTGGCAGGAGGCAGACTCGGGCATTTACATGATGCTGCTGCAACCTCAGTACCTAGAAACCAGATGATGACTGACCAGCAATGTCACGTTTTCATGTTTTTAAGCTTCTACCTCCCTATTGTTCTGCTATGGTTATTGGTCATGTTTACGTTGCACTACTAACTCACTTTTACACTTGGCTTCTTCTGAATTGTTCTCCACTTCTGGTAAAGTTCTCTATCAATTTGGATCAGTACTGGATGTAGGGGCATTTTCCACCTTTATGATCATGGTGCATCCTTACACTGAGGGGCAAACGTATGCTTTCTCTCTATCACTGCACAATACTCAGAGCCTCTATGCTTCCACCTGCAGGTCTCTGCCTTCATCAAAGTGGAATAAAAGAGAGATAACAGACAGTGAATAAGTCCTGCGGAACTACTAACAGAATTAGATGCATTCTGGAGCCTAATATGGCCCGGAAAATAGGCCCAAAATAGCCACAGGTTCCTCCCCGTCATGTGACTTTAGAAACCTGTTTTTAGCTTGCTCAAATCATGTTTCCAAGGTCAGTAGGTTTCCAAGGTTTCATGACTGTCAGTGGGTCTATGGGCACTATTCAGTGTCTGTCATCTCTCATATATATTACTTCGATGTAGACGGATACCTGCAGGTAGAGGTACAGAGGCCTTCAGTATTGGTGAAATGCTGGAGAGAAAGCTGACATAGGGTGCCAAACCATGATTGCCCCCAACAGTGTAGGGCACCCTACACTTGCCTAGGCCTTGACAGCTTGCTTGTTCACCAATAGTCATCAGCAGTTTGCACCTGCTCAGTTTCCTACATGCAGCCAAGTCCCCATTATCTTCAGACAGCATATCTATCTCTTCTCTTCCTCTCCTTCCTTCTTGCTATGTTCTCTTTGTTTGCTACATACATACACCTTTCCTGTCAAAATGTTGACTTCCTCAGGATTCAACTTCTCATGCTGAGGTTCAGAAGGGTTGTCTCTACCGTGCGTTATGCCTAACTAAGGTAAAAAATTCTGTAATTCATCTATTTCCTTCTTTGCAGGAGCCACAAAGTGTGCCACCATACTGTGGTCCTCCATAGCAGTCCCCTTTCTCATGACAGGTGCTCCAACTGATGTCCCTGGCCTCCTATCTCAGATGTAGGGAAGAACTGTGCTAAGACACCATTGTAACAGAATTTTATGTCCACTCACTGAGCCCTCCTCCTGGAGCTTGTTGCCATGGCAAATACACTGTAAGTGCTGACCTTCACTAGCTGACAGGCCAACCCATCTCTTCAGTTTCTCTTTACTAGGGCTCTTAATGATTATCCTACCCCTGCTTTCTTTTTCTGACCCCAGGGTACCTGCCCCTTTCTCCCTCTCTCCCCCTGCACCACTTCTCAGCATTAAGTGACTCTCCCTTTCCTCTTGACCTGACACCCATCATGGAAAACTACACTATGCTAAATTGCAGGTGGGTACTAACATCTTCCACCCCCCTATAAGGCCTTGTGCGTAGCTGTGTTCTCTCACAATTCTGTGGAGCTTGGTAATGTCATCCTTGGTGGCATAATGAGATTATTGATCACTATACCCTGATGAGAACAAGGGATGTCATGACCACAGGTTCTACGCTTTGCCACTAACTGCTCACATGAGAGGAGAACACCCTCTACAGCCACAGAAAAAGCAGACATGGTGGCAGTAATTGAGTGCAAATCCACTTCCACTGTGGAATGCAAACACATTGTGCCCCAGGTTCATAAATCAGGTGGATGAAGAGGTCCCTTGTACATCTTAACATGCATTCAACCCTCATCCTTAAGCTCCTGCTGGAAAAGGAGGCCACCTCCCTTCTCCTAAGATTCCCTTGTTATATGGCAATGCTTGCATTGAACTGCTGAACCACATAAAGCTAGCTTCTTTTATGTAATTGTCATAGTGAAAAATATAGATATTGGTGGGGTATATAAAAGAAACACAACTCAGTATCTGGACTCTCAGTTAAATGTTGCACTAGGTGAAGACCTAGAGAAATCTTTTCTGCCTTGTTTTTGCTAATGTAAATCTTCTTTGGGTTGCCTTTAACAATGTCAAATGTGTATTCATCTTCTGAAGATAGTCCACAGTACATACCCTTGAAACATTCCATTTTGTGCTGCACTACTGCAGTGGGAGTCATACATACTATTTAAGAGTCTTTTTATCTTTTCATTTCACAGCATAATGTTTTGACCAGAAAGTAAAAAAACATGTGAAATGGCAGAAAAGTCAGAAATAAGGACAAAACACCCAGTGTTTCAGTCCTTCCTACATTGTAGTAACATCTTAAATGGCGAAAGTAGTATCTGTTTATAGCAATACTGTTCTAATACTAGAGAAAAGTGGGCCTCACAGAAACCAAAAGTGAAGGAAATAGTTCAGTTATTGAGAACATATCTCCTCATGAATGTTCTCAATTTGTAAAGTGCATAACAGTTTATAATCATAGCAAAACCACATAAATGATGTAAATCATTACTGGAACCTGTGGATCCCCACTGAATCATTATTGGAATCTGAGGACTCCCACCGATTCATAACTGAAAGCCGGAGTCCCCAGACTTTCTCGATAATTGAAGCGCAAAATAATATATTAAAAATACAAAAACAAGCTTTCATCAAATAAAAACATACATAGTGATATATTTTGTTGAATTCATAAAAGGACTTTTTTTAAATCCGAATTTTTAATTTAATTGGATGGTTAGAGCTTTTCTTAATTCTTTTTAGGCCACTCATCGCCCATACTTTATTCTGTTTAATGCACTTGCACTCCTCTCACAACTCAATCTGAGCCCCAATTTCAAACTCCTTCACATTATCAGAATGTTTTAAACTTTTCAGCTTTAAATGTTGCTTCTTCATTTATATACACTTTAATAATTTGTTAATAACATTTAATTTATTTTAAAAGCAGTCATGGACACCCTGAGTAGACTTTGCAGATCCCCAGGTGTCCCCGGACTACAGGTTAAGAACCACGGATGTACGGTATTAGCGTTTCCAGTTAAACTTCAGAGGATGCACAATAGTGATTGATGACCTCATCATACTGTTGTCTTCAGATCCATCCTCTAATCCTTAGACTGTCAGCTTCATGGGCATTGTCTACACATGCATCATCCTCAAGTTCACCTTCTTCCTGACTACCAAATACAATGTCACTTTCAAAGCAATGATCAATTTATTTGTCGTCAACATGACCACTGCAAGTCCATCAGTATGAAGAACATCATGTGAGAAGTTGTCAATTTTAAATTTATCATTGCTGGAACATTGTATTAAAAACATCGTGCACACGTCAATACGTTTGCAGACCATTTCCCACAAATTCATCATCTTTCTGCCTTGTCTTCTTCATATCCATTATTTATGGAAGTCCTCTTCAAAATGATTATCCACTTGCCAACCCATTTAAAGGATGTCACTTTCATATTCATGGCCGTCCTTAATCATCATTAAATTTGTCATTGTCAGAAACAATTTAACAAAGACGGGCATACAGTTATGTATTATGCTGATAACTTAGATGTTTTACTGATGGTTCAGAAATAGTGACAATGATTTCTAGAATTAGTAGCCCTATTTTACCAAGGATACCAAGTCATGCCTTTGCAAGTATTTTCTTGTTATCCATGTCCTTGTCGACCTACCAAAGTACTTTTCTGTCTTAAGGTAGTCCTCAAAAAGCGTAATCTGGACTCAGACAAAGTTGCTAACTACCACCTGTCATTTATCTACCATCCTTCATTGTATTCTTGATAGATCTGTGCACACCAACTTCAACAAACACATACCACAGTATTGTCATTGCATTGACAATGCACTTTAAATTTCCCACAAAGTTAACATCTGCTGTTAGGTACATCTTGACTAATGTGTTTCTTTTGATAGCATTGCACATCAAGGTCCACATCATACCTAGGTCACTAGCATGGGCTTCTGCAATGCACTTCTCAACCTGTCCTGAACATTACAAAAAAAACAGTTGATAAAAGGTTCAAATGGATTTGCTGATATCCAATGTAGTCCCGTTAAACATGGAATGCCTTGGGTGCTCTATTTTCACACTAATGCTATTTAATCTATTGGTAGAGCCTCTTTGGTTTCTATCAGTATGCTGAAGATACTCATTTGTGCTGAAAGATCTTATGAGCATCCCAGATCCACCTGCTATAATGCTCATGTGGTGTATACAATTTCTTCTTAAGCATCCGTAAGAACAGGCAGAGTGAAGCTATGCAGTGTCTCTATTCCTCTCTTGACCCATTCGCCTTTCTTTGGGTCTACTTCAGACAAGCACAGAGATCCTTTGCATGGTTGTCATTGGTTTCAGGGACCTGTGATATTAGCATCCCTCCTGTTAGATCTGGATTACCTAGTTACTGTACACTTTACAGATGTTGAACTCCAGGTCAGTTTGTTTCACATTATCTCTTCAGAAGACTGTGCATTGTGGACTGTTCATTGACTGGCTGTCAATATTAAAAACTCTGGGCCTTCATGTGAAGAAAACGTTGTCTGGGCCACTGTGGCAGCAGTTGCATTTTGGTTAGTAATGCCCCCAAAGGGTGGTTTTTAGATGTTTTGTGACACTGGCCACTATGGGCAACTGTGGCATAATAGGCAAGCGTGGTTGGGTATCATTAGGCAAAAGGGGCTATTTCAGCAGGATTCTTCCTGCCAAGTTTACTTCCTGCCAATTTTACTTCTCTCAGGGTTTCAAACTTTACTGCTCTCTTGCAGGCAATCTTTAGCACAGAGATGTGGTATCTGATCACGTTGCACCATCCTGCAGGGATTGTAATAAGTTGTATAATAAATTAAGTGCCATCACTCAGTGTGCTTGACTAGGAACTTGTAGCTCTATCTCTTTAAAGTAGACTGCCTTGCACAAAGGATGTGTCTCTGAGGATTTTGGTACAAAGACAGCATATGCTTTTTAAGGCATGGAAAAAGGTGTAGTTTGTCATTACAACATAATTCAGCCTTAGAGAATTTTCATGTTCATGACTGACTCACATTTAGCACCTCTGGCCTCCATGTCAGCAGCCTGTTGATCAGCCCGCTCTTCAGCTCTGGCAGCCATGAAACCTTACTCCAGACTTAGGGCCTGATTTAGAACTCGCTGTATGGGTTACTCCATCACAACGGTGACAGATAGCCTGTCCGACAAAACCTAAATCCCATTATATCCAATGGGATTTAGATTTTGGTGGAGAGGATATTCTCTACTGTTTTGATGGAGTAACCCGCCCGCCAAGTTCTAAATCAGGCCCTAAGCATTACTCTCAGCATTTGTCGTCTGAGTGAATATGACAAGCAACCATCAATAACTCTGAGACATATTGCTTCTTCTTCATTAAATTCATTGAATCTACAGTGTTTTATGAGCGCATCCAGTCTCTCAACAAATTAATCCACGGTTTCACCAAGCCTTTGTTGTTCTTGACTGAAAATGTACTTTTCATAATCTACATTTGCCACTAGATTCCCTTCCGTATTTCATGGTTTAGGAAAACTTAAGTCTATGAAATTACAGTTGCATATCAATGAGGATGCTTGTCCTGTTGCTCAAAAACACAGAATAATTGCATTTTATTAACCAGAAGCTGTTGAAAAAGAACTGGAATCATTACTTTAGCATGATATCATTACACATTCTACTGGTCTGATGCCATGGGATTCTCCCATAGTGGTAGACCCCAAAAAGGACAGTGTAGGAGCTGTATGTATCTGCGTGAATATACGTCAAGCTAGAAAGGCAATTGAAAGATAACAGCATCCAGGTCTGCGCATTGGTGACATGATAACAATTGAATGGAGTGAAAGTCTTCTCTTCCCTTGATTTAAAAAAAGGATACCATCAGTTGGAATTCAAGGAGAATTACAGGTACATTACAACTTTTTCTACACATAGGCCCTCATTACAACCCTGGAGGATGGCAGTATTTTGGAGAACGGTACTGCCAACAGGCTGGCGGTACCTTTCCCCAAAATATGACATTGGTGGTTTGGCTCAAGCCAAACCACCAATGTACCACTCCGTCCACCAGGGCAGTAACAGCCGCCGGGCTGCCGTCACCGTCCCACTTGCGGGATTATGACCCCGCCTACTGCCATGGTTTTCGTGGCATTGTTACTGCCATGAAAACCATGGTGGTAGGCACTATCAGTGCCAGGGAATTCCTTCCCTGACACTGATAGGGGTCTCCCTCACCTCCTCCCCCTCCCCAGAATCCTCCCCCACCCCTCCCGACCCCCCCACTACATAAACTCACATTCATGCACCAACATACACACACATACACGCACCCATACCCACATTCATCCACGCATGCATACATACATTCACACACACATCCACACACACACTGACATACATACAAGCACTCTGTGCATGCTCTCAACATGTCCACCTCTTGGCAGCTCCAAACTCCACTAGTTATATAGCACAGATTTAAAGAATGGCCAAGTGGGGGAATGGGTTTTGGGTTGGGAGCAGCGGGGAAGGAGACCTGTGGAAGCAAGAGTTAAACAACACAATTGCAATATTAATCACAGTGACTTTCAATGAGTTTTGTTTCAAATAAAACACTTATGCTGAAAACATGAATGGCCCAAGGCTTCACTATAACTAGACCTCAAGAATCTAGGTACCTGGAAATCAAGAAATGTTATGCAAGGTTTTCACATGAACATTCCAGAATTAGCATATTATATTTTGAGCAATAAATTCTCTCCAAAATACTGCTTAGAACAATCTCTGCATTGTAGCAAGAATCAAAGGGCACATGTTTTTTTCTCTACATGAATGAACTGTACAAATACCATGAACAACACTTCTACGTCACTCTATGATTAAGAGTTTCATGACTTAAATGTTCAGGGAATATTATGCACTTTAATCAAAACTGCTCATCTTAAGTTTCAATATCTAGATATGATTGCGCACTCCGCCGATCTGTATTTCAAAAGTTAAACACCAGGAAAGAATTGCGCACTCTGTTGCCGATTCAAACGTCTAGATTTTTATGCAATGAAATGATCGCGCACAACGCCGATCTATGATTCAAGATTTAAATGCAGGGAAAGAATCGCGGACCCTGGTGCCGACTCAGAATTCACAATGTAAATGCCCTGAAATGATCGCGCGCACTGCTGATCTGAATGCCAAGAAATAAATGCCTGGAAGGAATCGCGCACACTGTTGCCGATTCGGAATTCGCAATGTCATGAAATGATCGCGCACACTGCCGATCTGAAAGCCAAGAAATAAATGCCTGGAAAGAATCGCGCACACTGTTGCCGATTCTGAATTCACAATGCAAATGCCATGAAATGATTGCGCACACTGTCAATCTGAATGTCAAGAAATAAATGCTTGGAAAGAATCGTGTACACTGTTGCCGATTCGGAATTCACAATGCAAATGCCATGAAATGATC
This sequence comes from Pleurodeles waltl, assembly GCF_031143425.1. Classification (NCBI taxonomy): domain Eukaryota; kingdom Metazoa; phylum Chordata; class Amphibia; order Caudata; family Salamandridae; genus Pleurodeles; species Pleurodeles waltl. Next base: position 442,497,380 of record NC_090450.1, read on the forward strand.
GCTCACACGCGATTTCAAGTTTAGGCCCAAAACTCGAATGTCACTGGAAAACGGAGTCGGGGGCCTGACCCGACCTCTGCCTTACCGCCCTGCCTGAAGATCACCAAATAAGCAAGTGCAGGCCTGGAAATGACTGGATAGGCCTCCGGGACAGGAGCTCTGGAAAATGCTGCTGCTCTGCACCGGGACCTCTGAATAGTGAGCACGTGGAGCTGGGCTGGCTCCCTTATATAGAGCCAAGCCTCGCCCATGAGCCACACCCAACCATGCTGCAAGAAAGGCTTCTAGAAAGTCTTAGAGTAAAGGACCACACCCTGTAGTCCTGCAAACAAGCCATGCAAATGAACAATGAATTACAAACAGCATTAATGACTTTACAAGGTGAAGGCTCTGAAATGCAATAGGTTAACATACTGCATAGAAACACAATGCATTAAATATGCCTCTGCATAAGGACTGGGTTTTTGCATTTACGTCGCCTGTAGAGCGTGCACTGTCCAGATGTTGGCACACACAAGCATTCACACAACACCAAATATACGCACACCCACACCCATTCTTGCACACACGCATTCCACACACCAAACACCCGCATGCACGCACACACAAACATACACCCACACCCCCCCACACACACAACACCCCCCACACCTCCTCCCCTGACACTGTACCTGACTTACCTGCTTGCAGAGGGACCTCCGGCAGGAGACGGGACGTGGCACTGCCAGCAGAACATCGCCAGGCAGTTACATGGGTCATGATACGGTCTGCAGCAGTCCACAGGCATGGACCTTACCGACGTCCGCCACCATGACCGTAGCCAGAATTCCACCAGCCTTCTGGCGGAATTCTGGCTATGGCCATAATATGGCGGACGGTAGGTAGCCGCGACGACAGGGATTTTGGCGGCCGTCACTAAGGGCCTCATTATGACATTAGCGGTATTGACCGTCTACCACCATCGCCGCAGCTACCTACCGTCCACCATATTATGACCGTAGCTGGAATTCCACCAGAAGGCTGGCGGAATTCCAGCTGTGCACTGCAGACCGTACCATGACCCATGATACGGCCTGGCAGTGATCTACTGGTGGACACTGCTGTGGGCAGCAGCGCCACGTCCCGTCTCCGGCCGGAGCCTCCCATGCAAGCAGGTAAGTTGGGTACTCAGACAGGGGAGGGGGTGGGGGTTGTTTGTGTGTGTGGGGGTGCGGGTGTATGTTTGTTTGTACATGCATGCAGGTTTGTGGCGTGTGGAATGCATGTGTGCATGAATGGGTTTGGGTGTGCTTGTATTTGGTGTTGTGTAAATGCGTGTGTGCTTGTATGTATTATGTATGTCAGTGTGTGTGGATATGTGTGTGAATGTATGTAAGCATGCATGGGTGAATGTGGGTATGAGTGTGTGCATGCCTTGTGTATGTTGGTGTGTGAATGTGCATGTATGTCGTGGGGGGGTCAGGAAAGAGAGGGGGAGAGTGGGGGAGTATTCTGGGGAGGGGAGGGGGGACACCCTTATCAGTGTCAGGGGAGGAATTCCCTGGCACTTATAGTGCCTACCGCCATGGTTTTCGTGGCAGTAAGAATGGCACGAAAACCATGGCGGTAGGTGGGGTCATAATCCCACAGGTGGGACAGGAACGGCCGTCTGACTGGAGACTGAAGTCCCCAGCCCGGCAGCTGTTACCGCCCTGGTGGACCGAGTGGTAGATTGGCGGTTTGGCTTGAGCCAAACCGCCAATGTCATATTTTGAGAAAAGGTACCGCCAGCCCATTGGCAGTAGCTTCCTCCAAAATACCGTCGCCCGCCAGGGTCGTAATGAGGGCCAAAGGGCCTGATTTTAGAGTTTGACGGATGGGTTAAGCCTTGACAGATGTGACGGATATCAAGGCCGCTGTATTACAATCCCAATAGGCTATAAAGGGATCGTAATAGGTCAGACAGGATATCCATCACATTTGTGACAGAGTAACCTCCTCTGCCAAACTCTCATCCAAGCCCTAAGTTTTGGTGTATCTTCAACTGCCAAGATTTTTCAAGATATCATTAGACGTATGATAGTGCCTGATGTAAATGCTTTCAACTATAGCGATGAAATATTGGTTTTCAGAGCTCCAAAGAAGGAACATGACAAAGCATTAATACAAGTGTGTCAATTACTTGTTGATTCAAATTTAACGCTAAATGTTGAGAAATGTGAATTCAATAAGACAAAGCTAACGTTATTTTCTTTGGCCTTATCTTTTCTGATGGGTGCATGGCACCCGATCCAGCTAAGGTACAAGCGTTTGCCACCCCCACATAGGATGTTTCCATGTTACATTCATTTCTTGGCATAGCCAGTTACTGTTCCAGATATATACAAGACTTTGGCACTGTGAGTGCTATATTGAGAAAGTTGACGAAAAAGGAATGTTTCCTTTCTCTGGTCACATAAATGCGAGCAAAGCTTAAAGAGAATTAAACAAGCTTTTAAAAACGCTACTGAAATGCCATATTTTGAGCCAAAGCTACCTACTGCAGCTGTTTTTGATGTTATCCCAGTTGGGTAGGGTACTATCTTTGCACAACACAGTGGACTGCTAAGTGCCCGAAGACATATTGTGGCCTAGGCAAGAAAAAGCTTGTCCCAGACTGAATGTGCTTATTCACAACCACCAAAGCAACATTAGCAGTGGTGTGGGCTTGTGAACATTTCCATGTATTCCTGTATGGAAACCTTTCTCACTTGTGACAGATCATCAAGCATTGCTGACTGTCTTTGGCAATCCAAAAGCCGAGATACCTCCACAAATTGAATGTTGGGGTCTATGATTGCAAGAGTACTACTACACAATTGGTCATCATCCAGGGAAAGATCAAAACCCTGCTGACTACTTCTCAAGAGTACCTATATAGTGTCAAGCCACCCCATCTAAGACTGCTAAAGACTACATAAATTTAATTGTGAAATCAAACACACTAACTGCCAAATCATTAGAATAAATTATCACAGCCATAAGACAAGATAGTGACATGTTAAAATTAAAAGACATTATTTTACATCTGTCATGGAATCGACCTACTCGACCTCTTACCAGTCACAGAGAGTATCAGAAGTACAAAAATGTCAAAGATGAGCTGTCCATGATACAAGACGGAATTATCCTAAGGGGTTCAAGAATTGTCATTCTGGAGAGTCTGTGACAGCAAGTAATTGAAGTGGCCCATGAAGTTCATTGTGGAATCATTGCCACTAAACAAGCAGTCTGAGACTGAGTCTAGTTTCCTCATCTAAATGAGCGAGTTGAAAAAGAGTTAAAAACCTGTCATCTATGTAACTGCCTGTCATGGAAAACTACTCAACACCCCGTGAACAGGTCAGAGCTGCCAAAGCACACTTGAGAAAGGATTGCTATTGACTCTTTGGTCCACTTGACAATGGACATCACCAGATGGTGATCGTGGAGGAATACTCTCGATTCCCATTCATTGAAGATCTCTCACTCAGGTAAGAGTAATTGAGAGATTACATGGCATCTTTCCGACAATTTTGAAAACTGACAATGGCCCACCTTTTAATAGCAGAGAATTCAAAGACTTCCTCAATCTGCTTAATGTGAAGCATCTGAAAAGCACACCTCTTTGGCCACAGGCTTTGCTTTGCTTTGCTTAGCTTTGTTGAACATTTCACTAGTATGCTAAAGAAAACTGTTCAGCATGCTACATTAGAGAAGCTCAACCTCAAGTCTGTCTTGACTTCTACTTTACGAGCTTACTGTTGGACTCCTCAGTCGACCACAGGTGAAAGCCTGACAACGCTGATGTTCGGGAGAGCCATAACAACCAAGTTAACTCAGTTGACCAACACTTGAGTCACAAGCCGCAAATGAAAGTCTATGCTGACAAAAGGCAATATAAAAAGAACATTGTCTTCGTCAAACAACAATGTAAATCTGCTTTTCATGGCAAGCCATTTCATGTTGTAACCAGCAAAGGGCACATGGTGACTGCCCAATGTCTAGGAAACTCTATCATGCAAGATTCCTCGTACTTCAAACATGTGGCTCAACGTTCATAGAACACGAATGTCAATGTACAGATTGGCACAGAGAGAACAACTAGCGAATCCCAGACTGCCATTGCTCCTACATCACCAAAGCAGAAAATGGACATTCTGATTACTGATTCCCGGTACCCAAAGACATGATACGAACGATTCATCAAAGTACCATGAAAGCTCATTGAAGAGTTACAATGTGTATATGTTGAAAAAAATCTTGATTTATCCTAGGAGGAGATGTTGTGTCCTGTGAGTATGTATGATAGAACCTTTTCGGATCCTGAAAGACTCTGAAGAATGATAACATAAGTTTTAGAACATGGTGAAGTGAATGCAGGTTTAGAATGTTGAGTTCACAGTTACACACTGAAGAATAAAAACATGTGATACATAGCTCCGTAGTGGCATAGTCATTGGCTGGTACCCAAGCTGGGGAGGACACTACACTCTCAACCAGCCATAAATCATAGCGGCTTTCTAAAGATTTTGCAGACTACCCTTGTCCAGTGGTCAGTGAAGACACTTTGAACTGGGATAAAGTAGGAAAGTGTAGATCCAGTCTTAATAAATGGCTTCCAAACAGGCAAATCAAATCCATGTTCTACTGTCCAGGAAATGATATGGTGTGGTTCCCTGTCACATTTCATTTTCAGACTGCATTGCAGGTACTGTGTTTGTGTAAGGGAATGACTCTCCCAACATGTAGTGATGAGGCTGGCTCCAAGTAGGAAAACCCATAACAATAGGTGTGCATCGCTGCATTTGGCTATTATCAGCCGTCCAGTATGGGCAGGTCAAGAGCGTTATGTCGAAATGAAGTACACACATGGTTCATGTATGATGAATAGGGCTGATATTCTTACACCCCTCACAACAGTCTTTACAGTTCAACATTGCATCCCAACTGCCCACACAAATACAAATTCCCCTCAATCTTGTAATTGTTCTTATGTCATCATGTTCAATGGCCTATCAGAGAATATTGACCTGCCAACACTTCCAAGGGAAAGAGAAAATGACCAGGCCCTCTCCAGAAACGTATCTCTATGACACACATCTCTTCCTTTGTTCTCTCCTGACTAAAAACCTGAGAGCACCCTTGTGAACTACAGGTTCACAATAGCTTACCCTAAGTAATCAAGGAGGCTGGTTGAAGTTCAGGCACAATCTGATGAACACCAGGCACGGTTCAGTGGATGAGCCGTATAAGGGCCAGGCCTTTCCCATTAAGTAACATCGGTCTCTTTCTTTGTTTGCATTCTCCTGACTAAAAAATGTAAACTTCTCTTCTTCTAACAACTGGCTGACCATCATCATCCAAATGGCAGTGTTCAGGAAGGGCTAATTAGCAATTCTCCTCTTAAAAGGCCTCTAAAGAATTTATAAAGGCAGCTCTGTTTCAATTCCTCCTCACTTCAGTGTCTAGGGTTACAACCTCTTGCACAGGGGGAGACTGCATCACAACCTTAATGTTGCCCCATGTCAGACCACAAGCAAGCTAAAATTGATCCTACTCAGTTCAGCATTTCAACATACACTTGACGTTTAAAGCACAGAGGGTGGACGTAACATGTAAGCAGAACTTTACACAGGTGGGCCTGTAAACATTGCTCTCTCATTCTAAACAGGTAATAAGGCCTGTCTGTTATTAAAAAACTGTATAGTGCCACCACTGCTAACATTACATGTTCCAAATGACAAAGACGTTAATCTCGAGTCCATTAGAGACTACACTTTTGGCTCCCTTCCTGACCTCTGAATCTGGCCCTGTGTCTCATTGTCCATTTTAGACCTGGCTCTCAGTGAACACACAGTACTCCATGTGTACTGGGGCCAAAAACAAATCAGAATTCCCATTTCACAGTCAGTTAGGTAACCCAGGGCAGGGACGCATGCCAGTTTACCATGCAGCACACATTCTCATCCCAACAGCTGTAATCAGTCATGAAATACCTCTTTTTTGTGCTTCTGTTACTTTGGCATCCCAGTGGTATTGTTTCCTGGCTTCCAATCATGCCCCTCATCACCTGCCACTGAAGTGGTTTGCGTTCTTCTGCAGGCTCTAGTCTTGGTCCGTACTCTCTGTGTGCTATGTGTTGGTCGCCTGGTGTGATAAAATAAGACTTGAATTCTACCGATGTATTGCTGCCTTGACACTGTGTTGCTCGAGTCCGGGAACAGATGGTTATTTTTGTAACATCCCATGCTACAAATTATTAATGATATATCTGGCCCCTTAACAGTGCTCTGAAATTTCATAAGTGCTACCATATAATGTTCTACTTTCAGGCTTTTCAGCAGTGTAGGTGAATAAAAGGAGAAAGGGGACTAGAAAGGAACAAGGAGATGCAGGCTAATTTCTATGGGACTCCCCAAGCAGAATTTGACACATACCCACCATTCAGTGAAAGAAACCTGTAGTCTGTTTAACACAGCATTTATGCAAATTCTGCACCACACTAAACCCACTAACCACTGACACTGCAGACTCATCTCAAACATAAAATACCTATCCAAACTCTTAGTGAAGAACATTTACAGTGAGATGACAAAAAACCTCAAAGAATACTTCCTGATGCACCCATTGCAAGTAGGGTTTCAACTTATGCAAAGTCTGCTCTGGTGTGAACCTCAGCTTACATGAAGCCAACAGAGGGATACTGAGACTTCTCAACGTTTCATCAGCCTTCACACAATCAACCACCTCTAGAATAAAGGACCTTGGTATCCAAGGTGAAGCACTGGTATGAATAACGTATTTCCGTTATGGCAGATTTTCTCCCAATGCCTTCAAAAACACCTGACATTTTGTGCCGTTCTCTAAAGTGTGACTCTCCCTTTCTTCATTCAATGTATATAAGACCCTATAGATAACTCATATCTTCTTCTTTGAACAAACATGCTATAACTAAATAGAAAACACACAAAACTTTTTGAAAACTAATAAATCACCTCAAGCTCAACACAAGCAAAACAAGAGACTCATATAGGGAAACCAAGATCCATTTCACAGCTCTGTCTACCAGCATAGGCACCTACTGCTAAAAATAAATGAAAAACTCTTAGCATAATCACATTCTCTAACCTATTTATAGAATCCTACATGAGCGCAATGGTCAATGGTCTTTTGTACCTACACACATTACACTGAATTCTCTTATACCTGGCACAGCCGCCCTAGGTTTTAATTATAATATCAGGGGTTCAGTCACACCTTGACTATGCTAACTCTGGGAGAAGATGCAGTGTAATTGCCAGAGCTGCTGACTTTGGAACTGGGGAACCAGGTCAGGTTTGAATCTTGACATCGGCTCAACATCTGGTGATTCTGGGCAATTCACTTAATCTCCCTGTGTGTAAAAAAATGAGCATGTGTGACATGTAATGTAAGTGGTGCTCATGTAAAGAGCTACAATACCTTCGTGTCATGTTCGCACTATATGAAACTACAAAAAAAGAACACTCTACTTAAAGATATGACAGTAATTTATAACAAAAAACATCACTGGATCCCCAAGAGAGAATTTCTTCTCCTGTATTCTACAGTCTCTGTCCACTGTCTGAACTAACTTTCATTAACTTAGATGTGTAAAGTGGGTGCTGACATTAGGTTTAACCTCCGAAGCCAGTGGACATTTAATTTGTCTCAGGAAATCTTTATGAATTCTGTTGGAATATGTAAAGATACAGTGTAAGATGAAGTTCTATCCCTTTGAAGAGCTTGTGTACTGTACTGCATGCTGGAGGCACCAGACTGTGGGGGTCATTCTGACTTTGGTGGGCGGCGGAGGCCGCCCGCCAAAGTAACCCCGTCGGAAGAACGCTCCGCGGTGAAAAGACCGCGGGGGTCATTACAACTTTCCCGCTGGGTCAGCGGGCGACCGCCAAAAGGGCGCCCGCCGGCCCAGCGGGAAAGACCCTGCAACAAGGAAGCCGGATCCGAATGGAGCCGGCGGAGTTGCAGGGGTGCGACGGGTGCAGTAGCACCCGTCGCGATTTTCACTGTCTGCAAAGCAGACAGTGAAAATCTTTATGGGGCCCTGTTAGGGGGCACCTGCACTGCCCATGCCAGGGGCATGGGCAGTGCAGGGGCCCCAGGGGCCCCACGACACCCGTTCCCGCCATCCTGTTTCTGGCGGTGTAAACCGCCAGAAACAGGCTGGCGGGAAGGGGGTCGGAATCCCCATGGCGACGCTGCAAGCAGCGCCGCCATGGAGGATTCCCTGGGCCAGGGGAAATCCCCTTTTCTGACCGCGGCTTTACCGCCGCGGTCAGAATGGCCCTGGAAGCACCGCCAGCCTGTTGGCGGTGCTTCCGTGTCCCTCCACCCTGGTGGTCCATGACCGCCAGGGTTGAAATGAGGGCCTGTGTGTCTTACCTTCACTGACTTCCAGTTTCAAATTCTGCTTTCTGTTTTTCGTTGAACAAACTGTTTTGAAAGCTGTACTAATATTATATTTTGTAAAATGTTACAAAATGTGGAAAAACCATGAGTCAGAATTCTGCTACACATTTATAAGTGAGATTGCATATATTGGGGGTCATTCTGACCTCAGCGGAAAAAGGCCCTTACCGCCGGTCAGAAGTCCGCCATTCTACCGCCGCGGCCGCGGTAAACCGCCACGGTCATTTTGACCACCAACTGTGAAACCGCCAACAATCCGACATCCAAGGAAGGCCGCCTCATCAGCTTGCCGCGGAAAACTGGAGATGACCAAACCTCCACCGTCACGCCAACACAAACACGCCCATGCCATTCTGACCCACCAATCCACGTGGCGGTCTTTCAACCGCGGTATTCCATTGGCGGTACACACCGCCGCGCTCAAAATACACACACAGCTCCAAAACACAGCCACATTGGACAATTTGAAATACACACACCTGACACACATACAAACAACACTCCCACACATCCAATCAACTATAAAACACACACCCACATCACCCACAAACCCCCACTAGTTGGAAATCGGAGAGAAGGTGAGAGAGATACAGATAGAGAGAGCGAGCACAGCAATAGAAAACCCCAACACACACAGGAACCCAACTGCATCACCCACACCACATCTACGCACACATCACCACATATCACCACGCACATCACCACAAACACCACCCCACACCTCATCCACACCACCCCATGGCACCCCAAAGACACCCCAGGTTCTCGGACCAAGAACTCCGGGTCATGGTGGAGGAAATTATAAGGGTTGAGCCCCAGCTCTTCGGCACACAGGTGCAGCACACCACTATAGCAAGGAAGGCTGAGCTATGGCAAAGGATCGTAGACAGGGTCAACGCTGTGGGACAGCATCCCAGAAATCGGGAAGATATCAGAAAACGATGGAACGACCTACGGGGGAAGGTGCGCTCGATGGTGTCGTGACACAACATCGCTGTGCAGAAGACTGGCGGCGGACCCCCACCCACTCCACCCCAATTCACAGCATGGGAGCAAGAGGTGGTAAACATCCTGCATCCTGATGGCCTCGCTGGAGTACACGGAGGAATGGACTCTGGTAAGTCGAATCTCAACCACTTCACCCCCCCCCAACCACCAGCATGCCAACCCCCCCCACTCACCCCCAATCTCAACCCCCCAGCACACAACCTCCCTGCCAATGTCTCACCAGCACAACCCACCCTAAACAACACCAACCCCTAAATGCCAACACAAACCATAGACAGCCACCACCAAAGCATGACCATTGCACATACCCATACACCCCCCCCCACCACCCTCACAACACCTCCCACAAGGGAATGCCAGCACTGGGGGACAAGGGCACTCAAAATGCACGCCATGGCACACACCGAAACAATAACCATACTCCTTTACCCCTGCAGGGCCCGAACGCCAACACACCGCCACGGAGGGTCCAGATTTGTCCATCCCACCCCCAGAACAGGCACCCAGCGAGGACAGCAGCTCTGTCGACCTAGAACCTGATGACCAGCCCGGACCATCGGGGACCTCTGGACAGTCGGTTCCCCACACACAGACACAGGCCACAGCAGACCCAACCCCCTCTGGGAACACAAGCACAGCTCCCACCCAGCGGGCCCATGCCTCTGTCTCGCGGACGCGTCAATCAGCAGTGTGTCCGCCACTACAGGGCACCCAGGCTGAACCAACACCCCAACAACAACAGGGACCTGGGGGCAGTGGTAGTGGGCACACCGTCCAGGGGACAGAGGCCCGGGGAAACAGGGCAACTGGGAGGGCTGCTGTGCGACAGGGGGGGGAGGACAGGCCCAGGGAACCGACTCTCCAAGAGGCCCTCACCACCATCATGGGAGCATACCATCACTCCCAGGAGACGATGGCGACGGTACTGGCCAGGTTCACCGAGATCCAGGCACAGCAGGAGGAACGGTACATGGGGTTCAGCAATGAACTCCGGAACATCGCTACCGCTATGGGGACCATAGTCCAGGCCCTCAACCGTATAGAAACCACATTGCGGGACCATGTGGCACCACAAAGGGCCCCTGTCACTAGCCAGGAATAGCCTACCACCTCCGCCGGCGCTAGTGGTCAGGAGGCCCCCACAGATCGACGGGCCACCAGAACCCCACCTCCTGCTGAAGAACAACCACCCCGCAAGAGGAACCTGAGATCTCAAAGGAAGACAGAGTAGGATGCCAAGACCCCCGCCAGCCTAATATCCCCCCGGATGTCATTCCACTGTCCCACAGTCTCACCCTGTCCAACCTTGAACTGCCCCTGCTCCATCCTTCCACAGGCATATGGACAATGCACCTGTGCGACCGAGAACTGGACTCTGCCATGGACATAACTCCACCCTCACCCATCACCGTTTTAATATCATGTACCAATATCTAGCACTAAAAATAAATCACTCATTGCACTGAAATCATTCTGGAGTCAGCCTGTATTATTTACAAATGTATAACACATTACTTATCAATAATGTTCTGTTATTTATGTGATGACAACATACCGGTGTCAATAAGCATTAGTCCATGGGCTAACCAAGCAGAAGTCACGCAGTGGGTCATACAGCACTGAAAAGGGAAGGGAAAATCAAACATCAGTTTAAAAGAACTGGGGGGAAATACACAAAGTAAAGATGCAGGGGGCTTTCAGTAAATGTTAAATGGCGTGGGTGATTCCTACCTGTGTGCTACTGAAAATACTGTTGGATAACTCTGTCCCTGTTGTCTGGGTCGTCCTCTTCGTCTTCCTCTACCTTCACTCTCCGCAGGCTCCACAGCTGCTTCAACACCACCATCTGGACCATCCTCCTGCAGGAAAGGCACCTGACGTCGCAATGCCAGATTGTGAAGCATACAGCAGGCCACGATGATTTGGCACACCTTCTTTGGTGAGTACATCAGGGATCCCCCTGTCATATGCAGGCACCTAAACCTGGCCTTCAGGAGGCCAAAGGTTCTTTCAATGATCCTCCTAGTTCGCCCATGGGCCTCATTGTACCGTTCCTCTGCCCTGGTCCGGGGATTCCTCACTGGGGTCAATAGCCAAGGCAGGTTGGGGTAACCAGAGTCACCAATTAGCCACACACGTTGTCTCTGTAGCTGTTCCATCACATAAGGGATGCTGCTATTTCGCATCACATACGCGTCATGCACTGACCCAGGGAACTTGGCATTCACATGGGAGATGTACTGGTCAGCCAAACCGACCACCTGGACGTTCATAGAATGGTAACTTTTCCTGTTTCTGTACACCTGCTCATCGTCTTTTGGGGGTACTAAAGCCACATGGGTCCCATCAATGGCACCATTTATGTTGGGGATATGTCCAAGGGCATAAAAATCACCCTTCACAGTGGCCAAATCAACCTCCTCAGGGAATACAATGTAGCGCTGCATGTGTTTCGTCAGGGCAGACAACACTCTAGACAAGAGTTTTGAAAACATAGGCTGAGACATTCCAGATGACATGGCCACTGTTGTCTGGAATGAGCCACTTGCCAAAAAATGGAGGACTGACAGAACCTGCACTAGAGGGGGAATTCCTGTGGGTTGGCGGATGGGGGACATCAGGGCTGGCTCCAGCTGGGCACACAGTTCATGTATAGTGGCTCGGTCAAGTCGGTATCGTAGTATGATATGGCGTTCTTCCATTGTCGACAGGTCCACCAGCGGTCGGTACACGCGAGGATTCATCCTCCTCCTCGCAAGTCCCAGCGGACAGTGCCTAGGAAGGACAAAATGGAGCACAGAGTCAAGCAAATCACAGGTACGTGCACCACTGCATGCATAGCACACGATTATCTATGTATTGAAAGGCGTGTATGTGTGGCAATGCAAGGCCTAGGCCTGTGTGACGCAGTACAAATTATGCCATGTGGGCCCTTGAAATGGCGGCTGCCTGACCTGTGAAGTGGGACAATGGGATGTGAGGTCAAAGCGCTGGCGTGGCACACCGTGGCGGTAGGCGGTCGAAGACTGCTATACGAAGCCGCATTGGCTAACATTGAGGCCTATGGGTTTCAGGAGCCAATGACGAGGTGCGCCGGCGGTCGCGGTACGCACCGCCGCGGTACGCACCGCCGCCGGCGTGACCGCCATCTTCTATCTGCTTAATCACTCGAGACCTGATCATCCACAGGAGAGGACCTATACTGCAAGTGCTGTTGTGACCTCGGTCTGGAAGTGACAATGGCTGCTGCGACTGGGGAAAGGGCCCCTGCCTTCACGTCTGAGGAGTTGGAGAAACTTGTGGATGGGGTCCTCCCCCAGTATGCGTTACTCTACGGTCCTCCAGACCAACAGGTAAGTACACTGGGTGCACATTGAATGGGCTATGCCTGTGTGGAGTGGGGTGGACGTAAGTTGGTGGGGTGGGGTGCGAATGAGGAGTGCAACGCACGACAGATGAGAGCATGTGCCATATGGCAAGGTTGGGGAGGGGGGGCCAATCGCATCTAACATGCAGAAAATTGATGGTTTTTCCTTCCCACCCTGTACATGTCAAATAGGTCAGCGCCCATCAGAAAGTGGACATTTGGCGTGCGATCGCCAAGGAAGTCCGGGCCCTGGGGGTCCACGTCAGACGGGGCACCCACTGCCGCAAGAGGTGGGAAGACATCCGCCGCGGGACCAGGAAGACCGCCGAGTCACTGCTGGGGATGGCCTCCCAACCTAGGAGGGGTGCCAGTCGTACCCTGACCCCCCTGCTGTCCCGGATCCTGGCGGTGGCCTACCCTGATTTGGATGGGCCCTTGAGGACATCACAGCAGATACAAGGGGGTGAGTATCAGCACATTCTGCTATCTCTCTGTGGAGTGGAGGCGTCTGGGTGGGGGAGGAGGGTTGTGGGTGACATTAGGCCAGGGCGCTTTCTGTAGTGTAGTCCTCTCCTTTAGGCATGGCCCTGTGCTCCCGGCCCCCACCTCTGTAGGGTGACAAGTACAGCTATCGATGGTCCAGCATCACACATGTGCGCCTTTGTCGTCTCTAGACCTGTTGTCCTAGTCAGAAGTACTGAGTAGTGTACCCCGAATGCGCGGCTTAGTGCATGAGGCTCCTGTGTCTGTCCTCTCCGCCAACGGTGTTGACATTGCATGCACTCAACCTGGTCTTCGTTTTTCTCCCCCCACACTTCTTCTTCATCTTCTTGTGCATGTGTGCATTAGCATCATCAGGCGGAGGAGAATTGGCACCGGAGCACGAGGGAGCTGCAAGTCACAAGGCCCCGGTGGGACCAGGAACAGACACCGAGGGCACCAGTGATCCGAAGGGCGAGGGGAGCACCACAACGGGGACCGGTGGTGACACCAGCGACAGCGACACGTCCTCGGATGGGAGCTCCCTAGCGGTGGCGGCAACATCCGGGCCCCCCGCCTCTACAGGTACAGCCGCCACCCAGCGCACCAGCCCCGCCCTCCCAGCAGCCCCTCAGCCTACGCTCCGTGCCCGCTCGCCCAGGAAGGCGGGCGTGTCCTTTGCCCCAGGCACCTCAGCCCCTGCCCCTGTTACCCCTGCTGCCCTCAGTGAGGAGGTCATTGACCTCCTGAGGACCATCATTGTTGGGCAGACTACCCTTTTGAATGCCATCCAGGGGGTAAAAAGGGAGGTGCATCGGAGCAATGCCTACCTGGAGGGCATTCATTCGGGTCAGGCTGCCCATCAACGATCGTTCAATGCTCTGGCCTCAGCACTGACGGCAGCCATTGTCCCTGTTTCCAGCCTCCCTCTTCTGACTGCCTCCAGCCTGTCTCTGTCTCCTGTTCCTCAGCCTATCCCATCCACACCATCAGACCAGCCTGCACACACCTCAACACCCAAGGGCAGCTCATCCAGACACAAGCACCACAGAACCCACAAGCATTCACGCAAGCAACACCCAGATGCAGACATTCCAACAGTCACTACCACCTCTGTGTCCCCCTCCTCCTCGTCTCCCTCCTCCCTCCCTGTGACGTCTACACTCACACCTGCATGCACACCACCATCAGCCAGTGCTTCCATCACCAGCACACCCTCCAGTCCAGTCCGCACACGTGCAGTCACCACCCCCACTACCATTTACACGTCCCCTGTGTCCTCTCCCACTGTGTCTGTCACCCCCTCTTCCAAGACACACAAACGCAGGCAGACACCCACCCAACAGCCATCCACCTCACGACAGCCTCCAGCACAAGCACCTGCACCCAAAGACAGCACACCTGACTCTCCTACAACCACATCCTCTTCCTCCACTCCCATCACTACTTCTCCTACCTTTTACCTTGGTCCTAAGAAAGTTTTCCTCGCTAATCTTGACCTCTTTCCCTCCACTGACCCACCCCCTCCATCTGCAAAGAGTCCCAAGAGCACCTCAGCCACCACCAGCCCAGCTTCGAGTGTCACTGTGGTGCATGGGTTCTGGAGTCCACCCTTTGCCAGCAGTGACACTTCAATCAGCAGCAAGGGGACAGCCAGCCCCCCCCAGGCAAGAGGACCCGGAAACTAAAGGGCCGCCGTGAGAGGACTGACACGGCTGCCCTCAAGGAGCCAAGTTCGCCCACTTCACCAGCCACAACTGCTAGGGGAGGCAAGGGCCCGAGAGCCCCATCTAAGGAGAGAAAGGGCAGCAGGGCGGAGAAGTCAGCCAGCAGGAGCGCGGAGCAGGAGGGGCCCACAAGCCCCATCCCGGGTGTTAGGGAGAACACCAAAGGGCCCAGGACTCCGTCACCGAAGGGTCCAGCAACAGCACAGTCGGAGGGCGACTGAGCAGGGAGTCCAGGCCAGGTCTGGCTCCCTTGACTTACTGGACGAGCACCGCTGAACAGGGCCCCGCCGTGCAGAAGAGCACCGCTGAACAGGGCCCCGCCGTGCAGAAGAGCACCGCTGAACAGGGCCCCGCCGTGCAGAAGAGCACCGCTGAACAGGGCCCCGCCGTGCAGAAGAGCACTGCTGAAGAGGGCCCGCCGTGCAGAAGAGCACCGCTGAACAGGGCCCCGCCGTGCAGAAGAGCACCGCTGAACAGGGCCCCGCCGTGCAGAAGAGCACCGCTGAACAGGGCCCCGCCGTGCAGAAGAGCACCGGTGAACCGGGCCCCGCCGTGCAGAAGAGCACCGCTGAACAGGGCCCCGCCGTGCAGAAGAGCACCGCTGAACAGGGCCCCACCGTGCAGAAGAGCACCGCTGAAAAGGGCCCCGCCGTGCAGAAGAGCACCGCTGAACAGGGCCCGCCGTGCAGAAGAGCACCGCTGAAGAGGGCCCCGCCGTGCAGAAGAGCACCGCTGAACAGGGCCCCGCCGTGCAGAAGAGCACCGCTGAACAGGGCCCCGCCGTGCAGAAGAGCACCGCTGAACAGGGCCCCGCCGTCTCAAGCACCGCTCTGCTGGGCCCCGCCGTCTCAAGCACCGCTCCGCTGGGCCCTTCCTGTCAAGCACCGCTCCGCTGGGCCCGCAGTCTCAAGCACAGCTCCGCTGGGCCCTTCCTGTCAAGCACCGCTCCGCTGGGCCCGCCGTCTCAAGCACCGCTCCGCTGGGCCCCGCCGTCTCAAGCACCGCTCTGCTGGGCCCCGCCGTCTCAAGCACCGCTCCGCTGGGCCCTTCCTGTCAAGCACCGCTCCGCTGAGCCCCGCCGTCTCAAGCACCGCTCCGCTGGGCCCCGCAGTCTCAAGCACCGCTCCGCTGGGCCCCGCCGTCTCAAGCACCGCTCCGCTGGGCCCCGCCGTCTCAAGCACCGATCCGCTGGGCCCCGCCGTCTCAAGCACCGCTCCGCTGGGCCCCGCCGTCTCAAGCACCGCTCCGCTGGGCCCTTCCTGTCAAGCACCGCTCCGCTGGGCCCCGCAGTCTCAAGCACC
The DNA here is from genome assembly GCF_031143425.1 of Pleurodeles waltl. NCBI lineage: Eukaryota > Metazoa > Chordata > Amphibia > Caudata > Salamandridae > Pleurodeles > Pleurodeles waltl. The sequence continues at coordinate 442,513,711 of NC_090450.1, forward strand.
GCTCCGCTGGGCCCTTCCTGTCAAGCACCGCTCCGCTGGGCCCCGCAGTCTCAAGCACCGCTCCGCTGGGCCCCGCCGTCTCAAGCACCGCTCCGCTGGGCCCCGCCGTCTCAAGCACCGCTCCGCTGGGCCCCGCCGTCTCAAGCACCGCTCCGCTGGGCCCTTCCTGTCAAGCACCGCTTCGCTGGGCCCCGCAGTCTCAAGCACCGCTCCGCTGGGCCCTTCCTGTCAAGCACCGCTCCGCTGGGCCCTGCCGTCTCAAGCACCGCTCCGCTGGGCCCCGCCGTCTCAAGCACCGCTCCGCTGGGCCCTTCCTGTCAAGCACCGCTCCGCTGGGCCCTTCCTGTCAAGCACCGCTCCGCTGGGCCCTGCCGTCTCAAGCACCGCTCCGCTGGGCCCTTCCTGTCAAGCACCGCTCCGCTGGGCCCCGCAGTCTCAAGCACCGCTCCGCTGGGCCCTTCCTGTCAAGCACCGCTCCGCTGGGCCCCGCCGTCTCAAGCACCGCTCCGCTGGGCCCCGCAGTCTCAAGCACCGCTCCGCTGGGCCCTTCCTGCATGCACTGTTAACGGTTCACTGTGCCCGCCATGCCTCCTCCTTGACCAGTGGAGACTGTAATCCACTTGAGAGACTGTGGCTTTGCACTCCCCAGGATGGCACAGTGGGCAAGCCACCCACTTGGGAGACTTGAGAGACTGTGGCTTTGCACTCCCCAGGATAGCACAGTGGGCAACCCACCTACTGTAGAGACTTGTGAGACTGTGGCTTTGCACTCCCCAGGATGGCACAGTAGGCATGGTGGCCCCTTCGTGGTTCTGGCGTCGTGGACTCATGTGGCTGTGGTGCCCCCCCCTTCCCTTCCCCCTGAGGTGCCTGTAGTTTTTTCATCAGATGCCCCTGCAGTGTTCTCTCCAGAGGACTCAGGTCTCCTGTGTGGGCTTTGCCCTTGTGTTGTTACACTTTGGCCCACGGACACTTCGATTTTCTTTTGATGTGCAGGACTAATTGCCTCGGTTATCCATTGCACTGTATATAGACTTATTTTGATATTGATTTTTGGGCTAGTTGACCATAACTTTTCAGAGCCTATTTTGTACATAAATATTTATTCACAATTTAATTATGTCTTTGCATTTATCAGCGGGGTTTGGGTGGTGTCACTGTGACTTGTTGCTCTGCATTGGTGTGTACATAGTTTGGGGGGGTGGGGGTCGCATATGTGTGTGCCCGTAAGCTTTCCTCCTCCCCCCTCCCGTGTGTCGTAGGTGCAGTACTCACCGTTGTCGTCTGCGCCGGCGTTCGTACTCGTGGTAGATGAGCAGGTAGACGAGAGCAGGTAGTATGTTTAATTCGGGTTCCATGCTGTCCTCCTTCCTCGTGGAGTGCGTAGAGGTGAGCGTTTTCCCGTTCGTAGTCTGTTTCCGCCGTGTTTTTATCGGCGGGGCTCCCGCCCCGGAAAAGGTGGCGGATTGGTGAGTTGTGATAGGGTGGGCGGTACATTGTCTGCCGCCTGCCTGTTGGCGTTGACCGCCGCGCTGTTTGTCTGTACCGCCGCGGCGGGCGGAGTGTTAATGTGGCGGGCTGTGTTGGCGGTTCCCGCCAGGGTCAGAATTCTGATTTTTGGACCGCCGGCCTGTTGGCGGGTTGGCCGCCGCTTTATTACCGACCGCCAGGGTTAGAATCACCCCCATTGTGTCTTGCATAGACGCATCTGGCCAAATAATAGACAACTGGGTAAAATTCAAAGCATTATGCTTTAAACATGCCAAGGAAAGGATCTTAAAAGACTTTTATGAACATTTCTCAAATGTCATCCAACTAGGCTACTATGATCTTGTTTGGCTCTTAGATCACATGACCCATTTCAGAATAACGTGAGAGAAACACAGTGTAAAAACACCTTGATAGATCTCTGGAACTCCCAACCAACAAACATTCATTCAATAAAGGACCATGCAGCTTTTAGAAAGGTGACTTAAATATGGCTCTTCTCCTTGAGTAAGTATAACAACCACCTCACCAACCAAAGCAGACACATTTGACACCTATTTAAAACAACAGAAAATCACAAGCGCCAACCCATTTCCAAAAATCCCCTCCAAGAGTAAGCTAACCCAGCCTCTGCCTTCCTTCAACAAATATCACAATGTCAATTTATGAATCTGATCAAAGCACACAGGCCTTCCGGCTGGCCTTCTGACCCTTGTCCACCACACATTTTCAAGAACATTCTTTTATCTACCTCTTCTGCCACATTCGTAAGAAGAATCATCAATAATTCCATAACTACAGGAATCTTTCGAGAAGAGCTAAAACAGACAAACATTTGCCTATTATTAAGAATAATAAAACAATAATAAAACAAACCTGGACCCACATGACCCCAGCAACTACAGGCAATTACAAATGGACCTTCCCTTGGCAAACTACTAGAAAGAGCAGCGTTTGCCCAGATGTCACAATTCATTGAAGATAACTCCAGACTTACAGACTACCAAACTGGTTTTAACCCAGGAAGAAGCACAGAATCTGCCCTCTTTGCCATGTGGGATGACTTTAAAAACATGGTAGACGCAATGGGGTTGGTGCACTCCTTCTCTTGGACCTCTCAGCTGGTTTTGACACAGTTGACCATGACATCCTAGTACAAAGACTCTATGAAGCCAGCTTAGAGGGGACTGCTCTAAACTGTATCACATCCTACCTTCAAAATAAAACAAATGTCATCCATACTCCGTCTTTCGCATCCAAACTGTATCTCATGAAAGCAGGGGTGCCTCAAGGCTCAATCATCACAACCATGCTTCTCAACATATACATGAAGTCATTACCAACAATGAGCAAAAAGGTTCAGCTCACATGCTACAACTATGTAGATGACACACATGTGGTGATTGGAAAAATGATGACCCTCTCAGCACCTGGCCTAACAATCTGGGACCACCTCCTAAAGTATCTAAGGAAGTAGGAAACCTAGGAATTACCATGGATTTCAAGTTAACAATGAATGCCTCAGTAGAATAACTAGCAACATTAAGCTTTATCACAATGAAAACTCTGTGACGCATCTTCCCCCACAAGGTCCAGGCTACTCTCTCTCTTATACTGTCTAAACTGGATTACACCAATGGCCTCTACCACAGATCATCTCTATCAACTAAAAAAAGGTTACAGTGGATTCAGAACTCTGCTGCCAGGCTACTCCTACATTATAAGGCCACAAGCCCAGATCTCCCCTGCCTTGAGGGTTCTACATTGGGTACTGGTTGCCAGAAGATCCACAGTCAATAAATTAAATTGCTAAATACATTCAAAAAGGGAACCTTCGCTCAAGATTGGGGCCTCAAAACCCACCATGCGAGACCAAGACAATAGGTGGTACGTATTTATCTGTTCAAGCAGCCAAACTATGGAATTCGTTACCCCTAAATGTAAGATACACTGATAACTATGTTATCTTCAGAAGAGTACTCAGAGCTGGCTCTTTCCTACATATCCACCATACTCAAACACTAATGTATAGCATATCCCTGTGTATTTAAACATTATAATTTGATAATATGTATATATACAGATATGTCTCTTTCTTTGTACAAATATGTATAATAACTATGGTTTTTACAATATATAGATGTTCTTTAGTTCTCCTTAACAAATGTATACATTACTTACGGTTAAATATATATATATATATATATATATATATATATATATATATATATATATATATATACACACTTCTCCTCTCAGGCATATAATCAGGAAGCAGCACTCCAGAGCGTTTATTCTGAATTTTATTGCTTAGACACAACAGGAACGCGTTTCGCCATTACTGCCTTCATCGGCCTGCCGGCCGCCATTTTAATTCATTATTTATATGCTTTCAACATGATAGTTTTTTGACAGTATACTGGAATATTTCCCCATTATCAAATCTCCCACTTTTACTATACTCCGTAAGAATAATTACTCACAATTACATACACAAAGTTATAAATTACTCCTGGAAAGACACTATTACAGCAGCCATGGTGTGTTCATGTGATTTCACCCAAATTCATAACATAACAACGTTAATCGCTAAACAATGCTCGTGACTTCACCCAAACCTTTGACATAACGATAATGATCGCTAAACAATAATCTGCCCAATCATTACGGCAACACTTTCTTGTTTTACAGAACATAAATCGATACTTTGTATACAATACTGCAAATTCATATTAATTAACTAACGAAAACTTGGCTTTATCTGTATGATAGTAGTCTCCTATTTAACGAAGAATGTTCTCACATTATTTCACTGTTAACCTTTCGGAACGTCCTTGGGACCTATCAAAAATTGTGAAGGCTATTGATAGTGGAGATCTTGGTTACATTTTTTTACATTTATTGAAATTTTTGAAATTCTCTGAATTTAAAAAAAAAATTGTTTTGAAAATTTTAACATTTCATTCCCATTTAATTATTCAATCCCATTTGTTTATTATGATCCATATCCATATCTCTGTACTTGACATTGATTATATTTATTGAAAACTGGGGGAACCTACCCACATAAATGGACCTACTCTAAAAGGATTATGGCCCTCACCCGCCCGCCAAGCGGGAACCGCCAATTAGCCGCTCCGCGGTCAAAAGACCGCGGGGGCCATTCTTACTTTCCCGCTGGGCCGGCGGGTGCCCGCCAAGGGAGCGCCCGCCGGCCCTGCGGGAAAGGGCCTGCAACACAGAAGCCGGCTCCGAATGGAGCCGGCGGTGTTGCAGGTGTGCGACGGGTGCAGTTGCACCGGTCGTGCTTTTCACTGTCTGCTAAGCAGACAGTGAAAAGCATACTGAGGCCCTGTTAGGGGGCCCCTGCACTGCCCATGCCAGTGGAATGGGCTGTGCAGGGGCCCCCAGGGGCCCCAGGACACCCTTTCCCGCCATCCTGTTTCTGGCGGTGAAAACCGCCAGAAACAGGCTGGCGGGAAGGGGGTCGGAATCCCCATGGCGGCGCTGCTTGCAGCGCCACCATGGAGGATTAGCCCAGCTTGGGCTAATCCGGCGGGAAACCGCCGGACCCGGTTTTCCGACCGCGGCTTTACAGCCGTTGTCGGAATGGGCACTGAAGCACCGCCAGCCTGTTGGCGGTGCTTCCGTTGCCCGCGAAAGACCGCCAGGGTCGGAATGAGGGCCTATGTGTTGTAGTCAATCAAAATTCTAATCAACATTTTCCAAAATCTTACAACTTTTCAAATTTCAAAGTTTTCCTAATTTATCAAAAAATGTAAACCTTAAGATGCATGTGTAACCCTTCACTTTTATTTAGCCCTTTGGGTTCTTTAGTATCAAAAGGCAATATATATCTTGACTCAAGTACTCTTAACTTCTTCAATCAATCAATCAATCAATCAATTTGTAAAGCGCGCTACATATCCGTGAGGGTTTTAAAGCGCTGGGGTGGGGGGGGGGGGGTGCTGCTACTGCTCGGAGAGGCAAGTCTTGAGGAGTTTTCTGAAGGAAAGAAGGTCCTGGGTCTGATGTTGAGGTTGTGCTGACAGGCCACTTGTGCGAGGGGGGCCATGTAGATGTTGAACAGCGTCGGGCTGAGGGATGAGCCCTGGGGTACGCCACAGATGATGTTGAAGACTTTGGATTGGTACGGGGGAGGCAGAAACTTTGGGTTCTGCCGGCGAGGAAGGATGCGGTCCATTTGAGGGCCTGGTCCTGGATTCCTGCTGCGTGGAGGTGGGATTTTAGGGTGTGGTGACACACGGTGTCAAAGGCGGCTGATAGGTCTAGGAAGATGAGGGCTGATGTTTCTCCATTGTCGAGGTGGCTTCTGATGTCGTCTGTAGCGGCGAGGAGGGCGGTTTCAGTGCTGTGGTTGTGTCTGAAGCCGGACTGGGAGGGGTCGAGGATGTTGTTGTCTTCGAGGTACCGGGTGAGCTGAGTGTTGACGATTTTCTCGATGACCTTTGCCGGGAAAGGGGACAGAGAGATGGGCCGCAGGTTTTTAAGGTCCTTGGGGTCTGCCTTTGGTTTCTTGAGAAGGACGTTGATTTCAGCGTGTTTCCAGCTTTCCGGGAATCTTGCAGTTTCGAAGGAGATGTTGATGGCTTTCCGTAGGTGTGGTGCGATGGCTGTGTCTGCTTTGTTAAAGATGTGGTGTGGGCAGGGGTCTGATGGTGATCCGGAGTGGATGGAGTTCATGGTCTTGCGGGTTTCGTCATCGCTGATGATGGTCCAGGAGGTCAGTAGGCTGGAGCGGGTGGAGTTCGTGGTGGGTGGGGTAGGAGCGTCCGGATTGTGAGGGGAGTTGAAGCTGTCGTGGATGTCCATGAGCGGGTGTTGAGGAGTATGCAACGGAGGTGGTTGGCCTTGATCCTAGGAGGTATGTGGGCTCCGTTGCAGGTGAAGCTACAGTTGTGGCAGGAGAAGGGTCCGTGCATGCTCTTTGGAGAGGCCTGGAAGCAGGTGGTGTCTCGGCTGGTGTTGAGTGCGCGGAGGGTGTTGGCATCGTAGCGAATGCTGGCGGGGTGGCTGTTGCTGAGGCCATGGGTTCTGGTGCTGGGCGCGGTACAGGCACGGACGGGCGCAGACGGGCTTGACTTTGGTGCGTCTTTGGCGCGCCAGCGGTGCGCCCGCTGCAAGCGTCCACTGCGCGGCTGCCATAAGAGGAGGGGAGGGTGGGAGTGGCAGCTGGGAGGCAGGAGGGCCTGACAAATGAGAGTGCTGGGTGGTGGGGCCGTAGGGGACGCAGCAGGGGAAATTGGCAAAACGAAGCGGTGAGAAGGAGGGGGGAGGCGGGTGGGGCCGCGGAGGACGCAGTGGCGGGAAATTGGCAAAACGAAGCGGTGAGAAGGAGGGGGGAGGTGGGAGGGGACGCAGCGGCGGGAAATTGGCAAAATGAAGCAGTGAGAAGGACGGGGGAGGTGGGAGGGGCCGCAGGAGACGCAGCGGCGTGAAAAAAGCAAAATCAGGAGGTGCCAGCAAGGAATACGGGATGGAGCGCGGAAGGCGGAGCGGGGAGCGACCTGTCTGCAGTAGCAGGGTCAAAGGTTGCTCCCTGTCACCGCGCCGCGGCTGCCATAAGAGGAGGGGAGGGTGGGAGTGGCAGCTGGGAGGCGGGAGGGCCTGACAAATGAGAGGGCTGGGGGTGGGGCCGCAGGGGACGCAGCGGCGGGAAATTGGCAAAACAAAGCAGTGAGAAGGAGGGGGGAGGCGGGAGGGGCCACAGGGGACACAGCGGTGGGAAAAAAGAAAAATCAGGAGGTGGCAGCAAGGAAAACGGGATGGAGCGCGGAAGGCGGAGCGGAGAGCTTCTTCTCTCTATCTCCACCTCTACAGTCCTTAGATATCCCATCTATCACACAAAACTTCAAATTACTGATGTCTCCTTCATGCACTTCCCAAATATGTCTGCCTACATGGTAGGAATCATCTTGATTGTGCACTGCTCTTAAATGTTGTAAGATACGTTTGTATGCCTGCAACTTCGTGCTGCTTAAATTTCCAACCAAGATCTCCACTATCTATAGCCTTCACAATTTTTGACAGGTCCCAAGGATGTTCTGAAAGGTTAACAGTGAAATAATGTGAGAACATTCTTCAGTAAATAGGAGACTAATGTCATACAGATAAAGCCAAGTTTTCGTTAGTTAATTAATATGAATTTGAAGTATTGTACACAAAGTATTGATTTATGTTCTGCAAAACAAGAACGTTTTGCCATAATGATTGGGCAGATTATTGTTTAGCAATCATTATCGTTATGTCAAAGTTTGGGTGCAGTCACAAGCATTGTTTAGCTATTAATGTCGTTATGTTATGAATTTGGGTGAATTCATACCACTTCTATTTGTTTTGTAACCTCACCGTGGTCTATCCATCTATAATCTTTGATTATTTCTCTCCAATCACCTTGCAATAAATGAGTCTATTTTAAGATGATCACTTCTTCATCTACCCTCCCCAGCAACTCAAAGATTTTCCACCTTTATCCTCCTACTCTAAGGCCATTAACATTCTATGACAAGACCCTCAAAAGGCCTACACCGGTACTAAACATTATAGTGAAGGTGGAAATTACACTTATAGGAAATTAGCCGAACGGTAACCTGCACTGATATCTTAGATTCCCAGAGGATAATTTTATTTTTTATTTTTTTCCTGATATGCTCCCACACCCAGTGCTACACAACTTACTCTACAATTTAATTGTGACTCAATTGTTACTCCCCCAAACCCTTCTCCCTCCTCCCTGAGGAGCCCCCCCTATTGTCATTGGAGTTAGGAACTCCTGTTCGGGCTACCAGGAAACTTGGCAATGCATTATAAAAAATGCACTCTAATGCCTTCATCTGCTCCAAAAGGGAATGCACTTTGTCAGGTTCTCCTATGTTGTACATTTTATTGTTCCACCTAATTCTAAGAGCTGCTGGAAATTGCATCTTGACAGTTGCCCCCAATGCTATAAGGTCTTACATATATTTCCCCAACTCCTATTGCCTATCCTGCATTGCCCTAGACAATTCCGACCTGATAAGAAAAAAACAATCATCCTTGGTAAACTTGTGACTTTCAGAGCATCAATCAAAATTGTTTCCTTTATAGAGTAAGATCTAAAATTAACCAAAATTTTCCTGGGGTTTATCCTGGCTGGATTTGTCTTGTAAGGATCTTGATGTGCTCACTGAATATCGTCCTCCAAATTCATATGTTGTAGGTCAGGAAAAAATTCTCTGATTAACAATATCACAAAAGCTTTAATATCCTTCCCTTCGACCTCCAGAGGAGCGTTCAGTAATCTAATATTTTTCCATCTCAGGTTAGTTTCTGAGCTCTCCAGCCTATCTTGTAGATATTTCTCTCCTGACTTTAGTTGCTGAATATCTTGTTTATTAGAGAATACCTGTTTATCCAACATATTTTCTGTTAATGTATTTATTTTAGTTTCCATGATCTCACATGATGCTCTGATTCTTGCTTGGTTCTGCTCAGAGATCAAAAACTTTCCTCTGATCTCCTCGGTTAGTGAGGTAAGGAGATCATACATATTTTGAATGTCACTGCCTATAGACTGCGTACTAGTGGGCAAAGCTGTGGAACTCGGACACAAGCTTACCATAGGGGTCTGAGCAACACTCTTGTGCTCTTCAGGAGAAAGTGGAATGACTATACAATGATTTTCTGACAAGCCAGGTCCTTCTTCTGCACTTCCCCCCTCATGGTTTCCAGTGGTCCCCTCCTTGGCCCCTAAAGAACAATCATTGATATCTTGCATGATGCCCAGCCTGCTTTTAAAAAGTGAAAATAAGGGAGATGTTATAGGTGGAGTCCTTACAGCAATGTCCCTTTTCCACATACTCCTTGCTTGCCCTGTGGATTAACTGCTTCAATTTATCCTTTGTAGGGCCTACACCCTTCGGGCTAATCAAGGTTATACAGTCCTCTGTGTCTCCTTACAGCCCCCCCATGGGGTTATTGACGTTTTGTTGCTGTTACCATCCTTACCTTTGCACTGCGTCTGAGGGTAGTGTGTTATTTTCTGGAGGGGCCCATAAGGTGCTTTCTGTCCTCGCACCCGGGTCGGCATCATTCCTCTAGTGCGACTGGAACTCTCCGCCCCGGCTCTGTCCACTGTGGATTCCAGTTTCCAGAAAGAAAATGGGGGAGGGAAGCCGACGATGCTGACTTCTTGCCCCCGGAAGTGAACCACAACAAAGAAGTGTCGTCCCCGGGTTACGCTCTGGGACACTTCCAAACATAGCCCGGAGCCGCAGAAGCCTGTCCCATGCCAGAGAGTCTGACCGGCAAACCTGGGGTCGATCCCCCGCCGCAGCCCCAATATGCACAATCCAGCTAAGGGAGAATAGGGCTTCTATAAACAGCATGCGAAGGCAGGTTACACATCACTACTGAGACGTCCCTGGCAACCCGTGACTGCCCTGCTCACTCGGCCACCATGTTCCCCTCTCCCTGATGATCTTATCTTCTGGATTTAAAATATAGGTTGTCAGATGATGAATATAACTATCTCCTAGTCACATTTCCTAAATTTCCAGTGATTTCCTTTTTACTAAAAATACTCAAAAATTCAGATTCATGCCTTGTGGACCTATTATCTCTGGAATTGGTTCAGTATTGGAGAAAAAGTTGGAATATGGTAATATCTGTCTTCCCCAATGGTTTCAAATCTCCCATCTTATCCATCTATTAGATACTAAAGACTTTCTGCACTGGCAACAAAATATCCTTTGGGATATATCCTATGTACTAGTTATGGCAGTAGTTCAAATACTATACATCTGTGGAAAGCATGATTTAGAACTGAAAGCTTTTCAATCCTTTATGGATACATGGTTGTAAGGAAATGCCTCCTTGGCATGGTTGCCCCCTGACTTTTTGCCTTTGCTGATGCTATGTTTACAATTGAAAGTGTGCTGAGGCCTGCTAACCAGGCCCCAGCACCAGTGTTCTTTCCCTAACCTGTACTTTTGTATCCACAATTGGCAGACCCTGGCATCCAGATAAGTCCCTTGTAACTGGTACTTCTAGTACCAAGGGCCCTGATGCCAAGGAAGGTCTCTAAGGGCTGCAGCATGTCTTATGCCACCCTGGAGACCTCTCACTCAGCACAGACACACTGCTTGCCAGCTTGTGTGTGCTAGTGAGGACAAAACGAGTAAGTCGACATGGCACTCCCCTCAGGGTGCCATGCCAGCCTCTCACTGCCTATGCAGTATAGGTAAGACACCCCTCTAGCAGGCCTTACAGCCCTAAGGCAGGGTGCACTATACCATAGGTGAGGGTACCAGTGCATGAGCATGGTACCCCTACAGTGTCTAAACAAAACCTTAGACATTGTAAGTGCAGGGTAGCCATAAGAGTACATGGTCTGGGAGTCTGTCAAACACGAACTCCACAGCACCATAATGGCTACACTGAAAACTGGGAAGTTTGGTATCAAATTTCTCAGCACAATAAATGCACACTGATGCCAGTGTACATTTTATTGTAAAATACACCACAGAGGGCACCTTAGAGGTGCCCCCTGAAACTTAACCGACTGTCTGTGTAGGCTGACTAGTTCCAGCAGCCTGCCACACCAGAGACATGTTGCTGGCCCCATGGGGAGAGTGCCTTTGTCACTCTGAGGCCAGTAACAAAGCCTGCACTGGGTGGAGATGCTAACACCTCCCCCAGGCAGGAGCTGTGACACCTGGCGGTGAGCCTCAAAGGCTCACCCCTTTGTCACAGCCCAGCAGGGCACTCCAGCTTAGTGGAGTTGCCCGCCCCCTCCGGCCACGGCCCCCACTTTTGGCGGCAAGGCTGGAGGGAACAAAGAAAGCAACAAGGAGGAGTCACTGGCCAGTCAGGACAGCCCCTAAGGTGTCCTGAGCTGAGGTGACTCTGACTTTTAGAAATCCTCCATCTTGCAGATGGAGGATTCCCCCAATAGGGTTAGGATTGTGACCCCCTCCCCTTGGGAGGAGGCACAAAGAGGGTGTACCCACCCTCAGGGCTAGTAGCCATTGGCTACTAACCCCCCAGACCTAAACACGCCCTTAAATTTAGTATTTAAGGGCTACCCTGAACCCTAGAAAAGCAGATTCCTGCAACTACAAGAAGAAGGACTGCCTAGCTGAAAAACCCCTGCAGAGGAAGACCAGAAGACGACAACTGCCTTGGCTCCAGAAACTCACCGGCCTGTCTCCTGCCTTCCAAAGATCCTGCTCCAGCGACGCCTTCCGAAGGGACCAGCGACCTCGACATCCTCTGAGGACTGTCCCTGCTTCGAAAAGACAAGAAACTCCCGAGGACAGCGGACCTGCTCCAAGAAAAGCTGCAACTTTGTTTCCAGCAGCTTTAAAGATCCCTGCAAGCTCCCCGCAAGAAGCGTGAGACTTGCAACACTGCACCCGGCGACCCCGACTCGGCTGGTGGAGATCCGACACCTCAGGAGGGACCCCAGGACTACTCTGATACTGTGAGTACCAAAACCTGTCCCCCCTGAGCCCCCACAGCGCCGCCTGCAGAGGGAATCCCGAGGCTTCCCCTGACCGCGACTCTTTGAACCTAAAGTCCCGACGCCTGGGAGAGACCCTGCACCCGCAGCCCCCAGGACCTGAAGGACCGGACTTTCACTGGAGAAGTGACCCCCAGGAGTCCCTCTCCCTTGCCCAAGTGGAGGTTTCCCCGAGGAACCCCCCCCCTTGCCTGCCTGCAGCGCTGAAGAGATCCCGAGATCTCTCATAGACTAACATTGCAAACCCGACGCTTGTTTCTACACTGCACCCGGCCGCCCCCGCGCTGCTGAGGGTGAAATTTCTGTGTGGGCTTGTGTCCCCCCCGGTGCCCTACAAAACCCCCCTGGTCTGCCCTCCGAAGACGCGGGTACTTACCTGCAAGCAGACCGGAACCGGGGCACCCCCTTCTCTCCATTCTAGCCTATGTGTTTTGGGCACCACTTTGGACTCTGCACCTGACCGGCCCTGAGCTGCTGGTGTGGTGACTTTGGGGTTGCTCTGAACCCCCAACGGTGGGCTACCTTGGACCAAGAACTAAGCCCTGTAAGTGTCTTACTTACCTGGTTAACCTAACAAATACTTACCTCCCCTAGGAACTGTGAAAATTGCACTGTGTCCACTTTTAAAACAGCTATTTGTGAATAACTTGAAAAGTATACATGCAATTTTGATGATTTGAAGTTCCTAAAGTACTTACCTGCAATACCTTTCGAATGAGATATTACATGTAGAATTTGAACCTGTGGTTCTTAAAATAAACTAAGAAAAGATATTTTTCTATACAAAAACCTATTGGCTGGATTTGTCTCTGAGTGTGTGTACCTCATTTATTGTCTATGTGTATGTACAACAAATGCTTAACACTACTCCTTGGATAAGCCTACTGCTCGACCACACTACCACAAAATAGAGCATTAGTATTATCTATTTTTACCACTATTTTACCTCTAAGGGGAACCCTTGGACTCTGTGCATGCTATTCCTTACTTTGAAATAGCACATACAGAGCCAACTTCCTACATTGGTGGCAGCGGTGGGATACAAGACTTTGCATTTGCTGGACTACTCAGCCAATACCTGATCACACGACAAATTCCAAAATTGTCATTAGAAATTGATTTTTGCAATTTGAAAAGTTTTCTAAATTCTTAAAAGACCTGCTAGGGCCTTGTGTTAGATCCTGTTTAGCATTTCTTTTAGAGTTTAAAAGTTTGTAAAAGTTTGAATTAGATTCTAGAACCAGTTGTAGATTCTTAAAAAGTATTCCAACTTTTAGAAGCAAAATGTCTAGCACAGATGTGACTGTGGTGGAACTCGACACCACACCTTACCTCCATCTTAAGATGAGGGAGCTAAGGTCACTCTGTAAAATAAAGAAAATAACAATGGGCCCCAAACCTACCAAAATACAGCTCCAGGAGCTTTTGGCAGAGTTTGAAAAGGCCAACCCCTCTGAGGGTGGCAACTCAGAGGAAGAGGATAGTGACTTGGAGGACAATTCCCCCCTACCAGTCCTATCTAGGGAGAACAGGGTCCCTCAAACCCTGACTCCAAAAATAATAGTCAGAGATGCTGGTTCCCTCACAGGAGAGACCAACACCTCTGAAATCACTGAGGATAGCCCCAGTGAAGAGGACATCCAGTTAGCCAGGATGGCCAAAAGATTGGCTTTGGAAAGACAGATCCTAGCCATAGAGAGGGAAAGACAAGAGATGGGCCTAGGACCCATCAATGGTGGCAGCAACATAAATAGGGTCAGAGATTCTCCTGACATGTTGAAAATCCCTAAAGGGATTGTAACTAAATATGAAGATGGTGATGACATCACCAAATGGTTCACAGCTTTTGAGAGGGCTTGTGTAACCAGAAAAGTGAACAGATCTCACTGGGGTGCTCTCCTTTGGGAAATGTTCACAGGAAAGTGTAGGGATAGACTCCTCACACTCTCTGGACAAGATGCAGAATCTTATGACCTCATGAAGGGTACCCTGATTGAGGGCTTTGGATTCTCCACTGAGGAGTATAGGATTAGATTCAGGGGGGCTCAAAAATCCTCGAGCCAGACCTGGGTTGACTTTGTAGACTACTCAGTGAAAACACTAGATGGTTGGATTCAAGGCAGTGGTGTAAGTAATTATGATGGGCTGTACAATTTATTTGTGAAAGAACACCTGTTAAGTAATTGTTTCAATGATAAACTGCATCAGCATCTGGTAGACCTAGGACCAATTTCTCCCCAAGAATTGGGAAAGAAGGCGGACCATTGGGTCAAGACAAGGGTGTCCAAGACTTCAACAGGGGGTGACCAAAAGAAAGGGGTCACAAAGACTCCCCAGGGGAAGGGTGATGAGACAACCAAAACTAAAAATAGTAAAGAGTCTTCTACAGGCCCCCAAAAACCTGCACAGGAGGGTGGGCCCAGAGCCTCTTCACAAAACAATGGGTACAAGGGTAAAAACTTTGATCCCAAAAAGGCCTGGTGTCATAGCTGTAAACAGCATGGACACCAAACTGGAGACAAGGCCTGTCCCAAGAAAGGTTCCACTCCAAACTCCCATCCAGGTAACACTGGTATGGCTAGTCTCCAAGTGGGATCAACAGTGTGCCCAGAGCAAATCAGGGTCCACACTGAAGCTACTCTAGTTTCTGAGGGTGGGGTGGATTTAGCCACACTAGCTGTCTGGCCGCCTAACATGCAAAAATACAGACAGCAACTCTTGATTAATGGGACTAGAATAGAGGGTCTGAGGGATACAGGTGCCAGTGTCACCATGGTGACAGAGAAACTGGTTTCCCCTGGCCAATACCTGACTGGAAAAACGTACACAGTCACCAACGCTGACAATCAGAGAAAAGTACATCCCATGGCAATGGTTACTTTAGAATGGGGAGGGGTCAATGGCCTGAAACAGGTGGTGGTCTCCTCAAATATCCCAGTGGACTGTCTGCTTGGAAATGACCTGGAGTCCTCAGCATGGGCTGAGGTAGAACTAAAAACCCATGCAGCAATGCTGGGTATCCCTGAACTGGTGTGTGTGAAAACAAGAGCACAATGCAAGGCACAGGGTGAAAAAGTAGAGCTGGAGTCTGGAAAAATGGCCCAGCCTACCAAGAGAACAGGAAAGTCAGTTGGGAAACCAACTGCAACACAGCAAAAGAAAGGGAACCTCTCTTCTCAGGAAGAAGTTCTGCCCTCTGAGGGAACTGAGCCTTTGGAGCTTGAACCTTACCAGGTTGAGCTCTTAGGCCCAGGGGGACCCTCAAGGGAGGAGCTGTGTAAGGGACAAGAAACCTGTCCCTCTCTTGAAGGCCTTAGGCAGCAAGCTGCTGAAGAGTCCAAAGGCAAGAAAAATGGAACACATAGGGTCTATTGGGAAGATGGACTCCTGTACACTGAGGCCAGAGACCCCAAACCTGGTGCCACTAGGAGAGTGGTAGTGCCTCAGCTGTTCAGGAAGTTCATCCTAACATTGGCCCATGACATTCCCCTTGCTGGACATTTGGGACAAACCAAGACGTGGGAGAGGTTAGTCAACCACTTCTACTGGCCCAATATGTCCAACATGGTTAAGGAGTTTTGCCTCTCCTGCCCCACCTGTCAAGCCAGTGGTAAGACAGGTGGGCATCCAAAGGCCCCCCTCATTCCACTTCCAGTGGTGGGGGTGCCCTTTGAAAGAGTGGGTGTGGACATAGTTGGTCCACTAGAACCTCCCACAGCCTCAGGAAATATGTATATCCTGGTAGTAGTGGATCATGCTACCAGGTACCCTGAAGCTATTCCCCTTAGGTCGACTACTGCCCCTGCAGTAGCCAAGGCCCTCATTGGTATCTTTACCAGAGTGGGTTTCCCTAAGGAGGTGGTGTCTGACAGAGGTACCAACTTCATGTCAGCATACCTAAAGCACATGTGGAATGAGTGTGGAGTGACTTATAAATTCACTACACCTTACCATCCACAAACTAATGGCTTAGTTGAGAGATTCAACAAGACATTAAAGGGCATGATCATGGGGCTCCCAGAAAAACTCAAAAGGAGATGGGATGTCCTCCTGCCATGTCTGCTTTTCGCTTACAGGGAGGTACCACAGAAGGGAGTAGGGTTCTCACCCTTTGAACTTCTGTTTGGTCATCCTGTAAGGGGACCACTTGCCCTTGTTAAAGAAGGCTGGGAGAGACCTCTCCATGAGCCTAAACAGGACATAGTGGACTATGTACTTGGCCTTCGCTCTAGAATGGCAGAGTACATGGAAAAGGCAACCAAAAACCTTGAGGCCAGCCAACAGCTCCAGAAGTTTTGGTATGACCAAAAGGCTGCACTGGTTGAGTTCCAACCAGGGCAGAAAGTCTGGGTTCTGGAGCCTGTGGCTCCCAGGGCACTCCAGGACAAATGGAGTGGCCCTTACCCAGTACTAGAAAGGAAGAGTCAGGTCACCTACTTGGTGGACCTGGGCACAAGCAGGAGCCCCAAGAGGGTGATCCATGTAAACCGCCTTAAGCTCTTCCACGACAGGGCTGATGTCAATCTGTTGATGGTAACAGATGAGGATCAGGAGGCAGAGAGTGAACCTCTCCCTGATCTTCTGTCATCAGACCCAAAAGATGGCACAGTAGATGGAGTGATCTACTCAGACACCCTCTCTGGCCAACAGCAGGCTGATTGTAGGAGAGTCCTACAACAGTTTCCTGAGCTTTTCTCCCTAACCCCTGGTCAGACACACCTGTGTACCCATGATGTGGACACAGGAGACAGCATGCCTGTCAAGAACAAAATCTTCAGACAGTCTGACCATGTTAAGGAAAGCATCAAGGTGGAAGTCCACAAGATGCTGGAATTGGGAGTGATTGAGCGCTCTGACAGCCCCTGGGCTAGCCCAGTGGTCTTAGTCCCCAAACCTCACACCAAAGATGGAAAGAAAGAAATGAGGTTTTGTGTGGACTACAGAGGGCTCAATTCTGTCACCAAGACAGATGCCCATCCAATTCCAAGAGCTGATGAGCTCATTGATAAATTAGGTGCTGCCAAATTTCTAAGTACCTTTGACTTGACAGCAGGGTACTGGCAAATAAAAATGGCACCTGGAGCAAAAGAAAAGACAGCATTCTCCACACCTGATGGGCATTATCAGTTTACTGTTATGCCCTTTGGTTTAAAGAATGCCCCTGCCACCTTCCAAAGGTTGGTGAATCAAGTCCTTGCTGGCTTGGAGCCCTTTAGCACAGCTTATCTTGATGATATTGCTGTCTTTAGCTCCACCTGGCAGGATCACCTGGTCCACCTGAGGAAGGTTTTGAAGGCTCTGCAATCTGCAGGCCTCTCTATCAAGGCATCCAAATGCCAGATAGGGCAGGGAACTGTGGTTTACTTGGGCCACCTTGTAGGTGGAGGCCAAGTTCAGCCACTCCAACCCAAGATCCAGACTATTCTGGACTGGGTAGCTCCAAAAACCCAGACTCAAGTCAGGGCATTCCTTGGCTTGACTGGGTATTACAGGAGGTTTGTGAAGGGATATGGATCCATTGTGACAGCCCTCACTGAACTCACCTCCAAGAAAATGCCCAAGAAAGTGAACTGGACTGTGGAATGCCAACAGGCCTTTGACACCCTGAAACAGGCAATGTGCTCAGCACCAGTTCTAAAAGCTCCAGATTATTCTAAGCAGTTCATTGTGCAGACTGATGCCTCTGAACATGGGATAGGGGCAGTTTTGTCCCAAACAAATGATGATGGCCTTGACCAGCCTGTTGCTTTCATTAGCAGGAGGTTACTCCCCAGGGAGCAGCGTTGGAGTGCCATTGAGAGGGAGGCCTTTGCTGTGGTTTGGTCCCTGAAGAAGCTGAGACCATACCTCTTTGGGACTCACTTCCTAGTTCAAACTGACCACAGACCTCTCAAATGGCTGATGCAAATGAAAGGTGAAAATCCTAAACTGTTGAGGTGGTCCATCTCCCTACAGGGAATGGACTTTATAGTGGAACACAGACCTGGGACTGCCCATGCCAATGCAGATGGCCTTTCCAGGTTCTTCCACTTAGAAAATGAAGACTCTCTTGGGAAAGGTTAGTCTCATCCTCTTTCGTTTGGGGGGGGGTTGTGTAAGGAAATGCCTCCTTGGCATGGTTGCCCCCTGACTTTTTGCCTTTGCTGATGCTATGTTTACAATTGAAAGTGTGCTGAGGCCTGCTAACCAGGCCCCAGCACCAGTGTTCTTTCCCTAACCTGTACTTTTGTATCCACAATTGGCAGACCCTGGCATCCAGATAAGTCCCTTGTAACTGGTACTTCTAGTACCAAGGGCCCTGATGCCAAGGAAGGTCTCTAAGGGCTGCAGCATGTCTTATGCCACCCTGGAGACCTCTCACTCAGCACAGACACACTGCTTGCCAGCTTGTGTGTGCTAGTGAGGACAAAACGAGTAAGTCGACATGGCACTCCCCTCAGGGTGCCATGCCAGCCTCTCACTGCCTATGCAGTATAGGTAAGACACCCCTCTAGCAGGCCTTACAGCCCTAAGGCAGGGTGCACTATACCATAGGTGAGGGTACCAGTGCATGAGCATGGTACCCCTACAGTGTCTAAACAAAACCTTAGACATTGTAAGTGCAGGGTAGCCATAAGAGTACATGGTCTGGGAGTCTGTCAAACACGAACTCCACAGCACCATAATGGCTACACTGAAAACTGGGAAGTTTGGTATCAAATTTCTCAGCACAATAAATGCACACTGATGCCAGTGTACATTTTATTGTAAAATACACCACAGAGGGCACCTTAGAGGTGCCCCCTGAAACTTAACCGACTGTCTGTGTAGGCTGACTAGTTCCAGCAGCCTGCCACACCAGAGACATGTTGCTGGCCCCATGGGGAGAGTGCCTTTGTCACTCTGAGGCCAGTAACAAAGCCTGCACTGGGTGGAGATGCTAACACCTCCCCCAGGCAGGAGCTGTGACACCTGGCGGTGAGCCTCAAAGGCTCACCCCTTTGTCACAGCCCAGCAGGGCACTCCAGCTTAGTGGAGTTGCCCGCCCCCTCCGGCCACGGCCCCCACTTTTGGCGGCAAGGCTGGAGGGAACAAAGAAAGCAACAAGGAGGAGTCACTGGCCAGTCAGGACAGCCCCTAAGGTGTCCTGAGCTGAGGTGACTCTGACTTTTAGAAATCCTCCATCTTGCAGATGGAGGATTCCCCCAATAGGGTTAGGATTGTGACCCCCTCCCCTTGGGAGGAGGCACAAAGAGGGTGTACCCACCCTCAGGGCTAGTAGCCATTGGCTACTAACCCCCCAGACCTAAACACGCCCTTAAATTTAGTATTTAAGGGCTACCCTGAACCCTAGAAAAGCAGATTCCTGCAACTACAAGAAGAAGGACTGCCTAGCTGAAAAACCCCTGCAGAGGAAGACCAGAAGACGACAACTGCCTTGGCTCCAGAAACTCACCGGCCTGTCTCCTGCCTTCCAAAGATCCTGCTCCAGCGACGCCTTCCGAAGGGACCAGCGACCTCGACATCCTCTGAGGACTGTCCCTGCTTCGAAAAGACAAGAAACTCCCGAGGACAGCGGACCTGCTCCAAGAAAAGCTGCAACTTTGTTTCCAGCAGCTTTAAAGATCCCTGCAAGCTCCCCGCAAGAAGCGTGAGACTTGCAACACTGCACCCGGCGACCCCGACTCGGCTGGTGGAGATCCGACACCTCAGGAGGGACCCCAGGACTACTCTGATACTGTGAGTACCAAAACCTGTCCCCCCTGAGCCCCCACAGCGCCGCCTGCAGAGGGAATCCCGAGGCTTCCCCTGACCGCGACTCTTTGAACCTAAAGTCCCGACGCCTGGGAGAGACCCTGCACCCGCAGCCCCCAGGACCTGAAGGACCGGACTTTCACTGGAGAAGTGACCCCCAGGAGTCCCTCTCCCTTGCCCAAGTGGAGGTTTCCCCGAGGAACCCCCCCCCTTGCCTGCCTGCAGCGCTGAAGAGATCCCGAGATCTCTCATAGACTAACATTGCAAACCCGACGCTTGTTTCTACACTGCACCCGGCCGCCCCCGCGCTGCTGAGGGTGAAATTTCTGTGTGGGCTTGTGTCCCCCCCGGTGCCCTACAAAACCCCCCTGGTCTGCCCTCCGAAGACGCGGGTACTTACCTGCAAGCAGACCGGAACCGGGGCACCCCCTTCTCTCCATTCTAGCCTATGTGTTTTGGGCACCACTTTGGACTCTGCACCTGACCGGCCCTGAGCTGCTGGTGTGGTGACTTTGGGGTTGCTCTGAACCCCCAACGGTGGGCTACCTTGGACCAAGAACTAAGCCCTGTAAGTGTCTTACTTACCTGGTTAACCTAACAAATACTTACCTCCCCTAGGAACTGTGAAAATTGCACTGTGTCCACTTTTAAAACAGCTATTTGTGAATAACTTGAAAAGTATACATGCAATTTTGATGATTTGAAGTTCCTAAAGTACTTACCTGCAATACCTTTCGAATGAGATATTACATGTAGAATTTGAACCTGTGGTTCTTAAAATAAACTAAGAAAAGATATTTTTCTATACAAAAACCTATTGGCTGGATTTGTCTCTGAGTGTGTGTACCTCATTTATTGTCTATGTGTATGTACAACAAATGCTTAACACTACTCCTTGGATAAGCCTACTGCTCGACCACACTACCACAAAATAGAGCATTAGTATTATCTATTTTTACCACTATTTTACCTCTAAGGGGAACCCTTGGACTCTGTGCATGCTATTCCTTACTTTGAAATAGCACATACAGAGCCAACTTCCTACAATGGTCAATTAGTTTCCTTGTTAGTGTGAAGAAATCGTTTTTTATCACAATGAACTGCACCAGCAAATCTGTGGAACTGTTATGGGTACCAGGATTGCTCCCACCTGTGTAAACCTTTTGTGGGTTTGTATGAGAAGGAGTGAGCCTGGGATGAAACCACAATGAACACTTTAAAAATTTTATTTTATGGATCAGATATACAAAATATATGTTTATAGTATGGAAGGGCACAGAGGGCAAATTGGAAGAATCTCATAACTTTTTATATAGGAATGTATTATACATGGAGTTAACATTACTCAGCAAAACATCACCTTTTTAGATGTAGAGATTTATATTGAGAATAA
The DNA here is from genome assembly GCF_031143425.1 of Pleurodeles waltl. Lineage (NCBI taxonomy): Eukaryota > Metazoa > Chordata > Amphibia > Caudata > Salamandridae > Pleurodeles > Pleurodeles waltl. Next base: position 442,534,848 of record NC_090450.1, read on the forward strand.
TAATGTTCAATCAAGTATTCACAAGAAAGAAGCTACTACTGATGGCTTATTACAAGCACAACCAAGTCACCCAAACTCTATTAGGAGGCATATTCAATATGTGTAACTTCTCAGAGCCAAGAAATTCTGTAGTAAATGTAGTAAATGCGAGATTTATATCACAGAACTGCTATTCTAAACAAACTTAAAAAAATAAGTTTAAACAAGGCTAAGCACAGTGGTAGTCAAATCAGCAAAGATAAGCTTTTTGAAAATATAATGCCCATGGGAAAGAGCAATTCAAAATTTCTGCTTTAACTTATGAAACGGCTTACCTCTCAGTGTAGATTCACTCACTCTGCACTTCTTTCCATTTGCTGTGTGCCAATCATAGATGGGTACAGATGGGTTTGTTTTTGATGTGCTACTGAGGCAACCACTGTACGTACAGGCTGCATGCTGATTTGAGTATTATTTTATTTATTTTTGTATTGACTGAGGCATTCTCATCACTGTCTGTAATTCCTCAGTAACATAGGTGTCCTGAGAGTTGATGTTAGAGTCTGCTCATACTTTACAAATGTGGATTCTTAATCTGTGAATTAGCTACAACAACTGGCTTCTATAAGATATGGTAATTGAGAAGCTCCTTCCCTTTAATCACACCAAACCTCTGTGGTTGGCACACTGTTCAACTCTAAGATATACTATGCATATGCAACTAGGATGGCCACCTCACCTCATCTCATTGGGGCTCTGTTTCCAGCCATGGCCTTTAGTATGAAAACCTAATGCATTCTGGATTTTGTAGAATTTGTGTTCTTGCATTTGCCTATTTAGACTAGCACAATTAATGGAAATGATTTTCAAGGGAAACCACAGCTCCAGAAACAATAGCTGTCATGACATTGAGTACGGACACCACTTTCTATACAATGTCTTCCCAAAATACCTAGGCAACACACTCGAAATAGCCCACATGCCATTTCCAGGCTTACAGTGGCCTAAGAAGAAAAGAAAACATTATACGGCATTCGTGTAATGCAGAGCTCTTAGGTTTTCCAGGTACATGCATGATTATCTTATCCATTCAAAGTTTTTGTTTTGCATTCTGGAACCTGTAGTGCTGATTTTATAACAGACTAAATAGGACAACAAGTATCAGAATGCAAAGAACAAACCTGAACTATGTGAACTAAAAGCATACGGACCAAAGATACTTGAGAGCTCTGGATTGATCTTCTGGGTTTGTTTGGCTGCTCCTACTCCTACCCCTACCATCCCACCCACATACCCCCCCTTGCAACTCTCCCCTTCCTATTGTACTGCATTTCAACAGTTTGCTACCTTAACTTTCTTCTGCAGCGCATGACTGCATATCTTGACATCTAAGCAACTAATCATCCTACACTTGAATGTCCTGCATAGTCCAGGTGAGCAGTTGTTCACCCCCTCCATTGCCACGTGATTCACCAATAGCAACACCAGTCAAACTTCTGTAAACTCATGCAAATTTTCCAGACCATAGTTACTCAGAAAAAGGCTGCCTGCTGACTTTTTCTGCCCGACCCCTAGCAATCCCCTATGTCTCAGAATGATAATAGTCTAAACTTTGCCAACACCTCTCTCAGCTCCAACAAGTAGAATTCCATGCCAGTCCATGATGAATGCCAACCATCTCTCCTGTAAAACTCCCTATTTTCATGCTTAATATCCTTGTGACTCAAAAAGCATGAAATCAACTTCCCTAAAAACCTACTTATCACCTTATTGACCTCCTTGCATGACCAATCAATTATTGAGGGCTTGCTGCCCCAACTCCAATCCCTCATCGGGATTAACATCATCCATGGTGCAAAGCAAACTGACCAATAACCTCATATCTCCAATAAGTCCTTCTTGAAGCCGTCAACAGCACCAACCTTTCTGTAGTACAAGGATGTTCTCTCCCCAAACGGAGAACCAAAACATCTGGGCCTCTGCTCCCTGCTATAATGCCATTAAGACACTGAATCAACCTACACCAACTCATTCCTTATTTTTCCTGCTAGGTGACCAGAAATAATTGCGAACCTCAAGTGGCTGTGCCAATGTGGAAATAAAAGGATTCAAATTACATGGGAGGGACCCCTTAAATGCTTCTGGCAAAACAGAGCGCAATTGGAAAGCTGCAACATGTGCTCTGAACTCATGACAAAATACCTCAGCACAGCGAGCCCCCACGGGTAGCCCTGTGCCACTGGAATTGATCTGGTGCTAGTAAAGCCTGAAGAACCACACTCGTACCGTTCTCTCTCTGACCAGTTTTAGAGATACGCAGCAATATGTCAAATTTGTCCTCCTTTCTCGTGGCGTCCTCCCCCACACACCTCCCTGGCTTCTGCACCCCAACAAATCTGCCATGCATTAGGCCCCACAAAACAACCATGACCTTATGGTGGAAAGCAAACAGGCCTCGCCAGCTCCCTGGTAAAATGTGGGCAACTTAAAAAAACCTGCAAAATAACCACATGTTTGAGTCCTACTAAGGGTCCCTAAGTGCCCCTGTTCTCCTCCCAATTCTCCCTTCTCAATTTACCCACAAAGGTGATACCTGTGAGTTTCCCCAGAATCATCACTCGAGACAGTCACTTTGCCGTCAATTGTAAAATAAACTGAACCACGTCCGCCATTGTGTGCCACCCAGGTGCCCTGCTCTGTGTCTTGGATGCCACGAATTATGCCCACGTCTGGCCACATGGTCTGGCCACATGTTCTCTGTGTCGACTCAGCTAAAGACCCTACCACCAAGTGCACCCATCCTGTGGTTCCTACTGTCTGCAACTCCTCAAGCAAGGGCATCTTGCATCTGTTTGCCTCCTTGGCCAACCTATGGAATCGTTCTCTCTATGAATGAGAAAAAGCAACAGCGATGTCCTTGTCCACTCCTGGAACATGCCGTGCCCTGAACAAAATGCTAAGAATGCAACACTCTTACCCCACACTTTCCACTGCACACCAACACCCCTGCCGTTGCAAACCCAAACCTACTGTGGCATCTGAGAATATCTGAACATCCTAATTCAGATCATCCTGCATTTCCAATGGAATGACAATAAGGAATTCAAAAAAAACTCCACAACCTCAGATCCTCATTGACCCCCACTGATAGTCCCCATGTGATGGTGTGGCAATATGAAAACCTGACAAAGCCCAATACAGCCTCCTACAAAATGTTCTCTCTGCCCTGACTATTCTGCATGCAAAGTTTCGTTGTCCCAGCAATACCTGAATCCTCGTCTCCTTCACCTTTCTTTTGCCAGCATGCCCCCAAATAATGCCTGCATCGTCTCCTTTTTGTTCTGCAACAAGCTTACCTCCATTCATTGAGAATCAACTTCCCATACCAAGCCCCACTGTCTTTTCTGCCACCAAAGGAAAACTCAGGTAACCCATGAGCTCTTGAAAACATACCAGCATTCGCTGGCAGTCCGCCGAGCTGGGCACACACCCAAAGAAGAAATCATCCAAGTAATGTGTCACTAGCTCATGGACTGTGCGCCACGTGAAAAGGCCCTGCAGGAATGAAATGAAACACTCAAGCAGTGCACATGATATAGATTCCATCAGCAGGATCTTGTCCACGTATAACTGGCCCTCAAAATGTTTGCCCAAGAGTTGAAATCCTCCGGGGCATCGGTAGTGGTCAAAAGGGCTGACTTCACTTCGCCCTTTGCCTTCTGTGCCCCTTGGCCTGGGTTCATCAACAGCAACATTGCCACGTCTGCTTTTGAATATGACACTGATGCCATATCTTCTGAAATGAAATTATTGACTAACCCACCTTCAGGCCAGGGCACATATTGTATCCATCGAAACTGCCCTTGTTCCTTCTTGGGCACTATACCAATTGGTGGCACAATCAATCAATCAATCCAAAATATTTTATAGAGCGTGCTACTCACCCATGAGGGTCTCAAGGTGCTTGGGGGGGGGGTGCACGGAGGGTCACTGTTCGAACAACCATGTCTTGAGGTTCTTTCTGAAGAGAAGGAGGTCTTTGGTTTTGTGAAGGTTGGTGGGAGGGAGTTCCAGGTTTTGGGGGCAAGGTGGGAGAAGGACCTGCCTCCTGTGGAGGTGCGTTGGATGCGGGGGACTGTGGCTAGTGTGAGGTTGGCAGATCGGAGTTGGCGGGTGGGAGTGTGGAAGTTCACTCTTTCGTTGAGGTAGGTTGGGCTGGTGTTGTGGAGGGATTTGTGTGCTTGGATGAGGATCTTGAAAGTGATCCTCTTGTCTATGGGGAGCCAGTGAAGGGATTTGAGGTGTGGTGAGATGTGTTCGTGGCAGGGGAGGTCCAGGATGAGGCATGCGGCTGTGTTCTGGATTCTCTGGAGTTGGCGTTTGAGTTTGTGTGTGGTGACGGCGTAGAGGGCGTTGCCGTAGCCTAGCCTGCTGCTGATGAGTGAGTGGATGACAGTCTTCCTGGTCTCTGTGGGAATCCATTTGAAGGTTTTTTCAGTGTGCGGAGTGTGTGGAAACGTGGTTATCGGGGGTGGGTGCGGGGCCTAGGGCAGTGGGCCACCAGGAGTCATCCCAAATGGTTTTGTTGGGGCCGAAGATGATGATTTCGGTTTTGTTGGAGTTGAGCTTGAGGTGATTTGTTGTCATCCATGTGGCGGTGTGAAGGAGTGCAGCGTGGAGGTTGGTTTTGGCAGTGGTGGGGTTGCGGGTGACGGAGATGATGAGTTGGGTGTCATCTGCGTAGGAGAGGATGGTGATTCTGTGTGGTCGGAGGATGTTGGCGAGAGGGGTCATGTAAATGTTGAAGAGGGTGCGGCTGAGGGAGGCCCCTTGGGGGACTCCGTAGATGATTTTGGTAGCAGTGGAGTGGAAGGGTGGGAGGCGGACTTTTTGGGTTCAATCGGTGAGGAAGGAGGTGAGCCAGTCTAGGGCTTTGTGTCAAATTCCTGTGTTGTGGAGGTGTGTGTGGAGTGTGTGGTGGCAGACAGTGTTAAAGGCCGCAGAGAGGTCTAGGAGGATGAGTGCGACGGTCTCGCCCTTGTCGACTCTGGTTCTGATGTCGTCAGTGCACGCGATGAGGGCGGTTTCCGTGCTGTGGTTCTTGTGGAACCCGGATTGGGAGGGGTCCAGTGTGTTGTTTTCCTCAAGAAAGTGGGATATGCTGGCGTTATCTAGTTTCTCATCTACCTTGGTGGGGAAAGGGAGGAGGGAGATGGGGGCAGTAGTTGGAGAGGTCATCCGGGTTGGCTTTGGGCTTCTTTTTAGGAGTGCAGTGATTTCTGCATGCTTCCAGAGGTCTGGGAAGGTGGCGGTGTCGAATGAGGAGTTGATTATGTTGCGGGGTATGGGGCCGATGGTTGGGCTGGCTTTGTTGTAGATGCAATGAGGGCTGGGGCCGGAGGGGGATCCAGAGTGGATGGAGTTCATGTTTATTTCAGTTTCTTCGTTGGTGGTTGGGGCCCAGGTGGTAAGTAGGTTGGGGGGGCGTGAGTGGGGTCTGTGTTGGATGGGTGAGGGGCGTGTGTGGTGGGGGGGCGTGGTATGAAGCTGTGTATGTCCAGGATTTTGTGGTGGAAGTGGTTGGAGAGGGCATCGCAGAGGGGCTGTGTGTATGTGGGTTCTATGTTGCTGGCTGTGGGTTTGGATAGCTCTTTAATGATGGTGAAGAGTTCTTTGCTGTTTTGGGAGTTGTTGTCAATGCGTTCCTTGTAGTGTGCTCTTTTGGTGGGGCGTATGAGTTGGCAGTGGGTGCAAATGGAGGTTTTGAGGGTGGAGAAGTTGGTTGTTGAGGGTTCTTGTCACCAGGCTTTCTCCGCTTGGCGGCATTTGCGCTTGGAGTCTTGGAGTTCAGTGGTGAACCAAGGGGTGTTCTTGATGTTGCGGGCGGTGATGTTTTTTCTGAGGGGGGCTAGTGTGTCTGCACAGGTAGTGATCCATTTTGAGAGATTTTGGGCCGCGGTGTTGGAGTTGTTGTTGTTGGGGGGGGGGGGTTATGTGCCAGTTGGGAGTTCAGGTGTCCTGTGGGGATCTTGTCCCACATGCGGTAGGGCATGGTGTGTTGGTGGCGGTGTGTGGAGGGTTTGGCGAAGGAGAAGTGGACGCAGTGGTGGTCAGTCCAGTGGAGTTCGGTGGTGTGGGTGTAGGTTATGTGTTGGCTTGAGGTGAAGATTGCGTCAAGCGTGTGTCCTGCTGTGTGGGTGGGTGCTGTGACCAGTTGTTTGAGTCAGAGGTTGGTGAGGTTGTCTATGAGGGAGGAGGAGTTGTGGTCTTGAAGGTTTTCCAAGTGAAAGTTGAAATCGCCGAGGAGGATGTAGTCTGTGGAGCTGAGGGCGTGCGTGCTGATGGTGTCAGCAATGGTGTCACAGAAGACGGGGAGTGGTCCTGGGGGTCTAAAAAAAAGTAGAGTACCTCTGAGGGTGGAGTTGTTTTTTATGTGGATTAGGAAGTGCATGTGTTCTGCGCTGTTGAGGGTGTCTTGGTAGTTTGTGGTGACTCTAAGGGTGTCTTTGTGCAGGATAGCAATGCCACCTCCTGGCTTGTTGAGGAGGTCTTTGCGTTGGAGTTTGTATCCCATGGGGGTGGCTGTGGCTATGTCCGTCTCTGAAAAGTGGCTTGTCCAGGCTTCCGTGAGGAAGACGATGTCAGGTGAGTGTGATGTGATGGGATCCCAGAGTTCTATGGCATGTTTGTGTATGGAGCGGGTGTTAAGGAGCAGGCATTTGAGATGGTTGTGATGGGTGGTGTTGTTGTGTTGTGCAATGGTGTTGTTGTGGGGTGTGTTCAGGTTGTGAGGTGTTATGTGGTGGGGCTGGTTGGTGGGCGTGGGGGCAGTGTGGGTGTATATTGTGTTGGGGTTTTTGTGTTTGGCGGGGGGCTCTGGGGTTGGTGTGGGGTGTGTGGGATGTGGAGCAGGAGAAATGACAGGTTTAGCAGGTGAAGGGGCCATGTGTGTGTGTGGGGCTGGATTGGGTGCAGGTGAGGCGAGGGCCTGAGTTGAGGGAGTGGAGGGTGAGAGGGGAGTAGAGTTGTCTGGGGGGGTTTTGGCTGGGGGGACCAGGGGTACTGGCGCTGGGCGCATTCCAGGCGCAGACGGACGCAGACAGGCTTGCCTCTGGTGCCAGCGGCATGGCCACGCAGCGGCCGCCATTATGAGGATGGGGTGGGAGGGTGGAGCAGCTGGGAGGAGGGAGGGGGCCAATGGATGTGCGCGGGGCCACAGGAAAGGCAGGGGCGAAGGAGACCGGCCGGAGCCAGAGGACTGGGAAAAACGGGCGGGGGAGAGGGAGAGTGAGGCGAAAGATGAACGCAGGGGGGCAGGGGGTCAGAGAGCGCAGAGAGAGGAGTGCCCAAAGCAGAGGGGCAGAGAAAGGCAAACAGGCTAACAACGAATATTACAAAATATACAATGGCATAGACATGTAAAAAGACATAGACGGAATACTATAGAGTATAAAAAGGCATAAACGGAAAGCAGAAAATAGCAGAAATACACACAAGGATCACTTACACGGTCGTCGGATAGCAGAGAAGCCTACCACTAGGCACCAGGGATGAGGCGCAGGCGGGAGCCTGTGGGTGGAGGAGTGCCTCGAACTGCTGTCCAGGTGGCAGTTGGGGGGGTCAGGAGCACGGGGCAGGCTGGTGGACCCAAGTGGACTCCTAGCCAGAACCAGGTCAGGGAGTCACACGAGACTCCGCGCAGCGGGCGCCATTAAGATGGGAGGGTGGAGCAGCTGGGAGGAGGGAGGGGGCCAATGGGTGTGTGCGGGGGCAAGGCCGCAGGGGAGGCAGCGGCAGGGGCAATGGAGACCAGCCATAGCCAGAGGACTGGGAAAAATGGGCGGGGAGAGGGAGAGCGAGGCGAGAGATGAACGTGGGGGGCAGGGGGTCAGAGAGCACGGAGAGAAGAGCGCTCAAAGCAGAGGGGCAGAGAAAGGAAAACAGGCTAACAACGAATATTACAAAATATACAATGGCATAGACATGTAAAAAGGCATAGACGGAATACTATAGAGTATAAAAAGGCATAAACGGAAAGCAGAAAATAGCAGAAATACATACAAGGATCACTTACACGGTCGTCGGAGATCGGAGAAGCCTACCACTAGGCACCAGGGATGAGGCGCAGACAGGATCCTGCGGGTAGAGGAGGACCTCGAACTGCTGTCCAGGTGGCAGTTGGGGGGGTCAGGAGCACGGGGCAGGCTGGTGGAGCCAAGTGGACTCATAGCCAGAACCAGGTCAGGGAGTCACACAAGACTCCACGCAGCGACCGCCATTAAGATCGTGGGGAGGAGGGAAGGGGTCAATGGGTGTGCGCGGGGCGGGGCCGCAGGGGAGGCAGGGGTGAAGGAGACCGGCCGGAGCCAGAGAACTGGGAAAAACGGGTGGGGGAGAGGGAGAGTGAGGCGAAAGATGAACGCAGGGGGGCAGGGGGTCAGAGAGCGCGGAGAGAGGAGTGCTCAAAGCAGAGGGGCAGAGAAAGCCAAACAGGCTAACAACGAATATTACAAAATATACAATGGCATAGACATGTAAAAAGGCATAGACGGAATACTATAGAGCATAAAAAGGCATAAACGGAAAGCTGAAAATACCAGAAATACACATAAGGATCACTTACACGGTCGTCAGAGATCAGATAAGCCTACCACTAAGCACCAGGGATGAGGCGGAGACGGGAGCCTGCGTGTGTAGGAGGGCCTCTAACCGCTGTCCAGGCGGCAGTTGGGGGGGGTTAGGAGCACGAGGCAGGCTGGTGGAGCCAAGTGGACTCCTAGCCAGAACCAGGTCAGGGAGTCACACAAGACTCCGCGCAGCAGCCGCCATTAAGAGGGTGGGGTGGGAGGGTGGAGCAGCTGGGAGGAGGGAGGGGGCCAATGGGTGTGCGCGGGGGGCGGGCCGCAGGGGAGGCAGCGGCAGGGGCGAAGGAGAACGGCCAGAGCCGGAGGACTGGGAAAACAGGCAGGGGAGAGGGAGAGCGAGGCGAGAGATGAACGCGGGGGTCAGGGGGTCAGAGAGCGCTGAGAAAGGAGCACTCAAAGTAGAGGGGCAGAGAAAGGCAAACAGGCTAACAACGAATATTTCAAAATATACAATGGCATAGACATGTAAAAAGGCATAGAAGGAATACTATAGAGCATAAAAAGGCATAAACGGAAAGCAGAAAATACCAGAAATACACACAAGGATCACTTACACGGTCATCGGAGATTGGAGAAGGCTACCACTAGGCACCAGGGATGAGGTGCAGGCAGGAGCCTGCGGGTGGAGGAGGGCCTCGAACTGGTGTCCAGGCGGCAGTTGGGTGGGTCAGGAGCACGGGGGCAGGCTGGTGGAGCCAAGTAGACTCCTGGCTAGAACCAGGTCAGGGATGATGTACTGGAACGTAATCCGTATCTGACTGTGACGAGTGGGTTCTATCTTCCTCTCAAATATAAACGTAGCAGGTGCTCCACTTCTGGAAAGGGCAAGCCACCCTAACTCTTGGGCTTGGCAAAGGCAAAACAAGAGTGTGTGCTCCGAGATTCCATTCCAGAAAAATACCTAGAATTCATTGAGGAGGTGAATTGATGATGTACTGGAAAGTAATCCGTATCTGACTGTGACGAGTGGGTTCTATCTTCCTCTCCTATCTCATCTTCAATCAAAAGGAACCTGCCATCATGCCCTCCAACACGCCCTAGTCCAGCTTATCCTGCACTACCTGCCTGTTTCCCCTTCTGGACTGCTATTTGTCTGACGCTCTCCTGGCCCGGGGGCCCACTTACCCCCATAATTGTTTTTAAAAAAACATCTAAACCTATCCCACAGTCACTGCCTCCTTTGGCTGATAATAAAAATCCAGCTACTACTCCTTTCTGTCCCTTCTTACTGGAGTGCCAACCTTTTGCACCAGAACCCTGTGCTCCCGCTAGCCCTCTCTGTTGCTGAATGATTGCAGCTGCTGCTGTGCCCCAGGGCCTCTAGCGTATGGTTGCCACTGACCTGCATTCTGTCCCCGTTGCCTGCCTGTAGCCCTGAAGGAATGTATGAGGGTGTGATTTCCAGGACACTTGGAGCACTTGGGATGGGACCTGCGGTACACTCTTTTACACAACCCCTTGTTATAGTCTTAACAGGCTCCCCATGTCCTGCTCTTCTCTTTGGATGCCCCCCTACCTGGGTGGGGTGCCCCTGAAAAGATGGTAAACAGGGTGCCCCTGAAAAGGATGGTAAACAAGCAGCAAGCCCCAGTCTATACAAACTAGTCTTGTCAAACTTTGCTGGGCCCCTTATGTGGTGTTAAAGGTCTGAGTCAAGCTCCCCCCACTGTGCTTTAGGGTTCCATGACAAATCGCACTGAGCCCAGGCATACCCGGAAATGCACTTTGAGTTTTGCCCATTCAGCGCTCTGGAAATTTCTCACTATAGACACTGACTAACTCATGAGCACTGCTGTCCAATTTGCAATCACTAGAGGCACCCTGAGCTGCTTGGCCAGCTCATACTCCTCATCCTGGTACCCTTCTTTGAAGCGTAATTCCCTGTGGAGGAGCTTGAACACTTCTGCATATCTTCCTTTCTACATTGTATCTTTTGCAGCCACATCAAACTCAAATGCATCCTGAGACCTCCATCATGCCCTTATAGCAGAGGTCTTCAAACTGGGGTCGGGCCCCCCTAAGGGGACCTTAAGTGATCCCAGGGGGATGCCAGACTGTGGCCAAAAGAAGCATTATACAGATAACAGGGCTTTGTTTTAAGCAGAAGCATGTTATTGCATTGTTATAAAGGTAACAGTACTTAACTGCAATGTTTAAATAGGTCTAGACATATTTAAACATTGCCATCTTTATAAAATAATTGTGAAAAATTCTGAAGGGGGAGCCCAATGATTTTTATTTTTCAACTGGGGGGCCCGGCATTAAAAAGTTTGGAGACCACTGCCGTATACGGTAGCCTCCTAAACTTTAACTCCCTACTTTCCATCCCTCCTTTTTGCCACTTTTGTCTTCTTTGCACTCCATCCCTATACAGATATTCTCTTTTTATGTGTTCTGCTCTCCTTTTGCACTGCCTTTCCCTGATCTGTACCTACCTATGTCATCTATGTACCTACCCTTGAGCAGCTGCTCAGCCACCCCACCTTTATCACCCCCTGGTTCCGCTCCTGTGGACACCCTCAATGAACGCATGCTGGCTAGCTGGCCTTTACTAGTTCCAAGGTTGGTGCCCATACATATGCTTACCGTTTGGCCAGTGGCCTCTGTGCCTCCAACCTCGTACTCTGCCATGCCTCAGCTGTGGACACCATCACCGAACCTACAGATGCTTGCTGCCTTGCTAGTAGTCACCGGAACCACGCCGGCTACTTGGCCCTTACCTGACTTAAAGGTCAATGCCCGTACAGATTATTGCCACCTCACCAGTGGCCACCATCACTGGACCCATGCTGACAACCTGGGCCTTACCTGGCTCCAACGTAGGTGCCATACAGATGCTTGCCACCTCGCTAGTGGCCTCTGTGTTCCCATCTCCATACTCTGCTGTGCCTCACCACCTCTCTGTAAACACTAGACACAAACACGTCAGCAGAGCCCCCTGCACCTTGTCCTTCTCAAGCCCCTTTGGAAGCTTCCTTGTCCTTCAACACACCTTCCTCCAGGCTGCCGTCATCGTAATCCACCCTTGTTTCACCCAGAGAGTCCTCTCCCTTCATCCAGTGAGCCTGCACCCACCATGGGTCGTGTTACCATATAGCCTGACTGTGTCGGGGGCCAAAGCATGGTGTCCAGGAGGGCTGTACCAACTCCACTATACTGCTCCACTGACACCGCCCATCTGTATGTCTCACAGTAGAAACCATAGGCCGCCGGAGGACTTCCTGCTGGTGGCATTGGTGAGATCGCTCTGTACCTTCTTCGGCCAGCTGCGAGTGGTCCCCAGCTGAAATCTAGCATAGCACCCTGTGCTCTCTGAGCCTGGTTCGTCTCCTCCTTGGGGACCCGCAACCGTTCCGCTCATTTATGTGCGGACTTCCCAAGTATCATCTGTCATCCCCTTCACCTGCACACAGCCAAAAAACAGCCCGTATATAACTATTGGGCTACGAAGGGCTTTAATGTAGCCCAAACAAGATGGCATTCACAGTACTGCACCACCCTCCCGGTATCACTGGGGGTCAGACTGTTGGGCGAACAAATATATATATATAGATATACAGATATATATATATATATATATATATATATATTCATGATGAACTCCAATTCTCACATACACTGTCTCAAACCCACTCAGCTGCTGACCACTTCTCTCTGCATGAGCTGACAGCCAGCTACTCTGCAGTGCTCCCTGAGGGGCATTCACCTTTTTCACAAATCTATTCAGCTCTGAACTTAGGCTCACACACTGACTTCTTTAACACCTCTAACAGTTGTGCGCACAAACCATAACAAGAGCCTGGGCCATCCTGTCTCTAACAGACAATCCACAAACAAAATCATAGCTTCCATTTAGTGGGTATAATGTACACCTGTTTCTTATATTTTGCTTGTATGACATTTTCTATATGTTATATTTGGCACTGTGCCTTGTGCTCATTTTGCTTCACGTACAATTCTATATGTATGCCCATGTTTGGCACTGAGCCTCTTTTAGTTTCTGATGATGATATTTTTTGTACAAGTATAAAAAGGCTGTACTCTGGCATCATGAGAAGGAGTCTGAGAGCATTGTTGGGCCCACTACATTCTCCCTTGCTGGCCAGCAAGCCTTGATACCACAAAATCCCTGGCGGTAAGGATACTAGTGACAGGAATACTCGTTCCTGTTTCCACTACTGGACTCCCCAACCTTCCCTCCATGTCGGACCCCACCCCCCTCCATTCACACACACGCAGTAACATAGGCACACAGATACTTGCACACACACGCACACAAACACACACAACCCCACCCCACCCCCCTCCATTCACACACACACACCTCCATTCATGCACGCAACACCCACAATCCCCTGACTGTCGATCACCTTACCTGGTGGTCGCTGTGGTAGCCCGGGAGGGAACGGGGTCCATGGAGCTTGCTCTACCACCAACTTCCAGCCAACGTAATCCGCCATGCCATCTACAATATAGTAATATGGCGGGCAGTGTTCTAGTGATGTGGAGGTGGCGATGGAGCAAGCTCCACTAGACCGCCAACCGCCAGTACGGATGCTGGCGGCTTCCCCGGCAAATAGTGGCAGAGAGGAGCCAGCAGCCATAATATGGCAGTCTGAAGATTGCCAACACTGGCGGTCTTGTGGAGGGCGTAACTTCAGCGGTCTGAGAAAAAGACCGCCAAAGTCATAATGAGGGCCTTAGTCTGTTCCCACACAGCTGCTGTGTCTGGGGCTTTTCTTTCATCTCTGCTCGGGGAGGGTTGTAAATGTTTTCCCCAACAGATGGTGCCGTGACTCGGATGCATGGAACGTCACACTGGTGTGTGGTGAGTGCTTTGCTGCTGTGGCTCTCCACCGCATAAAAGTAAAACAGTTTTTTTTTTTTCCTTCTCTCTAGCAGTGAACCAGGGGACTGAAGGGCAATCTACAAGTTTGCTCTGTGCCTATAATTTGATTGGGTTCAAAACCCATGCAGGGGATCCTGTGCCAGATGAGATTTGGGAACGTTAGCAAGGTCACCCGTCTCGGGTAAGGTGAGAGGAGCATCTGATTGGCAGGTTGCACTGGAGCACAGTGAAATGGTTTTACAATGTGCACAAAGGAAATAACTGCATTTGAATTGCATGTTGACTGATGGTAATGTGCATCTGTGCTTTCCTTGCAATGTTTTAAGGTATATGTGAAGTCAATCAATCAATCAATCAATCAAGGATTTATAGAGCGCACTAATCACCCGTTAGGGTCTCACGGCTCTGGGGGGGAGCTAATGGTCGTAGAGCCATGTCTGGAGGCGTTTCCTGAATGTCAAGAGATCTTTGGTCTGGCGAAGGTGGAGCGGTAGGGAGTTCCAGGTCTTGGCGGCTAGGTGAGAGAAGGATCTTCCTCCGGCGGTGGTGCGGCAGATGAGGGGGATGGAGGCGAGGGCGAGGCTGGTGGAGCGAAGATTGCGGGTGGGGGTGTGGAAGGTGAGTCTGTTGTTGAGGTAGGCTGGGCCTGTGTTGTGGAGTGCCTTGTGTGCATGGATGAGGAGTTTGAAGGTGATCCTCTTTGATACTGGTAGCCAGTGAAGGTCTCTGAGGTGGGGGAAATGTGGTCACGGCGTGGGATGTCAAGAATGAGGCGGGCGGATGCGTTCTGGATTCTTTGCAGTTTTGTTAGGAGTTTGGTTGTTATTCCTGCATATAGGGCGTTTCCGTAGACCAATCGGCTGCTGACCAGGGTGTGGGTGACAGTTTTCCTGGTTTCGACTGGGAATCCACTTGAAGATTTTGCAGAACATGCGGAGAGTGTTGTAGCAGGAAGAGGAGATGGCATTGACCTGCTGAGTCATGCTGAGTGTGGAGTCCAAGATGAAGCCTAGGTTGCGTGCGTGGGTGGTGGGTGAGGGCGCGGTTCCTAGGGAGGTGGGCCACCAGCAGTCATTTCAAGTTGAGGGGTTGGTGCCAAAGATGAGGACTTCTGTCTTGTCTGTGTTTAAATTGAGGTGGCTTGTTTCCATCCAGCTGGTGATGTTGTGAAGTCCGTTGTGGAGGTTGTTCTTTGCAGCTGTAGGGTCTTTCATGAGGGAGAGGATGAGCTGAGTGTCGTCTGCGTAGGAAACTATGTTGATGTGGTGGGTTCATGCGATGTTTGCGAGGGGGGCCATGTAAACGTTGAAGAGCGTGGGGCTGAGCGAAGATCCTTGGGTAACGCCACAGATGATTCTGGAGGCTTCTAACAGGAACAGTGGGAGGCGGACTCTCTGGGTTCTGCCTGAGAGAAATGACGAGATCCAGTCGAGTGCCTTGTCGCGGATTCCAGTGTTGTGGAGGCATGTGCGGAGAGTGTGATGACATACCGTGTCGAAAGCTGCGGAGAGGTCCAGTAGGATGAGTGCTGCTCTTTCTCCTTCGTCGAGCATGGTCCTAATGTCGTCTGTGGCAGCAATGAGTGCAGTCTCAGTGCTGTGGTTTCTGCGGAATCCGGATTGGGAGGAGTCGAGTACCATGCTGTCTTCCAGGAACCGGGATAGTTGGCTGTTTACAATTTTTTCGATGACCTTGGCTGGGAAGCGGAGGAGGGAGATCGGGCGGTAGTTCTTGGGGTCGTCTGGGTCTGCCTTTGGTTTCTTTAGCAGGGCATTGATTTCTGCGTGCTTCCATCTTTCTGTGAAGGTGGCTAACTCGAAGGAGCTGTTGATAGTTTTGCAGAGGTGGGGGCGATGATGATGTTTGCCTTATTGAAGATATGGTGTGGGCAGGGGTCCGATGGTGATCCGGAGTGGATGGAGGCCATGGTGGTGGCGGTGTCCTCAATGTTGACAGGGGTCCAGGTGGGGAGGAGGTGGGTGTTGCTTGGAGCGTTGGGTTCTTGGGTGTTTGCAGTCAGCTGGTGGGTCTGAAGCTATTGTGGATTTCTTCTATCTTTCGACGGAAGTAGGTTGCCAGTGAGTTGCAGAACTCCTATGATGGTGGGGGTTCGTTGGAGCAGGTCCTGGGGGTGGAGACCTCATTGACGATGCCAAAGAGCTCTTTACTGTTGTGAGCGTTGGTGTCGATGCGGTTTTTGAAGTGGGTCCTTTTGGTGGTGCGGATCAGTTGGTGATGTTTACGTAGGGCATCCTTGAAAGCGATGTGGTTGGAGTTGGTAGGGTCAAGGCGCCAGGTTTTTTCCATTCTGCGACATAGCTGTTTGGATTCCTGTAGTTCTGGGGTGAACCAGCTGGCCTTGATTCTGTGGGAGGTGTATGTTTTTTTTTTGAGCGGTGCAAGGGTGTTGGCACAATCTTCTATCCAGCGATGCAGGTTGGTGGTGGCTATGTTGGGGTCCGGGGTCCCAGGGGGTGGGGCCCGGGCGAGAGTGGAGATCAGTTGATCTGTTGATATTTTGCTCCAGTTGCGTCGGGGGGGTTGTGTGCGGTGGTGGTGAGTGACTGGTTTTTGGTAGGAGAAGTGGATGCATCGGTGGTCTGTCCAACTGAGTTCGGTGGGGTGGCTGAAAGAGACGTGGTTGCTGGCTGAGAAGATGGGGTTGAGTGTGTGGCCTGCAGAGTGGGTGGGTGTAGTGACGAGTTGCTTGAGGCCGAAGTTGGCGAGGTTGTCGATTAGGTTGGTGGTGTTGATATCGTTGTTATTTTCTAGGTGGAAGTTTAGATCACCAAGGAGGATGTAGTCTGTTGAGGCGAGGGCTTGGGAGCTGATGGCGTCGGCGATGTCATCACAGAACTGTGGTCTGGGTCCAGGGGGTCTGTAGACCAGTGTTCCTCTGAGTGTGTTGTTGGCGTTGATGTTGATTTTGAAGTGGAGGTGCTCGGCGGAGTTGATGGTGTCGTGGGAGTTGGTGGAGACTCTTATGGTGTTTTTGTGGACTATGGCGATGCCTCCTCCTTGTCTGTTGATTCGGTAACGTACTGCTGATTGGGATGGGTGAACTGTTTTATGTGTTGTTTCTGAGTTGTCAATAGCTGTTGAGTTCTTTCTCTCTCTCTCTCTCTCTCTCTCTCCACTGCCTAACACCTTTCCTTGCAGGATACAATTTACTGTGTTTATCTTTCAGAGCATAATTTGTGAGTGAAGGACCCAATGAGGTTGTTATATTTGAGGAAATGTAAAATGTAGTTTCCTTTAAGGAACCTTGGGGGGTGGAATGGATTGTGGATAGGAAAAGAATGTGGAAGGGAACGGCATTCTTGGGAGCGGTAAAGCAGGACTACGGACGAGTTTGTACAGAGCGGAATAAACTTGTTGTTATTAAATTCACTCAGCGTTTGGACTGGAGTTTATTACAATTTTGGCGACGAGCTGTGGACGAGCTCCACACGTATTCTGGAGGATGATTACTCCGTGGGATCATCTGTGCTGTCCCGCCGTGAATGCTGTTGAGGATTCTCTTACTGAGACAGCTGGATGCCTGGTAACGGTGTTCAGTAATTAAGGACCACCCATCGAGCAAGTACGATTTGTTTACCTTTTATTCTACGTTCATGTGGAGACGCTTCAACGTGGCTGTCTGTTGCTTAGCAACGTTGCCGCTCAGCCGCAACAGCCGTCAGCTGTTGCTCATGAGCGTAGTTTGAAACACGCTCACCGCATTCTCGCGATTAGTGTGGAGCAAGCACGTTTCCTGATTATCACGTGCGTGTCTTAAAAGACGCTCGTTCTATTTTTGCGCTCCGTTTCATTGTGAAAACGAATAAAGTACAATTATAAAACATGGCAAACAACTATATTGGATGTGTTTACTGGACCTTGTCCCTCATGTGTTTTTTTCTCGTTTCCTGTTGTTCTAATTCATTTCCTGTTTCACAGGAAGGAAGGCCTTGAGGATTTCTTCTGTTTTTATTGTAGTTTTTTTTCGTTTCTTCATAAGGCTCTTTTGTACCAATTCAAAGGATGCTGAGGATTTCTTCAGTTTTTATTGTAGTTTTTTTTCCTTTCTTCTTATGGCTCTTTTGCACCAATTCAAAGGACGCTAGTGTGAAGCATTACATTTTTTATCTTCATTTTTGTTTTTTTTCTTTCTTTTCTCCCCTTCCTCTTTTTTTCTATCAAAGGAGGAGGAATAAAAAAAAGGAAAAAAACACAAAAATAATAAGACACTAACTAAAATAACAATAAAGGGAGAAAGAAGGACAATTTCCTCAGGAGGATGCAGTTTGAGCCACCAGCAAAATTTCTGCAACTTAAAGGGGACCTGCCCATACCGTGGTCTAGATGGAAAGAAGATTTTTCAACTTATCAGAAAGCCACTGATGAAGATGGTATGTCCCAGGAAAGGAACAAAAATATTTTGTTACACTGTTTGAGTTGTCGGACATGGAAGTGGTTAGAGCTATTGGTGGTGGTGGATTTAGTAGCGATACCATTACCAAAAAGACTACATGGAACAAAAAGGATGACAAAAATGTTAAAATTAATAGACTAATATGTTATCATTGTGGCAGTTCTAATCATCTGGCTAATTTTCCACAGTGTCCGGCAATTGGAAAAGAATGTAAAAAATGTAGAAGAATGGGGCACTTTGCGAGAGTTTGTAAAGAAGTTAGGAAAGCTGATAGTGACAGTAAAGGCAAAATCGCGTGTGTCTGCGAGGAAAGAGATTGAGGAGTGGTGTTGTCTGTCAATAATGATTCTGTGAACAAAGAGGAGAATGTGGTAAAACAACCTAAATGTATAGTTTTTATTCAGGGTCAGGAGCTGGAACTTATGGCAGATTCTGGATCCCCTTGGACTATCATCACGTGGGATTATTTTGTTCAGAAAATTAGTAATGTGTGGGGTATGTCCAATTTAGCATGCTCTGATATTGTTGCAGAAGGTTTTGAGGGCACTGCTATTAATATCATTGGGTGTGTAAAAACTATGATCTGTTTTAAGGACTGTTCTGCACAGATCAAATTGTATGTAGCTGAGAGAGGAGTTAATGTGTTGGGGTGGAGAGACCAGGCAGAGTTGGGGATAATTTTTAATCCCAGGGCTCGGGAACCCGTAATGTTGGTTGAGGAAAGTGATAAATCTAAGTTGATTGTCTCTAAATTTCCACATGTGTTTTCTGATACTTTGGGCAAGCTGAAAGATTTTAGTCACAAGATTAGATTGAAGGAAAATGCTAAACCTGTAGTGCAGAAGTTAAGGAAGGTCCCTATTGGGGTGCGTGAGGAATTGAAAGATACGTTGATGGAAATGGTGAAGGAAGGAATTATTGAGGAGATTGAGTCATCTGAATGTGTTTCACCTATTGTGTTAGCCAGGAAATCGGATAATTCCTTGAGGTTACGTGTGGCTTTAAGAGCGTTGAATGTAGTATTATAATCAATTGTCACCTATAACCCAACATAAATGAAGTTGTTAGTCTGCTGGATGGAGCGAAAAAAAAATCCACACTAGGTTTAAGGTCAGCATACCACCAAATTGAGCTCACTGACGATTCCAGATATCTGACTGCTTTCATTACTCCACAGGGATTGTTTCGATTCAAATGACTGCCTTTTGGGCTGGCCTCTGTGGCATCAGTATTTCAGAGGGCCATGTTTATTTGATTCAAGGACAAGTTTGTGAAGTGCTTCCAAGATGACTTGTTGATTTATTCTAAAGATGAAGAAGAACACAAAAATCACCTAGTTAGGGTGTGTGCAGTATTCAGTATGAGTGGATTGACTTTGAAATTTAAGAAGTGTCATTTCTTTGCCAAATCTCTTGATTATATGGGACATACTGTCTCAGGTGATGGAGTTGTTTCTAAACAGTCTCTGCCATTATTAATGCACCTGCCCCAGACTGTCGTGAAAAACTGTTGTCTTTGGCAGGATTGTGTGAATACTACAGTAAGTTCATTGAAAACTTTGCTACTAAATGGAACCTTCGAGGGAATTGACGAGGAAAAATGTGGAGTATGTCTGGTCTGAGAGGCAGGAAAGTGCATTTGAGACCATCAAAAGAGAGATAGCTAGTGCACCTACGCTCAAACCATTTAACGTTCAGGCCCAGTGTGTAGTAACGGTGGATGCTAGTATGTATGGTGTGGGTGGTGTGTTATCCCAGAAGAGTGGCAAAGATATGTGGAATGTTACATTTGCTTCACGTACTTTGACCGATGCAGAAAGGAGGTAGGCAGTAATCGAGAAGGAGTTATTAGCTTGTGTCTGGGCGATTGAGCATTTTCGTAATTACATTTGGGGTTCGCTGTTTATTCTCCAAACAGATCACAAACCCTTGTTGGGCATTCTGTCTCCAGGAGGAGGGTGTAATGCGACAGCCCGTATTGCAAGATTGGTATCGAAGTTGCAAGAGTATTCCTTTCAAGTGGAGTATGTGCCAGGGAAACAAACATTCTGTGGCTGATTGCCTGTCACGACTTCCTCAGAATCATTCAGATGTTCGGCAGGAGTGCGGATATGGCGATTCTGACATTGTGTCTGTGGTGTCTGAGTTTCTTTCTGAAGAGTTTAAAGCTATTGAAGAAAAGGATTGGCTTGGTAAAGATCAGGATGATTTGACTTTACAAGAGGTGAGACGATATTTGAGGTTTGGTTGGCCAAGGAAAGAATGTATCCTGGAAGAAGTGATGCCTTTCTTTAAGGTAAAAGATGATTTAGAAATTGAAAATGAGCTTGTATTCAAAGGGGGGAAATGTGTTCCACCTGAAGGCATGCAAGCAGTCATTTTTAAGTTGGCACACGAAGGGCATCCTGGGATGTCATCCATGAAAAGGCTTATACGTACTTCCTTTTGGTGGCCCGGAATGGACAAGATGGCGGAGAGGACGGTCAGGGAGTGTGGAGTAGGTGTGAGTGCTGAGAAGATGTTGAGGACTGTGCCAGCCCCATTGCATCCAGTTTAGTGGCCTGAGTCTCCCTGGCAAAAACTGGGCTTTGATATTTCTGGTCCGTTTTTATTTTTGCCTTACGAGGCTCGGTTTGTTTTGGTGTTAGTGGACTATCACTCCAAGTGGCCTGAGGTGAAATTGGTACCACAAGTCACGATGACTGTGGTGACTGAGTTTTTCAAAGGGGTGTTTGCCAAAGAGTGATATCCAGAGACTATAGTGTCGGAAAATGGTGTTCAGTTGGTGTCGAAGGAGATGCAAAGGTTCCTCAAGTATTGTAATATTAAGCATGCTACTACTTCATTATATGAACCACAAGAGAATGGACAGGTTGAGAGGTTTAATCAGGTTTTCAAGGAGTGTATTTGTTGGGCACGTGGTTTTGGTGGGTCGTGAAAGGAGAAAGTGAGAGAGAAATTATGGTATTATCGTATCACTCCTCACAGTACCACAGGAGTTAGCCCGTTTAGGCTGCTAAGGGATAGGGATCCTGTATGCAAACTGTGTCCATGGTGGTTTAAAAAGAAACACAGCAAAGAGCATGAGAGTGTTAATGTGGAAAGGATAAGGGGTCATGTGAGACTGAAGCAAGAGAAGAGCAAGGAGGCATATGATTGAAGGTGGAGGGTAAAAGATTCTGTATTTGTTGTGGGAGATTGGGTTAGGGTAAGGAAGCCCGGTTTGATAAGGAAAGGTATGTCTAGATTTGGTAAGGCCATGAAAGTGGTAAAAGTGTTTAGGAAAAAAGTTGTTACACAGGATGGTAAAGTTTGGAATGTGAGTAGACTGGCTAAGTATATTTCAGAATGCGGGGGGACACAGAATGGAAACTCTGCTGTTTCGGGAACCATTGTCTACAAAAGACGTGATGAACCTGCTTTTGAGGGCGTAAGCCAGGATGGTGCATGTACTGGAATTGAGGAGTGTGAGATTCCTTCTGCTGTTGATTGTAGGGAGAGTGATGGACAGAGTAGTATGGAGGAGAGTTGGAAGGAAGACTCCATAGCCTCAAGGTTAAAGCTTGAGGGTCGTTCCAGACAAATGTCTACTCGATTAGTGGACTATGTGTGAATAAGGAGAATTAACGTACATTAATAATTCGTCATTCAATGTTCCTATGTTTTTTTTGTTTTGGTTTGTTTAAGGCGGGAAATGTGTTATATTTGAGGACATGTAAAATGTAGTTACCTTTATGGAACCTTGGGGGGTTGGAATGGAATGTGGATGGGAAAAGAATGTGGAAGGGAAGGGCATTCTTGGGAGCGGTAAAGCAGAACTACGGACGTGTTTGTACAGAGCGGAATAAACTTTTTTAAATTAAATTCACTCTGCGTTTGGACTGGAGTCGATTACACACCTTTCCTTGCAGGATACAATTTACTGTGTTTATCTTTCAGAGCATAATTTGTGAGTGAAGGACCCAATGAGGTAGGGTAATTCTAAAGAAAAAAGGAAGGTAGTTAGCCCTCATATGCAGAAAAAGACAAAAAAGTGTTTAAACAACTGGCAGGAGAGAAGGTTTTAAATTACCACCAGATAGCTCTCTAGCTCAGGTTGTTGAGGAGACAAATTGTCTAGAGTATGTAAGTCTGTTTTACGTGCTGGTATAGTCATGGGCTGGGAATGAGAAATGGCCTAGATTTGGCTCTCTTAAGATAGATGATATTTTAAATTTGGCAGAGACTTTAGAATTAAGAGGTGACCCATCATGGGATTCGCATTATATGAGTGATTATTTGCAGCAGTTGCCTTCAACTGCTAAAAAGATGCCTCTCCTTTCAAAGAAGAAAGGGCAGAGAAATGTCCCTACAGAGTGTAGGGACTGTTCTGCAGTATCAGTGGTGAACAATGCGTGCACAACACCCAACAAAAAGGAACTGGAACTAGGGAAGAATTGGCCCACTACATGTAGACAATGTTTATTAGAATTAAGTAATCCTGTGCAAACTGAACAGCGTTTTCTGTCACTGGGTAAACACTGTGGCTTTGCAACAGCTGAGGTAGACAGGGTTAAAGCAATACCAAATGCAACTACTTCTAGAAGGGCTGCCGCTCTGTTGTGCATTTGGACACACAGATAAGTGCAAATTGACATAAATACATTGAATAAACTGTTTATCGCATCTAAGCCTCAAGGCCTTTCTGCCAAACTAAGAGAAGAAACAGATAGTGAGCAAATAGCTGGGAATACATTGACTGAGGAGGAAACTTTGGTGTTAGCTGAGGAAGAAAGGAAAAGACAGAGATTTAATACAAATGGCGAATTCATCACCTGGATCTCAGGTAGAGCCAGCAATGAGAGCAGTCACCCGACACCAGAGCATCCATTCTGCAGGCACTGTTCTGCCTCCACCCCATTTTTCAGTCCCTCCTCAACCAACTTGTGTTTATCAGTATTTTTATATATTGAGGAAGGAGGCAGATGAGTCCAGGAAGAGGTATACACTGACAGGAAATAAATACAACACTCCATAAAAAAACTTCAGAATAAAATAGATAACAGGGAATGACTGATAATTACTCAGTCACGCCCACGGGCCTAAAAGGAAAGGGTGAAACCACATTTTTGGATGAAATATTATTGAACACCAGAATAAGTGCACCAAAACAGTTTTGGGTGGGACAGCAATCTTAAAGCTGTGGACTCCATTAGAGGCGGCTCGGATGACTAAGGATGCACCCAACCCGTTAACAGCTAGTGTGAAGTATTATGAATGGCTTCATAAAATAAACATTGCCTATCTCCCACTTCCTAGAGACGTAGAAATGCTACTAAAAATAGTACACAGTAGTAGGTGCTCTTGAGTCAAAAGCGCTTTCCAAATACCACAGGAAAGAGATTGGACCACACCGACTAACGATATGGATCTCACAGAACGTAGGATGACTAGTTGGTTAGATTCCAAAGGGACACAATTAATGGCTTAGAAGTCAAACATGGTGACTTATCTCAAGTTACTGCCACTTTACAAAAGGCAGGTGAGTCAGTGGCTTATTACATTTTAAGATACAATGAAGCTTGAGATAAAAGTGCAGAGGTACCGCAGACAACAGAGCCCTATAAGGTATTATATTAATGGGTTGTTAGCATCTGTGGCCCATAGCTTCAAACTGCACCACCCTGACTGGTCTACTAAAAGATATCAAGAGTTATGCACCCTTCTGATAAATATGGAAAGGGATGTTTTTTTCAAAGTAAAGGAGCACATAGATAAACCTGACAAAGGGATGATGTTGCAGCAAGTACAAACAGATGATAGCCCAGATGGAATGTACTATTAGGGGGTGCAACATAAACATGATGAAGGACAGGGGTACCAGGGAAGAGACAGGAGTAGGGATCAGTGTTATGTTTGCCGGAATTGCGGGCACTGGGGCAGAAATTGTCAAAATTATAGAAGGAAAGTTAATAAGAATGAAAGATGGGCAAATATCAGAAATGATAGGCATTATAGCAATGACAGGAACAACAGGAATGACAGTGTTGATATGGATGAGGTCCAGTCATCAGAACTCTCCTCCCCAGGTACATCCAGCAGACACAGCACTCCATGAGGAGCTCTTTCTGTGGATCAGAAGAATCAGCATAGGACAACGTGGAGAGGGAGACAGTGGCCCAACTTGTAGAAACACCATCCCAGTGCTTTATAATGAAGGTATCAGACACATCTAAGGAGAATCTCATGTTTTCAATTAAGGTAAGAGGTAAAGATATCGACTCTTAATTGACAGCGGTGTGACCCTATCAGCAGTAAGACACAAGGTAGGCCCCAGAAGTGTCGAAAAAGTGACCTCTGTAGCTGTGAATGGGATGCTGATGGCTGAAGAATTAGCAGAACCTCTATCAGTATCAGTTGATGACTATAAAATGACCCATTAGCTCGTTTTATCACCAGATAGGCCAATCGATTTTCTGACCTCCTCTGTAAATTGCATACAAAATTATATTTTTCACAAAATGGGATTTACCTACAAGTGCCTGAAGTCAGGTTAGAATTGGCATATAGAGTGCTGACTGCTTGTAAATTATGTGAGGATTCAGTGCTATGTAGTCCCCAGGTCTTGGCTGTCTCTCCAACTATACATTAGTGTATATGCTATCAATGGACTGCATTCCAGGGAGATTTCTATAATGATGTGTCTGAAGAGCTGTATAAATACAGCCCTGGCACTGATAGTGAATTGGTCACTCATTTAATGCAGTTGAAATTAGTACCAGGGCCAGTACACTGTACTGCAGCATTTTTCACAGGGACAGTGCCTAAATGGTATGCTTACATGGCCGACAAACATTTGTACTGGACAATGGAGTTACTAGAGGACACCTTGTATGTGGGAAAGGAAGGTTGTGCAGTGAGTGTTGATGTATGACCACAGGAAGAAAGATTATTTCAAGTGCCAGCTTCAGATCCACACGTGTCTATAGCTGTAGCACCAGGTTTCTACCCTAAAAATATAGAGCCCATGGTGAAACCCCTTCATGACTTACCAAGAACTAAGGATTTTACATTTCCATTAAGAGTTGTGTCTGTGTTGGGAGATGGTGAAGGATGGCATTGGACTTTTAGAATGCTCAGGAAGAACAAGACTGTTGTTTTTGACAAGCTTGAAGGGAATATGGATTTGCAGCTGACTAAAAACAAAGTTCTTGAGAAAGTGAACTCAAACGTTTGGACAAAACATAAAAATAATGTGGGATTGTTGAAAACATGCCCTTCCCATAAAGTGACACTTAAGGAAAATGCAGAATTACCTGATGTGCGTCAATACAGAATGTCACCTCAGGCAGAGGAGGGAATAAAACCTGTGAATGAGTCTCTTTTACTACAGGGTATCATTGAAAAGACACTAGCCCCTGTAATAGTCCTATTATCTCACTGTCCAAGGGCAATACAAGACAATATAGGTTTGTACAGGATTTACACCACATAAACAACATTGTGGTTCCCTTAGCACCTGTTGTGCCTGACACAATACTATATTATCTTCTATACCTGTAGAAGCAGAGTACTTTTCAGTCATAGATCATTCTTCTGCATTTGTCAGCATTACAGTCCATCCAGAGAGTGAGTTCCTCTTTGCCTTCATGCTAAAAGATACCCAGTACACTTTCACACGATTATCTCAAGGCTTCATTGAGAATACCATGGTCTATGTATATGGAGAGTCTTGGGCAGCCTACACCTGGAAGGTGGAAGCTTTGTCTTGCAGTACACTGATGACCTTCTTGTGGCATATCCATCACTTGAAGCCTGTTAAAAAGCCACTGTTGATCTGCTAAACCACCTCCAGGGCAGAGGACTCAAGCCTTCATTATCAAAATTCCAATGATGCCAAAGAGAAGTGACTTACCTAGGTTATTTGGTATCCAAATGTACACAGCACATATCACCTGAAAGAATAAAAGTGATTCAGAACAGGCTTTCCCCTTCCAACAAGAAAGTAATGATGTCCTTCCTGGGGATGATGAACTACTGCTAGCAGTGGGTACCTGAATACAGATCCTATGATGCCATCTTGAGACCATGTACACTAAAAGATGCCCCCAAAAGCATTGTATGGACTAATGAACTGACAGACTGGTTCAAGAAACTGAAATAGACATTATGGACTGCTCCAGCATTTGGGCTGCCTGATTACAAACTGCTCTTCCATTTCATCTCTATGTGTCAGAGCAAAATGGCATTTCAAATGGCGTGCTGACCAGTAGCATGGCTCTGGAAAAAGTCCAGTGGCATACTACTCTGTGACTTTGCCTACAGCAGTGACTGGGCATCCGGCTTGTTTGAGAGCGGTGACCGCAGCAGCTGTGATGGTAGCTAATATGGCTCCCATTGTATTGAACTATCATTGTATTGTTTAGGTGCCACATTTAGTACGGTTGTTTTTGTCATCTGCAGCAATACAACATTTGTCGGGAGCCATCTGCACGGATTATGAGATAAATTTGTTGTCTAACACTAATATCACCATTAAAAGATGCTCACCTGTTAATTCGGCAACATTATTACCTGCAATAGATGATTCTGATGAGACCCCTGACCATGACTGTGTTGAGTTTGTGAATACATGCACCACATCAAGACCAGATTTACAGCAGACATCCTTAGAAAAGGCAGACTACGATTGGTACACTGATAGTTCCTCCAGCAGACTAACCAACACTGATTACAGAGCGGGGTATGCTATTACAACAGTTGACACCATAGTCGAAAGCGCAGCTCTGCCACATGGCACGTCTGCCCAGCAAGCTGAGTTGTATGTTGTAACAAGAGCACGCATCCTAGCTGAAGGGAAGACTGTTAACATTACCATGACTCGCGTTGTGCATTTGGAATTGTCTATGATTTTGGCCAACTGTGGCAAAATTGTGGTTTCATAGCAGCAGGTCATCCCATTCAAAATGGTCCTTTAGTAAATAACTTGTTCAAGTAATACTACTATCCCTGAGGATAGCAATCATAAAATGTGAGGCCCATACAAGAGAGAGAAGCAAGAGAGAACATGCTACAGTCAGTGCAGATGTGCCCTCAATCACCAAAAGTATACTGACAAATTCTGTTAATTCAGAGACAATTGTTGCTAGCTGATGTGAAGGAAGCACAATGCTCAGCAACACCAGATGAGGAAAGAGTGTGGATTAATTCTGGATGTGAGCAAAATGAAGAGGGATTGTGGTGTCACCATGATGGAAGGCCTGTGGCCCACGCATATGTTCCTTCCCCTTATAGGGCTTGCACATGCACCCACACATATATCACAAGGGGGAATTAATGTGTCAGACAGGAAAGGTTTGCCCTGGAGATAACAGCATTCATTTCACAGTTCCATTCCAATGTCTTGCTTGTGCCCAACATTCTAAGGGCTGGTCCCCTGCAACACATGATCACTTGCCACTACCAAAGGGTCCCTTTACCAACTTTCTGGTGGACTTTGCATATATGACCCTAGTCAATACATTGAAATATTTGCTTGTGTGTGTGGATCGGATTTCAAAGAGGGTGGAAGTGTTTTCCACAAGGAAGAATGATGCAGCAACTGTTGTGCAATGCTTGGTGAGAGACATCATACCCAGGTTTGCGGCCCCCAGGGCATAAATAGCGACAGAGGGGGTGCGTTTGTGGCTGCAGTTTTGACTATCTGGGAATAGAGTGGAAACTGCATGCCCCTTCCCACCCCCAAATCTCGGTCCTGAACTCCACAATAAAAAATAGATTAGCCAAGATAACTGATGCAACAGGCCTTAAATGGCCTGAACCTCTGCCTTTAATGCTGCATGCCATAAGGGTCATGCCACTCAAAACAACTCTTTTGCCCCCCCCATGAGGTACTGATGGGTGGCCTTTGTCAGTAGGGGTGAGGTTGCCTCTCACAATGTCTCAAGCAACACTGCTGTGGACTGATGAAAACATTTCTGACTATGCTGTACAGTTGCCAGCAGTCTTGAGGAGTCACCATCTCCAGGTGAAGGAATCTTTGCCCCATCCGTCCTCAGAGCCTACACACCCTTTTAAGGCTAGAGACATGGTAATGGTGAGAAAAATAAAATATGTTTTTCTTACTTCTAGGTGGATGGAACCCCACCTCGTGCTCCGGGGGACATGGACCACAGTCAAAATAGAGGGAAGTCCTGAGTGGATTCATGGGACAAGATGCACCAACAGCGCCTGGGACACTCCAAGAACTGATGAACATCTCCCACTGGAGTAGCTGCATGATGTATCATAAAAAAATAACACACAGACTAGACAACTTCCAGGAGCCATGCTGCAGGCCCATCACCAAGTGTCACTGGAACGATGACACCAATTGATTCTGTTGAGTGAAGCTCGCAATAAAGTCTCAAAGAAAGGAGATGGTCTGCACCTGCAGAAAAAAAGGCTGAAGAGGACACCGCAGGTCTGTGAAACCGCCCCAGAACAAAATGATTGGGGACCAAGAGGAGAAGCAGATGACAGCACACCGCGTGTCTTTGCATTGGTGATACTTAGAAAGAGTGTCCTGGAACTGAGTGACAGAGAGACATTCCATATCAATATTTCTCACTTTTAGAAAAATGAATCAAGTAGAACAAACAATATTTTTTAGTTCATTAATTATGTTTGTGCCATCTGTGTTACAACCTCCACTGAACTATCCCCTCATATAAGTCCATTAGAAAGAAGCCCAAGTTTAGGTCTTGGAGATTGCTGGATTTGTAAAGGGTTATAGACATACCAGCATCCTTATTGGACTAAATGAGGCACCTGTGCCTATACAGAATTATGTGCAAGGGAAATGATGCCTTATATCAAATGTAACATGGGATTGTAGAGAAGGAATGATAGGATGGTACCCACGAAGTACCTTACTGCAAAATACTCAGGCCCAATACGAAGTGTTACCTGTGGTGGTACAAATTACACAGGACAATGCATTTCCTGTATGTATTAAGCATCAGGTTTCAGTGCGTAACCCAGCTTCCTGATACTTAGGATATTTATCAAGTAGCAAGTGTCTTAACATATTGGAATTTGATAATACTATATGTGATTGGAATATGAGGGACAGACAATGAATGAGTTGGAACTGAAATGCTGAGGTGCAAGGGAAACAAGTGAACTGTACTTTACACTAATGAAACATCCCTATAAAAGGGGAAACATTGTTGATAAAGGCTGATGGTCTCTTATATGACCCATTAATTGAGAGAGGGAATAATTACGCTATGGCACCAAAGGTAATTTCTAAATTATTAGAATATCTCTTATGGTCAGCTTGATGCTCTTACATGGCACCATAGGCCCATGTTACACTTATAATTCCTACTTGGGTTGACTAGAGAGAGATTCATGCCCCTATTCTGGAGATTAGATAAGGTCTATTTTTTGAGCTAATGTGTGTAATAATTCCCGGTTATGGTGTATATGATTTAGAAATGGCCCTTGTTAACATGTCTGTTGAGTTAGCCATAGTATTCATTGCAACAAGAGATGCACTTCAAGAGTTGCAGGTGGAAATGAATTCTGTGACTTTTCAACATAGAATAGCTCTTGGCCTTCTAACATTGCAACAAGGAGGACTGTGTGTTCTACTGAATTCCTCTTGCTGCTATTTTGTGAATAAAAGTGGAAATATACAAGGGATGTAGCACAAATTAAGCAGGCAGTTTGAATATTCAGAGGAGCAGAATAAATGACTGAATCAGGGGATTGGTCCTGGCTATGGTCCTGGCTACCATATAAAGATATTTTTATCTCTATAAACATAGTCATACTTCTGTGTTGTCTTCAGTGCTGTTGCTCCATAGGACAGCAATTCTGTAATAAGGTCATCCGTTCAAATTCTGCAGTTAAAGTTCTACCTCTAACAAAGCAGGAATTAATGCACAGATATTGTAGAATACAGCAGGAAGTAGGGGAAGCACACAAAGAGATTTTTGATTTAGTGGCTATTGACATATAGCATACAGATGCATTCAATTCTACTATATCATTGTGTACTTGTTTGAATAGTAATAAATGTGTATCTGTATGCCAAAACATGCATTTTATCTCAGTACCAGGCAATGGCATCCAATGCTGTGTGCTTTATTGTTAGGCTTCAATCTACATATATGTATACATATATATGTATATATATATGCTACACGTATTTTCTTCTCCAATATAAAGAAAAGTCAAGACACAAGCGATCAGTTGCAAAATATATTAACAAAACAGAAAGGGTCTTCCTCCCAACGCGTTTCAGCCGTAGCCTTGTTCACGCCACGCCATGCAGATTGCTGTCCTTTATTTATATCTAAAATTTCATATCGATCCATGTAACTCAGAAATCACAAATTTAGGGCGACGCATTTCAACCATCACGGTCTTCCTCCTTGGCCCTCCAAGTATTCAAGTCATGTGACCCATTCTACTCTTTATATAACCACTGATCCATTGCATAGACATAGAATATTTTTAATTTTATTTTTATATATTACAGTGTGCATTCTACGTCTATTTTGATTTTGAAATAATAATTACCCAAGTACCCAAATCATCTCTAGTATTCACCATTTTTCATCCAAACTTCAAAGTTAACCTAATAAACAATGTGTCAATATCTTCAACAATGTTTTCGAACTGGTGGGGTGACCACATGATTTTACTAACAATATTACAAAATAATACAGAAAAATACAAAACTCTGAAACCCTGACCCAATTCTCCCAATTCTTAACAATATCTGACTATCCAATATGAACATGAAGTTCTTCATCCTTATTCAATCCCCAGGGGAAATGACAGTTTTCATCTCCGCCATCTGGAGAGGCCTGGGTCGCATGACAAAGGCGGCTTGGTCTTTGAAGCTTCCCGCCCTGGAATGCACATCCTGAATGGAGGAGGAGTCAACAACTCCTCCCAAAGCAGGTTTTGTTCCTGGTTTTCTGAGAGTGTAGGCTGTCACTCCAGGAGGTCAGAAACGTGTCTATGGTGGCTGAACTGGCTGAGACCAGTCAGTCAACACCTTAACAGTTGGTAGGGTTTTCAGGGGGCACCTCAAAGGTGCCCATTAGCTGCATGTATCATTAAATCTATCAGCAGAATCTAGAACATCTATTAATATGAAATGTTTGGTACCAAACATCTCTATGTTAAGAGAAGCCATCACGTAGCTGGGGAACTAATATTGACCAGTGTCCAGCACATGTAATTAAAATGGCTTCCCTGTCCACTTACTATGTCTAAGAATCGACAAAAACATATCAGGGGCATATCATGCAGATATGTCCTCAAATGTGATATAATGCACCATGCCTTATGGCTGGGAGGCTTCTGTACGGGTGACTCACAAATATTATATGCATTGATAGGGGACCTGGCACACAGGGATGTGTGACAGGTCGTGTTTTCAATTTTGTATGCACCAAGACATGGAGCCTGCAATGGCAGCATTGTGTGTGTTTGATGAGGGGTTCCCCTGGGTAGACACAATTCGTGCTGCAGCCCTTAGGACATTTTTAGTACCCCAGGCACTAGGTGCCAGGGGTACCATTTACTAGGGACTTACAGAGGGTGCTAAAGGTTGTTCCAATAGGTGAAAACAACTGTACAATTTGGGGTAAGAGATCTGGCACTGGGTACCTGCTTAGCAGGAACCCAGCGCACTTTCCATCAAAAGCACCGGGGGCGGCCTATGGCGGAGGAGCATTGCCCCACTGACGAAAAGCAGAAAAATAAAGGGATAATAAAAGCATTTTATTATCCCTTTATTTTTCTGCCTTCGTAGGGTGGGGTGGGCGGTGCCAGCCTCCTCCACGTCAAGTGGAGGAGGTGTGGTATGTGCGCTTCTAAGTGTGCATGTCAGTTTGGCCACCCGGCCAGACTGACATGAGCACTTAGAAACACTCCACCTGGCAGTATTTTACAGCCCGGTGAAGACTAAGCGCAGTGCCCCACTCTTCCCGTGAGCAGCGTTCCTGCCAACTCAGGCCAATTGCTGCACTTCTTTCATGAAAGAGGCGTTGTGATTGGTTGGGGAGAGCAGACGAGGCGGCTGGAGCAGAGCGGTGCATCACAGAGGACGAAGGGACAGGTGTTTTTTTTTTTATTTATTTAACTGCCCCCGCAGTCCCTGTTCCACACGCTATTCCCCCCACCCCTTCCTGGCAGCAGCCACGACTGAAAATCACATCATGTAGCAGGCAAAAAGTGGGGGATAACCATGTCAAAATGGGCACTTTACTACACTGCCTCCATTTCGCCCATACTAGGCCTTGTAGGATGTATTCCTTCGTGACACACGTACATGAATACAAGATTATGTTGCTGTTTGCCAGAGGTAGGAGGAACGCAGGCCCCAAGCCTGTTCTTCACTGATGTGTTGGGGGAAAATAACCAGACAAAGGCCTCCACTAAATAACAGAATCCAAATCCAGAGAGCCTGATTGAGTTTCCCGCCTCCTCTTCCATTCTCCTTGATATGTCTGCCAAAAAAATAAGCAAGAGAGAAAAAAAAGCTTTGCCGAGTCAAGCAGGAAATCCAATAAAAATTCTTCAAAAGATGGGTTTGACATTGAAAAATAGCAAAATTATAAAATGGGCCTCAGCAAAGAGAGAAGCAAACTTATTATATCTGGCACAAAGGCGAAGGGCCCAGAGCTGCCTTTTCAAATGAGCCATCACAGATTGCAAGTGTTTAGCTTCGCGTTGATTAAATATGGTGGGGGACCTGAGGCGTGCCAGGCCTTAGGGATCGAAAGTTTGCTTTCAGTCAGTGTGTGTTTTCAGTGAATGGAAAGAAAACGGTCGGATTGTGCCGGGATATGTAACCGAACAGCCCCGGGATCAGAATGAGTAATGACCAAGCGTCTTAAAATGCATGAGGGTTGTTAATCATCCGATCCGGGTCTCTGTAATTTAACTCAGCAACTGTCGTGACTTTGAAAACGGCCTCCTTCTTTTTGGTGTTGGTGGGGGCGAGGACGGCGGAGTCTGCGTGAAAGCACAGTCAGTTCCCAACTATAAAAAATTCTGTGTTCTCGTTAATTCATTTTTATTTCGTTTATTTAAGCCTCGGCAAGACTGTGAACGCTGCATGGAAGTCTTTGATAGTCTGAGGAAAGTTTTAACACAATGTCGTGACCCCCTTTCATTGTACAGAATGGCATAACTGCTATGTGAAATGTTTAAACCCTGTATTTGTTTTAAGTCATAAATGTGGCTAATTGCTCTGGAAACATCAGTGAGATGTGTTTTAATTTCTTTGTGACAAGATGTTTGCCAGGATAGATTTAGGGTCAGGGGCTTGCTTCTGCTCTGCTTGATTTAAAAGTGGGGTTCAATCACAGTTTCAGAAGTTTTAATATAGAATAATAAAATGGAGCTAAGGTATACTTACTAGATATAAAATGCTCCTGTGTCATGAGGCTGGCTTGCAGCCAAACCTGCAGGGTCGTCACCCCTCCACCAGAAGCAGTACTGCAAAACCTTTATAGTAAAAATATAATAAACTCTGTTTATTATGTTTTTACTATAAAAGTGGGTGGGGCCATGGGCGTGACGGAGACAGAGGGGGAGTGCAGAGCACTCCCCCTCAGTGCGCATGTATGTTCAGCCTGCCATCTCGGGCAGTAAGAGTCGCAACACCAATTTAGAAAAATAGATCAGATTTGAATCTTAGTTTAGACATCAAAACATATATTGTAGCTTTTTACAACTGAAGTTGTGAATTTGGAAGTCTTTGGAAAATACAGTACTTAGCAAATTTAAAGGCCTTCCATTGAAGACAACGGGGAAAATAGCAGTGTGCACTCGGACACTTGTAGAGTGAGTTAATGCAAACCCACGGGAACTTAAGGTTCTGCGGGGATCTAGACCAAGATTCAACAGTCAGACTTTCATTACCTTGCCCAGGGAGTCCAGTTGCAGATGTGACTTGGCTGTCCTTGGTGCTGAGCGGTCCACAGTGGCTAGTTCGTTTTGCACTCCGTTGCAAAACGGGACTTGGGGGTGGACTCACACTCTACCCTTCAGATGTAGACGTTTTTGGGGGGCCAGGATCAGGAATTGATGATTGGATCTTCACCACCTCGTCTGGTGGCTCCAGGTGCAGAGGTAGTTCCTAGCTGTCAATCACCTCTCTGGTTGTGCCAAAACTGCTATGCTGCTCCATACGCAGTCACGTGCTTCAGGCTGCAATCCCAGAGGAGAGGGGGTCACTGGAACCATCAGCCTCCATGCTGTGGGGGTGTCCTGGAGTCGGTGAACGTCATGTGGCCTTCAGTTTCCGTGCAGGTGACAGACAAGCATCGGTATCAACAAGGGTTGTCCACAGGCATTCTGGCGGCTGGAGGTCATTTGGCAGGGAGGAGAGGCTTGAAACTTGGCACAGGCCTCACTCCCACTCCTTAGATGCTGGCCACCAAGTTTCTTTGGGCTCACGCACTCAGAGACCATCGGGTCACCATTCTTCGATCTCAGCACTTCTTTATTCCTGCAATTTACAGGGGACTGGTGCCACCAGTCAGGGGAGTCTTCCTTGGGCTTTCTGTGACCATGCGGTCCCTCTGGTTGGGACCAATGAGTTTTCTCCTGTAGCACACTTCGGGCACTTGGTTTCAGTACTGTTCTCTGTAAGTCACTCTGTGTCCTCTTCTTTGCACTGGGGCTGGAGTCTAGGTAAAATCTAAGAGCCACATGTACGAAGATCCGGTTTTGCGACTCACAAACTGCGAGTAGAAGCGACTCGCAATTTGGGAGTCACAAAACCAGATGTACAACAGTGTCAATGACACTGTCTGCGATTTGCAATGGGGTCGCAAATGACCTACCTCATGAATATTCATGGGGTAGGTCGCAATTTGCGACCCCATTGGGAATGGCGGCACTCACATGGATGGTGGCCGGCTGGTGTCAGCAGACCACCATGTCTGTGACTGCTTTTAAATAAATCAGTATTTTTTTTAAAAATGCAGCCCGCTTTCCTTAAAGGAAAATGGAATGCATTTTGAAAACAAAAATGAAACGTTTTCTTTTCATTTTTGCAAAGCAGGCAGTGGTTCGTGGGACCACTGCCTGCTCTGAAAAAATGTTTTCACATGCATTCACAAAGGGGAAGGGGTCCCATGGGGACCCCTTCCTTTTTGCGAACTGGTTAGCACTAATTTGAAATTGGTGCTAACTGCAATTGTTTTACAACCACATTTGCAATCACAAAACAATCATACATACCATTTAGATTTGGTATTAGGAAGGGATGCCCTTGACACACCCATTCCTAATACCGAATCGCAAAACCCAAACTGTGATTCGGTAACAAGTTACCAAATCGCAGTTTGGGCTTTGTACATCCCCAAAAGCATTTTTCTAGTCGCAAAGGGGCCAATTCTGTGAATCTGCCCCTTTGCGTCTAGAAAAATGCTTCGTACATCTGGCCCAAAGGTTCTGGTGCCAGGGGAGCACCTTAAATCCTGCACTGGGGGCATTTAAGAGTGCGAGTAACAGTGGCCAATGAGCTACTGTCCATGAGGATAGTCCGCCTCTCCACTGACAACTTCCTATGGGGAGTACGTAACTTTCTACCCAGAGCCCACTATGGCTAGGGTCTGTCAAGATGGCAGAACACTTCCTTGGCTGTACAAACCTCCTAGCCCACCTCAAAGGTGTGGCTAATTTGAGGGAGGTGCATACCTCCTGCATAGCTAATTTCCCACATGCCCAGCTGGGCAGGGTGGGAAAGTCTTTGTCCTCCGCTGGGTGGACAATTCTTGGCACATCAAAAGTGGGGGGGAGCCTTTGAGGCTTACTGATGAGATGCTAATCTCACTAGCCAGCCTGGGAGGGAGGAGGTGTGACATCCTTCCTGCCCAGGCCTTTTGTCTTACCTCCTGCTGAGGTGCTAGCACCACCAGCAGGAGGTCAGACTTCTGTCTGTGGTGGCAGTGGCTCGGGAGAGCCCCCCAAAACAGTACAGGACTATATAACTTGGTGGACACCCTGTAAGGGTAACACATGGGCATCTGCTTTTTAATCCTAAACATGGACATCATATTCAGGGTTGAAAAGCAGTGTTTGATACCAAACACAACAGGACTCGGCCGGGACATTTCAGAGCTGGATTTCTGAGCAGTGGTCAGATGCCAGCCCATCCAATGGACCGCCGGTTACTCGGGCCAGCATTGCATTTTAGAAGTCAGCACAGGGGCATATGTGCTCCTGTACATATGCCCTCACTCATGGAACAGTGCACCCTTCCCCCTGGGCTAGAGGGGGCCTACCTTAGGGGTGACTGACCTGTCCATGGGCAGTAACAGGGACTCTGCTTGCACCTGGTGTGGGCAGAGTCTCACTCGAGCAGCAGGCTGCTCATGCAGGGTGACATGGCAGCTCTGCAGTCTCTCTTTTACTTAGGGTACTCAGGGTGGCACAATCAGTGCTGCAGCCCTGGTACCACCTTTACCACCCTTACCCTGTGATGGTAAGGTGCTTGTTTATTGTCCTATGCAATTCGACAAATACTTTAAGGGAAAGCGCAGGCCACAATACACTAAGAGATCAAAAACCACAGCATCTGACAGAAAAAAGTGGGGTTTGCCCATCCAAAAAGGGGCACTTTACAACAATTTGTAATACATCTTTGAACTTTATTCTCTGTCTCCTGGAATTAATGTGTGATCAAATGGGTTACACTGTTAATTGATTTGAAGAGTTTGTTTAGCTGTCCTTTACCTCTTAAGTACCTCAAAAAAGGTCAGTTGAAAAAATAAAAATAAAAATGTGGGCCCGGAGCATCATCAATGAATAGTCTTGTCTTGTGAGGACTGAGATTGCTCCAGAATGATGATCCCTCTACTCAGATCTTTTTCTCTGTATTTCTGGACCTAGAATCTGGGATAGGAGATCAAGTTTGCTTTACCAGATCGAAGATCATTGGATGTAATGAGAGCCCACTTCCATAGATAATCTGGGCATGTTCACCCTTATTATTTGTGTATAACTTAATTATACTGACAAGAAATATCCTTAATTTTGGGCCTCTTTTTATTTATCATTATTTCAGTGTGCCTTAGCAGGCCCATTAACCATTTCTTGGATGGGTTCATTAACCAAGTCACGTTATAAAAAGGTGTGCAAATTGGCCCTAATTCTTACTGACTGATTTCATTATTAGACACACTTGGGCCTATTCACAAACTGCATTCAGTAGTATATGTTATAGTACTGCAAAACAGATAACAGATGCATTCATACACCTATGTGCAGAGTTTATGCCTCCACCTATCTTTTTCTGTATGGAGATCGCCTCCTATTGAGGGAGTCTCTGGTCAAATAAATATATATTTTAGTAATATATGTGGCAGCGATAGTGTTGAGTGGCTGTAAATTGGGGAACACTTACTACTAAAGAGGAGGGGAATAGGGAGGAATAGGGAATGGGTTAAGGGAAGGCCAGGGAGGAGAGTATGGAGGGACATCTACCTGCCCACACAATAGTAACCCCATTCCTATTCACAAACTGCTTCTAAGATACAATATCCAAAAAAGGACCAATAATGGTATTAACGTACTCCATTAGAAAGCAGAATTACATCAGGCAAAACAAGAGGCTGACCACAGCTGGTGCAACATCCTACCATAGAACTCAATGGAGTTAGAGACCTAAAATAAAACCCCAAAGAAAAAAAGGTTACATTACATTACATCAATTTAAATAGTACACATAAGAATGAATACAATTTATTGATAAGATATATATATTAATATTCTACATTTTAAATTAATTTTTCTATTTAAAAAGTAATACACAATATTTTAATTAAATATAAGTAAATTACTTCAAATTAAATCTATACATCACACCTAATAAATTATTAATGCATAATAAAATATATTTTTATTTTAAATTGGAATTTAATATTTAGATGTAACTTGAGAAAAATAATTTTAATTTAATTTAAAATGTTTAAAATTAATTATTTTTTATTCAAAAATTAAAATACTTCTGTGGCACTGTATTTGTTTGGTTCTACATTCAAGGTATATATTTAAAAATAATTATCATTATTATGTTACAGAAAAATAATTTTGCAAACTTTTGCTAAGTTGAATAAACTATTTTTAATATTCTCCATGCGTTACCATAGGTAAGCTCTGCGGTTAGGGTGGAGATCTCTGCATGGCAAAATATAGGGAAAAGCCAGACATACACATGTATGTTGTGCATAAATCTAGTTAGACTGTTTTTTATATTCAAATATATTGTAATGCCCTCACAAGGACCTTCCCAATAAATGTATACACTCAGAAATCTAGATATTATCATACAAAGAATTATAAACCCATTTATGAACACTAATCTACATACTATGACATACATGTATGAGTAATACGTACATTTATTGTATTTTGTGTAATGGGTGGTTTGTTTTTTAACTATATATGTATTGACACCCACATACATACACATACTCTCCTTCTGTACTTGAAGAAACGTGTTCCTTTGTGTGTCAATAAATTATTTTTAGCAACTGTGGAGTGCTGTATCCTTTTTGAAGTACAGAAGGAGAGTGTGAATATTCGACGCAGTGGTGCGCGTCCAATATCGGCACCACCGGTGAGCAGGAGCGAATGAGTTAAGCCGCATCAAGTGTTTGTATTTTCACTCTTCTGCCCCCGCTGTGGAATCTGATTCAGTCATGATGCTGAAAGTTGAGTGAAGGCTCCCTCAGAGTCGGAGTGCGTCAAAGTGAGACACGCGTTGATAAAAAGAAAGCGGAATCAATTGAAAAAAAAATTCACGCGGAGCCGGATGCCACTATATCTGTCAAAGAGGCTCATAGTTTGTTTTGATTAATAACTCATGTTTTGCAAGTGAACAATTAAGTTTTAAGGCTGGCCAGCAAGATACAAAGTACATACGACGATCGCAAGCAGAGAGCTGAAATTATATTTACCAAACCAATACATAATGAGAGGAGTCAACAAGGATGTTGAGAGATTAATAATGGAGGAGATATTTATGGCATGTTTAAAGAACTTGAAAGGTTAAAGAAAAGAGAACTGAATAAATGGTGGGAATGTGAGTCACTAAAAAGATATTTGGATGCTGAAAGAGTCCCTAGAGGACTGCAAATTATGATTTTTCCAACATACGATAATCCTAATCCTGAATTATTAAAGGAATGGGCGACTCAGAATGCTAAAAGTTCGATGGGAATGATGAAAATATTGATAAAGTATGCCCAAATTGACAGAGATGCAGCACTTGAGAAGATTGAGTAAATGAACCAAAAAATTGAATTGTTTACAGATAAAAAATTGGTGGAAATTTTAAATCAAGCAATGGAAGATGGATTACAGAAAATGGAAGAAGACATTATTCAAAAAAAGGCACGGAAATTTAATAGGGACAAAATAGATTATGAAACAGGACAGATGTATACATTTGCTAGGAAATTTGATCATTGGAGAAGACAAAAATGGAATGGTGCACATGACAATGCAAAAATGGGAGAGAGTAATATTGTGATAAGTGGAAGCTCAGACACAGATGCAGATGAAACGGTAAGAGTTAAATCACATACCACTCTGCAGGAAGAATTTGATTGTTTAAGGAGCGATCGGAGAACCAACCGCAGATCATGGCGAAGAAGAGGCAGATCAAAAGGAAGAGGCAGAGGAAGAAGAGACGTGGTGGTAAGAGAAGGACACAGACAAACAAGAAAAGATGACCCGAAGCAGCCAACGATATTGATGGATAATAAAACAGTGTTGAATTTATCTGCAATTAAATTGGAAGAGGAAGATGAAAATAATTTGTCATTGGGTCTATCATTTTGTGAGGTTAATAAGTTCGACTATGTACAAAGTAGAATCGATCTTTTCCTTTTTATATAAAAATTGAAATTGATGAAAATTCATAAACTGAAGGGTAATAAATCAAACTAGTGGTCGCGTGTGACGTGATGGCAGGCAGCAAAATCTATTGATAGAGGACGTTTCTTTAAAGAAATAATTGTGGGAGTTGGAAGAAAATGCTATGATTAAAAGGAAATTATAGAAAAATTGGAGTTTAAAGGTGTAAAAATTGATGAAAAAAGGAGGATCGTGTTTAAAACCGAAATCTAAGACAATTCCAGCACACTGTGGGGATCTTATAGATCAATTTACGGAAATAATAATTCAAGAGTTGAAAAAGTTAAGGAGTAAAGAAATGGAGAATACTATGAAGACTATAACAAGTTACACCAAGATGTTACAAAAAATTAGAAATAATTTGCAAATAGTCGTTAGAAGTTCAGATAAGGGAGGTAATGTTGTGATTTGGTCACTACAGGATTATATGGATGAGGCATATAAACAACTTAATGATGATACCTTCTATAAGTGAGTTGATATGAAATATGTAAACAACATAAAAATAGAACTTGATCACGATTTGTGGTTATGGAAAGAGCAAGGATTAATTAATAGTGAGGAATGCAGTTTTTTGAAGGTAGATCATCCTAAACTCCCTGTTTTCTATTTGATCCCCAAGATACACAAAATGATTCACAACCACCAGGTAGACCCATTGTAGCAATACAAGGGAGTCTATTTAAATTAGTATCCCAATATATAGAAGTATTCTTGCATCCATTAGTAATAACCTTATCTTCATACTTGAAAGACACTACAGAGTTTTTACAACAGGTATTTGATATAAGTTGGGAAACTGACATGCTTCTTATGACTCTAGATGTCACAGCCCTTTATACAAGCCTCCCACATCTAGAAGGGGAAAGACCAGTAGAACATTTCTTGAGAGCAAGACCTATAAAGTTCTACAAGTTTAGCAGAATGTTCATTATGATGATTGATTGGTGTCTTAAACATAATACTTTTTCTTTAATAATGACATTTTTGAACAAAGCTGTGGAGCAGCGATGGGGACCTGTTTCGCCCCAAGTTATGCAAACCTATATATCGGGTGGTGGGAGTTACAGGTGCTCAATAATCCTCCGCTAGATGTATGGAATAATTATATTATTATGTGGCTGAGATATATCGATGATATTTTTGTTATATGGAAAGGTGATGTGGAAAGTGCAAGAAAATGTTTTCAAGAGATTAATGTCAATGATTTAAATTTGAAATTTATAGGTAATATACACACACAAGAGACTGAATTTCTAGATGTTAAGATCAGAATAGATAAAGGCAGAATCGAAACTACAGTATTAGAAAACCTACAGCAGGGACCAGTATATTACATGTAGTAAGCTTTCATCCCCAACCACTGAAGGAGAGTATTCCATTAGGGGAGCTGCTGAGAGCTAAAATAATTTGTAGTACTGAAAAAGACTTTGAGTCAGTACAACTTGAAATCTTTGAAAGAATAAAACTGAGAGGCTATTCTGATATGACATTGGAAGTGGCAAAAAGAAAAGCAAAGTTACATTCTAGAGATTCTCTCTTATTTAATGTAAAAGACAAAGAGAAGAAAAAGAACAAGCTAGGAGCAGGTATCCATAGATTTATAACGACATACAATACTGCACACATGCAAATTAGAAGGATATTGTGAAAACATTGGCATGTGTTAAAAGGTGATCCTGTGATAGGGACAGAAATACCTAACAAACCTCAGTTAACATATAGGAGGAGTAAATCTATGAGGGATATATTGGTTAAAAGTGATATTAGAAAATATGAAAACGATGATATGTGATTGAAACAACAGGATGGGTTCTACAAATGTTCCAAATGTAAAGCTTGCAAAAATGGTGAGAGCATTAAATCTCTAATGTTAGGACAAAAAAGAAAAAAACACATAAAATTAGGGGACGATACACATGTAAGAGTGATTATGCAATATATATTTTAAAGCGTAGTTGCCCCAAAATATATGTAGGGAGCACCAAATTACAGGTCCATAAAAGAATCTTACAACATTTGAGAGCTATACAAAATAAGTTTGACACGTATCCTGTTGCACGCCACATTCATGATAGGCACAATGGAAAATTAGATTAAATAAAGTATAGTGTGATTGATGGTATAGCTAAAGATATTAGAGGTGGCAATAGGGAGTTGAAATTAAGAACACTGGAATCGAGATATATAATTATGTTGGATACTAAAGAATCTAATGGATTAAACAGTAGTGAGGAAATGTTTATACACTTACAATAAAATCTAATGGTCACAATGACTAATAATAGATCAGTTAGTCACGTGAGAGAAAATATTAGTAGGTTATTTGAATACAAGCCAGGTAATTAAATTATGACACAAGAAAAGTCATTGGGTATTTATTATTATATGTGTATTATTGTGATTAAGTCACTGGGTAGTATCAATGTGGATATGGAAATTTCAAGATTAGATGATAAACATTACGTATGAATCAAGGTAACGTAGGAATTGTTTAATGTTTAAAATTTTACATTAGCATACATAAGGTGCTATATTCGTTTAAGTTCTGGGAAAGCATATTTATCGTAATTATGATGAATTGATATGTTTATTTCACGACTATCCATATCATTATGTGGTTTTATTTGGAAGGATTTATGAGTGAAATCAGAGATAGGTTAAAATAATTTATAATGAAATATTATTATGCGACAAATGTAGCACAGCATTATTGACTGTGAAGACTGGCTTGTGTACACAAAAACCAAATGAGATTTAAGGAATAATTTGATGTGCAAAATTGATGATATGTTTATTTTATGTCTATCCATATAGTTATTTAGTTTTATTTGGAGAGATTTACGAGTGAAATCAAAGAGATGTTAAAATAATTTATGATGAGATACCATTATGCGATAAATGAAGTATAGCATGATTGATTGTGTAGACTGGCTATTATATACAAGAAATCGAATGAGATTTAAGAAATAATTTGATTTGCAAAACTGATCATGTGGTATAGAAGGAGAATTCAAAATGGCAACGTGAGGTTGACAAGGGCACAAAAGCTGAAATGCGTTCCTCTGCTTATCAATAAATTATTTTAGCAACTGTGGAGTGCCGTATCCTTTTTGAAGTACAGAAGGAGAGTGCGAATATTCAACGCGGTGGCGCGTGTCCGATATCGGCACCACCGGCGATCAGGAGAGGATGAGTTATGCTGTATCAAGTGTTTATATTGTGTGTATATATCTATATATATTTAAAAAACAAAGGTTACAGGGACGTTATAGTGAGGCTCACATTTTAAACATACAAAACCATAGAAATTCAGCTGTTATAGTTATCTTGAGTAACAATAACTCGTGCCCTGAGGTAACTATAACTCTCGACCACACCATGCACAGTTTTTTCATCAAACATTTTACTGCAAATATTACATTCCTATCATCAATGATGTTATCAAATAAGTCATGAGTGCCTTAATTTGTGCGGTAATTAGTTGTGCGTGGTGGGGGCGCAAGTTATAGATACCCTAGGGCATGAGTTATTGTTACTTGAGATAGCTCTAACTGTAGCAGGTGAATTTCTATGGTTTTGTACATTTAAAATATGAACCTAACTATAACGTACCTGCAACCTTTGGTTTTTACGTGAATTTCTTTTTTTAAAAAATTCTGTTCCCTATCTATAATGTCCCTGTAATCTTTGTTTTTTTCAGTGACTTTCTATAGTTTTTTTTAACATTAAACATTTTTCATTCCTATACATTAATCCAACTACGGCACACGCACGACCTGCGGCTAACTCCCATAACCACCTAACCTAGCGCTGCTCATGGCTAAAGGCCAGGCATGGTGGTGACGGCCTGTGGCCAGATCATGCAACCAACCCCAATTACCCACCCAACCCTGAGAGAGAGAGAGAGTGAGAGATTGAGAGAGAGCAATTTAGAGAACAATTTCACAGAGGGAAATTGAGAGACAGAGACAGACAGAGAGATAAGTTTTTTTTAGGTATTGATGAATGATATACTCAGAATGAAATATTTCCAGTCAAATTGAAAAGAAAAATGATGTTGTCAATTAAAAAGAGTGAAATCACCTTTCAGTATGTAACTTAAATATTTACAGTTGAAAAGAAACTAAACCAGGAAATTACCACAGACTCTGGATGTCTGAGACCTTAACCACTAGGCCCGAGGTGACTCCTTACTATACAGTGTCCAGACTTAGCTATGACATTCAACCCCGAAGTGACCCTGGTCTGCTGTCCATTAAAACGTATAGCATTGGTGCCAAACATCTTGCTAGTTTGATGCTTTGAAGTCATTGCAATAACAATCTCTCTCTCTCTATCTTGCTTCCATCCCAGTATGGGATTGAAGAGAGAGAGAGAGAGAGAGCGCGAGAGAGAGTGACAGAACCGCAGGAAGAGCTTCAAGGCCCCTGCAGTCCTAGCCAGCTCCATGCACCCTGCAGGAGCCGGCATTGCTCCCACAAGCAGGCAGCTTCCTGCAGCAATGTTTTCATCTGTTCCCCTGCATGCACATTTGCGTGCTGGGAAACAGATAAAAACTCTGCTTTTTGCAAGCGAGAGCTGTTCAACAGCTTTCACTTGCAGAAAGCGGAGTGTTTGCTCTGACTCCCAGGAGCTGTCAAAGCTCCTGCCAAGTCAGAGCAAACAGTTATGTCCCCGGGGATGGGCATCGTGGGACATAGCAAGAGCCGGTCCTGGGGGTGGCAGTCTCTAGGGCCATTATTGGCTCTACGAGTGGGGTGACAGGGCCACCCTCCAATGTTAAGTAGCCCGGGGGAGGTATGGCCCCACGGGTATGGTGTGGCCACACAGCCCCTGCATTCTATTTGATGTCAGCCCTGGGGAGGTGGTGGTCTGTGGGGCTGCGAGGGCCAGTACATACCCCCACATAGTCCCAGGGTTGCGGGGGACCATGTGACCCTCCTGCATTCATTTTTATCAAAGTCCCAGGGAAGTGACGTCCCCAGGGCAGAAATATGCCATAGGAGGGGGGCCCTCCTTTATTTCAACACCCCCCCCCGGGACCTGGTCCACCCAGGGGCTTCACAAAAACAAGCGAATGAGACCATTCTTGGTTTTTA
This sequence comes from Pleurodeles waltl, assembly GCF_031143425.1. Taxonomy (NCBI): domain Eukaryota; kingdom Metazoa; phylum Chordata; class Amphibia; order Caudata; family Salamandridae; genus Pleurodeles; species Pleurodeles waltl. Next base: position 442,579,757 of record NC_090450.1, read on the forward strand.
AAACTTTTTGCAGTGAATTTGCCATGTCATGGTAAATTCACAGGATTTTTTTTTTTTAAAGTGCTTTTGTGTCTCGGTGGGGACCCCGGCACCAGAGCTAAGGGGTCAGGGTGTCCCTATCCTGCCCCCTTTTTTTTACTACTTTTGTCTGGGACTCGGCTGGTTTGAAGTGTTGGCAGCCAATCAGAGCACAAATTCTTATTATTCGCAAAGTTGTTGGGGAAGATCCGCGGCCCTAGACATACAAATTTATTTCCCCCTTAATATATCAAAAATTGCTGAACAGATTTACACCAAATAACCAAAAGCAGAATCTGTGGAACAAATCTAGCTTTCTGCCAAATTTGGTGTAATTCTGTCCAGCAGTTTGTTCTGTAGTCGTGTTCAAAACTCCTTTGAGAAATAACATGGGAAATACTCATTGTGACCCCCCTCTTTTTCTCAGCCCCCGCTTGATGGATCACCCCAAAACTTCCCAAGTGCAACAAGAATCACGGGCACGCTTTTTTGGAAAATGTTGTGACGATTCGTCAAACGGTGCTAAAGATATAGGCAAGTCAAAAAATGCTTTTTCTATGGAAGCATAGTTCTAAATATAACTAACTACTGCCAGTAAGTGATCTATCTATCTATCTATCTATCTATCTATCTATCTATCTATCTATCTATCTATCTATCTATCTATCTATCTACATATATGTATATATATATATATATATATATATATATATATATATATATATATAGAGAGAGAGAGAGAGAGAGAGAGATACATATATGCAATATCTCCTTCACAGGAATGATTCAGCACTAAGCCTTTCTCAATGTCAGTGACTCTCGTTTAATAGGTCTAATGTGCAGATGTGATACTAAAATGTGCCAAAATAACCAACGGACTTACAAAACAGACACCCAAAGTATATAGGTATACTGGCGGCCATCTTATAACATATAAATCATCATTCTTGAGTAATGTTATTTCATTAACAAGGGCATTCACATGTATATCATTTGTTCGTCAAAAAGGAGAAAAATTACATTTGCATCAATTGGATCAATTAAATTTCATCAGTGGTTCTTAATTTAATTGCCTCAGAAGAATATGTCTACCACTCCCCACAAAATATCTTATCTATCCCAATAATAAGGGTAGCCAATATTATTTTTATGTCAGGTGGGGTGGGGGATGGGTTTCTATACAGTAAATACATGGCTATGCCCTGGATGGGCTATTTCTCATTTCTCAGAATTATCTCCCCCTTCTTAGGATTCAGGTTTGCTTGAAGCAAATCATCTTGAGTACATCCTATCTCTCCCAATGATATGGATGGCCAATACCATTCATATGTCGGGGCGGGTTATGGAAAATAAATATCTGATTCTGCCCTGAATGGGCTATTGCTCATATCTCAGAATTATTTCCCCCTTCTTAGGATTCAGGCTTTATCACAGCAAATCATCTTGAGTGGAATTTATCAATTCCTACAAAAATACATATAGTAGTAAGTTCTCAGATGGGCTAATGGCCCTGCTGATAAGATACCACCCAGTCTGAAGTAGTTAGCCCCCATTGCATCATACTCTATAAAATCACCCAATTGGTATGTTAGGGATGTGGGAGTATGATCATTGTTGTGTGGTTGTCACAATGGGGGGGGGGGGTTGAGTGTGCAGATACTGATAGTTGCTTAGACTTATAATGATTGGATTATGCTTATATATGATTTGAAAATGCTTGCACAATAATTGTTATTTAGTTGTGTAACTAGTTGTACACATCTTATGTTAATGATGGCTATTTGGTTGGATAATGGCCGGTTCATGTATGTGGGGCGCGGGGGGTGAGAGGGAGCCAACACTGACTCATTACAGCAGGTTGAAAGTAGCACCTTAACTTGCGAATGTCTTTACTTTTTAGTTTTTATGGTGAAGTCATTCATAACTTATTATTTCAACCTAGCTCCTGTTTTACTTCAGTTTTTTTCTTGGAATTTGCTTCCATTTTGAATAAATGTTCATAGTTAAAAATGTTCAGTTTATAAAGCTAGAAGAAATGTAATGTTATTTATTTAATGTTCTTATAAACAGTGCATACTGAGGATGTAACTTTTTAAACCTTTTTTTATTGATTTAAGAGTTAAAAGCCAAACAAGCTTGGTCATCTGAACCTTTCATGTTTTTGCATCTGAAAGCCACTCTCACTCTTTCTCATTGGCTCAGTTAGTCACCTGCTTGTGTTCATTGTACAAAATTACCTTCATGTTACTACTAGAAATGTTTGCAAAATGGGGTATAGCTTTGAGTAAATATTTCTTATCAGGCTGGTCTCCATTGACCTTTGATATGGAAACACATTGAAGACAACCAAAACATGATGGGGGTTGTTTTAATTAATTTCAGCCACATGTAATTACTTTGGGTTGTAATCTAGTCCACATTGTTTTGTCCACTAGGCCACCTCAGACAGGAACCAGCCATATGCAAATCAGTCTTGGTCCTACTTCAGTAAAACAGTCTAGACCAAACTACCAGGCCAGGTATTCTTTGAAAAAGAACACAAGCAACCGCAGACCGGCTTTGGCCTGCTTAGGCCTCACCTGCATAGTGTAGCTTGAAAAGTTATTTGCCCATTTACGTGAACTTAGAATATGCTAGCACTTGCTGCACTGACTCTAGAGGATCTGGTGTTGGCAGTTGTGATAACTTCAACACACTATATGGTGGGCTCCCTGGGAAGTTTATCGCCTCTACTTGTTGCACATGGCACAGTACACACTAACAATAGGCAATATCAAACACATCATGTTGAGGTCATCGCAGTAACTCAGGAAGTCACAGACAATATTCAAGCTCATGTGCATCCATATTGCATGATCTACCAATACCTATTTGCATGCCACAATGTTTGTCCACCATAATGTGCATCCCAACATACACTATTAGCATGGGAGCAAAGAGAGGTGAAGGGACAGAGAAACAATCCAAAGTTTGGGAGGTCTCTGTCGCTAACACACACACACACCCACACACACTATTTTACCTCCACACCATCTCTCATACTAGTGTTAGTTGTTTGTAGGGCTTAAGTAAATGCTTTTGCACGTTTGCATTTTTAAATCACTCACTCTAAAATACCTAATACACTATGGAAGCCTGGGCCCCCATGACACCATGGTCCTCACTCTAGTGGTGTTTGTCTGTTTACCAGCACTGTAGTGTTTACCAGCACTATGACGACTGATGCAGTCCCCAGAGTGTGGGTTATATGTATGCTCACAGGTACGTAGGTATGTGTATACACACACCTCTCCAACTACCTACAAACACACACACACATTAACACCTCTCCAACTCTATCATTCTCTCCCAATGTACAGTCATAGCTTTCAAGTAGGAGTAGGTGGTTGTTGAAGTTCTTCTTGAAAGCAAAATGAACAAAGCCCTTGACATAATGGGCAATCCATTGGTTAAGGGGCAAAGATGTCAAACCCCCATGATTACAAATTGGTTTAGAGACATAGAGTTCCAGTGAAGCATTTCAGTGGCACAATATTGATGCCATGATACACAGTAAAAAATTGAATTTGGCAACAGTACCCTTAAGTGGAACAGTGTTTCTGATTCAAATCCTTGGAGAATGGCAGTGTGAAATTCATCGTTTCATTAGTAACATCTAGACTTCTTTCATTTTGCTGTTCCGTTTTTGAAATTTGGATGGCTTCCCTGCACTAAGATGTGACTGCTCATGTCTGTAACACGATTTTGTGGAATGGCGTGACCTCGCATGTGCTGTTTTTTTGTAGCAGTGGTAGCATCTATGAATGTTACAGTTGAGGAACAGGAGCTAAATCATTGCCATTAAGGGCGTGATATACTCTTTTTCTGTCCCATATATCAAGGAAAATTTATGATTGCTTATAAGAAGAGCTGAATGAAACCATGGATGTAACACGTACGAGTGATAAACAGAATTTTTTGTGTATGCTCCTTTATTTGTAAACAGGGTTTTGCTCGTCCACGTAATACAGTTGCTATACCCATTCATTTCTTGGCAGTCACATATAATACATGTAATAAATATTTTCACATTTTCCTACAGGTTTGAAATTCAACACAATGTCAGAATCGGCCTTTGCACTAAACTAGCTTTTTCATGAAGGTCAAGCAGAACTGTCCAGCAATTCAGCAGTATGTGGTGTACTGTTTTGTAATTTATAGGGTTTTATAATCCTGACAAGGCCCCAATGTTCTCTGATTTGCATAAGGCCTATGTGCTCTTTGAGAACGCATGGTTGAAATGGCGTTAGATGTAGTAAGTGTTATCTTGGAAATGTAGGTTGAGATGCCTGAGGTTAAGACCTGCTCCAAATGTCATTCATCCTTCTAACTAGAGCTTCAATTTGTAATGTTGGGGACAGTATGAGGAAAACCACAGCTACGTAGTCTTACCAATTTTACTTGTGTAGGTCTTACTTTGAATCATTTTATTATAATATTGAAAAGGCCATGTTTATTCAGTTTTGGAATAGGGAATGGTTTTAAATTCTCCTCATTCAAGCAGACATTGAGTTTCATAGTGTGTCTGACTGGACGAATAAGGATTTTCTAGCAGTTTGTGACTTTTTGAATTTAGGGCATGCAATCAATGGGAAAAAGCTTTAAGTGCCAATACAAGGTCCCCTCTCTAGATGCACTTCTTGTAATGGGATTCTCTATGTGTACATATGTAAGCTTCTTAAGTAGGTTGCGGCACAGGTTATGCTACTCCTCGTCACAATGGTCCCTTCACATCTACTTCCCATGCTTTCCAAATGCTCATCTGCTCTTTCTTTCTCCATGGGTAAGAGGCTAAAATGTTTGTGGAGATTATTGCTTTGTTGCATTAATATGTTCTATACTATATTTCCACCTTCACATACAGACTTGGAATGGAATAAGCCAGAGAAGCTCCCTGAGATGTAGTGCAGTTGGATATCTGTCCTGGAAGCAACTATTATGCCTAAAGTTTTTTATTGATAGTGAAAAGCATCCCTTCTAAAATTCTTAGGATTTGGCATTGCCTCCTTAAATCATTCATCTCATCAGAGGTAACAGACCTGAAATTATCCACGTAGATCGGTTAGAATCCCTGAAGTCTGGTGCAGAAGCATTTAGAGGCCAAACAATCTGCCCCTAAAACTGGAACCACATATGTGACTTCCAGCGAGGAGTGAGTAGGACTCCTCCTACAGTATGCCTTCAGAACTGTCTTGCCATTGCGGTATCATGTGAAAGGAGGGATGGAAATAATGGAGGGACAAAAGAAAACCCCAAGGTAAGCATTCACAGCTGCAAGCAGTGACTCATTAAATGAATAAGTATTCAGAAACATGCTAATCATTATGGTGGCAGGTTGAGAGATTCCTTGTCGGTATGGAAACAATAAATATTAATTGCTGGCTAAATTGCTCAGATTGATGAGTACCTGCTATAGAGATTCATGCATAACCAGGAGACCACAGTTGTCAGTGTGTGGAAGATTATTCAAAGTGGCTGCTTCAAACAGCATTTAATTATTTTATTTATTTATACATTTATTTATTTTCAGTTTTATATAGCATATGCTCGACCCAAAGGTTTCAGAGCACTTTTCAGTGAAAGAAAAGTTGAAGGAATTATAGAAAGGGAAAAATGCAAACTACTAGTAACAGGATACTATAGTTAGTTACACAGCAGGCAGTGTACTGATGGGGCAGGGGGATCTGGGACAACCTCTAAGGAGGTCCATACTGAGAGTTCAAGTGTATGTAACTGATCTACGGCATTGAGCAATGAATTATAAACTCATAGTTTCAATCGAAATTCTTAGATTGCTTCTGTTGTGTGTTATTTCCCTACGGTGAAATGATCCATTGGGATCAATTGTGTCAGATGCTAGGTAAGAAAGTATTTCTGGATTAAATTTGCTCAATGTTCTTCCTGTAGGCTGCAAAGGAGAGGATGGTTTAGATCTCCAATTGGATTTAATTCCAAACCCTTGGAGCATTTTCTGAAAAGGGTGGGACATTGGTTTCCTGTTTTTTTAAATCTGGCAGGTTTGACTGCTAGAGATTCAGAACTCCCCAGAGAATGACATTCACAACATACATGCAAGTTGCTAGTCACAAGTTTCAATGCTGACAGGTAAGTCTTAGCTTTCTATCAATACAAGGTTCACAAATGTGTGTCATTACATTTCTTTTAAAGAAACAACTTTGGGGAGAACTCCCATAATTTGATATGCTGAGAAATTAGTGGCCAGATGAGCTTGTAAAAGATGTTATGTTATATCACGGACACATTTCAAACAAGGATTCACAGGAAACCAACATGTTCTGATACAGGGCCTCCATCTGTGAAAGCAAACTTTTGCACAGTGCCAATGCAAAAAAACATGAGGAACATGAGCAATGGATACGCCAGGTATTTTATTCTATCACATGTACCATCCCTACTTGAGAGTCAAGCAGAAGGTTTTGGAACAGGCTACCATGGAAACCCTTAAAATCAAAACACTAAGGGGGTCATTACGACCTTGGCGGGCGGCGGTAACCGCCGTTCGGCCGCCAATGCGGCTGCACTCCTGCGGCCCCCATTACGACATCCCCGCTGGCCCGGCGGGGATGAGGCCGCAACATAGGAGCCGGCTCCTAATGGAGCCGGCGGAGTTGCGGCCGTGCGACGGGTGCAGTAGCACCCGTCGCGCTTTTCACTGTCTGCTATGCAGACTGTGAAAAGCTGGCCGGGGCCCTGTTAGGGGGCCCCTGCACTACCCATGCCAGTGGCATGGGCAGTGCAAGGACCCCCAGGGGCCCCAGGACACCCCTTACCGCCAGCCTCTTCCTGGCGGTGCAAACCGCCAGAAACAGGCTGGCAGTAGGGGTGTCATAATCCACTGGGCAGCGCTGCTTGCAGCGCTGCCCTGGCGGATTATCACCGCCGGGGCTAAAACGGCGGGAAACCGCCGGCCCCGGCTGTGCAACCGCGGCGCTACCGGGCCTGTTGGCGGAACGGATGCCACATTACCCCTGGCGGTCTCTGACCGCCAGGGTCGTAATGACCACCTAAGACCCTAATTATGTGATTGGCAGTAAAAACCGCCTACCGCCGTGGTGACGGCTGCCAAAAGACCGTCACCGTGGCTACATCCATCCGCCATACTATGATCACTGCCGGACTCCCGCCACAAGAAGGGTGGAAATCTGGCTGTGATCATACTGGCGGATGGTGGTAAGGTGGTGCTGCTACCACCAGCACCGCCATGCCAGTACACCGCCACCGGCCGTATCATGACCTGTGATACAGCCTGGCAGTGTTCTGCTGGCGGGTGCTGTTGGCTGTAGCAGCGCACCTTCCCTGCCAGAAGACCACCTGGAAGGTGGTAAGTTGGGCTTCCGACAAGGGAGTGGGTTGGGGGTGTTGTGTGTGTGGGGGGGTTGGGTGCATGAATTTGTGAGTGTGTGCGTGAATGCGTCTGTGTGTGTAGTGTTGTTTGCATGGGTGAATGCATGTGTGTGAATGAGTGTAAGAATGATAATTTGAGTGTGTGTCTGCATGTCAGTGTGAATGTGTGCGAGCATGACTGGATGTATGCGTGTATGAATGCGTGTATGCCAGTGTGAGTGAGAGGGTGTATGCGTGGTGCGTGTCTGTGCGTGTGTGCGTGTATGGCGGGGGAGAGGATCGGAAGGGGGAGTGTGGATGGAGGGGGGTGGGGTGCGTCTCGGGAGTGTTGGGGGGGTGGGTGAGCCGCCTACCAGTGACAGAGAAGGAATTCCCTGTCACCGGTAGAGCCTACCTCCATGGTTTTCATGGCTTTGCTAATGCCACGAAAACCATGGTGGTAGGCTGGCTCAAAATGCCACCGGCTGTACTGTAGCAGACGTTAGGCTGGAGATTGACATATCCGGCGCAGCGGCTGCTACCGCCATGGCAGTCTGAGTGGAGAAGTGGCTGGTTGGCTGCAGCCAAACCGCTATTCTTATAATGTGTACGCCAGCCTGTTGTTGGTACTGCCACCACATTACCACTCACCGCCAGGGTCATAATGCCTGATTTAGAGTTTGGCGGATAGGGTTAGTTTGTCACAAACATGACTGATATCCCATCCACCATTTTACAATCCCATTATATCCTATGGAAATTGTAATACGGCAGACGAGATATCCGTCATGTTTATGACAGAGTAACCCATCTATCAAACTCTAAATCAGGCCCAAAGTCTTCCAGGGACTTGACAATATCCTTTCCTCAAGACATAGGCTCTCATTATGAACTTGGCTGCAATCACTGCCGTGCTGACGTGGAACAAAAGACTGCCAGTGGTGGTGAACTGCACACTGCCGTATAATGATGCCAAAAAGACAAACCTCCAAAAATCTTGCAACCTCCACCCACCGCCAGGGCCAACGACAGCGGAAAGCCAGTTCACCTCACCCTGCCACCGCCATGCAGACAAATCCCCGCCCACCAAATAATGATGCACAAATCTGCTTGGTGGACAGTGAATGCTGAACAACCATTGGCGGTATGGACCGCCATGGCCAGCAATGGGACCCGCCAACAACAAATGCACACATTAGCAAGTTCGAAAACCACACACCTGACACACATCCACAACACTATTAAACATGCACATACACACCCCACAACCCTTTGCAATGCCAATAGCACAACAGATATTGACAACACAACACGCATTCACTGAACTAACTATCACACAAGTTACACACACAAAAACACCACCAAAACCCATACATTGCACACTCACCATCACAAGCCACACTACCAACTACACAACAGCACCTTCACCAATACACCTACAACACATGACCCACAACACACACCATGGCACCCCCTAAGCACCCCCGCTTCACAGACAGGGAGCTAAGGACCATGGTGGACAAAATACTCAGGGTCGAGCCACACCTATTCGGGGCACAGGTGCAGCAGACACTCGTGGCCAGGAAGATAGAGCTATGGCAGACGATTGTCAACAAAGTCAACGCAGTAGGAAACCATCCACGCACAAGGGAGGATATCAGGAAGAGATGGAACTACCTGCACGGGAAGGTCAGCTCCATGGCATCCAGGCACAACATCGCTGTACAGAAGAATGGTGGTGGTCCCCCACCTCCTCCACCCGAATACACCGACTAGGAGGAGAAGGTCCAGTCTATCCTGCACCCGGAGGGTCTCAAAGGACTCACTGGAGGACTGGACTCTGGTAAGTCAAATAGAATACCTTAACAGTCACCACACCTGTAACGCATGTATCACCCCATCCCCTCACTACCACCAGGACCCCATCCCCTACCCAGTCCACAACACCCACACACCCACAGCCAAGTCCCCTGCTTGCCCACAATCCCACCAAAAAAATCACCATCCACCCTCCTTGTGCACAGTCACCTACGCCTGCATGGAATCCCAGTGGCACAACAGCACCCACAATGCACCTCCACCCCCTCACAAAATGCACCTAAATGTACATAAAGGGACCTTGCATGCCACTACTTGGGAATTTAAGCCTCAATTAGTGCTGACCAGTGCTGCAATTGACAAAAAAGTGCAGGACACCCACATCTCTATTCTGTCACACACAGGCACCACCACCCATGCCATCTGGACGGAGACATCAAGGAGTGCCAGGCCTCCACCTGAAGATGGAGGCCCCACTCAGGAGAGTGCAGAGGCAAGTCTGGACACAGAGGAAATCCCAGGCCCATCCCACTCCCATGAACAGTCACCCTCCAGAAGCCTCACCCAGGACACCACTGACACCCCTACCACTCAGCCACCAACATCAGCTCTGGCCAAACGACCCCACACCATTGTCACTAGGCCACGGACTGGCCGCCCACATGTACAAAGGCCAGAGTCTCCACCCACCACCAGGCAGGATGATGAAGGCCCAATTGCAAGTGGGACTGCCAGACCTGTGCAGGGGACACATGCACAGGGGGCTAGGGCCAGAGGGAGGACATCAGTGGTGCAGGAGGGTAGCCAAAGGATGGATGCAGCAGCCTAGGAGGTGATATCTGAGGTCCTGGGAGCATACCACCATTCCCAGGACAGGATGAGCCAGATCCTGGCCACCTTGGAGCAGAATCAGAGGCTGCATATAGCACACCACCGGGAGGCAATGGAGCAATGGAAACAGCTCAATGCCACCATGCCCTCCATTGCAGGGGTGCTGCAGCACCAGTACCACCGCCAGCCTGAGTCCTCCACCCACCTGGAGGCACCTACCACTAGCCAGGACACTGCCCTGTCATCTGCATCTGCAGCATCCACTGGATTGGTAGCACTCACAGGGGACTCACAGGACATCAGCACCCCTACCCATGCATCCCAGCTGCACTTTCACAAATGAGCTCTCAGACCCAGATATCCCACTGAAACACCAGCCAAGACCAAGACCACTGCCAGGAAGTGACTCTGCCCTGAACTTTCTCCATTAGGTGCCTCTGAGCTACCTCGTTGACATACCATTGTCATCTTACCATCTTCCAATGGCCCATGGATGATACCCCTGTGCAACCAACAGCTGATCATATGTACCTGGGTATGTTATTCACCAGGTGCTCACTATCCCAACACTCATGCATATTTTGACATTGAATAAAAACACCTGTGCAATCAAAATATATGTCCTTAATCAATATGAGAGATCAAATTTGAATGTGAATGCATGACCACTTACCATCATAATGCCACTTTTATTGCAGGAGGGCATCCAACACACTGTAGTGTCGGAAATATGTCACAGTGTACATACCATTGCGTGCACTGACATCTGCCACTTCAGTCATGATGTTGCATTGTCACTGACAAAGGACATCACAGTACTTATTACATGAGTCGGACTGAAACAATGCAGTGAACACATCAGGATCATAGAACAGTGCCTGAGAGTTACTGGATGTATAGCCGGATTAGCTGGGTTCTGGAGGTGACATCTTCCCCCTCTTCTTCCTCACCATCACTCTCTTCCCTCCTCTGAGGTTGCAGGGCTGGTTGTTCAGCACCCTCCTCTTTCAGAAGTGGGATAGCTTTCCTCACAGCCAAATTGTGCAGCATGCAGCAGGCCACCACTATCTTACACACCTTGTCATGGACATAGCACAGGGATCCTCCAGAGAGAGGGAGGCAATGAAATCTTGCTTTCAGGAGTCCTATAGTGTGCTCTAATACCCTCCTAGTATGACCATAGGCCTCATTATAATTCCTCTATGCATCTGTCCTAGGATTCCTCACAGGTGTCAGGAGCCATTGCATGTTGGGGTAGCCAGAATCACCTGCAAAAGTGGGCAAAAGAGGACTTGAACACACACATTTTACTTGCATAAAACCTGCCTGTCAGCTATGTAACTGATCCACTGTCATACACACTCACCTATGATCCAAGCTCTCTCCCCCTGAAGTTGTTCCATCATGTGTGGCACACTGCTGTTTCTCAGGACAAATGAATCATGGACTGATCCTGGGAACCTTGCATTGACATGTGAAATGTATTGATCAGCAATACACACCAATTGGACATTCATGGAGTGATAGTCCTTGCGATTCTTATACAACTGTTCATGGAGGTATGAGGGCTATGTGGGTTCCATCAATGGAACCTATCACATGGGGGATATTAGCAAAGGCATAGATTCCTGATTTGATGGAGGTGAGATCAGCCCTTTGGGGAAACTGGACATAAGTTTGCAAGTGTTGAACAAACGCATCCAGGAAATTGGACAGGGTGTGGCTGAACATTGGCTGAGATACCCCTGCAACCATGCCCACTGTCACCTGAAATGAGCCTGTGGCTAAAAAATGGAGCACAGATAGCACCTGCACAGTTGTAGGAATGGCATGCTGATTCCGATTGGCAGGATCCATTACTGCACAAGTTCACGGATTGTAGCTCAATTAAGTCGGGAGGTAATGATGATATGATGTTCCTCCATGGTGGCTAGATCTACCAGGGGTCTGTAAACAGATCAGGCCCTCCCTCGCCACATGGGTCTGTACCTATGGGTGATGAAGGAATACATTTTGAGTTTCAACCATCACATGATGTCACTATACTTTTCTACAATGTGACACATAGGTAACGCTCACAAACAGAAAAATAAGGTACACCATCAGGCTTATGTGTGCTGAGGTTTCTCAGTCATAATGGCGTCACAGTGTAGACACACTTCCAACCATGAGTACCTGTGTAAATCAAAGTATCATGTCCGTAATCGATGAAGGGAAGAGAGAATTGGGCCATGGATGAGGCCCCCGGCCAGACTATGAAGACGTTGTAAAAAGCAAAATGGCAGCCTCCTGCCATCTAGGTATTGTAGTGTGGAAGTGACTTCATTCCGCCGGCGTTAGTCGTCATGGTGGTAGGCGGTGTTCACCGCTGTGCACCTGATCATTGGATTCAGGGTTGTCAAGGGGGAACCTGGGCCAATCATGATTGCCGGTGGCAGTTACAGTGCACACCGCCGCGGTAACTACTGCCATTTTGACAGGCCCTTGACACTTGACCCCTGCATTACGTGAAGGGTAGAACTCCACTGCGTGTGCTGCTGTGTCCTGACTCTGGTCCCTGAGATGGCGCTTTGACAGGGGAATGGGCCCCTTCCTTCACCGCGGAGGAGCTTGAGAAGCTGGTGTACGGGGTCCTACCCCTGTATGCAAAGTTGTATGGGCGACCGGAGGAGCAGGTGAGTTGCTATCTGTCCTCCTTAGATGTGTGTGATTGTTGCGGATGCCTGTATGTGTGTATTTTCGCTGTGTGACTGCTCATCCGTAGTGTGTATGCCACTTTATGCTTGTGATTTGTCCATTTGCAAGTCTCCACGGACCATGTCAGTATGAACGGGCATGGCATTTGTGTATGGGGCACCCACACTGATGTCTGTTTCTTTACTCTGTGTCTCATGCAGGTCAGTGCCCATCAGAAGAGGGGCCTGTGGCAAGCCATCGCCAAGGAAGTGTGGATCCTGGGGGTCTACAACCGGCAGAGCACCCACTCTAGGAAGCGGTGGGAAGACCTAAGGCGCTGGGCCAGGAAGACCGAAGAGACCCAGCTACGGAAGTCCTCCCAATGAGGAAGGGATGCCCGTCGGACCCTGACTCCCCTAATGGCCCGCATTCTGGTGGTGGCCTATCCCGATTTGGATGGGCGCTTGAAGCCAGCACAGCAGCCACAAGGGGGTGAGTACCAACACTGTTGTGATGCCACTATGATGGATGTAGTTGGGTGCTGAGGGGTGCATCCATAGTGGTGTCAGGCACTTAGACAGGTGTGTCCCTGCAGTCCTGCCCCCTTCCACGTCCTTGTGATAGTGTCATCGCTAGTTGTGGCAGGGTCTATAGGACTGTGAGGGTTCCCATTTTTGTAATATGGTATCCATTGTGGCCTCATGAAATTGGAGATGTGTTGGCTTGGCATTGTCTCTCATGGTCTCACTTCACACAGTGTATCAGAGTAGTGTTTCAGGATGGTAATATAGTGTACTCTGGGCTCATGCCTACTAGTCAGGGGTACATTCATAACGTATGTTGTGTCTGCTGAGGGTTCGTGCCTGACCTGGGTGGAAGTGTCTGTGTCCCAAAATGTACCTATTGCCAGGATTTTACATACTTCTTTCTTGTTATGTTTCCCCACCCCTGTGCTCTTGTGTCCCTTTGTATATTAACATCATCTGGTGAGGAAGCTAAGGCACCGGCGAGTGGGGATGCAGCAGCCCACGGTTCCAAGGAGGCAGAGTCGACCGACGCCAAGGGGACCAGTGGGTTAGAGGGCGAGGGGAGTACCACAGGGGAGGCAACTACAACTGAGGTAGTGACTCTAACACCTCCTCCGATGGCAGCTTCCTGGTGGTGGCGGACCCTACTAGGCCCACCCATTCTTTGTCAGCTTCCGCCACCACCCATACCATTACCGCCCTCCCAGTTGCTCCCCACTGAGTTGCCCGTGCCTGCTCACCCAGGAGGGTGGGAGTCTCCTTCGCCCCAGGCACCTCATCCCCTGTCCCAGTCAGCCCTGCTGCCCTCACAGAGGAGGCTATTGACATCCTGAGGACCATCTCTGTAGGGCTGACAACCATCGTGAATGCCATCCAGGGGCTAGCATCCTAGATGCAGCAATGCAACGCATACCTTGAAGGCATTCATGGTGCCATGTCTGGCCTACAGAGATCTTTTCAGACTCTAGCCTCCTCTTTGACTGCAGCCAGTGTCCCTGGTCTTTCCATCCCCCCTCCTACCGCCTCTACCCCTTCCAGCACCCCACTCCCTTCACCCACCCCAAGCACACATGCAGATAGCCATGCACACAGATCAACACACAAGAAGCACACTGAGAAACACAAGCACTACACTTCCCTCCACAGACAGGCACACACCATACATACCAAAGCACACACAACAACATCCACCTCCCCCACTGTGTCAACCTCCCCGCCTTCCTGCCTGTCACCTCACCATGCACACCCACATGCACTGCACCCTCAGTCACTGCTGCTGCCCCCATTCTTGCAGTCACCACAATAGCTAACATCCAATCATGCACCCAGACACCACACCTGCACTCACCACGACTCCATTCACAAACACTTGCAGCACACTCACCAGACCTGCAGACACCCACACAACATCCATCTACACTGGCAGCCTGTCTTCTCCCACTGTGTCCACCCCTCCTCCTCCCAAAACACTCAAACATTCACATACATCCACACCACACACATTTACCATACATAAGCATACTATACAGGCACCTGCATCCACGTCCAGCACACCTACACCTCGTACGACCACTCCCTCAACCTCCACTCCCAGACCTGGCTCCATATCCCCTCCAAATGCACCTAAGAAGCTTTTCCTCTCCCGTGTTGACCTGTTTGAACCCACTGGCCCACCCCATCTTGTCCCTAAATGTTCCCATGCCCTTTCCCGGTCCACTCCTTCCTCGTCTCAGTCCACCCCAGTCTGCCTTTCCCATTCCTGTGCCCCTTCCCCAGGGAGGAAGAAGCCCTGTGTTGCCCCAGGTCCCTCTGCCACCCCCCAGTCCAGGCCCACTCCCCCTCCTTCCAAGGGCAAGCCCAAACCCCTTCCACCTCCTCAACCCCAAACCCTCCCTTCAAGACCTGAGTCCCCACCACCCCCGCTTTCTGAGGTGCCTGGCTGCACCATTGATGCCATTTCCCAGTGGAGTTTCCTTTGCACACGTGGGGGTCAAGTTTGGGCAATATTTGCCCTTCAGGAACTTTATAATGGACTGGCCAATGGCCTTATTTGGACATTTCTGTTGTTTCTTCCAATAAATTATGAGTGCCCAGCAGTGCTGTTGGCAAAATATTGAGCCGTTATGCAGCGTTTCACTGTGGGGGTGTGCAAAGGTGTGTGCATTGGTGCAGGTATTTGTTGGCTTGTGTCTGGTAAGTACATTTTGTTATGGTATGTATGGCTTAGGATGGTGGGAGGGGTTGGGAGTGCGTTGCAGTGTAGGTGGGGTGTTTGTGTAACTGTGCCCTTTCTTCCCATGTGTACTAGGCTGTGGTACTTACCATTGTTGTCTTCGTCGTCGGTCACGGTCCTGGAGGAATATGGCAAGGAGAAGCACTGGCATTATTTCCAACTCTCGCTCCATCTCTGCGTCGGCGTGTTCTGTGTACCTCCGATGAGTATTTCCTTTTATATTGTTCGTTTTCGCCATGCTTTGCCTGCCGGTAGTTCCCGCCCCGGAACTGATGGCGGTGTGGTGTTTCATTATTTGGTGGGCGGGTAGGGCCTTTCCGCCGGGCTGAGGGCGGCCTCCTCCGTCATCAGCGGGACTACAAAAATGGCAGTGTGTGGATGGACCGCTACTTGTTTTGCATTGGCTTCATTATTTGGCGGTCCGGGCCGCAGGCCTGTTGGCAGTAGTTACCACAGTAGTTACCGCCGGCGGGGCGGTGTTTCCCGCCATGTTCCTAATGACCACCATAATTTTTGGGCCACCTTCTTTCTTCAGGCTGAGGCTAAATGTTTCACTCTTTAATCCAGGATTGCCCCACAACACTGTATGCAAAATCCACAGTGTTGTGAAGGTCCAATCTCTAGTTGGTTTGCCAACAATCCATGACAACCCTTTTTTCATCCCTTTTGAACACTACAGAATCATTCTGTACGGCATGTGTCTAATCCTCCCAAGCATCAGTAAACAGGCTATTTCAGGTAAATTAGCTGAAAATAAATGATAATGTTGTTTGATATTTAAGAACTTTCAGATTTTGTGTGTGCTCATTCAAATGTTCTTTGAGTATTGAAGAATATTTTCTGTTACAATTACTTGCTTTAGCCCTTATGCTCTGTCCCAATTACAACCAAGGGTGCCTTTTTAGACCTGAAACACCAGGGTGGTCATTACAACCCCGGCGGTCGGTGTTAAAGCGGCGGTCAAACCGCCAACAGGACGGCAGAAAACAAAATGGAATCACGACCGTGGCGGAAACTGCCAACATAGGCAACGGCGGTACAAATAAACACTGCAGCAGTAACCGCCAACAGACAGGCGGAGGACAAGTACCACCCACACTATTACAACCTACCAATCCGCCACCTTTTCAGGGGCGGATTCACCGCGAACAAAAACACGGCGGAAACAGGACTTCAAAGGGAAAACGCTCACCTCTACACACCCCACGAGGAATCAGGACGCCATGGAATCCGAGCTCCAGATTCTGCCAGCCTTTATCTTCCTGATCCTCTAGCAGGAGCCCGAACGCCAGCTACGAAGACAACGGTGAGTACTGCACATACGACACACGGGAGGGGGGAGGGAAAAAACTATGACACACACACGCAACACGCAACACCCCCATCCTCACGCACTACAACACACATGCTAATACATATTGATAGATAACAGTTACACCCCCTGGAAGAATGCAAGGACAGAAGGAAATGAGTCGAATAATTGTGATATATTAAATTACATACACCAAAAATATTTACAAATATATACATTTATACTATATACAATTATGTACACCAAGAACACAAGTCCAAGGGATTCCACCATCATAGTCCGTGGATCACTGGGCCCAAAAGGCATGGGTGAGGCCCACACTCAGTACCCGAACAAGACGGAGAGAACACTGCAGGGGCATCAGTTAGAAGTAAAACTGGCATCTCAGGGGGAAGGGAAGGGGGGGCACCTCAGCCGGTTGAGTACACAACGCCAGATCCACGAGGGGGCTCCATGCCCACAGTCCAATCCTGGGGAGTGCAAAGCCACAGTCTCTCAAGTCTCTACAGTGGGTGGTTTGCCAACTGCTTTATCCTGGGGAGTGCAAAGCCACAGTCTCTCAAGTCTCTCCAGTGGGTGGTTTGCCCACTGCTTTATTCTGGGGAGTGCAAAGCCACAGTCCCTCAAGTCTCTCCAGTGGGTGGTTTGCCCACTGCTTTATCCTGGGGAGTGCAAAGCCACAGTCTCTCAAGTGGATAACATTCTCCACTGGTTTCTGGAGGGGGCTTTGTGCCCAAAGTGCTTCATCCTGCCAAGGACTGAGGTAGTGGATGTATCTCTTTACTGGTTCTGGAGGGGGCTTTGTGCCCAGAGTGCTTCATCCTGCCAAGGACTGAGGTAGTGGATATATCTCTCCACTGATTCTGGAGGGGGCTTTGTGCCCAGAGTGCTTCATCCTGCCTGTGGCGGACTCAGTAGCGTCGGAATCATTGGCGCTCACTGGCCTGCGGTGCTGCTGGCGGCGATGTCCTGGGCAGCGGTTCAGCTGGTGGCGGTCTTGTCCTGGCCTGCGGTGCTGCTGGTGGCGGTGTCCTGGGCAGCAGTTCAGCTGGTGGCGGTCTTGTCCTGGCCTGCGGTGCTGCTGGCGGCGGTGTCCTGGGCAGCGGTTCAGCTGCTGGCGGTGTCATGGGCAGCGGTTCAGCTGCTGGCCGTCCTGTCTTTGGCAGCGGGGCTGCTGGCGGTCGCCTCCTGGGCAGCGGGGCTGCTGGAGGTCACCTCCTGGGCAGCAGGGCTGCTGCTGGCGGTCCTGTCTTTGGCAGCAGGGTTGCTGGCGGTCGTCTCCTGGGCAGTGGGGCTGCTGGCGGTCTTGTCCGCCGTGCTTATCTTCCTAGACTTGCCGGTTTTACTATGCTCCTTCCCCACCTTGGATGGTGTCGTAGCTGTCTCCATACTCCCAACTGTACCCCTGGAGCGTCTTTGGTGGCTGATTTCTTTCCCCTCTCCCGCCGGGCACTGGCCACCTTTTTATGCTTGACAGGTGGGGACTGTCCGTGCTGTGGCTCCTTTCCACACTGGCTGCCCTGCTGCCTGGTGCACTCCATAATCCGGTGACTACTGGCACCACTGGTCCCGCCAATGTTGTGGCTGAGGTGCTAGGTTGGGACCTGGAGAGTCGGCCCCTAGGAGACTGAAGGGGTGGGGGAGGTGAGGGAAAGAGGTCAAGGCTGGCGAGGAAAGGTTTCTTAGGAACACTGGGACGGGTAGATGGAGGGGGTTTAGGAGTGGAGGAAGAGGTTGTAGGAGGTGTACGTTTGCTGACTTGGATGAAGGTGCATGGGCTGGAGGCTGTCGTGAGGTGGATGGCTGTTGGGTGGGTATGTGTCTGCGTTTGTGTACCTTGGGAGGTGGCCTCACAGACACACTGGGAGAGGACACAGGGGATGTGTGAATGGTAGTGGGGGTGGTGACTGCACGTGAGCGGGTGTGGTTGTGTGTGTGCTGGTGATGGACGTAGTGGCTGAGGATGTAGTGCATGCAGGTGTGAGTGGAGACGAGACAGGGAGGGAGGAGGGAGACGAGGAGGAGGGGGACACAGTGGACGCAGTGGATGTCAGCGTGAGTGCCTGTGGGATGTGTGGTTCTTATGTTTGCGAGAGCTTCCCTTGTGTGTTGAGGTGTGTGCATGCTGGTCTGATGGTGTGCTTGGGATAGGCTGAGGTACAGGGGTTTGGGTCTGGGTGGAGGAAGTTGGAGGGGGGAGGCTAGAGACAGGGACAATGGCTGCCATCAGTGCTGAGGCCAGAGTCTGAAAAGCTCGCTGAAGGCCGCCTGACCAGAGTGAATGCCCTCCAGGTATGCATTGGTTTGTTGTAACTGCCTTTCTACACCCTGGATGGCATTCAAAATGGTAGAGTGCCCAACAGTGAGGGACCTGAGGAGGTCAATGGCCTCCTCACTGAGGGCAGCAGGGGAGACTGGGGCAGGGCCTGAGGTGCCTGGGGCGAAGGTGATGCCCACCCTCCTGGGTGAGCGGGCACGCGGCAAATGCTGAGGGGCTGCTGGGCGGGCGGTGCTGGTAGGGGGGGTGGCTGCTGTACCTGTAGATGCGGGGACATAGATGGGGCCGACACCGCAAGGGAGCTCCCATCAGAGGAGGAGTCCGTATCGCTGGTGTCAGGTCGTGTCCCCGCCATGGAGCCCCCCTCACCCTCCGTCCCACTGGTGAATTCAGAGTCCATAGTCTCGCCCTCCAGGGCCATGTGGGATGCAGCTCCCTCCTGCTTCGGTGCCACTGCTCCTCCGCCTGATGATGCTAATGCACACAAGAACAGGGAGACCACAAAAAGGGGGGGGAGACAGAAGAAAGACATGTTCAGTGCATGCAATACCACTACCGTTGGCGGACACGACAGACACAGAAGCCCCCTGCACTACGCCGCACATTTGGGGTCCACTATTCAATCCCTGGGACATGGCTTACAAGGCTATGGCCCATTTCTGCACACATGGATGTCACAGGAGCCTGACTAGGTGTAGTTGGCACTGTACACAGATGGGGTGGGGTGCCACAGGGCCTGCCTGAAGAAGGGAACTTAGCTACCAAACTCGCCCTGGGCTAGGGGAACCCACAGCCCACCTCCCCCACCCAGACACCTACAATGCGCGCTGAATCAGCAGAATGAGAGTGTACTCACCCCCTTGTTGCTGCTGTGATGCCCTCAAGAGCCCATCCAACTCCGGGTACGCCACCGCCAGGATCATGAACATCAGGGGGGTCATAGCGCGACGGACACCCCTCCCCCGTTGGGAGGCCATCCCCAGCTGGGCCTCCGCCGTCTTCTTGCTCCAGCGGCGAATGTCCTCCTATCTTTTCCGGCAGTGGGTGCTCCGTCTGGGGTAAACCCCCAGGGTCCGGGCTTCCTTGGTGATGGCACTCCAGATGTCCTTCTTCTGGTGGGCGCTGACCTACAGGAATTGTACAGGGGGAAAAGAGAAGTAATTACCAACTGCACCATCACAGTCATTGGCCCACATCCCTACCCGTGCCATGACGCACATGCACTCACCGTTGTTTCATGCACATGCACTCACCGTTGTTTCATGCACGCCTCATTGTCACCCCACCATCATTCATCCACCCCACTCCACACAGGCATTGCCCATACAGCATGCTCACAATGTACTTACCTGTTTGTCTGGAGGACCGTAGAGTAGCGTGTACTGGGGGAGGACCACATCGACGCGTTTCTCAAACTCCTCCGTGCTGAAGGCAGGGGCCCTTTCCCCAGACACACAAGCCATTGTCTCTTCCAGAGTGAGGTCACAGCAGCACTTGCAGTGTAGGTCCTCTCCTGTCGAAGATCAGGTATCGGGTGATTGAACAGAGAGAAAATGGCGGTCACGTCCATGGCGGTGCATACCGTCACCGCCGGCATACATCGTCATTGGCTCCTGGGACCCATAGGATCCAATGTTAACCAATGCAGAATTGCGCCGCGGTCCTCGACCGCCTACTGCGACGGTGTACAACACCAGCACAGTTACCTCATATCCCCTTGTCCCACCTTACAGGTCAGGTAGCCGCCATTTCAGGGGCCCACATCGCTTTATTTTTCACTGTGTCACACATACCTAGGCCTTGCCTAAACACTCACACAGGCAAATTTCGATTTATGATTATTTTCAGAGTAAGCTGTGTTTACGTACCTCAGGGTTGGTTGACTCTGTGCTCGCTGTTCTCCTCCATAGGCACCGTCGCTGGGGCATGTGAGGAGATGGCGGCATCCACTGGTGTACAGACCGCTGGTGGACCTGTCGACAATGGAGGAAAGACATGTGATCATCACCTACAGGCTTGATCGTGTCACAATCCAGGAACTGTGTGCCCAGTTGGAGCCAGACCTGATGTTAGCTATCCGCCATCCCACAGGAATCCCCCCTCACGTTCAGGTGCTGTCAGTACTCCATTTCCTAGCAAGTGGGTCTTTTCAAACAACAGTGGCCATAGCATCAGGGATGTCCCAGCCTATGTTTTCCAACGTGTTGTCCAGAGTGTTTTCTGCCCTGCTGAAACACATGCGGAGCTACATCGTTTTCCCTCAGGTGGAGGATTTGCCTACAGTGAAAGGTGATTTCTATGCCTTGGGACATATCCCCAACATCATAGGTTCCATTGATGGGACACATGTGGCCTTGGTCCCCTCACGCAGGAGTGAACAGGTGTACAGAAACCGGAAGAGTTACCATTCCATGAATGTGCAGATGGTGTGTTTGGCAGACCAGTACATCTCCCATGTTAATGCAAAATTCCCTGGCTCAGTGCATGACGCTTACATCCTGCGGAATAGCAGCATCCCTTATGTGATGGGGCAACTACAGAGGCAACGGGTGTGGCTATTAGGTGAGCACATGGACCCAAATCAGTGGGAATAGTTGTCTGGCTCTGTGGATGTCCCTATGAGTTAGTGTGTGTCTAACAGTTGTCCCTCGCCATTTGCAGGTGACTCTGGTTACCCCAACCTGTCAAGAATACTGACCCCAGTGAGGAATCCCAGGACAAGGGCAGAGGAACGCTACAATGAGGCACATGGGCGAACTAGGAGGATTATAGAGTGGACCTTCGGCCTCCTGAAGGCCAGGTTCTGGTGCCTCCATATGACAGGTGGTTCCCTATTCTACTCACCAAAGAAGGTGTGCCAGATCATCGTGGCCTGCTGTATGCTTCACAACTTGGCTTTGCGACGACAGGTGCCTTTTCTGCAGGAGGATGGTCCAGATGGAGGTGTTGTGGCAGCTGTGGAGCCTGTGGACAGTGAAGACGAAGAATCAGAAGAAGAGGACATCGACAACAGGAACACAGTGATCCTGCAATACTTTCAGGGAGACACAGGTAAGAAGACAACACTGCCTGCTACATCTAATTTAAATCTACTACCTCTCTACTGTGTGTCATTTTCACCCAGTGTATGGTCACTGAGTTGTCACTTTCCCTTACGATTTCACAGATGTAGGTCCCATTGTGTGACATCTGCTTTGTTTCCTCAAGGACTAGAGCTGTGTGACATAGGTATGTTGACATTACATTTGAAAGAGCGTTTTGGCACTGTAATTGCTAATACACTATTTCGAAATCAAAGACAGACTCCAGATTGTTTTGTGCTTTAAGGGAGTTTATTTAAGTGCTCAATATTGGAGGGGGTTGTAAAATGGTGATGGGTGATGGTGGAGGAATGTCCATGGCAGAGTCCAGTCTATTAGTCTCACAGGTGCATTGTCCAAAGGGGCATAGGAAGTGGAGCGGGGCAGTTTAAGGATGGACAGGATGACAAAGTGGGACAAATGGATGACAATCAGGGCGGTCTCATTTCTTGGCGGGTGTCTTGGCATCGTTATCTGTCTTTGTCCTGGATCTCAGGGACCGTTTGTGGGGTGGTTCTCCCTCTGCAGGGGGTGGGGTGCTGGTGTGGTGGTCCTGTGGCGGTGCCTCCAGTCCACTAGCGTCGGCGGAGGTGGTGGGTAGTTCATCGTCCAGGCTAGTGTCTGGGGCCCCTTGTTGTGCCACAGTGTCCCTCCTGGTGTTCACGAGTTCCTTCAGCACCCCTACAATGGTGCCCAGGGTGGAATTGATGGATCTGAGTTCCTCCCTGAAGCCCAAATACTGTTCCTCCTGCAGTCGCTGGGTCTCCTGAAACTTGGCCAGTACCGTTGCCATCGTCTCCTGGGAATGGTGGTAGGCTCCCATGATGTTGGAGAGGGCCTCGTGGAGAGTGGGTTCCCTGGGCCTGTCCTCCCCCTGTCGCACAGCAGCCCTCCCAGTTCCCCTGTGTTCCTGGGCCTCTCTCCCCTGAACCGTGTGCCCACTGCCACTGCCCCCAGGTCCCTGTTGTTGTTGGGGTGGTGGGTTAGCCTGGGTTCCCTGCAGTGGTAGACAGACTGCTGATTGATGTGTCCTGGGGACAGAGGTATGGGCCTGCTGGGTGGGTGCTGTGCTTGTGTTTCCAGAGGGGGGAAGCCCTGTAGTGGCTTGTGCCAGTGTGAGGGGAACCGACTGTCCCGAGGTCCCAGAAGGTCCGGGCTGGTTGTCTAGATCCAGTTGGACAGAGCTGCTGTCATCACTGTGGTCCTCTTCTGTGGGTGGAGTGGACATGTCTGGACCCTCCTGTCCGGTGACGTTGGGTAGGAGTCCTGCAGGGGTGTAAAAGCATGATTATTGCATCTGTGTGTGCCATGGTGTGCAATGGGTGGGTGACCATGTACCCCAGTGCTTGCATTCCTGTGTAGGACCTTGTGTGATGATGGTTTAGGTGGGTGTATGGGTATGTGCAGTGGCCATGCTTTGGTGATGGGTGTCCATGCTTTGGGGTTGCATGCAGGGCTTGGTGTTGGGATGTGTGGTTTGTGATATTGGGACATGTGTGAGGAGTAGGAGTGATGGGGTGAGGGCGTTTGTGATGGCATGCAGGTAGGGTGGGGGATATAGTAGTAAACATTTGAATTACCAGAGTCGATTCCTCCAGCTACTCCTGCGAGGCCCTCAGGATGCAGAATAGCCAAGACCTGCTCCTCCCATGTTGTTAGTTGTTAGTTGTGGGGGAGTAGGTGGGGAAGACCACGGAACGCACCTTCCCTATTTCTTGGGTGCTGTCCCACTGCGTTGACCCTGTCCACGATGCTGCGCCATAGCTCCATCTTCCTAGCTATGGAGGTGTGCTGCACCTGTGATCCGAATAGCTGTGGCTCTACGCGGATGATTTCCTCCACCATGACCCTGAGCTCCTCCTCAGAGAACCTGGGGTGTCTTTGCCGTGCCATGGGGTTGTGTGGGCAATGTGTGGGGTGGTGTGTGTTGTGATGTGTGGGGTGATATTTAGTGGTGTGTTGTGTGTGGTTCGTGGATGTTATTTGGGTGACGGTGTTGAATGCCTGTGGATGCTCGTTTGTAGATGGTGGTGTCTCTCTCTGGACTTCAGTCACAATTGTTGTCGTAGGGGTTTGTGGGTGATCTGGGTGTGTGTTTTATATTGTATTGGATGTGTGGGAGTGGTGTGTGTATGTGTATCAGGTGTGTGTATTTTGATTTGTCCAATGTGGATGTGTTTTGTAAACGTGTGTGTATTTTGAGTGCAGCGATGTGTACCGCCAATGGAATACTGCGGTTGAAAGACCACCGCATGGATCCGTGGGTCGTGATAGTGTGGGCGTATTCCTGTTGGCGTGACGGTGGAGGATTTCTTATCACCAGTTAATCACTGACCTTTGGTGTGGCGGACTTGTGTGGGTGTCTAGGTTTTGGCGGATTCCGGGTTTGGGTCATAATGACCGTGGCGGAATTCCGTGGCCGTGTTGGCGGTCTTCTGCACGACAGTAAGCGGCTTTTACCGCCAATATTGTAATGACCGCCCAATTGTTGCTACTGCATTGTTAGCCATTTTTGTGATCTGTTATTTCATTATCACAATATATCTTCATTAGATGGAAGATCTCAAGAATAACTGCAACACCAAAGCTGGGGACCTTGAACAACCAGTGTCTAAAGGAATCATGGAACAGAAGAAAAAGACACATGAAATAATATCAGTCTTCCAAAGTCAAGAAAAAATAACTGGAAGAAAGCTGGAACAAACAGGAACAAAAACTGGAATCTGGAAGAACCAGCCGGAGCGTGATCGTCACCGGAGGAAGTGTTGCAGCGCAAGGAGAACAAGATTGTAACCCTTTAAATACCCCTGAGCAGGAAGTGACAAGCAGGGAAACGCAAGAACGCCATTTTAGATTGGAAAAAGACTATAGAACAAGGTAGAGGAGGACGCCATATTAGAAAGGGAACCAGATGCATGAAGGGAAAAAGATAAGAAGGAGGATATGCTGGGAGGAAGAGAATATGGCCCCACTAGGAAAAAAAGAAGAAAAGAGAAACAAAAAGTAAGAAGAAAAGAGCCCTAGAACAGGACACCAGGTAAGTGAGGGGACGGCGGGGCACAGTCACCTAATGCCAAGGCCCACGCCGCGCATGAACGCAGCGAGGCTCGACGCCCATCCCTGGGCCTCTAATCTGGGCCTCTAATCTGTGTCACAATACACCACTCTACTCTATTTTACATCACTTCACCCTACAACACTCTATGACACTCTACTCTACTATTCCCAATGCCACTCTATGGCAGTCTACTCTACCCCACTGTATACCAGTCTACTATACTCCACTTAACTCTAGGCCACTCTATTCCACTCTACACCACTGCACTTTATGCCACTCCACTCTATGACACCATATGCTCCTCCACTCTACGATGCTTTACTTCACTCTATGCCCTGCCACTGTACACTCCTCGACTCTATGACTCTCCACTCTGTGACTCTCCAATCTATGACTCTCCACTCTATTACACTCCATGCCACTCTATGATACTCTACACCACTCTCCTCTAGGCCCTACTACTCTGTGTCCCTCCACTCTATACCCCTACACTCTATGCCACTACTCCATGACACTGTTGCCCATTCTATGTCACTCCACAACACTCTCTGCCACTCCACTGTACGCCACTCCACCCTGACCACTCTATTCTGTGCCCCTCCACTCTATGCCCTTTTACTCCACTCCATGACAATCTTCACCACTAGACCCAACTTGACGCTACTCCACTCCACTTTATGTCAATCCACTCTATGACACTCTACACCACTCTACACTATTTTATGCCACTTAAGTCTAGGCTGTCTACTCCACTCCCCACCACTGTACGTGATTCTGCTGTATGACTGTATTCTACTGTACGCCACTCGACTCTATGACAATACACTCTAGGACAATCCCCTCAATAGCACTCCGCTCTATGACACTCCAAACCTCTCTAATCTACTTCACACCACTCTACACCATTCCACCTTATGACACTTTACTATACTCTAAGCCACTCAAGTGTATTCTAAACCCTGCCACTCTACAGCCCTCCACTCTATGACATCCTATGACAGTCCACTCTATTGTGCTCTATTACACTCTATGGCAGTCTATGCCCCTTCCTTCTATGGCACTTTACTCCATTCTATGCCCATCCACTCTAAGCCTTTCCCTCTACGACCTTGCACTTTGCAAACCTCCAATCTATGACCTACCACTCTATGACACACCACACCACTCTATGACTCTCCATGCCACTCTACAACATTCTACACCACTCTATGACACTCCACCCTATGATACTGTATGACTCTCTACTCCACTCTACCCCAATCAACTCTATGACACTCTACATCACTCCACTCTATGATACTCCGCTGTATGACACTCTAAGCTATGCTGCTGTACTCCACCCCATGTCGTTCTACTCCACTCTACTCCACTTCACTCTATGCCACTCCACTCCATGCCACTCCACTCAATAAAACACTACTTTACTCCATTCTACTCAACTCCACTTCACTCTATGACACTCTATGCCACTTCACTTCAGTCTACTCTACCCTACTCCACTCTTTGGCACTCAACTCTATCCCACTCCACTCTACGCCTCTCTACGGCACTCTACTTACTATACTTTACAACACTCCACTCAATGCACTTCACTGTATGACACTATCCTCCACTCTACGACACTCTCTCCACTCTACTACACTTTACGACACTCCACTCTATGAACTATACTATACGGCACTCTACTCCACTCTATGCGGCTCTGCACAACCATACGTCACTGTACTCCACTCTCCTCCACTCTATGCCACGCCACGCCACTCTGTGCCACTCCATGGCACATCGCTATATGTCACTCCATTCTACGCCACTCCACTCAATGCCACTCCACTCCATGACATACTACTCTACTGTACTCTACTCCACTCCACGTCACTGTACTCCACTCTACAACACTCCACTCTACAACACTCCGCTCTATTCCACTGCAATCCACTCCACTCATGACATTCTATTACACTTTCTGCCACTCTACTCTACAAAACACCATTCTAAGACACTCTATGACACTCTACGTCAATTCACTCTGGGTTACTCTACTCTTCTCTATGACACTCCACTCTATGACACTCCACTCCACAACACTCCATTCAATGACACTCCACACTACTTTACTCCACTCTACACCACTCAAAACCACACTATGGGGGTCATTAAGACCCTGGCGGCCAGCGGTGCGCTGACGGTAACACACCCAACAGGCTGACGGTGTTCTGCCAGTGTATTATGACCGTGGTGCATACCGCCGGCCCCTCCACTTGACCAGGGCAAGGCTGGCGGTAAGGGGGACTCGGGTGCCCCTGGGGGCCCCTGCACTGCCCATGCACTTGGCATGGGCAGTGCAGGGGTCCCCAGGCACAGCCCCACCGCGCATGCGCGACGGGTGTTGCTGCCCCAGCTGCACATCAACATTGCCGCCGGCTCTATTATGAGCCAGCTGCAATGTTGATGTGACTTTTCCGCTGGGCCAGAGGACGGAAACGCTGTTTCCGTCCTCTGGCCCAGCGGAAGTGTCATAATAGGGAGCCACCAATACCGCCAGCACTGGCGGTATTGTGGCGCCTGCGGCTTCGGCGGTCTTTCTGCAAGACCGCCGAAGTCGTAATGAGGGCCTATGATACTATATGGCACCCTTTACAACTCTACCCAACTCCATGGCACTCCACACAACTTCACTCTATTCAACTCCACTCTATGCCACTCAATGCCACTCTACTCTACTTCACTCTATGAAACTGTACTCCACTCTATGACACTTTACTCATCGCTCCACAACACTCAACTCCACAACAATCCACTATACGCCACTCCACTCTGATATTTTATTCCAATCTACTCTATGCCACTCTGCTCTACTACACTCTACGCCCTCTACTCTATGCCCCTCCTCTCTGTCATTCCACTCTATGACACTCTACTCTACTCCACTCTATGCTACTCCCATTTACTACAGTCTACTCCACTTTATGGCACTCTATGCCACCCTATGACACTCTGCACCACTCTATGCCACTTAAGTATAGGACACTTTACTTCACTATAAGCCACTGCACTATATGCCACTTCAGTCTATGACTCCATGCTACCGTATGCCACTCCACTCTATGACACTTCACTCAATGACACTTCACTCTACAACACTCCACTCTAAGACACTCCACACCACATTACGCCACTCCATGCCACTTTACAGCAGTCTACACCACTCTATTCTCTGACACTTTACTACACTTTACGCCACTCCCCTCTAGTGTATCATAACTTACTCCACTCTATACCCTTCTACTCTATGCCCCTCCACTCTATATTCTTCCGCTCTACACCCCTTCACTCTACGACACTGTGCAACACTCCACTCTATGACCTTCTGTTCCACTCTACTGCACTTTACTCCACTCTGCACCTCTCCATACTATGATCCTCCACTGTATGACTCTGCAATATATGACCCTGCACTCTATGACACTTTACAGCACTCTAATACACTCCACACCACTCAATGCCACTGTACATCCCTCTACTCTATTCCCCTCCACTCTATTCTACTCTGCAACGTTTTACTCCACTCTATGACACTTTGCTCCACTCTAGGTCCCTCCACTATACGCCCCTTCACTCTATGCCCCTCATCTCTTCGTCTCTATACTCTGACACTCCACAATGATACTCCACTGTACGACACTCCAACTCACTCTGTGACACTCCACACCTCTCTACACCTTTCCATGTCATACTATGCCACTTCACTCTATGTCAATCCACTCTGTGACACTCCACTCTATGACTCCCCACTCTACGACACTCTGCTCAATGACACTCTATTCCAGTCTATGCCCTTCACTCTACAACACTATACTTCACTGTACTCTACACTAATCTACTCTCTGCCCCTCCTAACTATGGCCAGCTACTCCATGCACCTCTCCTCTTTCCCCCTCCAATCTATGATACTCTATGCCACTTCACTCCATGACACTCCACGACACTCACATCACTCTAGTATATGCCACTCTTAGCCACTCTACTTCACTCTGTGCCACTCTACGTTACTCTACTCTACTTCACTCCCCCCCTACTCCACTCTATGACACTTTACTCCACTGTACACCTCTCCATGCCACTACACTCCCCCACTACGGAATCACAATTAAATGTAATCTGTAGTAATATACAGCTACTCAACTCATGTATCAAAGAGGTGGAGCAGCGAGTATCCGATCTAGAAGATGCACATTCTTCTTTGGAGCCGCCAGTGGCAAAATATCAAGCAGATCTTTTAGACTTACACATTTGGCTAGATGACGCTGAGAACCGCTCACAAAGATCTAATCTGAGATTTACGGGAGTCCCGGAAGGTCGTGAAAATGGGAAGACTGTCACAGTCTTAATCACTGATCTTATCTCACATCATGTTCTTTCAGAACCAACCGATAAACATTTAGATCTTACTATCATGCGAGCCCATCAGGTCCCCGTAGTACAGTGACCTAACGCAAAATACCCTTGAACTATTCTTGTAAACTTTGGCGACTTTCGCATTAAGGAACGTGTCCTTCAGCAAGCAATCAAGAGTAAAATACACCAGATCCCTGGCGATTATGCTTTTAAAATGTTCTCAGATATGTCCGTAGCTGCTGCACATCGAAGGAGAGAATTGAAGGGAATGATCCCCGCATTTCAGAAAGCCAGGGCTCCTGCAGGGCTTGCGCAACAATCTAAGCTTAAAGTTTTTTTCAGGGACATTCAAATCTAGTTCATACGGTTGTCGCTGCTAAGACTCTTTTGCAATCGATTCAAAAGACTGATCGATCTAGTCGAAGGGGGTAGGGGGGGAAAGCATTTTAAAAGAAAGTGAATTGAGGAAGGGGTTCTCACTATGCACTGAGAGGGGTGAATTTATTTGGGAATCAGAAATTCCATAGAGTGTGTACACAGCGCATATTTTTTAGGCACTTACATTTCAGTACCTTTGCTGTCTATGGCAACCAGGTGCTATGTCAAGGCACCCGATTAGGGAAGGAATGGCTCACGGGGCGGGGGTGATCCCGGATCGCTCAGACGGGAAGGTCCCAGGTACCGGCCACCCAAGGGGAGGTTGGGGGTTTAGTGGGATGGGTGGGGGGGCAGCAAGGGGTACAAGATCCTTTTTCACCACACTAAAAAGTAGTTATGTTCAATGTAGGATGACTAGGTCTACAGTGCAGATGACACCATCCGATGCAGGCCAAGGCCAAAACTTTTTGGGTAGTTTTAGATCACTCAACATTTAGGCAATCTATCATAAGAATCCAATGGCAAGGTTGAACCCTTCATCAAAAGTTGTTTCTTGGAACGTCAATGGGCTAAATAATCGAAGGAAACGGAGTGCAACTGAAGAGAGGATAAATGCTTTGAACCCCTCTGTTATTCTACTTCAAGAAACTTATATTCTGGCAAAAAGAATAGCAGGCTTTAACATGTTTGTTGGAAATGGCCTTTCTGCAGGGTCATCCCGAGACTTTTTGCCTTCCTCCTCCTCTTTTTCTGACCTCATTTTTTCAGGCTTTAGGACTCTGTGCACTTTACCACTGCTAACCAGTGCTAAAGTGCATATGCTCTCTCCTTTAAACATGGTAACATTGGATCACATTCAACTGGGCTATTTAATTTACTTATAAGTCCCTAGTAGAGTGCACTATGGGGGTCATTCTGACCCCCGCCGGCGGCGGATGCCGCCGGCTTGGCGGGAACCGCCAGAAGACCGTACTGCGGTCGAAAGACCGCGGCGGTCATTCTGAGTTTCCCGCTGGGCTGGCGGGCGACCGCCAGAAGGCCGCCCGCCCGCCCAGCGGGAAACCCCCTTCCACGAGGATGCCGGCTCCGAATGGAGCCGGCGGAGTGGAAAGGGTGCGACGGGTGCAGTTGCACCCGTCGCGATTTTCAGTGTCTGCCACGCAGACACTGAAAATCTATGTGGGGCCCTGTTAGGGGGCCCTTACAGTGCCCATGCCAATGGCATGGGCACTGCAGGGGGCCCCATGACACCCGTTCCCGCCAGCCAGGTTCTGGCGGTGGAAACCGCCAGAACCAGGCTGGCGGGAAGGGGGTCGGAATCCCCATGGCGGCGCTGCTTGCAGCGCCGCCGTGGAGGATTCCCAGGGGCAGCGGGAAAGCGGCGGGACACCGCCGGTTTCCCGTTTCTGACCGCGGCTGTACCGCCGCGGGTCAGAATGCCCATGGAAGCACCGCCAGCCTGTTGGCGGTGCTTCCGCGGTCGTTGGCCCTGGCGGTCCATGACCGCCAGGGTCAGAATGACCCCCTATATGTGCCCAGGGCCTGTAGATTAAAAGCTACTTGTGGGCCTGCAGCACGAATTGTGCCACCCACTTAAGTAGGCCCTTAACCTTGTCTCAGGCCTGCCCTTGCAAGGCCTGTGTGTGCAGTTTCACTGCCAAATCGACTTGGCATTTAAATGTACTTGCCAAGCCTAAAACTCCCCTTTTTCTACATATAAGTCACCCATAAGGTGTGCCCTGGGTAACCCCTCGGGCAGGGTGCTGTGTAGGTAAAAGGCAGGACAGGTACCTGTGTAGTTTACATGTCCTGGTAGTGTAAAACTCCTAAATTCATTTTTACACTGCTGTGAGGCCTGCTTCATTCATAGGCTAACATTGGGGCTGCCCTCATACATTGTTTGAGTGGTAGCTGCTGATCTGAAAGGAGTAGGAAGGTAATATTTAGTATGGCCAGAATGGTAATACAAAATCCTGTTGACTGGTGAAGTTGGACTTAATATTACTATTTTATAAATGCCACTTTTAGAAAGTGAGCATTTCTCTGCACTTAAATCTTTCTTTGCCTTACAATCCACATCTGGTTGGGTTTAGTTGACAGCTCCTTGTGCATTCCTCAGACACCCCCCAAACACAGGATACTCAGCCTCACCTGCATACATCTGCATTTTGAATGGGTCTTCCTGGTCTGGGAGGTGGAGGGCCTGCTCTCACACAAAGGACTGCCACACCCCCTACTGGGACCCTGGCAGACAGGATTGAACTGAAAGGGGACCTGGTGCACTTCTAAGCCACTCTTTTAAGTCTCCCCCGCTTCAAAGGCACATTTGGGTATAAAAACAGGGCCTCTGCCCTACAAACTCAGACACTTCCTGGAGAAGATACCTGAACCAGAACCTGCACCCTGACAAGAAGAACTGCCTGGCTGCCCAAAGGACTCACCTGACTGCTTTCTGAAGAGGACTGCTGCCTTGCTGTTGCCCTGCTGTCTTGCTGCTTTCTTGCCGTGCTGCAGAAGTGCTCTCCAAGGGCTTGAATAGAGCTTGCCTCCTGTTCCCTGAAGTCTCAGGACCAAAAAGACTTCTCTCCTGCAGCTGAAATCCCCATGTGGTGAAAATTCAACGCACCGCCTGCCAAGAACGATGCACAGCTTGCTCGGGGTGAACAATTCCCTGCACGCTGAGACTGGAACGACAAAGCCCCGACTTCATGACAAAAGATCGACGCAGCGACAGCGACGCAACTGGAACTTCGACGAACAGCCCTACTGGATCGACGCAAGCCGACTCAGAATGCCGCCGCCTGACTTCCTGAGAGGAATCGATGCAGCACCTACCGTGAGGAAGAAAAGTCCATGCATCGCCTACAGGAATCGACGCAGCCCCTGTGACTTCGCCTTGCAAGCCCAGGATTCCACGCATCAACCCTGGGGCATCTGAAAACCCCGTAACCCGAAGAGGATCCAAGTCTGCGTGCCGGAAATCGATGCAACGTCTTCCACACATGAAAAATAACAACGCAAGTCCGTGTGCGAAGGCGTGAAACTGACGCACACTCACTGTTTTCCACACAACTCCTCCTCTGCGGTCCCTTGCCAGGATTTTTCAACGCAAACAAACCAGGTACTTTGCCCTGCAAGAGACACTAGTTGTTTCTAGGAGAACTTAAGACACTTTTTATTGCTCTTGCAGTAATATTTCAACTCTAAGACACTTGATATCACTTTCAGTGATATCTCTACATTTGCTTATTTCATCTTTAATCGTTTTGACCTGCATTTATCCAGATAAGTATTATATATTTTTCTAAACACTGTGTGGTGTATTTTTGTGGTGTTATATTGTGGTATTGTATTATTTATTGCACAAATACTTTACACATTGCCTTCTAAGTTAAGCCCGACTGCTCAGTGTCAAGCTACCAGAGGGTGGGCACAGGATAATTTGGATTGTGTGTGACTTACCCTGACTAGAGTGAGAGTCCTTGCTTGGACAGGGGGTAACCTGACTGCCAACCAAAGACCCCTTTTCTATCAATATTTAAAAGATTTGTTGATGTTAAGGTAATTGCCGCAGCCCCTGCTGCTCATAGAGGTGTGGCGGTTTTCTTGGCGAGGGATCTTGGGGCTTGGGTGCTCGATTTTCTCAGTGACCCTGCAGGGCGAGGGTGCTGGGTGCACTGTTTAATTATTAAAGAAAGATTTACTTTTGTTAGTTTTTATGCACCTTTGATAGATGATTCGGCCCCTTATGTGGAACTGTCTCAATCCCTTTTGCAACTTTTAGGCAAAATCATTATCGGTGGGGATTTTAATTTTCTTCAGAATCCATTCATTGACACAACTGTTAATGGTAAAAAACAACATAAACCTAGAGTTGCTAACATTTTCAAAGACTATGTCAAAGTGTTAATGCTCTGTGATCCTTGGAAAACAAACGCCCCAAATGAGAGAGAGTACACGTGCATCTCAAGCCGGTTTAAAAGCTCCTCCCAAATCGATTTTTTTCTGATATCTAAAACAATGCGTTTCAAGAGCCAATTGGTGAAGCATTCTGGTTTATCCGACCATGCCACCGTGGCCCTGGAAGTATTTTTTTCCAGAATATTCTACGTCCCAACTCCTCCAGGACGAGGGATGGGCACAAGCCTCTAAGGTTGATTTTTTTTTTTTTTTTATGTAATCAGGGAACTTCAACCCCATCTATGGTCTGGGATGCATTTAAGGCCTTTTTTAGGGGATTGGTAATCGCTAAGGGGGCAGTAGATGAGTCTTATCAGAAGCAACAAGGTAGGGAACTGGAAGAAGCACTGCAGAGCAGCTTAGCTATTTATCTCCATACCCCTACAGAAAACAATAGAAAATCTTTCGAACTATCTAAACGGGCATTGTCTAACAGTTTTCTTAAGAAAATTGACACCGGATATCAGACTCATAGACAGAAGGTATATGAAGAATAACTTTACAGGCAAGTTTTTGGCTTGGCAAGTTAGAGACCAAATTGCTAGTAATATGTTACATGCACTGAGGTGCCCTGTTTCCGGGGAAAGACCTCAGAGCAGTGGGCAAATCATGCTGGAACATTATAGACAAATTTATAGTCAAACCCAGGACATTGATCTTAAGCCCACTAGGGATTTCTTGGGGAAATTAGATATTCCTACTCTCACGGAAGAAGACAGTGATGCTCTTTTGCAGCCATTTACGAAGTCAGAACTCCTAGAGGTTGTTAAAAACCTCCCTATAGGGAAGGTCTGTGGACCCGAGGGCTTCCCGGCTGAATTTTATAAAATGTTCATCAATGTTTTTTTAGATTATTTTTGGCTTCAATTAATGACTTGCTCAAGGGCGAACGGAGCCCCAGTTCTTGCTATATGGGGAACGTGGTTAGCTTTCCCCAAAATAATAGGGACCGGGAAGACCCTAATGCATACTGTCCAATATCATTGTTAAATACGGACTATAAAATTATCACAAAACTTTTGGCCAATAGGCTTAATAGGGTTGTCACTAAACTGGTGCACCCTGACCAGAATGGGTTTATTGCCGGTCGACAACTTGCGACTAATACACACTATTTAGCCGAGGCTCTTGACTATTTTGCTTCTAATAAATGCCATCATTCTTTTATTAGATGCGGAAAAAGCTTTCGATCTAGTTGTATGGGATACACTGTTTGAAATATTGTCCAGATATAAGGTGCCCTCCCAGGTTTGTTCGTTGATTCAAAGGCTATATCAAAGCTCTGAAGCCAACACCATAATTAATTCTTCTTGTATTGGTCAGTTTCAAATTCGGCGCGGGACTCGTCAAGGATGAAAATGGGGGATTAGCATTACCAAACTTCAAAGATTATCATTTTGCTTTTTTTTGCACATTACTTGACCAATTTCAAAGCCAATCAAGCCACGGGCTGCCTATTTTCTCTGGATTTTCTTGATTTAATCTGCAGCAAGCATAATATCAGGAATCCTGCACTATTGGTGAAATCCCCAAGAAAAGTTCCATACAAGATTCTTAAATGGCTCCTTAAAAGAAAATCGGATCTTTTTAAAAGATACTCAATCCCATATGTACATTTTTTTACTCCTCTTACACAGCTTACATTGCGTTCTGGTTCTCAGCTCGATCCAGAGATAGCGAAGAGGTGGGATTATGTAGGATTTAGGAAGATAGGGGACTTTCACAGCAACGATAACTGGAAAACACTCTCAAATATTCAGTCAGCTGTTCAAAATGATTTCCTTTTGGTGGGATCATATAGGATTATGCTCCATAGTTTGAGGGACCTGGATATTGATTTCATATTCAATACACAGACATTAGTTGGCGAACTGGCAGACCCTCTCAGGGTGAGGCAAGCTGGTGCATGGAAAAGGTTACTCCTAGAGCAGGAAAAGACTGACCTCTGGGCAAAGGCGGCGAGAAAATGGGATAGTCAAGAGGGCATCCATCTGTCAAGGGAGTGCTGGGAGAAGATCAATTATTTAAATTTTACAGTACTCAGAGGCGCCAATTGGCATTGTATGATATTTTTTAGTAAATGGCTATTATATCGCACCCTGCAAGCCTTATCCCGGATGGTGCCCAGCTGTCTTGATCTCTGTTTTCGTTGTAAGGCAGTAGTACAACTATTGCTCAGATCTCTACATCTCCCAGCATCTGGTTGGTGAGCCTATGACCCTGGGGCAAAGCTTCCACCCAGTTGGGAAAAACTAGTGTTCATTGCCACTGTGCTTGCTAGATCTGTCTTGTTAAGAAACTGGCACTCCGATCAAACTCCCTCTCCTGGAGAGTGGCTGAATAAAATGGTGCAGGTCACAAATCAGGAAATGAGGTATGCTAGGAGAGTGGGGGGTGGTAAAACAATTTCTCAGATTTGGGGCAAACTTTTTGCAAGACAATCATGCGTAATTATATCCAGGTCTAATAATAAAATAAATCTGGGTCGTTATTTAGCATGATGGTATTCATCTGGTGTCATCCTATTGGAAACTATTGGAAATTATTGGAAAGGATGTCTATAATAAAGTATGTAATTGAAAGGTTTTTTGTTTATTTTGTTGGATCTTGATAAAAATCAATAAAAAGAAAACTCCCCCACTCCACTTTATGACACTCTACTCTATGCCACTCACCTCTATGCCAATCTATGCCACTCTGCAACACTCCACTCTATGACATTCCACTCTACAACACTCTGCTCCACTCTAAGCCACTGTACTCCATCCTAAACAGCTCTTCCCCACTCCATTCCACTTTATGTCATTCCACTCTGTGCCACTCCACTCCACGCCACTCCATTCTATGCCACTCCACTCTATGCCACTCCATTCTATGGCACAATGTTCTACTCCACTCCACTCTATAACATTCCACTCTACAACACTCTACTCCACCTATGCCGCTCCACTCCACTCCACTTTATGCCACTCCAGTCCTCGTCCCTTCATTCTATGCCACTCCACTCTACATCACACTACTCTACTCTACTCCATCCCACTGTACAACATTCTGTGCCACTCTACAACACTCTATGCCATTAACTGTACTACTCCTCCACTCCATTTTATGGCACTGTACTTTATTTTACTCTACGACACTTTATGCCAATCTACTCTATGCCACTCTATTTCACTGTTCTCCACTCTACTGCACTCCATAACACTCAACTCTACAACACTCCATTCTACGACTCTCCATGACACTCCACTCTATCCCATTACATTACATCCTACTCCAACACCCCACTCTACGCCACTCCACTTTTTGCAACTGCACTCTATGCCGCTCCACTCTATGACACTCCAGTCCACTCTGCGACACTCTACTCCACTCTAATTCACTTTATGCCAATCCAGTTCACAACAATTCACTCTACAACACTCAAATCAACAACACGCCACTCTCTTCCACTGTACGCTACTCTACTCTACTAGTCTATGACACTCTACACCACTACACTCTATGACACTCCACTCCACAATACTACTCTCTATCCCACTCCACTCTATCTCAATCCACTCTGCAATGCTCCACTCTATGCCACTCCACTCTACACCACTGTACCGTATGACACTCTATGGTACTCCACACCCTTCTATGACACTCCACTAAATGCCACTCCACTCTACAGCACTCTACTATACTCCACTCTACTCATCTCTATGCCACTCTACTGTACTCCACTCTACAACAGTTTACACTACTCTGTGACACTTTACTCCACTCTATGTTACACCATTATACTCTACTTCACTCTATGTCACTCAATAACACTCCATGACACTCCCCTCCATCCAGCTTTACACCATCTCACTTCCTTCTATTCCACTCCACTCTATGACACTCCACTGTGTGACCCTCCACTCTATGACACTCCACTCTGTGCCACTCCACAACCCTCCACTCCATGCTACAACACTCCACGACACTCTACACCACTTCACTCTATGACACTCCACTCTTGTTTATGCCACTAACTTTTAGCCAAGCTGAACAGCAGCCACGCTGGTGTACAACATGACTAAACACATTGGAAACGCCAATAGCTCTTGCACATTCAAGACCTATTGGCTTTGCCAGAGCTTATATGCAAATGCACTGGCTGAAGATTGATTAACCAGTGATATATGTTTCATTGAGTTTTGAATTTCTACCTGACACCGCCTTTCTGAATAAACTTCAGACTTCTCAACATTGCTACCCTGGCAGTCAAGCTTGTAGTTAGTGCTCAGATTTGAGGTCAATAGTACGTTTTAACCCCAGGGCATGGTAGTAAAAGGCTCTCACTTTAACAATGTGAGCAGAGAAACCTCTGTCTGCTTAGACTCCTGAAAATGTTTCCACAGAGGCCTGCCCAGCATTTTGTCGTCCATAAGTACCATTGATTGGTGACCAAAAATATCAGCGGTGTACAGTGTTACAAATATTGAAAAGGGTGCTGGTGAAACTTGCTCTACACAAATTGCTATGAGAAAATGGGGGCCCATTCAGGGCTGACATGTACAAGTTTCCATCACTCACAGAACATGTGCAGTTAAGGCATGGGTGACCTGTGGGTTACAGACAGACCTCTGGAGCTGATGCTCAACTCACTGAGAGGAGTTTATGGGTGGATGAGTAAGTGAATATGCAAGGTCTGACATCATTCTCACTTATGTGATATTTCACATCAGCATCCTGAGAGTCCCTCTGTTGTCACTCAAAGACCTGCTATATTTTGTTGATTCTTTGGTTTTCCAAATACTGAGAAGTAGCTATTACCTATAAATCATCATTATTTGGAATTACCTAGCCGCATTCTAAGCAAGCTTTCCAGTAAAAAATACTATGCTTACAGCTCTTCCAACTTTGTATGTGTGCTGCACAGTGCAGCAAGCATGCAAATTGGAAAAGAAAGGGGAAATAAAAGCATTTCTTCTTTTAACACCTGCTTTCATGTGACATTAACTTTTGGTACAAAACCCTGTCTACTATTGTGAGGAGATAGGGTTTTGCGTCAAAAACCATGGGAGGTAGCACTAAAATGCCCATGACCACCCATGGAACACTCCCTTGATACACAGATATGCAAACCGTTGCTTTGTGCTGCTTTGTGTTACTTTTAGGCAACTTTTCTGTGAAAAGCAAGTTCTTATACGAAACACAGATTCAAGAAGAATGCTATGAGGGAGGATTTATGGGACATAGCCAAGATGTCTGCTGGGAGGGTTTATCCACGCAGATACAGCCAATACTTTTTGCTGTTAGCGACAATTTATTATTTCCCAGAGTCAAGAAGACTGCTGTGAATTAGGTCTTGTGCAGACTCAGACAGCGCCATGAAAATAGTTGTGAGTTTGGTCTTTACGCTTGTCCGAGGACACTTAAGGAGGGCATCCGCACCCCTGCCGAATACGCAGTCTATTTTCAAAGGACGAAGAACAGTGGGAGTATGACAGAGCTTCAGAAAACAACTCGGTGCAGGCTGCTGAGATTGCAGCCAGAAACGTGGGTCAAAAGTTCAGGGAGTTGAGTAATTGGTGAGCAGGGCTGTGGGCCGCTCGGGTCTCACTTCCCTCCATGTGCGCCTGTGTGATTAAGTATAAATTAGTGACACATTCACAGATGAAAGAGACAAGGCTTTGTGTGTTAGGCATGTAGTGCGGGCTCATTTATCACACATTTCCACACAAACATACTCGATTTAGGCTTTGGAGAAGGGAGATGTTTCTCGTGCGTCTATTTGAAAAGCTAGATCTTTACCAGTGGCAAAGCAAGGGTACCAAGTGCCTAAGAAAGGAAAATGGACCATCCCCTGGTTTAGTAATAAAAACATCTGTTAATCGAGTTCTCTGGGCTCCAAACCCCACTGGGTCCCGTTCCACTGTAACTGCTGATCTGTTAATAACTACCCTCGGTCTTTGCGAATCAAAGGTTGTGGCTGATGATTCAGAATATTTTTAATTTGAAGGCATCTTCTACATTGCACGGAGTTACCACTACTTGTCAGCAGGCCACCATGTGTGTAGCCCTGAGTCTTATTGTTACAATTCTTTGATATTTATTTATGCCCGTGTGTGTGACAGGGACTCAGCGTTTCCCCTCCAGCATTTTAACAAATCACGGTTTTCAAGAGTTCCATGTGCTTAAATGAAATTAAACAAATATACAACACATAGAATATTCTGGGTCCCATTAAAATCATTCCGTACATACAGCTCCCTCTAACAAGTTCACTAAGAATGACGCTGACCATTTAGATGTAATCCCAGTTTCCACGCTCTGTCTCTTACTAAATCCATTATACCATTTCATTGGAGAATTTGGCCCTCATTATAACCCTGGCGGATGGCGGTAAAATGGAGAAATGTACTGCCAACAGACTGGCGGTACGTTTCCTCATATTATGACATTGGCGGTGTACCCCACCATCTGCCATGGCGGTAACGACCGCCGGGCTGGAGACTGCAATCTCCAGCCATGTGGCCGTCACTAGCCCGCCTACGGGATTATGACCCCATTTACAGCCATGTTTTTCATGGCATCCTTACTGACACGAAAACCATGTCAGTAGGCACTATCAGTGACAGGGAATCCCTTTCCTGTCACTGATAGGGGTCTTCCACGCCCCCTAGCCCTCTCCCTCTCCTAGTGTCCCTACCACCCCTCCCAATACAGACCCTCCCCACGACACACAAGCACCTTCATGCACCATCTAACAGATGTATATACACACTCATACCCACATTCATCCACACATGCATTCATCCATTCACACACACAACCACACACACAGACATACATACATGCACACAGGCATGCACACAACACATCATACACGCACTCACACATCCATATACGCACACACGGACAACACGCATCTCACATACACGCACGCACAGACAGACACACACACACCCCCACACACACAACACCCCCCTCCCCTGTCGGAGCACCCTCCGGCAGGAGACGGGATAGGGCACTGCTGCCAACAGCAGCGTCCACCAGCAGAACACCGCCAGGCTGTATCATGTGTCATGATACGGTCTGCGGCGGTCTACTGGCGTGGCACTGCTGCTGACAGCAGCCCCACCTTACCACCATCCGCCACCATGGCCACAGCCGGAATTCCACCATCCCTCTGGGGGAATTCTGGCTGCGGTCATAATTTGGTGGACGGCTGGTAGCCGCAGCAATGGTCTTTTGGCAGCCGTCGCCGCGGCGGTAGGCGATATATACCGCCAATGTTGTAATGAGGGCCTATTTTCCTCTTCTTAGGGCGGTCAAATTGCATGTCCTCTCAATAGCTTATCTAGCTGACATCTTGGGGTGGGCAATGCTGAGGATGATTTTACCCCTCCTGAAGTAATCTATTTGCCTTCAAAATGTGTTAAAAAATGGAGTACCTTTATATCTTGCTTCTGTACACCTCATACAATTGACAGGAGAAATACATTCTGGATGAAAATTGGTGAATCCCATTAGGACTGTTACAGCTACTGATGTTATTACACAAAGGCGCCTGATCAAAGATACGACTTGGGGAAACAGGGCTTTAATACAAAAAATAGAAACTCCAAATGAGCAAAGGCAAGGATATTTTCTTGCTCCATTACTATCCTCAATTTACAAAACTGACGCATCAGAAGTGCTCTACATGGATTATGCCATCCTTCTTGATCTCACTTTCTTTGGGCTTCAAAGGTCATTAAACGTTTTTGCAGAATATTGCAAGGATAGCTTTCTCAAAATAAATAAGTCTAAAACCAAAGTGATGCTATTCTGTGAGAGGAAAGTTATTAGAAGCTTTGCATGGACACTCAGTCGTCATAAATTAGACATAGTGAATGCTCCTACTTGGTGGTGGAGGGTTCTCTGGTGAGCAAAGTAGTCTGGTGTAGGAGCTCTAGGAAGAACGGATCAACATCTGGGACATAAACCAATGGCGATATAGTGTTTCTGCTGCTTTATGGAAGTGAAGTTCTCAGCCAAAGGGACCTACTGAAATGAATATACAGAAGGATTACAAATGCTTTGCCCAAGGAACTGCGGGACATACCTTGAATCTCGAGCAGGGAAAGACAAGCATAATTTATAAATATTATCAAAGAATATTCAATTGTTGAAAACATATTTCTCAGGCCAGGAGAGGGGATTGTTACATTATATGGTAATTTAATATCTTGAGAAGACTTGCAACTGTCTTTGGTATAACAACCTTAAACACAATTCTCAAGAATTACATCTATCTGAGACTGTTGGTACCGGACTCTCCAACCTATTGCTGCGTAGAATAAATGAATAACAGGAGTGGTTAAAAAAGTGGCAGACTGTTAACCATGTTCAAAACTCCAAAGCTATGACTGTATACTTAATTCAAAGCCGAGTAGATACCCGCAATCTTACATAAAAAACACTCAGTTCAGAGAAATAAGAAGGTGGATTTAAAATTGAGACTTACACGAATCTCATAAAAAATATGCTGAAAA
Source organism: Pleurodeles waltl (assembly GCF_031143425.1). Taxonomy (NCBI): domain Eukaryota; kingdom Metazoa; phylum Chordata; class Amphibia; order Caudata; family Salamandridae; genus Pleurodeles; species Pleurodeles waltl. The sequence continues at coordinate 442,622,214 of NC_090450.1, forward strand.
AAAGAGATAAAGTAAACATAAATATTAGCTGAAATGTCTTTTTTGTGAGTCTACTGATTTAGCATTCATATGTTTGATTTTGTTGTGTTTGCATCTGACAGCTGCATTGGGTATTTAGAGGTGTGCTAACTAAAGTGAGAATGAACTGTCTGGTGTTATAATGAATTGTGAAAACATTGTTTTCTGTTATTAACTGGGTACTTTGTTTTTTAACATCGTTGAAAAGTCATTGAACTTCGGTGGACTATAATCATGGCCTTTAATGAGTCTCATGATTACTTAAGGACTATTTGTGGTAATGGTTACATTGCCCAAATTGGCATATAACCAAACTATAAACTGGACTGACTTCTTTGAGTGGTCTAGTTGCAAGTTCTCCCACTAGTTTATCGAGCAACGATGCTGAAATGGGCAATGTTGCTCTGTTTTAAGCATTGCCACGACTCTCAGACTGTCACATTCCCAACATGTACAGAGCCCCCCCCCACCCCCACCCCAGAGAGTTTAGTGAGGTCCCTCTCTTAGGGCACTGCTTTCACTCTAAAAATGGTATAATAACAGTGAACTGAGTAGATTTACAGATGAAAAGCTCCTAACTTTCCAATCCCAGAGAGCCTAAATGATGAATCACCAGAATAGCCAGATTGTACTCTAGAAGTCCTTTATACAAACTCTGGATTTTGTTAACAAATAGGGCATACCTACTTACATTTAGGAACAGATAAGAGGGAGAAATATTAATTTAATAATGCATTTTCCCCATTAATTTGTATTGAAGATAGTACGTTTTAAATGGGAACAAACTAAAATAAAACATTTTTGCCTTAAAATAGCAGGAGACTCCCACCAAAATCAGTAGTGTTGTCAAATATGACAATGATATACTCAGTTGAAAGCCCAATAGTCACCTACACATCAATGAAGAAAGGCCTTGGAAAATTCTGATCACAAGTGTAAACCTTGTGCACTCACTAACATACAGAATGACATGACATGTATTTATACATAGAGATATGTGTAGAAGACAGATCCACAAGGACACTGTACTCCTTTCTTCAGATGCACAATGGCAATATATCCTATTTTAGTCAGCTCCCATGAACTGCTTGTTAACTTAATCTACGACTTGTTCTAAAAGTGCTAGTAAGAAACTCAAAGGGCCAATCATCTGATTCCACCCTGAAACTTTAATTGTCAACTCCTACTACACTTGCACACTAGGGATATTGTTAACATCTTCTATTTGTTGCCTCTGCCTTTATAGTAAGAAAGCGCCAAATTTTTCAGATTCTTTTTTTACATTGCTTGTATTATAGGATTTGATGTGGATAGTTTGAGACCCATGTCACCAATAACATCAACATCTAGAGCAATGGAAAAGGAAATAAGTCCAATCTCCACTCACTGCTTTACACCAATAGACTACAACATCTCTAATATTCTGCTGGATGTGCAGCACACTGACCACACATACACTGGTGGCATGTCACCTGCAACGTTCTAAAACTCACTGTCAGTGGTCTCTCCAAAGATGCCACCATTTTCTACTGTGTCCATTGGCTGCTCACCTAATTCTCCACATCTTTCTCAGTCATTGTGCTGACAAGCACAGCACTGAGGTGTCAAAATGAACACAAATTAATTGAAGACTTTGCACCTCACGGAAATGTTTTACACCAATCTGATATATACCCCACCACATAACAATACGCAGTGGGCAACAATATCCTTATAAAAACATATCTCAGGCCTTGGTGATATGTAACTCTACCTTAACTGAACTTGATATCTTCCAATTACTAAACAGACTTAAATATAAACCTTGGAGAATCCATTAATTAACTTTAGCACGGACAATCTTTTTTGTTAATCTATGAAATCGCTTCTCACGTTTGAAAACATGTTATTGCCCATTCTGTTCAATTGAGTTGAATTTAGCTCAATATTTGGAATCAACTCATTCATCAATGGAGACTTCAACCTCCAGACAAGTCAGGTAGACAAATCTATGTAAATGTGTGTCACGTATAAAGTGGCCTTTTGGCAATGGATGGCCTTAACCTTTGAGAGGAGCATCCTACTCCCCCAACTGCCTGCTACATCCTACTGCACCTTGGTCCACAGCTCTTACGATTCTTACCCACAGGACTTAAGGAAAGCCTTAGTTTGGCAGCTGCCCTGCAAGCACTAAGCAACTTTGCATCTTAGGCCTATGCAAGTACATGGGTCAATATCCCACCAGTGATACACATTTCTGACCACAGGTTTGGCCAAGGGGTTTCATCTCAACTTTTCCTTTACAAATGCAGTGTTAAATGAAGTGATTTAGTCATAGTACACATGAGACAGGTTTACCCAGTGAAGCGCCTGAACACTTCATCCAGGAGGGATATGCTCCCTGAGTTAGCTCACAAAATGCCCCTTCCTTGTGTCTTGCTTTCCCCTTTCCTCCATTTGGTAAGTTTGACAGGCCCACCAGTTCCTCCCTTTGTGACATTTCCAGTATTATTTATTCTGAAGCTAAATGCAGCACTCCACCCTCCCTTTTGTTCGGACGAGGTTATACACTCCCAAGCAATCATCTTGTTATTATCTGCTCTAGTATCCTTTGCTGAAAACTAAATTGCTTCCATCCTTTCAGTCATTGTGATCTCGAGCTGTACTGGATGACCCTTCATCCCCCTCTTGCTCTCCCATCTCTTCGTACCTCTCACATACCACTGGCCTTTTAACTCAGGTATCTCCCTTTTATAGCATAGTGAGAAATCCTCCACTTGAGATTAATACAAATATGTATGTGACTGCCACTTGGCAACTCTTTTGATACCTTCAAAATAAAGTGTAAACCTGCCAGGTCACTAAACAGGTGGTCCCTGCAACAACGAAGAAGTAGTCTGCCCTGTCACAAATCAATCTTAGGTTAAGGCAAGGGGGGGCTTCCTCGGGGAAACCTCCACTTGGGCAAGGGAGAGGGACTCCTGGGGGTCACTTCTGCAGTGAAAGTCCGGTCCTTCAGGTCCTGGGGGCTGCGGGTGCAGGGTCTTTTCCAGGCGTCGGGACTTAGGTTTCAGAGAGTCGTGGTCAGGGGAAGCCTCGGGATTCCCTCTGCAGGCGGCGCTGTGGGGGCTCAGGGGGGACAGGTTTTGGTACTCACAGTCGTAGAGTAGTCCGGGGGTCCTCCCTGAGGTGTTGGTTCTCCACCAGCCGAGTCGGGGTCGCCGGGTGCAGTGTTGCAAGTCTCACGCTTCTTGCGGGGAGTTGCAGGGTTCTTTAAAGCTGCTTCTTGAAACAAAGTTGCAGTCTTTTTGGAGCAGGTCCGCTGTCCTCAGGAGTTTCTTGTCGTCGTCGAAGCAGGGCAGTCCTCAGAGGATTCAGAGGTCGCTGGTCCCTTTGGAAGGCGTCGCTGGAGCAGAGTTCTTTGGAAGGCAGGAGACAGGCCGGTGAGTTTCTGGAGCCAAGGCAGTTGTTGTCTTCTGGTCTTCCTCTGCAGGGGTTTTCAGCTGGCAGTCCTTCTTCTTGTTGTTGCAGGAATCTAATTTTCTAGGGTTCAGGGCAGCCCTTAAATACTAAATTTAAGGGCGTGTTTAGGTCTGGGGGGTTAGTAGCCAATGGCTACTAGCCCTGAGGGTGGGTACACCCTCTTTGTGCCTCCTCCCAAGGGGAGGGGGTCACAATCCTAACCCTATTGGGGGAATCCTCCATCTGCAAGATGGAGGATTTCTAAAAGTTAGTCACCTCAGCTCAGGACACCTTAGGGGCTGTCCTGACTGGCCAGTGACTCCTCCTTGTTGCTTTCTTTGTTCCCTCCAGCCTTGCCGCCAAAAGTGGGGGCCGTGGCCGGAGGGGGCGGGCAACTCCACTAAGCTGGAGTGCCCTGCTGGGCTGTGACAAAGGGGTGAGCCTTTGAGGCTCACCGCCAGGTGTTACAGCTCCTGCCTGGGGGAGGTGTTAGCATCTCCACCCAGTGCAGGCTTTGTTACTGGCCTCAGAGTGACAAAGGCACTCTCCCCATGAGGCCAGCAACATGTCTCTAGTGTGGCAGGCTGCTGGAACTAGTCAGCCTACACAGACAGACAGTCGGTTAAGTTTCAGGGGGCACCTCTAAGGTGCCCTCTGGGGTGTATTTTGCAATAAAATGTACACTGGCATCAGTGTGCATTTATTGTGCTGAGAAGTTTGATACCAAACTTCCCAGTTTTCAGTGTAGCCATTATGGTGCTGTGGAGTTCGTGTTTGACAGACTCCCAGACCATATACTCTTATGGCTACCCTGCACTTACAATGTCTAAGGTTTTGTTTAGACACTGTAGGGGTACCATGCTCATGCACTGGTACCCTCACCTATGGTATAGTGCACCCTGCCTTAGGGCTGTAAGGCCTGCTAGAGGGGTGACTGACCTATACTTGCATAGGCAGTGAGAGGCTGGCATGGCACCCTGAGGGGAGTGCCATGTCGACTTACTCGTTTTGTTCTCACTAGCACACACAAGCTGGCAAGCAGTGTGTCTGTGCTGAGTGAGAGGTCTCCAGGGTGGCATAAGACATGCTGCAGCCCTTAGAGACCTTCCTTGGCATCAGGGCCCTTGGTACTAGAAGTACCAGTTACAAGGGACTTATCTGGATGCCAGGGTCTGCCAATTGTGGATACAAAAGTACAGGTTAGGGAAAGAACACTGGTGCTGGGGCCTGGTTAGCAGGCCTCAGCACACTTTCAATTGTAAACATAGCATCAGCAAAGGCAAAAAGTCAGGGGGCAACCATGCCAAGGAGGCATTTCCTTACAACGCCCATGCGCAGTGGAGCCGAGGAGGGAGGAGTCCTTCGGTCCCGTGGCCAGGGGGGACTTCTTCGAGGAAGGGCAGCTTGTGGTGCTCCGGGCCCGGCGCCGGGCAGCGGGCTGTGCGGGGCATGTGAGTCTGCAGCGACTAATGCCACGAACAGATGTACACTGGGTAAGTGACATTTTCAATATATATATATGTGTATGCATGTGTATATGTTGTTTCTGTGCCTGGCATGTTTGTGGATCATTGCATGGCTCCTGATATCTATGAATTTCTGCTCTCTTTTTATCACACATATCTACCCATCACTCTTATGTCATGTCTCTATCAAACTATCCTCCATTCTCACTCGGACTCATCCCAAATCCCTTCGACCACTTTCATCTCCTAAATATCTCTGCCTAAGCTCTTCCCCTCCACCTCCACATCTAACTCACCAAACCTCACTCTACCTCTGTGACCTCCCACACAACCCTACTAAATTCTCCTGCATTCTTCTCACCCTACTTCTATGCTCTCCCTAACCCATCCACATCCTCTTTCCCCTCCGCTCCCCTATTATTCATCTCAAGCCTTTGGATTGAGTAAATGAAGGATAAACTCCCAATTAACACTTCTGGATTTCTTTCCTCCTCCACCCCTCCATTACTCCAGTCAATCTAACTAACAAACTCTCATATCTGCAACTCAAATTAACTCAAAATAATACTAAAACTGTACTCCTTATTAAATTATACTAATCCATCACTAATTCTTGTTGGGTACCGGAGTAGCGTGCTACTCATCGAAAAGCGCTTCGACGCCTCGTCAGGGGTAGTAAGCGCTATATAAATACGATTACAATTACAATTACAATTAAGTTAAAAAACATATCAGCTTTATGTGGATCAATCTCTACAGACAGGTAAGGCAAGACATTTCAGTAATCATTGGACCAGATAAACACTTTGCCCCATAACCTCGTTGTAAGTTACTACTCTTAATCTACCTGCCTAGTAGACGTGGACTTTTCTTGTTGGACTAGCAACCTAGTCCCACCCACAACACCGGAAGCCTGGTCTAGTCACTGGCAGCCAGCCTTCTCCATTTCCAAGTTAAATCAGGACCGAACTGAAATGTTATTTCTTTGAGCATTTCCCTGGTGGGTTGGGACCATTGAGGATCGGTTTTGAAAGCCAAAGGGCAGACTCTGGGGCCTTTCCTCAGCACACCCAGGTTTTTTGCAGTACACATGGGGGAGTTCGAAAGGTAGGGAGGTGGAAAAAGGAATCAGAGACGGAAGAGAAAGGAGAGGAGAGGGAATGGATTGATGAAGAGAGAAAGTTACAATGATTTCGGCGTTTTTTGCCAGGGCTGCTTTTGGTTCCAAAAACCAGGCCTGTGTTAAATGGGTTGCTGAGTGGACAATTGTTCCTCTTAAAAGCTAAACCAAACTGGGGCATGTCTGTTCTTTAGTGGCTCCTACTGTACTGAGTAATCTGACCCCCAACGTACTTGAGGCAACCATTGAGGGTTCTGTCGGAATGGGTGGTTTGAGCGATGACTCTTCTGTACTGCAAGGCTGCCCAGCCCAGCTGTCCAGCTTGCCCAGCTCTTTCTGCTGCGACTCCTCCTGCACTTCCTTGATGTTAGTGCCCAAAGGCTAACCTTCCCTGCCAGCCTGATCCAATGCGCAACAAAGGTAGGCACACAAAAGCACGCTGCTGTCATGAGTATAGAAAAGAGACTGATATGGGATTGCTGATGCGTTTCCAAAGGGGCAGTTCTATGAGTTCTCACCAGGAAACAGAAGATACTGATTCTTGGGCATTGAGGAGAGGGAAAAAAACACGCTACGGCTTTCTTGTGAAGTGGCAATCTGTCTTCAACAGGAATGTCACGATATATGAGATAACAGCCTAGTCAGTACTGGTATCGCACCAGACTTATTGCGATGTTCAAGAATACTGTTTGATTACGAGGATGTCATAACTGGACAAGAAAGACGCTGCAACTGGAGGAAAAAAACAAAGAACAGCCACTAAAGTTGATTGGTAGAATAACACCCATGACAGGAAATGTGGAATGGAAAATAACTGTGATGTGAGGGATGGGAGAACACAAACACCCGCATTGGTGCTAAAGAGGAGAAGAATCAAACATCTCCCTCGCCTTCCAACAAATGGCCATTGCAATGGAACAATGTTTTCTCAGGGCTCCTTTTAATGTCTTCCTGAAGTGAGGATGTGTAGACGTAATGAACCTCTTGACGGGCGCCGCACCACGTAGTGCCCTGCTGCCATATACTAGGCTTCTTTACGTGCCTGGAACAGCAAGTAGCGTTTCTTCTTGCTCTCAAAGTTTGTGGTATCACAGAGACTTTTCCTTTATCCATGATGACTGCGAGCAACCAAAAGGCTGGTGCTGCACAGTGCCATCTCATAAGGATGTACATAACCCATCACCAATTCATGATTTCACCACGTTATGGCCATACCATGGGAGGGGAACATATGCAACCACATATCAGTCAGCATAGTCATCCTTGCACTCACAGGCATCCTGTTGGGCGTGATGCCCTGCCCAAGGTACATTTTAAGATCCCCTGGAAAGTGGTCCTAAAACGTGAGTGATTTGTATTTAGGCAATAATGCAGGGCACGTTGCTTAATGTAGCATTATTTGCATATGCACCCTAACATCGGTGTTGTTTTATGGTAATCGTAATACGGCCTCCAAATGTTATTCTTTTTGTAAATTATTGTTGGTAATAAATAAGACTTAAGACTTTTCTGCACAAATATTCGCTTCCTCATTATTTTGATGTGGGTATGTGCTGCCTGACATCTACTCGTATACATCCGTTCTGCTAAGCACGTAGAAACCATGCAACTAATGCACTGCATAGGTGCCGCAATAGATGCCGAGTAGGCAACAGCAGTTCGACTTCCCCAAAGGCAGGATCAAGGTAAGAGCATTACTCCAACCACGTGTTTAATTATTGAATATACTTGAAACCGGGCATGTCTGAAATCAGGGCGTAAATGGAAGTACATAAGGGTTGGTAGTCATTATTCTCGGTACCGGTTTGCTTTTAGGTGCCGGTACTCTCAAATTAAATGCAGTGCTGAGCAGTGCAGGGACTCTCCCTTTGACATTAAAGTGCAAGTATTCAGTCCCGCACAGTCCCTGCTCACTTAAAGCACTGCCTGAAACGCAACTAAGTTTATTGAATAGAAATTGAATGGTACCAATAGTGAAGCTTACACTTGGGAAAGGACTGTGTGCGTCTCCCATCCTCTTGTGTACTGCTTTATGTTTACTTTAAGTAACGCATACTTTATATAATTTACTTAACCCATTCACAAATCACCCATTAGTACAGGAAGCCATTCCATGAGTAATCTCGGCAACAGCAATGAAGGACTGTTTGTTTTGTGGGGGATGAGGATGCAGGGCTCAGCGTGAATTGTAGCCTTCAAAGCTTCGTGAAACGTTTTCAATCTCCTCCGCTAATCATACCACTGGTATCTCTTCTTTCACCCTGCCATTCGCCCACACACCCCGACCTTAAATCATTGACTTTATTGCCCCTGCCCTCCTGGCTGCCCATCCATCTCCATCTTGCCACATACCATGCACTGCAGAATCAGCCCCTCCCCTATGACAGGTGATTGACACTGGTCCGCCCCACTCCTGAAACCTCTCAGCTGAACACGATACCAGAAGTCAGTGGGGAGGGAGGGGCAGAAGGGAGATCTGCTGTCTAATTCAACAACCTGTAACCTTGCGTTAGTGTAGATCTGAGGGGTCAAATGTTCAGACCCCAGCGTGATGCAGTCAACTTTTCGTTCATTCCTCACATATGTGCTGTACGAGACGGCAGCGCATGTTGTGAATGTACATTGAGGCTACTAAATAATGCAAAGCTGTCAGGCTTCCCAGGATAATGCTTGATGTGCTAGCCATGTCTTTGCCTTTTTTTTCTTTGAATTCTGGGACTTGTAGTCCTGGTATATAATGGAATGAAGACGATTATTAGTCTTAGATTTCAAAGAAAAATCCAGGACTGGAATAGCACATCACCGATGGACTAGGGAATATTGACAGGGCTGATAATGGAAATAATTTTGCAGTACTTGCATGCATCGGTTATTGCTTCTTTTTTCTTTCTTTTTATTGAAATACATTTCTGCGGTTTGAAGTTGCTTTGAACATCAGTGGACATCCTTAAAGAGGACTTTTTTTGCAGTTTTATTGATTGCTCGATCCCAAGGGTATTGAAGAGCTCGCCAATAAAATGAGACTATGTTATACAGTGTGTATTTGTTAGGCACGGAGAGATTTGATGATTTGCTTAGAATTTCAGGCTGTTGAGCCGAGGTCATGTTTTCCCAAAAGTAGCATTTCAAACATGAAGTACTGGAAATAGTAGTACAGTTTGGTGTGAGGTGAGGATTCTATATTAGACCAGATTGCAGAAATTAGGACGTAAGTAGTTACATTAGTGTGTTACTAGGCCAAAACTGTACTCAAGAATGTACAGTTGTTTCTTGACATATTGAAATTGCACACATGCACAATTTGGAACAGACTGAAATGGACTGATTTGCTCAAAGTCGCAAGATTTAGTCAATCCACATCTCCTTAAAGCACCTAGAGGAATAGCTGAGTGTAGCTGCACCTTCATCTCAATACTGTGTAATTTCTTGAAGCAAACATAGATCGGGGTGGTCCAGAGACAAGAGTTGCCACTTTCCTTTATGGTAGCAGCACACAATGTTCTGAATCCTATTGTTTTTTTTCATTACAACTCATTGTTGTCAGGTGTATCATTACAAATGGTTCAGCAGAAGAAAAATGAAGGCTGGGGCGTTTTTGCAAAGTATTAGGTGCAATATTGCTTCTTTTGTGCAGCAATTTCAACAACCTTTGATCTGTTTGCTTTAGAAGCGCATTATGTTGCTGAGATCTGCAATCTATGCAGTTTATATGAGTTTATGTGGCGAGTGAAGAACATTCATATTCACACTTAAGAAGAGACAGCTGTTGAGTCACTTTTTTCTTGTGAACCGTTGTGTAAGTAACCACTGATCAGGACATGAAAATGAAGCAGGAAGTCTCTGGAACAAAATTATGATCTCCTGCAATCAAAATGATAGTGAATGGCTGTATGAGCCAGCGAATGTGGACCGTCAATAGGTGGCCACGTGCTAGTTTATTTAAAAACCTGGGGCTGGGCTCAGCCTCCAGCATGACAATGAGCAACATTGTAGGAGAGAGTCCGGGTGGCTCTCTACATCCTTCCCATGTTTTAGTCAAAAGCATCATAACAGCCATGCAGGTAAACAACTAGGACAGAAAAAAAAGAGATATATAGAAAGAGAGAGACAATACTGGTAATATTCTAACAATGCATTTCGTAACATTAGCACACAAAGTCTCTGAGTCGCTGGCTAGGAGTTGGATTGGGTCGCAGATTATATCTCTCACTTCTACCAACGGGCCCTTTGGCGTGTTCACCACCCAGCCCGGGGAGCCCGATTCCACTCTAGTTCTGTCTGGTGCTTCTGTCGTCTTCAGCCCTGGCTTCACCCCTCCTCGGTTCAGAAGATTGCTCACGAAATGCAACTTACTCCCATCCCTCAGAGAGGTCATCAGTGCCGGCATTGTCTCTCAACACCACTCACTTGAACCTGAAAACATTGCGGGTGGCATATCTCCCATTCCTTTGAGCTGTTATCATAGTCCCATTGATCCTGTCCACCCTCCATACTTTAGGGTCTGGAACTTCCACCCCAGCGGCGAGCTTCAGAATGATCAGATCCCCTACCCGCAGGTCAGGGTGCTTAACTTGCCTTTGTTCGCTTGCCTTCAGGTTTGTTTGCCGTCTTTTCTCCTGGATTGCCTCCATGTCAAGAGTCGCTGGCTGCCACTGTACATCAGTTGGGATGCAGTCACGTGGGGCTGCCGGAATAGCATACCTGCTGGGGCACAGCCTGTCATGCTCTGAGGTGTTTGTCTGTATGTCGATAGGAACTTGTGAAGACACCACTCAGCATCATCTCCTTGGTCCACTCTATCCAAAGGGTGCGGTTGAGCGTCCTCATGAGCCGTTCAACGTCCCCATTGGCTTGGGCCAGTGGGGAGTGATCCAGCGATGCCGTATGGTGAGCAAGGCCAGATCCTCTTGCAACTCTTGGCTGTGAAAGTTTGGGCCATTGTCCGTCCTGATCTCATCAGGGAGGCAGAGCATGGCAAATATTTTCTACAACAAAGGGCTGGACATGTTCAAACACAGTGGAGGTCACTAGCTTGACTACCAGAAACCGAGTGCAAGAGTCGATCATCACAGCGGTCAGCCAGCCATCAGAAAAACTCCCAATGTCCATTCTAAGCATAGGCCATGGCAGAGGGCATGGCATTTCAGCTATTACTGAATCTGGGGGCTGATCCCGTGCAGTGATGGCACAGGTGTGGCATCTCCTCACTTGCTTGTCAACCAGGGTGTCCATCCCCGGGAACCGCACCTTCCTCCGGAGTTGAGCTTTGGTTTTGGCTGTCCCTTGGTGCCTCTAGTGAGCCAGATCGACCATGCGGTCCCACAGACATTGCAGCAGTACTACCCTCTGTCCCGGAGTAGGAGGCCTTCACTGCTTTCTGACCTTCCACATCATGTGCATGGCCGTCCTCTCATCAGGCTCAAGTGACCTTGTCCCATCTTGGAAGTGCTTCGACTGCTACCTTGCCAGCTCTCACTTGGCCTTACATATAACGGGATCCTTTCCAAGAGGCAATCTCGGGTATCGTCATGGACATGGGCCACGCCGTCTGGACCGTCAAAATGAAAAAAAATGTCCCAAGAACACCATGGGTGCTAAGCGAGGAATCCAAGGCGTCCAATATAGAGATCTCAGGATGACAGGCTGGACAATCATGCTCGCAAAACTCTCCATGTGCTCTTCCTCCTCTTCCTGGGGCTCGCTCCGCAGTTGCTCCTTTTCCTGGGGCTCACTCCGCATTGGCTCCGGGGGATGTCACAACAAGTAGTCAGCCAGGTCGGTAGATGGCTTGGAACCATAACGGCTGGAGGAGCACTGACCAGTGCTTGATTCGTGGAGGAGAGAGTCGGGCGGTGCCAGCGAAGAGGGAGACCGGAGGCTTTTGGTCGGTGACCACCTGGAATTCCTGCACGGACAGGTACAGAAGTGCTGGCAGGCCCAATGAATGGCGAGCGCTTCTCTCTCGATGTGAACATATCCAGCTTTGGTTGCTGAGAGGGCTCTGCCTGCATAAGCCACTGGTGCCCAATCCTGACTCTGTTGCTCCTGTAGTAGGACCTCGCCTAGTCAGACGGGACAGTTATCAACCACCACGTCAGTCTTCTTCCTTGGGTGGAAGTATGCCAAGGAACTTTGTCCAGTAGTGCCCCTTTCCTGTGAGCTGCTGGAATGGTTCAGCCATGGTGGCCAGCTAGGTAATAAACCTCCCTCAGTACTTCACCATTCTCGAGAAGCTCCTTACTTCCGTGGAGTTTTGTGGGATGGGTGCTCTCTGGAAGGTGTCTGCCTTTCTGGGATCGACCTGCAGCCGCTCTTGAAAGAATATGTAGACGAAGAAGTCAACGGAGTAGTGGTAGAAGGCACACTTCTTCTTGTGCAGAGTAAGACCGGCATGGGAGAGTCGCTGGAGCATGGCTCACAGATGCGATGGTGATCTTCCAGTGTTTTGAAAAGATGAGAATTTCATCTCTGAGGTTGAGCATGCCTACTAAGCCTTACAACGTCTCCTGTATGGCACTTTGGAATTCTTTGGCGGCTGAGGAGACCCCAAAGCTGAGCCGCTTGTATCGCCGGAGCACCATGAGCGTTGAAAATGTGGTGAGGTTGCGGCCCTCTGACACCAGCTCCAGCTGATGATAGCCAGAATTCAGGTCCAGCTTAGAGAACCCCTGGGCTCCATTCAAATCTGCGATTATGTAATCTATTGTCAGGGTGATTTGATGCTCCCTTTTGATGAAGCTGTTGGGTTATCGCATGTCCACACACAAGCGTATGGTGCCAGGCTGCTTCGGTTTCAGAGCAATCACGAGGGGTGATACCCACGGAGTTGGGCCAGTGACCTACTCGATCACTCCCTGCTCTTCGAGGGTGTGCAGCTCTTTTTTCACCAGGGCCCTCAGGTGAGAAGGCACACACCTGTATCGCGGAGCTGTTGGTCTCACTGTAGGGTCGATGTGTAGCTGGAATTGTTTCCCTTTCAGTTTGCCCAGTCCTTTGAAGAGCTGTCGGAACTCTTCCAGCATGACCTTGGCGTGTGAGTCATGGATTTATTGTGCAAAAAAACACGAGGGTTCTTTTGTTCCCTTCAGTGACATGGAACTTTGGTTTTGTCAAGTGATTCATGCTGGTGATGGTCACTTCAATGGCCCCTCGGAGGGACAGAGGGTCTTGTTCTCCATAAGTATAGATTTTGGTGTTGCAGGGCAGGAGGGATGGTCGGGGTGACAGCCAGTGGTACTGTTAAGTGTCCATAACATTAACTGAGGCACCGGTATTGTGAGGACTGTTGCTGGGGCACTGTTTATGTATACTGTGCACATGGGGGATGGACGCCACTTCTGCTCAGGCTATCTAGTGAATGAAATGACAAAAACGTCCTCATCTTCTTCGTCCTCAAACCAGGTGCTTCTGGGACAGGTCTTCCTGGTTCCCGCTTCCGCACCATCTTCTGACACCAACTGTCTCATGGCTGCCATTCTGGCTGGTACCATCTTGTGTCTGGGTCCTCCCCTTGAAAGGCTTTGGCGAAGAGGTTCAGCTTCCCACACTTCGAGCAGGTTTTCCCTTTTGCCTGGCAGACCCCTGGTGTTCTATGATCAAGACCACAGTTTTTGCGCATTCTTTGTCTTCTGGCTTCCGGGAGCGTGACGGCCATGGGGTATTCTGGCGCACTTGCTCCTCTTTCACCATGGTCTGTTTTGCTGCTCCTACCACCGAGGAGGGCCAGACACGGGCGGTGGCCATTTTGTCCATGAGGCTGGTGGAGAGCTCATGTGATCGGGCCAAAATCAGGATTTCATCCAGCGAGATGCCCGGCTGTCGCAGGATAACTTTGCGCAGCATGTTGGAGCAGCACCCCTGGATGATCAGTGCCCATATTTCTTTGTGCTGGTTGAGACCTGTGCAGGTGCTCGCAGCCTCGTGTAAAACATGTCCATGGACTCTGTGTCTGTCTGCTGTGCCTGGCAAAGTTGGAACCACTCATAATCTGGGTTGAGCTGAGGATCAAAGTACTCATTGAGGGCCACCACGGCAGCATCCAAGTCGTCGTCACCACTGGTGTTAGGTGGCATCTCGAATAGCTCATAGAGCTTGTCACCTTCCATGTGCATCACGAGGAACCTCTGAACTGCACCATCTGTCTCCCTTGTGGCACAAAAAGCCAGTGATGCCATTGTGGCGCGGCCGTGGCGAGATCTGCCAATTGACTGAACGGGGGTAGTGCAGTGGCTGATGAGTGAGCCCCCTGGTTGGGTGTAGTGCGTGGTTGACCATGTTGGAGTGAGGAGCTCATTGTATTGCATCCTCAATGAGGTGCTAGTCTTTTCTTGCTGCACTTGAAAGTGTGGTTCTGCTGACAGGCACACTGCCTTTCTGTTCACTCTCCTTTAATACTAGCCCTTTTGTGGTCGGTTTCTTTCCTCTCTCTCTTCCCAACTGTGGTTGTTGTAGTTATATTTACTGTGTACTATTCTTCTTTTTTTTTTTTACTATGAGTTCATGTACCTTTTGAGCTAGCAGACAAACCTGGAGCAGCCCACCCAGCAGGCATGATGGAGGGCAGCTTCTGAAGGACCCTTGGAGCAGAAAACAGGCACTGGGAAACACACCACAACGTGTCAACCACAAGGGGACCTGATTAGCGGGACACAGCGGCACAACATCTGGAGGAAGGGCAAGGCACAGCAGGCGGGGTGCCAAATGCACAGAGGCTGTCGAGGTGAGTCCGGGGCCTTGCACCACATGGTAGGGCCACAGTGATGATGCAGGACAGGCACGTCAGGCAAATAGGACCTTGGCCACAGGGGGCGATGAGGATAGGTGAGCAGCATTGTGTGTTGCCCTCTTTAATAGCTCAGACACTGCTTCGGGCCAAATGGTGGCAGGACTGGCGGGAAGAACGCTCAGCACCTTCACAGATGCACCTGGTGTGAGCGCAAACTGGCTACGTGCTGGGCTGTGCAGGACAGTCTGGGACAGGTAGATGCAATGGCTGCCGAGTGGAAAAGGTGCCGTGGGATGCTCCGTCCTTGTTGCCAGTGTGGTGAAGTGAATGCCTCGGGGTTCGCAGGCCACATCCACTGAACAAAACAGGACACCACACTGTGTCGATAGTTGAGCAGCGAGTGCCCCAGGCGATTTACTCAATCATTTATTTATAATCTGGGGCCAGGCCCGGCCTCCAGGATGACAATCAGCAACATTGTAGGAGAGAGTCCGGGTGGCTGTCTACACCAGGGAGCCTACATTTTGAGCATAGGACAGACTATATGGCACTTTAACTTCTATTCCTCTGTTTACATTCTTAGGTCTGGCGTTAAGGAAAGTCTTTTGATTTCACTAAAACGATTGGGTTTTACTTTACCCAGGACCTATTGATTGTACTAAGCTTCTATGGATAGTTTTCATACAGGGACTTTCAGCGAGACCTCTTTATCCTTTGATTTGTTATTGTGCCATTCAGATTTTTCTTCTGCCTGCCACAGGATATATGTTTTGAGGCAGTGGGTCAGCGCCCTTCAGACATTGGCTAACTTCACTGTGAGTGATATAATTCAGCTATTTGACAAGGAACACATCCTCACGCAAAGTAGTTCCTTTAAGTGCCAGTGACTACCATGGCAATGTGGGTTTTTGAAACCCATGAAAATATTTTTGGTTTTAGCACGTGTTTTTTTTTGTTTTTTGATTTTTAAGGTTGACGAGGTCCCGGACGCTTTCTCAAGAATAATGTTTTGCAAACATCCATGATAATTTTTTTTTAAAAAGCAGTGACAAAGGCAAGACTTTGAAAGTCAACACCAGACCTGTAGGCTTTGAAAATGTTTGTTACGTTGTGCTTTGAAGGAGCCTGTGTCTCACCCTAACCTTCATATCGTGGCACTTTGAATAAAGTCTGTGACGAGGGAAGGCACCACATTTTTTATAACTACTGGCTGTTCCTACTTAAACGTTGAAGTCTCAGGGCAGTGAATTTCGTTCACTGGGGACAGAAGATTTCTCTGTTCCCGCATCAAAAAAATATACTCTTAAGACTAACAAAGCTCCGGCTTTTATCTGCTCAAAACTACAAACATTTTACACAACATTTCTGTTTATGAAAGACCACCCTGTCAGTTCAGTCATTGCGGGGGACGCCTCACAAAGAAATGAATGCCACAAAATCTGTACTTCAAATGCCAGCGTCTGTAAAGGCAGGAAGCGCTGCGCTTTCCAATAGTCCATTCTGGGCGTGCTTTGCTGTTGTTGTTTAAGATTTGTGTTTCCACCCTGCTGCGCCGTGTGATGTGCTGATGAGCCACCCCTGAGCTGAAGGGGAGACCTGCTGCTGGCTGCATGTGGCACCGCAATTAAGGGTGCGTGTGTCAATAGTGGAGTAAATGCCCAAGCAGTGCAGGGGGCTCTCAGGCCTAGAATGAGCCCCAACCGGGAACACCAGTCTCCCATGTCAAAGGCTTCCATTCTTTTTTGGGAGGAGTCTTTCCCAGAGCAGCCATCTCCAGAGGTGAACTCGAGAGTCGGAGGGTCAGAGAGAGTTCACCGTGACCTGCTCATAGTCATCAGCTGTCACTCACCTGCTGGAGTGACTGGCCTGACTGCGTTGCCTGTCATTGGTACTGATGTATGGACTGGAAGAACTGCATTTTATTGCTCATCAAGTATTTTTGTCTTAATTCCCTTTTCCATCGCAACAAGCTAATTTTCACAGACTGTATGCTCCTTCTGGAAGACATCAGGTCCGTCTTGAAGTTGCCAGAAAGGCACCCACGTTTCCAGCCTCCGGGCCAGACCGAATTGGGATGTGCCCATCAGTTTTCTTTGGCAGGCGGGTTGGTAACAGAAAGAGCAACGTTGTGATGATTGAATGTGGGTTTGTTTCCAGTGATATTTCAAAGGCTGTGAAATGACAAGGGACTGGCAGCAGCACACTAAGAAACAACAAGCGGGGCTCGAGCCGGAGGACGGGAAAACGGGTCCTTCATGCCATGAGCGTTCAAAGACACCATCCACCTCCAAACGTATTAATTCAGCTCATAAAGGGATGATTACTATCTTTTCACGTCATTTGAAAATGTATCCACAACTTTGAAAATATTTCTCCTCTTCCTTCCTTTCAGGCCCTGGGTTACAATATGCTCCCGGTCACAAGAACACCCATTTACCAGTCCGTGGCTTTTACTTACCAGTCAGTGAATTCTGGGATGTGTAGTCTAACGTCAATTCAATTAAAATAATTTGAACAATACCTACAAAAAATGATGTGAAAAGGTAAAGTTAATGAGTGTTGATGTGATGCACTTGTATTGATAAACCCTGCTATTAAGGTGGTGACCATCTGATGCTCCCTTGGTTCTTTGTTCACTGGTATCTTGTCATACCTCTCTAATCTTTTGAGAAAATTGTCCAGTATTGTGCAGGGCAACAAGTTTCAAAGCCAGGCAGGGGGCCATCAGTGGCATCCGAGCAGGACCTGGGTTAGAATGAGGGCAAAGAGTTTAGATAGAAAAGCAGTGAATGGGCTAAGTCATTGTTTAACGGGGGAACCAAGATTGGACTTGTTGATCTGACATCCTGACAATCTCAACATTGATAGCATAATAGTCCCAGGTAAGTCCCAACCTATGTCATTTAATATCAGGTGTTTGGATGTGCAATATCAGGTACTGCGAAACACCATGCTAGAAGCCAAGCAGCCCAGATATGCCCCATTAAATCCCAGACAATGTCATACACCACAGTAGCTTGCATATAAAACCAATACCTTATGCCTAGGTTCTACCATCACTTATCAATCCCAGCCATGTGCCTAGGTATCACCAAATGCCGGTTACGTGCCATATTCCTGGTATGCCCCCAATATAACATGAATGTCAATACTTTTTAAGTAGTAACATCTATAAAGAATTGTATTCTCTTTAGAAAATACATGTAAAACTCTAATGTAGGTGGGCAAGAAAGAAAAGGAAGACATTTCTTAGGGCAAGGCAGGGTTGGGAGGTTTTGTTGGTGATTTGAATACATAATCTTCTTTGTGTCAGAGGAAGAATCATAGCTGCACAGTAAACAGAAGGGAAATGGGTTCTTACGCATGACATAGCAGTTTTACAGGAGTATTTTCCTTTACTTTCTTAACAGAAGATTTTCTTGATGCGTGAGCTACAGGAAGAGAATTCCATGGCATTGGAGCCTCAGCTTAAACATCCAAGGAGGGAAACTCAAGGAATTGAATTGGCATGGTTTATAGATTAGTGTGAGGAGAGGAAATACGATACATGTCTGATGAATAATACAAATATTATTTTAAAGATATTGAGTTAGAATTATATTGTGTCAAAAATATGGTCAAGTCAAAAATATTGACGAATAGAGTATAGCAACTAAGAATATTTTTTAAGGAATTGAATATGTTTTTGAAAACATTGTTGTATCTAATTGTTTACTTTATTATAGTTGTATTACATATAGTTTGTTTAAATTACTTTAATGTACGCTAGTCATTATATTTATTTTAGGAGTTAGTATTATTATAATATATTTTTTAGTACAGTTTGTGAGATTTAATGTGTGTTTTTTTACATTTAATGAGTGATTTATAATTTAGTAGTGGGTTGTTGGATTTGTAGTGGAATAGGATGGCAAGCTATTTGAATGATAAATTATGTTTTTTATTGATTTTTTTCTGTCAAATATTTAATTGGTAAGTATGCATATAATTTACTTGATTATTTATAATGTCAATTATTTGGTGTATTTTACTTAATTGTTAATTCATTGAAAAGTGTACTTAATTGTAAATATTTGACCGTTGATTTATATATATTGCTTTTTAAATTGTTTTAGGTTTACATAAGTTACTTATTTGATTAATTATGAAAGTGTATTTTGTGATTTTTACTATATATTTTTGATTTCCTATAGTTTAAGTTATAGTTTAGTAGTGGGTTATTGAATTTATAGAGGACTAGGGCAGGAAGTTATTTAATTTATGCATTTTTTAAAATGTTATTATTTTGTAATGGTAATTAAATATTAGGGGGGCATGGCCGAAGCAGCCAAGATAGCGGGCACAAATTAAAATGCTCCTGTGGCCTCGCCGACTATCCTAAACCATCCAGCACCCTGGGTCCACCCTATATACATCCTTGGGGACGCTGACATATCCTCCCTTGCACCTAACTACCCGCGGGACCCCCTGTACATGAACATCTGACTCCTCTCCTGTGGCAACTAATCTAGGATCTGCTACATGCAAGGAGGCCTAAGATGGCGGATGGCTGCAGCAGTGTCCTGATGGCGAGAGCTTAGGTGAAGAGGCCGCTGGCCTTGGTGCCCTGGGGTGGGTGCTATTTCTCCTTGTCTGTCGCAGGCTGGAGTTGCTCTGATGGCTGGACCGGGTGATAGGGGCTGAGCACACTGGACTGCCTTGATGTGGCCCCGGATGGGGGTCGAACCAGCGGCACGGGTGAGGGGGCTGCCATGTGTGCACTTTCCTGGTCGATGGCTCAGGACCTTGGATTGGTGAGGCCTGAGGCGGGACCTTAAGTGTTTGGAGCCTGGCCTTGATCACTGCTGGCTGCTGTGTGCGGTGAGGCCCTGCCCTGTGGTGCTTGAGGCTGGGCAAATGCTGGGACAGCAGCCCAGTTGCAGCTCAACTGAGGCGGCCGGAGCTGAGAGGACACCTCATGGATGGAGAAGTGGGCGCTGGTGCCTGACTTAGACATACCATGCCTGCGCTCATGACCAATGGCTGAGTCCACCATGGTAGAGGTGAGGAGATGGGGGTTGGGCCTGGCGTGGATATGAGGCTAGGCTCTGAAAGGTCATAACCCCTGGTTGTGGTGTGGGCCTATTTGGGCATGGCATGCCTCTTATGGTGTCACTGGAAAGTGCCTTGACAAACCAAACCCACCATTCTACAGTGTATAACTGCATTCCTGCAATCAGCCTGCCCGGCTGGGCCTTCTCTAAGAGGCTGAGGGGATTGTCTACCTGCTCCTCCTTGTTGCCACCATTTGAGGCTGGAAACTCCCCTAGTCCCCTCCAACAAAGGACAGATCAAGAGTCCATCTTCTGCTCTCGGGGAGACCTGTTCCTCCTCCTCAACATGGGGTTCTGGATGTGGAGTGACTGACCTCTGGTGGGGAGTAGTCCCATACTGACAGCACTTCTTCTGGCCCAAAGAGG
This sequence comes from Pleurodeles waltl, assembly GCF_031143425.1. Classification (NCBI taxonomy): domain Eukaryota; kingdom Metazoa; phylum Chordata; class Amphibia; order Caudata; family Salamandridae; genus Pleurodeles; species Pleurodeles waltl. The sequence goes on from NC_090450.1 coordinate 442,642,443, forward strand.
ACTCAACAGATCTGATTTCCCCTCAGGCTGCCTCTCGGAAAACAGTAAGGGCTGCCTCACCTCTGACCCCTTCCCAAAGGCCAGTAACAGTTGAACTTGGGAGCCTGCTCTGCTTGACCCCTGGTTTGTTCTGTCCGACTGTTTGTGCTGCCCCATCGGGGGCAATCGGGTCATGGTAGAGGGTTGGCAGTCTTCAAACCCACTGGTCACTGGGCCTCTCACTGGGAGTACCCCATGTACCACCTTTACTCCCTCACCATTTACTCACCTGCATCCTGAGAGGAGACTAAATTCAACGGTAGATAGGCATAGGCTGACTCCACTTTCTGACTCTCCATCCTCTGGCTAACACGGTTAAAGTAAACCCAAGGCTTCCTCTTCCCAGTCTAAAATAGACAGATTTACCATCAGTGATCTGGAACTCACCAAGAGAATTCCCAATAGAGATTTACCACATATCCTCCAGGCAATTTAGGCATCTAGAGAGGTCCTTAAGATGAAGATTGGGGAGATTGGGGAGGTTGGGGTGGAGGTCGGCTTGTTATGTCAAGACCTTTGATCTGTCACAGGCTGTGTAACTGAGGTGGAAGAACGCATCTCTGCTTTGAAGGATGTCTTCTCAGACCTCAAATCTGAAGTGGTCGCCCTGACGGAGAAGGCCCACACCCTGGAGGCCAGAGCAGAGGACTCAGAAAACTGCTCCCAGTGAAACAATCTCCATCTGGTGGGCTTCCCAGAGGGGGTCGAATTCCCCCATCTAACCAACTTCAAAGAGAATTGGCTTTGATCTTGGATGCCAAAGGCATTAGTATTAGTGTGTTTAGCGGTTGAACAGGCACATTGTGCACTGACACCACACCTCCCCACGGGGATCCTCTGCGACCAATGGTCACCAAGAGCCTTAATTTCTGTGACTGGGACACGATCCTCCAAGAGGCCAGAAATCAGAACCAACTTACCCACCAATCCTCACGAATCATGATTTTTCCAGACTCCACCCAAAGTCACACAAATCCAAAGGAAATCATACGATGCAGTCAAACAGAAACTCTTCCCCCCTAGACTTCGGGTTGTGCACATCTCCCGATCTCATTTTTTTGACACCCCTGAGGCCACTTGGGATTGAGCCACTGAACACCGTTTGTTTAGGAGACACGTTCTGCTGAAGTACTCTCGGTCTGCCCCCACGGTCCTGAAACTGACTGGGATGCTCTCCTGGTCATGACAATGCCCCAAACACAGAAATAAGGACAGAGATGGGGAGCTGTCCCTGGGGACCCCGATGCCTGACATCAGTGACTCTCGCACTGACAGAAAGAATGAATCTACTTCTGCAGCTTCCCAGGCTTTGGCAGGGGAAGGGATGGAGGCAGCTATGTCAGCTGCAGACCTTACATCAGGTCCCCTATGAAATAACTGTACATGAATTATAACTGTGGGAAATACCCATGACTCAGGTTGCCCTCTTAGTGGCGTACAATATCCTTCTCTTACATTCTCAGGTTACGGGGAGGCGATTTTTTGTGTGCCTCAATTTATGTTTTTGTTTACTTTTATTGGGTGTTTTATGGACGAAAGATGCTTCATGGTTGGAAGTGTTGGATGGGGCCTGAAGGGGGGGCTCTTCTTTTGGGACTTGGGTTTGATGTGTTTTCATTGTATTGGCTGTTCACTAATAGGCATGTTTTTTCAGTCATCTTATATGCTCAGAGACTCCACCACTCCCATTTATCATGCCTCGGTCCTGTAATAAGATTAACCCTTATTTCCTGGAAAATATTGGTCTTCCCTCCAACGGCTTGGTTCGGCAGTTGACCTGCTACAGAAGACCCAGCTCCCTGGCATGCAATATTCCTTCATAGGTAGATATGGTTACAACCGGGTCTTTTATTTGGGCCTCACAAGCGACTCCACTCCACAAATCCTTTCCCCTAGCGAACATCCAAACACTACATAACCCTCTTGGTAGATAGGTGGGGTGACAAGCACACTGGAGGGGGCACCTTATGCTTCTTCAGCATCTACATTCCCCCTCCAGCTGCACAGGCAAACCTTTCAGGAGTTTACCGATGTACAGCAATGCTCCTACACAGGGTCCTCCTGCTAAGGGGAGACTTAAATGCAGTGGTGGACCGGGAGCTGGATGTCCCTGGGCCATTTACTCCTAAGTGGCTAGAATCATACTTTATACTGGCTGTGAAGGCTCAGTCATGTGAGCTGGTCACTACAGCACAGGATATATTGCAGCCACTTTTGTGGCCTACTACCATGACCTTTATGCCCAGCACTCCCACCCATTACTGGAGCGTTCCCAGCCACTACTGGCAGACATACACCTTCCGGTTCTTACCAGACCTCAATGTGCCTCCTTCGATGAACCTATTATGAATGAGGGGATCCACAGGGCCATACAGGATCTGAAAACTGGGAAGACTCCAGGCCGGATTGGCTCCCCTGGAGTATTACTCACCCTTCTATGATATACTATCCCCTCATCTCCTTCGTCTCTATAATGAAGCATTGTGGGGGGAGATTCCCCCAAGACCTGAACCTGTCGACCATTGTCGTTCTCCCCAAGACTGGCTAACCCTCTGTAGACTGTGGGGCGTAATATCCCATGTCACTTAATAACATGGATGTCAAATTATTTGCTAAAATCTTAGCAACACGACTTCAAATGGTCATTACATCCTTAATCCATCTGGACTAATGCGGCTCCATGCCAAACTGTAGCATGAGACACTGCATACGGTGCCTACAGGTCGGTCATACCCACAGGGATTAAATATCTGCAGACCTTGCCCTCCTACCTGTTGACTTCAAAAAGCTTTTGATACTGTTGTTTAGGTCTATCTGGGACAGGTACTTCAACTCTTTGAAGAGGCTTCTGCCCTACATCTCAATGTAGAAAAATCTCTCCTGGTCCAACTACGAGGCAACAGTGCCTCCTGCGGATGGCAGATGAATATTCCTATGCTCCACCTCAACTTCAAATACTTAAGGGTCCTTGTCACCACAATGCCAGAATGGGCCCATGTCCTAAATTTAACGCCCATATACAAAAAACCAAGCATAGTCTTATGGCATGGCAGAATCGCCCTCTTAAATTACTAGGTACAGTGACCATGATCAAGACGATGGTACTTGCCCTTATCTGTGTTTAGTGCCCTAACTCTACTAGGAGGGACCCCCCCCCTTTCTGTTGCTTGATGGTCAGAGCCTCCAGGTCTGGAGTTAATTAAAATTCTTTTCTGGCAAACAGCCTGGGCTGATAACACAAGCCTGTCTTGAAGGGCAATGACTCCTCCTTTGCATGCCTTGGACACCCAGTGAGCATGACACACATGTGCCTCACAATTGAAGGGGCACCCAGGATTCAAAAGTAGCAGACCTTTTGAATGGATAAGCCTGTTAATCATAGGTGATAAAGGTCTGGCCTGAGTGGTTGTACAAGACTGGTCTTCTGTTCTAACAAGCATCTATGGAAGCCAGCTGGGGTGTAAAAACAAAGGGAATCTTGCTCACTGCGTCTGAACTTCTATTCTATTCTATTTGGTTCTATGCAATGGTTTCTGTATAGTGCGTGGCTACACGGAGGCCTCCTGGTGCCGCAAAACAGACAACATAGGGTCATCATAGGTAGCTGAGAGGGAGTTAATCATAAAACAGCCAGGTCTTCAAGGCTTTGCAGTAGGAAAGTTTGTGCTCCAATTTCAGAGGTAAAAAACTTGAGAGAGTTTTTACTGTGACAAATGGATTCTGCTATGAAATAATTTGCAAGATTGATGAGGAGCCAGGGCATCAGTCAACAGCCTGCATGCAGAGATCCAGCTGTGGTGTGAGGCTTGTGGAGCATCCGCTTGTAACACAAGGAAATTGCAGACAGCTGGTCAAGATAAGGAAGCTTGCAGCACATCAACAGAGACAGAGGGAGACGGGGAAGCTTGACCCCAGTCCTTGAAGGTGTGACAATCTGTAGCTGGTAATGATTGTCCTGTGGTAAAGGTCCCCCACCTTTCTCATTATAACATCTGGGGGGTACCAGAATGAACTGGTGCTCTGTCCAGCTACTACCCTCCGACAGCTACTCTGTGGCTCCTGGACTAATGGGACTCCAGTAAACTGTGCCAAGACATCAGGCACCTGTGATCAGATCTCTGATGCCACTAGATCGGTGTCCTCATTAATGATGGGAGGGCACTTCTGTTCTTTGGGTATTGGGTTCTGGGGCTGATCTGGAACATTTGACTTCAATTCGTATGCTGAAACTATATCATTGCAATACAAGGATTTGTATCATGCTCTTGCAAATGAGAGCAACCCTGTGGAACCTGATATGTAATGTGCAATGCTAATTCTGTGTCTACATGTTAACTGTGTTTTCATAATGCTAGCGTCTAGGTGCTATAATACAGTTTGGGGTCAGAAATCTGGCCCAGATGGTTATAGAGATGTGTGGTTTAAACTGTTTATCCTAGTTTTTATATGTAGTATATTTCTCTTATGTGTATTAAAATGCTTTTCTTTTTAAAAAATAAAGCACTCACTTGACATTGATCTTCCCAGCTGGTAGTATATCCTTATTGTGAAAAAAATCCTCACCACCAATTTAATCACCCCATTGCAGGACCTCTACAACAATCTCACTCAATTCTTCAGAAAGAAAATCACCACCATTTACAGCAACTTTAGCTTGGACCTGACAGACCTTGCTAAACACATCCCGATCTTATCCAAAGACAAATGCTAACCACATGACACATCACCTCAAAAGAAACTGGTGCCAACTTAAAGTTCATCTACACAGGGGTCCCATCGGCCCCACAACACCTACTCCAGAGGACGGCAACCCATCAGCACCATGCTCAGAGCCTTTATGAATGCCTCCACCTCTTCCATGGCTTTCCTAGATGCTTGGAAACATGCAACTGTTATCCCATTGCTGAAGAACCATGTGCAGTCCATTCAATGCTCATCAACTACAGACTAATATCCCTGCTACCATTCCCAGCCAAGGTCTTAGAGCAAATCATCTACAGACACCTCAATGAATAACTCAGTGACCACCTGCCACTCAACACTACTCAGCCTGGTTGCAGACCGAACCACAGTATGAAAATTGTCCTCATCGCTTCCATGTGTGACATCTGCACAACTCTGGACAGAAAAGACAGATGGCGCTCATCTTCCTGGACCACTCTGCAGCATTTGACACAGTCCCCAACTCCATCCTCATCCCACGCCTACACAACACTTGAATCCAAGGAGACGAATGCCAATAGATTTTCTCCTTCCTGACTGGAAGGACCCAGTCAGTTAGCCTGGCACCATACACCTCAGACGCTTGTGACCACAACTGAGGAGTTCTGCAAGGATCCTCCCTGAATCCCACCCTCTTCAACGCATACATGGTTCCTCTAATCAGCATCATCCACTCTCAAAATATCAATGTCCACTCCTAAGCTGGTGACACACCACTCATTCTTTTCCTTACGGCAAGGCACCCAGTGCCTCGATGAACTTCAATGCCAGTATGACTGAACTTGCCACTGGATGAAGCCTAACTTTCTAAAGTTGACCACCATCAAGACAGAAATCTTGATTTTATGGAAGAGCATATCACTGCGTGACTCCACCTGGTAGCCAACAGAGCTAGGACTGACAAACACACTGAGAACCTCGGGATGGTCATTGACAACAAATTCGACACGATTGCCCAAGTCAATACCATCACCATCTCATGCTTCCATACCCTGAAGATGATCAGGAATATTTGTAAAGGGCTCCCACTCAGCATCTGGAAAATCATCATGTACACCATGGTCACAAGCAAGCTGGACTATGGGAACACCCTCTATGACGGAATCAACAAAAAACTCAGCAGAAGACTGCAGACAATTCAGAACTCAGCAGCCAGAATTACTCACAACCTACCACCGTTTTCTGCTCTGTCAGTTATAAGAGGCAAAATAGAAGGTTATATGTGACATTGAAGTTAACCCCTGAACCACAGATACATCAACCACCATTCAACTCTATTTTTCTAATCGGACCTATGATCTTCCAAACTGGGTTGATGGCAATTGTTACTCAGAATTGTTTGACACAAGTGTTTGTTCTGTAATTCAGACAGATGGGGGGACAAATTAAGGCTGGGAATGCTTATGTGCATTTCATTTCAACTTCAAGGAGGCAAAAAAAAAAACACTTCAGAGCAGGGGTCATCTCTCTTGGCCTTATGATTCAGAAGAGGAAAGGTTCTCGGTCCCTAGCTCATTTGCAGCATCACCAGGCAAGGGATTTCCGAATCAAGCCAAATTGAATCATTTGCTGGTGGCATTGAGGAAAACATGGAGACACAGAGGAGTTCTGCTTTCCTTGCAAGGTCTCTGCAAGGAGTGCATTTAGGGTTTTGTAATAGTACAGATGAAGGCTGATATTCTGTAGCAAAGCTGGGGTTTCATGAATCATCTTTCAGTTGAATCAATAAAGACCTTTGCATCAAAATAAGAACTGTTACTCACGGAACTGGAGGGAAAATTGAAACTCTCCTAGATTTGCAAGGGTACTACTCAGAGATGCCATTACCTCATTGAGTTAAGGACTTGACGTACGATATAGGCAAATTATAAAATGCCATAATTCTTATATATTTAAGACCAGCCAAAGGAAGGCAAGCGAGGAGTCAATTCTCTTCTAATAGTTGGCCTAATCGTCAAGTCTTTCTTCTTCTAGAAGAAACACTAGCTGAAAGAAGGATGGTGTGTTGATGAGAATTATCCAGGAGGTTATCACAAGTCATCTCATAAGCATTATAAAAACTTCAATGTTAAGTGAAAGACCTGAGTACCAAGAAGGGAGTAGAGAGAGGAGAGAAAAAAAGTCTCTTCTTCTTGAGTGCAGCCTGCAGTCTTGAAAAAACTCACAGACTTTTATGACACCCAGCCCTTGGCAGAATACAGAGGATTAAAAGAAAGGGAGGATATGCTAACTTGATAGATTCTAGGTTATTGCCATGCCATAAACACATATTCATTCACAAAAAAATACAAGATTAGCACTTGAAAAGTAAGAAGGGTGAAACTCCAGTGTCAATATTCAATATTGCAGAACTAATTTGAGGGGAGAAAGCGTTCTAGCTTAGAAGTGGGAGTGAACATGCACATCAAATACATACAAAACTCAGCAATCAAATTGCACCTCTCACGTGCATTAAAAAAAAACATTACGCATCAGCTAACAGACACTTTAAAAATGAAAAAAAATGGAGGAACAGCAAACACATAGGCCCTCATTATGATATTGGTGGTAAATCCCACTTACCGCCATGCTGACGACCGCCAACTTACCGCCGCAACGGCGGATATTCGTTCATCATATTACAACACACACCAGTCCATCAGTATTCAGCCAAATACACAAATCCGCCACACCAAAGGTCAGTGATAAACTGGCGGTATCAAAATCCATACCGTTACGCCAACAGAACTATGCCCACCACATTACGACTCACGGATTACCAGGGCAGACATTCAACTGCAGTAAACCATTGGCGGTACATACCACCACGCTCACAATGGACACCCACATACAAAACAACATCACATTGGAAATTCAAACACACCCCTGACACCCACACACACACCACACACTCACACCACTATAAAACACACACCTATATTACCCACAACCCTTTCCAAACAACAATTACTGGCATGAGATTGACACCAAGACCACTGACACAACTAGGGCCACACACTATTCACACCTCTACACCACTCACGCACTACACATTACACACCCTAACACTTTACCCAACACACCCTCACCAACACACCTCACAGAACACCCATGACATCACAAAACACCCCCGTTGCACAGAGGAGGAGCTAAGGGTCATGGTGGAGGAAATTGTCAGGGTAGAGCCACAGCTGTTTGGAGCACAGGTGCAGCAGACATCTATAGCTAGGAAGATGGAGCTATGGCAGAGAATGATGGACAGGGTCAACGCCGTGGGGCAGCACCCAAAAACTAGGGATGACATCAGGAAGAGGTGGAACGACCTACGGGGGAAGGTACGTTCCATTGCAGCAAGACACCAGCTCGCAATCCAGAGGATTGGCGGTGGACCCCACCTCCTCCTCCACAACTCACATCATGGGAGGAGCAGGTTTTGGCAATACTTCATCCTGAGGGCCTGCCCGGAGGCTGAGGAGGACTGGACTCTGGTAAGTCAATTCTCCACTACTACTACCCCCCTACCTGCATGCCATCACATACCCTCACCCCATCACTCCACCACTTCCCACACACCCCACCATTACATCTCACTCATATCAATGCCAAGCCCTGCATGCTGTACCAATGCATGGACACCACTCACAGCCCTGCATGGGCACTCATCACTAAAGCATGCACACTATAGAGAATTAACTATCCCACCATACACTAACATACACAATTGAAAGCTGCCAGGGCAAATCTAACCAAAGACGGGAAGCCACAGATGTACAATATGTCATACCCAGAAACCATAACACACCATTTACATCCCCACAGGTAACCCCAGCCAATGTCAGCACAGAGGAGGTGCCAGCAATATTCAGTCCCCCAACTGAAAAGGCCCACAGTGATGACAGCAACACTGGTCTTCAGGATCTGGATGACCTACCTGGCCCATCAGGGACCAGTAGACAGCCAGTTACCCAGGCCCTGTCACACACCATCACAGAGCCTCCCCCATCAGGAAACACTACCGCAGCACCCACCCAGCGTACCCATACTTCTGTCCCTAGGACACGTCAATCAGCAGTGTGTCCACCTCTACAGGACCCCAGGGCACACCTCGCCCCCAAGACAATCAGGGACCTGGGGTCAGTGGCAGTGGGAACACAGTTCAGGGGACAGAGGCACAGGCCAACAGGGACACTGGGAGGACTGCTTTGCGCCAGGGGGAGGACAGGACAAGGGAACCAACTCTCCAGGAGGCACTCACAGAGATCCTGGGAGCTTATCAACATTCTCAGGACACGATGGGCCAAATCCTGGAGAATGTGCAGCAGAACAGGCGGCTGCAGGAGGGGCAGTACCAAGGCATCAGGGAGGACTTGCAGGCCATCAACAACACTCTGATCTCTATTGTAGGGGTTCTGGCAGACATGGCCAACATTATGAGGGAGGCAGTCACACACCAGCAGGCCCCTGCCACTAGCCAGACATCTGAACAGCCTTCCACTTCTGCTGCCGCTAGTGGCCAGGAGGCCCTGCCACAGGACTCACAGGCTACCAGCACCCCTCCCCCTGCAAAAGGTGAACCACCCCGCAAACGTTCCCTGCGATCCAGACAGAAGCCAGAAACACTTGCCAAGACCCCCGCCAGGAAATTAGACTCTGCTGATTGTCACCCTTGTGTCCCACTCTGTCTCTCTGTCCACCTTGAACTGCCATTGCTCCCCTTCCTATGTCCCCATGGACAATGCACCTGTGCTACAAACAGACTGGAACAATACCCTGAACTCTCCGCCATCATCACCCCATCCCATTGCACTTGCCCTCCATATATTAGCACTTCAGTAAACACCCTTTGAAACAAAACAATTTTGGAGTATGTATATCAAATATGTTATCATTGTAACAGGTACAAACATTGCAAATCAACTGTACAGAGAATGAGCATAGATTAATGACCTGTAGCTGGCTGTAGTGATCACACCAGGAGTATATGCCAGGACACCAACATCTGCAAAATGAATTGCCAGAGGGAACAGTAAGTGGGCATAGAAGTTGAAAATTTCAGCATGCCATTGCCCCACAAATTAAAACAAATGTCATTGAAATGTGAAGTAACACTGTCCTACCTGTGTGTCTTTGGAAGTATTGTCGGATCACATATGTTCTGTTGTCCTCATCCCCATCCTCTTCCTCCTCATCCTCACTGTCCACAGGGTCTACTGCTGCCCCACGGGGATCTCCAGCCTCCTCCTCCTGCAGGGATGGGACATGGCGTCTGAAGGCCAGGTTGTGCAACATGCAGCATGCCACCACTATCTGGCAGACCTTCTTTGGTGAGTAGCACAGGGATCCACCTGTTATATGGAGGCACTGGAACCTGGCCTTCAGGAGGCCAAAGGTCCTTTCAATTATCCTTCTGGTTCGCCCATGTGCCTCGTTATGATGTTCTTCTGCCCTTGTCCTGGCATTACTCACAGGGGTCAGCAGCCATGATAGGTTTGGGTAACCAGAGTCACCTGCAAATATTGAGGGACAACATTTAGCCACAGACTATCCTATATGGCCCACACCATAACCATACACCAACATCTACTGGGTGGGAACCAGGGCCCACCTATAAGCCACACACTGCCTCTGTAGTTGGGGCCATCACATTTGGGATCCTGCTATTCCTTAGGACAAAGGCATCTTGCCCCAACCCAGGATACTTAGCACTGATGTGGGAGAAATACTGGTCCGCCAAGCACACCATCTGCACATTCATAGAAACTCTTACGATTCCTGAACACCTGTTCATTCTGGCGGGGGTGGGGACAAATGCAATATGTGTTCAATCAATCACCCCAATTATGTTGGGGATATGTCCAATTGCATAAAACTCGGCCTTCACTGTGGCCAAATCTTCATTCTGGGGGAAAACAATGTAGCTGCACATGTGTTTTATCAGGGCAGACAACACTCTTGTCAGCACTATTAGAACATTGGCTGTGACATCCCTGCTGCTAAGCCCACTATCACTTGGAAATAACCAATTGACAGGAAATGGAGTACGGATAGCACTTGCACAAGAGGGGGGATCCCAGTGGGGTGACGGATAGCAGATATCAGGTCAGGCTCCAATTGGGCACACAGCTCTGTGATTGTGGCCATGTCAAGTCTATAGGTGAGGATAATGTGCCTGTTCTCCAGTGTTGGCAAGTCCACCAGGGGTCTGTACAAGGGGGTATGTCTCCATCGCCTATTCATTCGCAGCAGTAGGAATCTAAGGGACGCAAGAGTGAGGATCCGGTCACAAACTGTGGAGCTACAACAGAACTTTGCATCCTGTAAACATGTAATGGGTCATTGTGATTTGTCCAGTATGTGCTAATATGTCCTGTGACACAGAATTATTCCAGGGCCTGTCCCCACCACCCTGAAATGGCGCCGCCTGTCCTGTGTGGAGGGACAGGTGGAAGTGAGGTAATTCCGCTGATAATGAGCGCCGTTGCTGGAGGCGGTCGGGAACCGCTGTGCAACTCCTCATTGGCTTTCATTGGGCCCTACAGGTTACAGTGGCCAATAGTGATCTACGCCGGAGGTGACGGTATGAACCGCCACGGACATGACTGCCATTTCCTATCTGATTCCTCACTTGTTAACTGACCTTCCATAGGAGAGGACCTACACTGCATGTGCTGCTGTGACCTGTGTCTGGGACTTACCATGGCCCGTGTGACCGGGGAAAGGGCCCCATCCTTCACTTCGAAGGAGTTTGAGAGACTGGTGGATGGGGTCCTACCCCAGTACGGACTGCTGTATTGGCCTCCGGACCAACAGGTGGGTACACTTTGAACACAATGCATGTGGCATGAATGCATGGAGTTGTGTGTGTGAAGGCCTCGTTTAAGGGGGTGGGTGGATGTCCTCTTGGCGGCGTAGAGGTTGTGTGCGGGGCCATGTGTGTGTAAATGGTGATGTGAAGGGTTATAGTGGGCCATATGTGTAACAGGTAGGACTGTTGGTCTAATTCTATTTTCCTGTGTGTATTTCCTCCGCAGTTCAACGCCCATCAAAAAAAGGGTATATTGCGTGCCATCGCCAAGGAGGTGTGGACCCTGGGGGTCTATGGCAGGGGGAGCACCTCACTGTCGCAAACAGTAGGAGGACCTGAGACGCTGGGCACGGAAGACGGTAGAGGCCCAGCTGGGGATGGCCTCCCAATGAGGAAAGGGTGCCCTGACCCCTCTGATGGCCCACATACTGGCGGTGGCCTATCCTGAGCTGGATGGGTGTTTGAGGGCATCACAGCAGCCAAGAGGGGGTGAGTACAGTGCCCATAATTACAACTTACGCATGGTAGGGTGGTATCCGGGTGGGGGATTTTGAGTCAGTGGTTGTCCCTAGCCCAGGCCTGACATTGCAGCATAGGTCCCCTGGTGGCTAGGGTTCATAAGGGAAAATCTTTCTACCTAGCTTGTAGGCATCCAGAACTGGTCAGGGCTGTGTGGGTCCCAGGTGTGCTGCATTTGGCGGTGTGTGCCCCTCCCCATGCCTTGGTGGTAACTGTTTCTCTGGTAGTGCAATGCATATTGCGTAGGCCTGTTCCCTCTGTGTGAGGGTGCTTTGTACGCCAACGGTGGTGTTGGTGCAGCCTTTGACTCAGTGTATCCTTTGTCTCTTTCCCCCTTTTTTGTTTTGTCATCCTGTCCTTATGTGCATTAGCATAATCTGGCAGAGGAGCAGAGGCACCGACGACGGAGGGAGCTGCATCCCACAGGAGACAGAGTGCACTGACGGTGAGTGCACCAGTAGGACGGAGGGCAAGGGGAGCACCACAGCAGAGACTGGAGGGGACAGTTCTGACACAGATACTTCCTCCGATGGAAGCCACCCCAGCTACAGGTACATTCGCCACCCCCATACCAGCACCGACCTCCCAGCAGCCCCTCATTGAGTTGCCCGTGCCCACTCACCCAGGGGGGGTGGGCATCTCCTTCGCCCCAGGCACCTCAGGCCCTGTCCCAGTTAGCCCAGCTGCCCTGGCTATTGACCTCCTGCTCCTGACATCCATCTCTGTAGGGCAGTCAACCATTGTGAATGCCATCCAGGGGCTGGCAGCACAGATGCAACAATCTAATGCATTCCTGGAGGGCATTCACACTGGATTGGCGGCCCAACAGAGATTGATTCAGGTTCTAGCCACCTCTCTGATGGCAGCCATTTTCCCAGTTTCTACCATCCTCCCTCCAACTTCCACTGCCCAGTCCCATTCCCCACAACTCCAACGTATCCCAAGCACACATACAGACGAGCATGCACACAAGACAACACCCAAAAGTGTCACAGGCAAACACAAGCATCACACTTCATCCCACAGGCACTCACACAAACACTGTACAGTTGCAGACACAACAACATCCACTATTTCCACTGTCTCTCCCTCCCCCACCACCTCCCTCCCAGCCACATCTACACTCACACCTGCATGCACTACATCAACATCCACTACCAGCATCATCACCACACCAAGCAGAACACACATCTCACTGGCAGACACCTCCACAGCCATGCACACGTCCCCTGTGTCCTCTCCCACTGTGTCTGCCCCCCCCCAAAGTACACAAACGCAAGCACTCAGACACCCAACAGCCATCCACCTCACAACATCAGACAGGCCATGCACCTGCACCCAAAAGCAGCAAACACCTATAGCAACCACTCCATCATCCTCCATTCCCATTCCTTCTCCCTCCTCCCGCCCCAATGTCCCTAAAAAACTGTTCCGATCCACCATTGACCTCTTCCCTACCCCTGTCCCCCACCCTGCACATATGGGCAGGGTATCACAAAACCAGCCAAGCACCTCAGCCAGTCCTAACCACACCCACTTGTGGTGGAAAGGGATCCAGGCCACATGTACTGAAGGGGAAGGAACCTGCACCAGCTAGCCTAAAGGGGAGGGAGACTGCCCCAGCAGGCAAGAAGAGCAAGGAACCTGCACCTGCCACCCAAAAGGGCAAGGAGCCTGCACCAGCAGGCAGGAGGAGCAAGGAGTCTGCCTCAGCAGGCAGGAAGAGCATGGAGCCTGCACCAGCAGGCAGGAAGGGCAAGGAGCCTGGACCAGGAACTGTGACAGAGCCCCCACCACCAACCATGGTTGTGCATCTGTTCAAGGTTGCAGGGGATGGGCAGGAGCATCCACCACCAGCAGCACCACCGCTGTGCAGCCATCTGAGGTTGCAGGGTATGGGCAGGAGCCTCCCCCCACCAGCAGCACCACCACTGTGCAGCCGTCTGAGGTTGCAGGGGATGGGAAGGAGCCTCCCCCCACCAGCAGCACCACCACTGTGCAGCCGTCACCACAAGCGGATGGTATGTATTCCTGCATCCATGGGCTGCTGTGCGGCCTGCCCACTCCAGTACCAATGGGGAAGACACCCAATCGAAAGACTGTGACCTTGCGCTCCCCAGGATCAAGCACAGGGCACGTTGCCCCCTCCAGAACCAGTGGGTGAGACACCCACATGAGAGACTGTGGCCTATCACTCCCCAGGATCAAGAAGAGGGCATGTTGCACCCTCTAGAACCAGCGGGTAAGACACCAAGATCAGAGACTGTGGCCCATCACTCCCCAGGACCAAGCACAGGGCATGTTGCCCCATCCAGAACCAGTGGTTTTGTTACATCTACTGGCTGAGGTGCCCCCAAGTCCCCCGTCCCTCTGAGGTGCCTGTCTGTTTACCAACTGATGCCCCTGCAGTGTCCTCTCCGTGTTGAAGCAGGTGACATGTGTGGCCTTGGACTTTGGCCTGTGGCCATGTGGCGCACGCATATTGAGGACTGGGCTGTGCCCCTTTTTCTGTAATTATGTATATATAATCTTGCCTAACTTATTATTTCTACTGTGTTGATCTTATTACAAACACTTTGGCAAAATCGTTTTGTCCTTGCATTATTCAGCCGAGTTACGGGGTCAAATTGTTTTTTTAATGCGTATGGTTGGGGGTATGGTGTGTGTGTATGGCGTGTGTGCATGTCACTCTCTTTTTCCTCCCCCCTCCCTTGTGTGCTAGGCGGCTGTACTCACCGTCATCGTCTTCGCCGGAGTTGGTGTTCGGGGTGAAGCAGAACGTAGAATATCACTGGAAAAGCATACCGTTCTGGTTCCATGGCAGAGTGGTTCTTCCCTGTGTCTCCAATGGGGAGTCCTTTCACTGCTGAGCTCTGTTTCCACCAGGCTTTTGATGTCATTCGTACCGCCCCGGAAAAGGTGGCGATTTGCAGGGTCTTAATATGGTGGGCGGAAAATTTACTTCCACCTGGCTGTAGGCGGCTACCGCCATGGTGGCTGTTGTTTCCACCCTGGCGGTCGTTGTGGTACAGTGACTGTCTTTCGGAGATCTTTCCGCCATGGTCATAATTTGGCGGTAGTTACTGCCAGCCTGTTGGCGGTATTACTGCCACTTTATCACCGACCGCCAGGGTCGTAATGAGGGCCATAGTATAGAGCATCTCAGAACTTAACACTGAGTTCAATATTTTTTATCTTTATAAATGACATTGCTGCTCAAATACTTTTCACAGAAGGAACCCTGAACATCATTTCAAAGGCCTGTTGTGCTTGATTCAGCCTCACCATTACACAGAAGGCTAGCTCAGGTACCTAAAAGAACATCAATGCTGTCTGAGGTCATGTATAGGAAGTGTAAAAACTGAAAGGAAAATGTATGCCATGAATTAATTTACTTTTCACAAGACAAATGCTCAGGCTAATTGGTGATGCAACCCAGGGACCATTTTAGGAGCCTCTGAAAGAAGAGACTTCTTCAGCTGATGTGAGTCAACAACCACCCCTTTCCCTGCACCCCAAATTCCGCCTTTATGAGTGAAGGCCTGGGTTTTTAAGCAACATATGGAATGCAGGACATAAAAAAACAACTCAATATATTCTACTCTTTAGTGAAACTCTGGCAAAAATATATCTGGTACTGTGCTCTTATGAAGGAGTGACTAACAACAGGGGGGAGGTGTGCACTCCCTTTATGTGCACAAAGAAATGTAGTTCCCTGGTGTGAGCTGTGGAAGATCTCAAGTCATCCATTGAAAAGGATAGCGAAAAGTTAAGCTCCAGATAAAAGACAACAACAAGAAGAGGAGGGAAAGCTGCTAACTAAGAAGTAAACAAACAAGATTGACAAGAAAGCAAACCAGTTATAACAATGAGGTAATTGAAGCACCCTGTGAGTATTGCTATTGTACAAAATAGGTCTTTGACAACGGATGGCTTCTGTAGGTGAGATGTAAAAATTGAAAGGAACACCATAGATGTGGATGGATTTCTCACAGCCAGCCTTCGAATTACCAAGGAGCAGGTCAATCCCATGAGCCATGAGTAAATGAGAGATCAAAAGAGGGAATGACGGTGATATGGCTTCTCTAGTAAGATTACTGGACGAGCAGGATGTTTGTCTTTAAAAAGATAGATGGTTCTTAAACCCATTTGTTTTTATTCAGATATTTAGTACAGGAACAACTATATTTTGAAGGGTTGTCACACAGGTAAGTGAGATGCTTTGAAAATGTTGTGAAGAAATGCATGCATTGTACATAACTGGTGCATCAAAGAAAGGAGGCAACCAGGAAGGGTAACAACATTCCAGCTACCTATTCAAACGGTGGGCGAGAACCACCAATTCCTATTCAACCTATAATAAATTAGAACATTTTGAAACAAGTTCTATTCCTGGGTGTAACAATAAACCAAACATGCAGTATTTTCAGACTTATTAACTTTGTGTGTAACTTATATTCGCTTGTAGAATGGTGAAATACAAGTTAGCTGTATCCTTACTCCGTTATAGAAAGATTTAATCAGCTGAAAAGAATTGTATTTCCAGTATTGGTGACTTTTGGTTCGTGCATTTTATTTTCAGGTATTATTTGGACAGTGCACAGCACGTTCTTCACAGACGCCGGCTAAAACGGACACCACTCAAACATGCCCGTATAGGGAAATAACTTTTACTATTGTCTGTGTCTTGTGATGACTGTGATGTAATATGTGGATAGAGTGCTGGACACTACCTGGGACGAGGGAAGAAATGCACACAGTTGGCTAACAAAATATGTCAGCTGATTCATGCTTTATAACTCTGGCACTTTCATTCAAACTTGAGGACACATGGGTGAATGCAGAGGAATGGAGAGGATTCCTGGAAGAGTCAAGGGGCCAGGTGGAGCAAAGGTTTTTACCCATTCTGTGTCTATGGGAAAAAGTGTTCGTACATATGGCCCAAGGTGAGTCAAGGTGATGAAAGGTGATGATTGGCAGCGAGAAATGCAAAGGAGGTGATGACTGCGAGCGAGAGTGAGAAAGTTACACCTAGCCAGGGTCGTATCTTGGTCAGTAAGACTGGAGAAGGCGGGGTGGGGGGTGGAATAGGGTTGAGCTTCAGATTTCCAACCATTCACATTGGCACATAATGTTAAAATGTATTAAACGACAAGCAGGCGCAGGAGAGGGGCTTAAGGAGTGGCGGAAACAGAACGGAATGCAGATAGGTAGTGGTACCAAATGAAAGAAATCACATTATTTTGTGAAATAAGCACCATTTTTTAAGTCTCCAAATAGAGGGCGAGCGTGTGCGCGTGTTTTTGTTTGTGTGTGTAAATATTCCTGGTGAAATACGACAGACACCTCATCATACCCCACTGAAGTGACCTGTACCCAATATTTATCGCATAATACATTTATTAGGGGGTTGTAACGCTACAAGAACCCCCCTGATGCTAGGACCCTACACCCAGCAATGATAGAATGCCTCCACTCCACCAAACATAAATACATCGGATAGGAGAAGGGCAGGGGTGTCCGCTTACCTATCCTTCAAGTATATTAACCAGTAGACAACCGACCAAACCCACTGAGCTATCTGCTTTCTATCTATCTATCTGTTTTCTAGGACTGCTTTATCCATAAAATTAGCATGTGGCAGATCATTGTTTTCTTCATAAATAGCATGATATTTTTTAAAGCTGAAAAGAGAAATGGATACATTCATAGTCCACATCTAAATTATTAATGGGTTAAAAGCTTTGCCTTGGAAGACACTCTGCTGACTTGTTTATTCCAAAGCATTGTTCAGAGGAAAGCGGCTTTCATTAGCCCGAAAGTGCATTGCCTTCTGGCTGGTGGAGCCTGGCCCAGCCCACATGGGAGCACTGCCAGCAACCTACAAGAGGGAGGTCAACAGGCTTGGGCCTGAGGGTTCTGAAGAAGCCATTGTTCTCTTGTGGGCATTTATGATGAGTAGAGGTCTTCCACTTGGAAGTATTACTGTAACAGTACACAACTTCATTAAAGCTGGAAAGCTAGATCAGTGGATTCATTGCTCGCTGTTGAGCTCTGTGTGATCTGTAGGTTGTTGACTTAAATCATGGTATGATTGACTCGGCCATACAACCTTCCAAGGTCGATAACATGAGTGCCATTTTTCAATGGGTAATAATAATTGTGTATGCAATGTGCTGTGTAAAGCACAATGTAAATAACAGAATATAAACTAACACAATTTAGCACAAAAAATGTACTTTTGACCTTGTGTGGATCACTGTATACTTTAATCAGTCATGAAGCTTACAATAAACAAAATGTGTTTCCCATTCCATACATATGTTTACCTGCATTTGCCCGACATTTACAACATCTTAAAAAGCAGACAGTATTTGGCGTGGTATGGTAAAACATAAAAGTAAAAATTAATGTCGATAGTCACTACCTAAATAACATTCATCTATAATGCGCTGCTCCAAATACATGAAGTCTCGATGTTATCAGCTGCAATATGCGCATTTATTACGGTAAATGCCTATGAATGCTGTCACCCACGTGAAAGTCACGTAAATGACGTTCTTTATAGAACTGTGCAGAATGAAAATACCTGAAACTGGTTACCTCTTGCAGCAGTAGATGACACACAGCCTGGGCAATAACAGGGGACTACTGAAATGATCACATATCTATGATCAGATTGTTTTTCGATCCTTATACCCATTCAATTATTGGTTCTTTACTGAGACTGCCAGAGAGGGTGCCAGCTGGTGTCCACGGGGACAGTCTGTATAAGTAGTAGTCGGTATTGGTGACTTATCTACAATGAACTTCCTATTCCGGTTTGCTGAGTCTCTCTACTGGGTATTGCCACACATCAAACTCTACCATTTCCAATATGGCCTTAATATTGTAGTAATGGCTGAAAGAACAAAAGACTCAACAAATCCATAGCATGTAGAGATGTAAAGAGCAAAAATGGTGAACGCCAAGTATCTCCAGTCCATCTATTCCCTCTATATACTACCTGAATATTACGTTTTAGATGTCGTGCTATGAAAATATCATAGTTAGAATATGGGCTAACAAAATCTAAAAAGTATATTTAGGTAAGCATAGATTTACTATACTTATCTCCACATGACGGTACACTGATGGTATATACAACATCTAGGTTCCTACATGTGGAGGTACGAAAAGTAAATCTATACTCACCTTTATGTACATACAATCAAGATAGTCAAGATAGTCGATATCATGGCTATGATATTTTGGTAACACAATAGTTTTATGCTCAGTACTCTGCCACACACCTGTCTCACCCACAACGGCTTTCATAAAAAGCCAGTAAATATCACAGAAACAAAATGAACACCTATACTCTTTGAAAACTCCTGCTCTACCGCCCACCCTAACTTCAGCCCTTAGGAAACCACCAAAATAAAAACCGCACCCACCTCTGAAGTACTATCCTATTACTGCTTTAAAAAGCCTGTAAACAAATCATTTCCTAGTCAATTGCTTTGCTAACCTTATCCTTCGGGTGTAGTGAGCAGTACATTCACCCACCTGGAACATCTGCCCAACCAGAGCTTACTAAGGTCACACAATCCCCATGAAAGCCACTGATTCAGTCACCAAAGTAATTGTAACCTCTAATTACTTCACATGCCTCTACGGGAGCCAGTGCCTCTGAGATTCAAATCCATCTAACCAAGCTAACATTTTGCACACACTTTAAAAAAAAAAATGGCTTTAAAGTTTGTTTGGGGAATTATTCATGCTATGTCAGAAAACTTTCAAATCGACCACAGAGCTGATAAAAGCTATCGGCCCAAACCTAAGTGGTTGAGTTAGTTTGCCACTAATGTCCTGGGGTCCCTCTTACTACAGCTCTGCCAAAGGGGCCAAGTACAACCCCATGCCATCTCTCATTAGGGAGGGCAAGTAGTCAAAGGTTTCTCAACAGTTCAGAACTTAAAAATCAACCAAGAGACATAATAAGATATTATCCAGACCAGTGATTTTCTTTTAGCTAGAAGTACTATAATCTCACAGCAAAACATTATACTACATAGATCAATAGAGATTATTTTACAGGGTTGTAAACTAGATCATGATATTTAGGAAGGCACTTCTGATATTCTCTTTTTCACTATAAACTCCAGCAACCAATTTACTGTGGGCATAGTCATGGATTAAGCACAAGTGCAGATTACTTCAGTTACCCTCACTGAGGAATTGTGCAACTCAGTTCAATGTCTTTAACAATTGCTTCACTCAGCCAACATAGGCCCATATTTATGGAAAGTTAGCGTTGCATTAGCGTAAATAATTTTGACACTAATGCAGTGCTAATATGACTCCATATGTGTATTTTTATTTTGACGCTAGACGCGTCTAGCGTCAAAATATCGGCGTTAGCACCATTTTTAGGACGCGCCGACTCACCTTGTGTCTCATTGCGACAATGAGATACAAGATCGGCGTTCCCTTCCTAAAAATGATGCTAGCCCCCCAGTGTCATCTTTACCTCCTGACGCTGAAATGACGCGCACATAGGAGGCAAACCTAAGGAATGGCACCAAGCTTGATTAGCGTCAACATTTAATGCCTGGTCAGACCAGGTGTTAAAGGGCTGGTAGGCCTATTTCCATGGGGAAATATGCCCACCAGCGTCACCACCACCAACACCACAGGGACACTAGTGGAGGAGGGAGCCCATCCCAGATAAGTGTGCGTGTATTTGTGTGGTGTGCCACTGGGGGCCGCTTACATGGGGCCCCCTGGCTGGCACTGGGTATATTGGGGTTGTCCTGGGGACACTGGTCCCCTGTGGTGGGCATTAGGGTTGTAGTAATGACTCCTGTCTATAGTTAGGCAGGAGTCATTTTTTGGCTGCGTGTGCATCAAAAAATGACTGTTTGCTGACTAGCGGCATATATTTTGCCACTAATCAGCCTGCCATCATTTTTGACCCACCAATGCCATTTCCCCTAATGCCATCCATCACCAGCTAGCGTATTTTTTTGAGACGCTAACAATTCTTTAGCGCCATTGTGCATCTTTTCTGAAAAATGGTGCACGGATGGTGTTAGCTTGTGTAAAAAAAAATGAGGCACAACTGTGCTAGGGCAGTTGTGCATAATTTTTCCTAAATGTGGGCCATAGTCTCAAGTCCAGCCAGCAGGCATCTATGCATTCTAGTTTCTCATTCAGATTGCACGGTAAGCCCTACGTTACCTTCTAGTTGGTGTTGCATTTGTAGTGTGTTGTGAAATCTACAACATTTACATGACCTCGGATCAGAAGCTTCACTTCTGCTGGGTCCGTAGCAATGATCTTGAATTGGAACAGGGATGAAAGAATGAAGTCAACATAGTAGGCCTGCACGACAGCACTCATCTCCAGTGTCCCTGGCCTGGTGCAAACAGGTGCTCAGGTTCAGCAGTTGTGACCCGCATGCTGAGACATCCGGGATGGTGTATCTGTGGCAGTTGCAGGCTCTGGGCCAATCAGGTCTTTTCATTTTGGTGGTGGACGTCTTTATGACATCATCAGCTGCAGCATCATTGTTTCAGGCTTGTAATAGATTGTGGTACAACACAGTGATACTTGTTGTTGAAGCAGTTCACATGGGAGCAGCTCAGAGAGACCGGACGATCCTTTCACAGCATGGGTCATTCATGGCTTTGTTCTTTGCGGTAATCAACTTTCTCTGGGTGATCCTCACACCAAGAACATGCTAGGCTTCTCCTCATGGAAGTCTCTTCTCCTGAAGTACCTGTCATGCTCCATCCCTCTATCAGCAGACAGACAGGCTTCTAGGAACTGTAGGTAGACCTTCACCTCCTCTAGTAGAAAGTGTAGATTACAGGGATGTGTTCCCTGGCCCCTGGGAGATAGTCTATCAGGTGGACTCCAGCTCTGGTTACACAGCAGTTCTTCTAGTGCTCCAAGAAATACCCCTTCATTGGTCAACAAGAACTTGCAACTCAAACAAAGTGGGCTCTTTTAGGTTCCACAGTCATGCACATTTTGTAGACAGGGGGTGTGGCGCCCCTAAGATTTTTCATTGGGGTTGTGTTGGTTTTCTTTCAAGTGTAATTTGATGGCTTCTCTTCATAACCAGCCTATGTGCAAGGTGAGGGCTCTCAGAGCAGGTAGCAATGGGGCTGGCTACAAGCAGGAGTTTTCATAACAAAGGCACAATGAAGTGTGAGCTCTCTGCACCACGCTGTCATCAGCATTCCTGAAACAGCAATCAGCAATAAAAACTCTCACTTTTTATAACATAGTTCTCAATGCAGAGACATAATATGATGTACTAAAGTGAAACTCTTCTACGTGTAAATAAATATCCACTTTTTGAATTCTCTAGAGAGATAATCATAATCTAACATGAATTTTAGTGCATGCTTTGTATGCCAATTATTTTCACAGCTCAGCTCTGGCTTGGCTCCCTCAGTTAATTTGTTGACTCGCCCACCTCTAGCTAGAAATATCTGTAATGAACACCATATAACCAAAACTTAGAAACAATCCAGATGTGCTCTTTGAACGTTAGATAAAAAATAAAGAGCTCTCAGACACAATCATAATACATCTAATATAGACCACATGGGCACAATCCAAATGACGCTATTGAACACCATATAAAGAACAAATAGCGACAATCCAAATATCTGTGATGAAAGAACTGTGAAAGAACTCTTAGACACAATCTAAATAAATTGAATACAATAGAAAGAACATAAAGAAACACTTCAAAAGACAGTAACACCATACAAAGAGCAGTTAGACACAATCTAAATGTCTTGAATGCGCCTTTTGAACACCATATGGACACAATCCACATATCTTTATTGAGCACCATATGAAGAGTACATAGACACAATACAAATGCATGTGATGAACACCACACAAAGAGCACTTAGACACAACCTAAATGTCTATTTCACGTCATGTACAGAACACTTAGACACATTCCAAATGCACCAGAAAGCTACTAGTGTTCTGGTACCAGTTTCCCATAATGTCTGATGAGCCCACTGGCGTGTTACTGGCCATATCTAGGATTAAAAATACCACAGTATAAATACGGGCCCGGGTCTCCAGGATCTCAAATATGGTTTGGGAATGAGGAATAACAAGCTGTACTTTTAATTCTCTAGGTTAGTCTTCATTTTGCCAGTACCCTCAGTTTCTAATTCATAAGGGCTCCATTTTTTTAGCTCCTCGAGTTGCCCTACTGTTTGTAACAGTAACTCTGGCGGGTAAAATTACTGAACTCTTTATCAGGAACCTCATTATGAGGCCCCAAGAAGCAATTGAAAGGGCTATATTAAATACCAATTATATTGTAGCTCTCTCTCTCTCCACTCCTCTCTCACTATTTTATTATTTCGCTCTGCCTTGCTCTCTCTCTCGCTCTCTTTCTCTGGCTTTCACCATCTCCCACTTTCTCTCTCTCTCTGTCTCTCTCGCTGTCTCAACAGACACACAGGGTGTGCTGTCTCATTTTTTCCAGTTGCCTTCTCTGCCATTTCTGTCTCAATTTACAAAGAAGGCCTGAAACGGCGTTTTGAGATCGTGTATCGCAGAAGGGAAATCGTTTAATTGTGAGGGCCTAACTTGTGAAATCAGCCAACAGTAATATCTTTTTGATTAGATGTTTATAAAAATGCTATTGTGCTTTGCTCGCATTAATCATGCTGTTAGGTAAGCAGAGTGGCAGTGTTATGGCAGCTCCCAAGCTAATCTGTCACTAATGCATCCAGCTTTATTGTGATTCTTTGCAGTTGTGATTCATTAACTCCGATGCCTAATTGAATCAGTATTAAACGCCTTCAATAGATTTCGCCTCAACATGTTATGTTTTGAAAGCCTTCTCACTCTTTCATTGTGTCTTACAAAACAGTTCACCCGCCGCATTGTGTGGTCTCTGAAAGCATCCTGCCTGTTGGGAATTAAGCTGTCATTTGGGTATTAGTCGGCACAGCACCAGTCGATCACCGCTATAAGTGTTAGCTCAGCAACACCCAGGTCTTATGGCCAAAGGCTACCATATAATGTACCAAAAAACGCTGACCCACAAGTCACCATCAAATTTCGATTCCACTCATCAGGGTATGGACTGGAAAGCAAAATCAGCCCAGATAAAAATGTTCAAACCAGCCTCACACTGCAGGAGGTTGCGTCCTAAACAGAGCTTTTGGGGCTGGATCATGGCAGAAAGTTCCCCCAGTCCTAAGGGAAAAGGTCAGAGGATTAGAAGAAGGCCTGGCCTTGTCCTGGGTTACCAAACTTTATAAGCCTCCTCTCTAGGGTTACCCGATGACCCCATGTGCCCACGACAGTCTCCCTAAACAATCAGTGCATTATGGGATTTGTAGGCTTGCTTCAATGTCATTGAATGAATTTGATCGTCACATCTGAAAACAATGACTGTAAAAAAGGCACCACAATTGTGAAAGAAGCATTTGAGTGGCTGATAGTGATAGCGCGTCAGAGCCTTGATAAGTAAACTTACAAGGAGACACGCCTAGGTCAATGAACCTTTGGACCACGTTCCAGTATGAGATGTCTTTTGGCATCACAAATCAATAGATCAATATCTCAACAACAATCGCAATAACTAATCATCAAGCTAATCAATAACCTTTAATGAGAGTCAATAAAGTGAACCCACCATGACCTTTCAGTCATGAATAACCACACCAATTTAGTTAAGTGTTTATTTCCCTATTAGTTACATTCTAAAGGCATTTCAGTTAATATCATTAGCAATTCATCTTATTAGTAACTCTTCAGATTGCAATTTGAAACGCAATTAATCAAGGTATAGAGAATATTCATTCAGTATTAACATGTCATTAATAAGAAGCAACTTAGCAACGTCTCAGTATTGCATGATTCAATAAAGAAAGAACTCAGTCATTTGTCTATTTGCATCAGATTTTAGTGAACACCTAAACTAACCTCGAATTAGCATCAGCATGTTGGGCTTCATGCAAAACAATTTGGCAAACACAAATTTCAAAAACATCTAACTATGGTCTCTATCAAAAGAGCAGTTGGTACCTAGAAAGAAAAGGAAAACAGACAATTAAAATGTTCCATCAGATAGTTACCCATCCCACGGATCAGCAAACAGCGTCAGTCTTCGTCCTCAGGACATCCGTCGTTTTCATCATCAGCAAAGATAGGACAGGACCAAGTCTCAGTATGGCATAGCTAAGGGACAAGAACTTCCCTCATATGGAGAAGAAGTAGGTATCAGGTAAGGAATAAGTAAAGGATGGTTTAGAGTATCAGGACGAACAAACAGCAAAGTCTCAAAGGAAATGGCCTAAATGGCTCAGTAGAATGGCAAAGAAGGGCTTGGAGTGGAATGTCCGATTTCTCCTCAGATCATGCGGTTAAATCAATACTGCCTAATTTACTCCTAATTCCTCATTGGATAATAATTGGTGCATCGTTATCTCGGTCCAATAATTCTTCACGCACTTCACTAGAATTTTCCACAAAACACAGTTCTCATGTCGTTGATTGGCCCATGTTATTGACGTCTTCATCGGTTGGAATGTCAGGTAAGAAAAGTTACACTTAACGCTCCATTCAGTAGCTCTATTGTTTCTCCTACTCCAGGCAGCCTTGCACCTGTTATGAATTACACTGTTGCATTCAGCAAGAATGTCTCCTTGAGCAAGTCGGGTCTCATGAGAAATAATTTACTACGGCTACACACACATCTAGCTTCTGGAAAAGTACAGTTTCGTGTCCTTCAGGAAAACAGCGCATTGCACGTTAGAAAAATGCAGTTTAATATGAGACCAGGCAGCTAGGCCCAGACCCTTGTTAAACTAAGGCCTAGTGCTTAATGCGCAAACTCCTAATACATGACTCTAATTATGATATGCTAATATAAATTCAAAACATTAGTACATAATTAATTCAGCATTAATACCTTTCATTTAGTTTTCATATACATTGGTAGCCACTCCCCGTGGGCACATTTCAAACTTGTGCATTATTTTCTGCATTAACACATTTACTATGCAACTTCATTACACAATATATTGCAAGCTTTTCATATTAATATTGCTTTCAAAAGACACACTCCAACACTACCCAGCTGGTAACCATACTCCTCAGGGACGTTTCAGAATTGGCCTTAAAAGTGCATTACTCTCTCAGGCACAGCTGGGATGACTAGGGTTACCACATGAATCCATATCACCAGGACAACTTGTTTCCATTTCTGGGCTTAAATTGAAAAATTCAGTGCATTTGGGTAGATGTAGTTTTGATCATGTGCAATGGAAAAATTGTATTGATATAGCAAATTCAGGCGTGTAGCTGGTATTGGTGTAACGTGCTGTTGCAGGGACTTGATGGGCCTACTCTGTCCCAATAATGGCTGTCATTAACTAGATTTGCCCTTTTTTCCTTGACTGCATCAGGGCTCATGAAATTCCTGAAACGTCACCGTCCCTAATCCAATGGTTTGTAAAACCAACATACAGAACTGGAAAAATAGGACCGCAGTGACATGGGGTCATCTAAAAATACTATTGATGAATTTACAAATAAATGTGTGTCCATTCTGTGTGGAATGAATAAATGTAGCTGAAAATGCAAAACACCTCTACGGAAAATGTCCTTTTCTCTACGGAACAGCCCAGGAAAGAAAAACGATTATAAGTCTTTGAAGGTTCAGGCATAATAAATTATCTGAGTCATATGTTGAAATTAAAAAAAATGGCAATATAGCACACATTTTTTTTTACATCTATTTTTATTAACATTTAGCTGTTGTACATGTGCATTTCAAAAACAACAAGTGATGGACGGAATGCTGAACATTGTCAAACACTCACCCCCAGTCATAGATCTGGGTTTAATCCATCGTTCTTTTGCTCACCATGCCACCCCAGTTTGGACCCAGCCATATGCAAATCAGTCTTGACCCTGTTCCTCATGGGAACAGTCCAGACCGAACTGCCAAGCCAGGTCCTCACTGGACCGGAAACAAGCATCCTGGGACCGGTTTCGGGGTTTCACCCCTCATCAGCCAGGCTAGCTTGAATCCAGTGGCATGGGAAGCACGGGACCCACGTCTGGGCATACCCTTCCCAGTTAGGGCGACAAAGCAAAAACAACAAGTGATGGACGGAATGCTGAACATTGTCAAACACTCACCCCCAGTCATAGATCTGGGTTTAATCCATCGTTCTTTTGCTCACCATGCCACCCCAGTTTGGACCCAGCCATATGCAAATCAGTCTTGACCCTGTTCCTCATGGGAACAGTCCAGACCGAACTGCCAAGCCAGGTCCTCACTGGACCGGAAACAAGCATCCTGGGACCGGTTTCGGGGTTTCACCCCTCATCAGCCAGGCTAGCTTGAATCCAGTGGCATGGGAAGCACGGGACCCACGTCTGGGCATACCCTTCCCACTTAGGGCGACAAAGCAAAAACAACAAGTGATGGACGGAATGCTGAACATTGTCAAACACTCACCCCCAGTCATAGATCTGGGTTTAATCCATCGTTCTTTTGCTCACCATGCCACCCCAGTTTGGACCCAGCCATATGCAAATCAGTCTTGACCCTGTTCCTCATGGGAACAGTCCAGACCGAACTGCCAAGCCAGGTCCTCACTGGACCGGAAACAAGCATCCTGGGACCGGTTTCGGGGTTTCACCCCTCATCAGCCAGGCTAGCTTGAATCCAGTGGCATGGGAAGCACGGGACCCACGTCTGGGCATACCCTTCCCACTTAGGGCGACAAAGCAAAAACAACAAGTGATGGACGGAATGCTGAACATTGTCAAACACTCACCCCCAGTCATAGATCTGGGTTTAATCCATCGTTCTTTTGTTCACCATGCCACCCCAGTTTGGACCCAGCCATATGCAAATCAGTCTTGACCCTGTTCCTCATGGGAACAGTCCAGACCGAACTGCCAAGCCAGGTCCTCACTGGACCGGAAACAAGCATCCTGGGACCGGTTTCGGGGTTTCACCCCTCATCAGCCAGGCTAGCTTGAATCCAGTGGCATGGGAAGCACAGGACCCACGTCTGGGCATACCCTTCCCACTTAGGGCGACAAAGCAAAAACAACAAGTGATGGACGGAATGCTGAACATTGTCAAACACTCACCCCCAGTCATAGATCTGGGTTTAATCCATCGTTCTTTTGCTCACCATGCCACCCCAGTTTGGACCCAGCCATATGCAAATCAGTCTTGACCCTGTTCCTCATGGGAACAGTCCAGACCGAACTGCCAAGCCAGGTCCTCACTGGACCGGAAACAAGCATCCTGGGACCGGTTTCGGGGTTTCACCCCTCATCAGCCAGGCTAGCTTGAATCCAGTGGCATGGGAAGCACGGGACCCACGTCTGGGCATACCCTTCCCACTTAGGGCGACAAAGCAAAAACAACAAGTGATGGACGGAATGCTGAACATTGTCAAACACTCACCCCCAGTCATAGATCTGGGTTTAATCCATCGTTCTTTTGCTCACCATGCCACCCCAGTTTGGACCCAGCCATATGCAAATCAGTCTTGACCCTGTTCCTCATGGGAACAGTCCAGACCGAACTGCCAAGCCAGGTCCTCACTGGACCGGAAACAAGCATCCTGGGACCGGTTTCGGGGTTTCACCCCTCATCAGCCAGGCTAGCTTGAATCCAGTGGCATGGGAAGCACGGGACCCACGTCTGGGCATACCCTTCCCACTTAGGGCGACAAAGCAAAAACAACAAGTGATGGACGGAATGCTGAACATTGTCAAACACTCACCCCCAGTCATAGATCTGGGTTTAATCCATCGTTCTTTTGCTCACCATGCCACCCCAGTTTGGACCCAGCCATATGCAAATCAGTCTTGACCCTGTTCCTCATGGGAACAGTCCAGACCGAACTGCCAAGCCAGGTCCTCACTGGACCGGAAACAAGCATCCTGGGACCGGTTTCGGGGTTTCACCCCTCATCAGCCAGGCTAGCTTGAATCCAGTGGCATGGGAAGCACGGGACCCACGTCTGGGCATACCCTTCCCACTTAGGGCGACAAAGCAAAAACAACAAGTGATGGACGGAATGCTGAACATTGTCAAACACTCACCCCCAGTCATAGATCTGGGTTTAATCCATCGTTCTTTTGCTCACCATGCCACCCCAGTTTGGACCCAGCCATATGCAAATCAGTCTTGACCCTGTTCCTCATGGGAACAGTCCAGACCGAACTGCCAAGCCAGGTCCTCACTGGACCGGAAACAAGCATCCTTGGACCGGTTTCGGGGTTTCACCCCTCATCAGCCAGGCTAGCTTGAATCCAGTGGCATGGGAAGCACGGGACCCACGTCTGGGCATACCCTTCCCACTTAGGGCGACAAAGCAAAAACAACAAGTGATGGACGGAATGCTAAACATTGTCAAACACTCACCCCCAGTCATAGATCTGGGTTTAATCCATCGTTCTTTTGCTCACCATGCCACCCCAGTTTGGACCCAGCCATATGCAAATCAGTCTTGACCCTGTTCCTCATGGGAACAGTCCAGACCGAACTGCCAAGCCAGGTCCTCACTGGACCGGAAACAAGCATCCTGGGACCGGTTTCGGGGTTTCACCCCTCATCAGCCAGGCTAGCTTGAATCCAGTGGCATGGGAAGCACGGGACCCACCTCTGGGCATACCCTTCCCACTTAGGGCGACAAAGCAAAAACAACAAGTGATGGACGGAATGCTGAACATTGTCAAACACTCACCCCCAGTCATAGATCTGGGTTTAATCCATCGTTCTTTTGCTCACCGTGCCACCCCAGTTTGGACCCAGCCATATGCAAATCACTCTTGACCCTGTTCCTCATGGGAACAGTCCAGACCGAACTGCCAAGCCAGGTCCTCACTGGACCGGAAACAAGCATCCTGGGACCGGTTTCGGGGTTTCACCCCTCATCAGCCAGGCTAGCTTGAATCCAGTGGCATGGGAAGCACGGGACCCACGTCTGGGCATACCCTTCCCACTTAGGGCGACAAAGCAAAAACAACAAGTGATGGACAGAATGCTGAACATTGTCAAACACTCACCCCCAGTCATAGATCTGGGTTTAATCCATCGTTCTTTTGCTCACCATGCCACCCCAGTTTGGACCCAGCCATATGCAAATCAGTCTTGACCCTGTTCCTCATGGGAACAGTCCAGACCGAACTGCCAAGCCAGGTCCTCACTGGACCGGAAACAAGCATCCTGGGACCGGTTTCGGGGTTTCACCCCTCATCAGCCAGGCTAGCTTGAATCCAGTGGCATGGGAAGCACGGGACCCACGTCTGGGCATACCCTTCCCACTTAGGGCGACAAAGCAAAAACAACAAGTGATGGACGGAATGCTGAACATTGTCAAACACTCACCCCCAGTCATAGATCTGGGTTTAATCCATCGTTCTTTTGCTCACCATGCCACCCCAGTTTGGACCCAGCCATATGCAAATCAGTCTTGACCCTGTTCCTCATGGGAACAGTCCAGACCGAACTGCCAAGCCAGGTCCTCACTGGACCGGAAACAAGCATCCTGGGACCGGTTTCGGGGTTTCACCCCTCATCAGCCAGGCTAGCTTGAATCCAGTGGCATGGGAAGCACGGGACCCACGTCTGGGCATACCCTTCCCACTTAGGGCGACAAAGCAAAAACAACAAGTACATGTGCATTTCGCAATATGGTCGAAACTTGCGTCCGCCCAGTCCATCCTCATTCGTGTTCCCATCACATTGTCAATCTATGCGCGTTATTATTTACATTGAATCACTCCCGCATCCCGCATTTCAGCCTTATACAATCTACGTACTCAGTTTGTTGAGGTCTCATGTATACAGATTCATTCCGTATGAGCGGCATAGCAAAATTTTTATTCTTATGCACGTTTGACAGCCTTCAACTAACACTAAACAACAACTCTACTTGATGGTGTCTGTGGGTGTGAGTGGGACTGATTAAGGGGGTAAACCATGGTATTGCTCCACTGGGTCGCGGGTTGGGCCCCAGTTATTGTCTCTTCTGGCTCATTGGTATGTAAGTGGGCATCTGGGTCAGTGCCTTGCCAGTCAAAGCTATCCCCATCTCACCCTCCCATGGTCCTGGACCAGGTCCTTGACCGCCTTCTCTTTCTCCTCTGCTGTAACCTCTGGCCCTTCCTACGAGCCGTATCATCTCTATTATCTAGTCCTCTCTTTCCTTCTTAACCCGTTGCCAGGCTTGCTGCCTCCCCCTCCTCCTCTGATGTTGGTTCCTCTCCCCTCGCCATATGGTCCCATTTCATCAGGATTTCCTCCCAGGTAGGTGCTATGGGGTCTGGTGGAGGCCTTGTGCTTCTTCGCTCTTCAGAACCTATAGCTCTGCCCTAGCCCACTTCGTCACGTCCTGTCTCCATACTTGTAATGGGGGGCTCTTGGGTGATTTCCATCCCAAGGTGATCAACCTCCTGTAAAGGACCAGGGCTAAGTCTAAGAAACGGCCTCTCACTTTCTCGCGTGGGAATCTCGTTCCAAGTCCAAGCAAGCACACAGTAGGGGCCAAAGTCAGTTCCACATCGAATAATCTATTCAGGTCGGCCAATTCCGCACCCCAGCCCTGCTGGAGTTCCGGGCAGTTCCATAACATATGATCAAAGTCTGCGTCTGTGTCGTTGCGTCTGGGGCATGTCCTTGGGGCACCACCATATATTAAGGATAAGCGGTGTGGAGTAAGGTACGTCCTATGAATGTAATTATACTGGATATATCTTAGTCGTGTGTTTCGGGTATGCCAGCACCTTATACCATTCCATGTCTGTTAGGTCCCTGTTCACTGTCCTTTCCCATTTCTCCCTCTGGGGTTGGAGTGGGTCTATTGCGTCTTCATTTTGGGCCCTGTACAGTTTGGTAATTAGGTGGGTATCGTCCCCAGATATTAATAGGAGGTGTAATACCCGGTGGGTAGCAGGCACTGCGTTAATCGTCCCCCAATGTTCCCTCAAGATGTGTATTAACTTCTGGTATAACAGGAACTGCCCCTGTGGGATGCTACTTCCTGCCACCAGGTCGGCGAAGGATCTCAGTACCCCGTCCCAAAACAGGTCCCCCACCGTCTCCACTCCCGCTTTTTTCCAGACTCCTAATCCAGTGCCCACCAAGCTCCCCTCTCCCTGCTCCACCATCAGTGCCGACAGTGGCAGGGCAGGTAAGTAGGGGGGTCCCACTCCCACCCGTTTTGTGCATCTCTTCCAGCACGCTGCAGCGACCCTCGTCATTAGGCTGTCTGTTTGGCGGGCCACCCGCCGGTTTATCATGTGTGCAATGATTCGGTCCGTGCTCTTCTCGCCATCGGCAGTGCATCTGTCTAGAGGACCTTTTCCAGCAAACCACTGGGATACCCACTGCAGTTAGGACGCCAAATAATAGGTTTCAAAATCTAGTACTCCTAGGCCCCCTGACTGAGCAAGCCTGCAAAGGATGGAGAGCGATGTGCGTCTACGGCATTCGTCCCATATAAGTTCCCTAAGCAGGGCGTTCAACTCGCGGAACCACACCGCTGGAATCAACAGCGGTAAATTAGCAAAATAATAGAGGAGGCGGGGTAGCATAATAATCTTGGATAGTGCTATTCTGGCGATTATAGATAACTTCAAGGAACGCCAGAACCCAACGGAAGCCCGCAAAGAGCGAAGTGCCCTGCCGATATTACCATCCCGCAGGTCCCCCACTTCATGGAACACCTGTATACCCAGGTACTTAAAGGTTCGTGGCGCCCAAACCATGTCCTCCGGGCACGTGGTAGGGCGCTCACCACTCGGCAGCACCAGGAAGACAAATGTCTTGCCCCTGTTGAGGTGTAGTCCTGACAGGGTTCCAAAATGTTCTAAAATCCGTAGGGCCCAGGGGAGTCCGGACTCTCCATCTCTGAGGTAAATGAGAATGTCATCAGCGTATAACGAGATAACATGCACTGACCGTCCCCACTCCACTCCCCTGTCGACTCCGTCGCCCCGCATCTTGGCAGCTAGCGGTTCAATGGCCAGGGCGAATGACAGTGGGGACAGAGGGCAGCCCTGTCTTGTTCCCCTATATATAGGGTAAGTCTCAGATATCATCCTGCCCGTCCTAACCCTTGCTAGTGGAGCCACGTATAGTAAGTCCACCCATTTTACTCATCCCTCCCCTAAGCCCATCCGTAGCATCACCTCCCTCAGGTAGTCCCACCTCACTGAGTCAAAGGCTTTCTCAAAGTCCACTGCTAATAACACTCCCGATGGGGGTTTCTCTTCTCTGGGCATGTGCAAGATGGCGAATAGGCGCCTGAGGTTCAGGGAGGTACTGCGGTTCGAGACAAATCCATTCTGGTCTGTGTGCACTAAGGTGGGTATGCAGCGGAGCAAGCGGTTTGCCAATATCTTGCTGAGGATTTTAAAATCGCTGTTCAGCATCGATAGGGTGTGGAAATCAGTCCCCGAGTCCTCCCTTGTTTTCAGTTTGGGCAGAGGGACCACAAAGGCTTCCCTAAGCGAATCAGGCATTATGCCGCGATGTAATGCCTCCGTATACATCTCCACTAACTGGGGGGTCAACAACGTCACATACTTTTTGTAAAAATCCATTGGGAGGCCATCTGTACCTGGCGTCTTCCTGAGGGCCAACTGCGAGATGGCCTCCTGCACTTCCTCCGCAGTCACCGGTCCCCCCAATCTGTCACGTTCCTCGTGCATCAGTGTAGTCAGGGGGAGTTGATGTAAGTAACTATCTAGTTCCTCTATCCTGAGATCACCCGGACTCCTATACAGATAAGTATAATATTCTTTAAAGGCATCATTTATAGGGCCCGGCTTGCATCTTCATTCCCCCTCCCTATCTCGCATGCTCGTGATGGGCTCACTCTCCCCTCCCGGCCGCACCAGCCATGCCAGCATCCTGCCCGATCTACCCTCCTCTGATTGTAGTGAGGCTAAGTATTTTTGCATGTTGTGGCAGCGAAGTTGTTCTTCGACCTGAGAGTGAGATCTCCTCGCCCGGGCATATTCCTCCTGTTCCTGTGCCCCCCACCCCTGCTTTGTTCCCCCTCATGTATTAACTGCTCAAGACTGATCAGCTCCCATTCCAGTGTTCTTCTCACCCCTACTGTTTGTCCTAGGCAGTAACCCCTCGTCACTACTTCAAGCGTTTCCCATTCCGTTGATCTAGAAGGGGTAGATCCCTTATTAATCTTAATATGATCAACCAGATGCAAACGGAGGGCTCCTCTGTATGTCTGATCTTCTAGTGAGGCCGGGGTCAGTCTCCACGCCGGGATGGGGGGGCCTGCCTTCGGCCACTCTCCACATAAGCAGTAAGGGATTATGGTCTGATAAGGTACGCCCCAGGTATTCAGAGTGGGTCACCCCCTGCACCAAGTTTGCCGTGCACACCACCCTGTCTATCCTGGTGTGCACCCGATGGAGACCAGAGTAATCTGAGTAGTCTTTGTCATGGGGGTGCTGTTCTCTCCACACGTCAACCAAGCCCCAGGACCCCAACCACTCTCTCAATTTCCTAGCTACCTTATGTGTTGCTGTCCCTGGTAACGGCGGGGAGGAACGGTCCAAGTCGACATCTAGTACGCTATTAAAGTCTCCACCTATCAATAGTTCTCCTGTCTGCTGTCGGGTGAGGTGACTCGATAGACTCGTTATGAAGGGGGCCTGATCCTGATTGGGAGCGTGGATACTACTCAGAACAATTGGGGTGCCGTGAAGCTTCCCGTCCACTATTACGAATCTGCCCTCCCGGTCTATGTCAGTTGACACTACTTCAAAGGGGACCCCAGCGCGGACCCAAATCAGTACACCCCTTGCATCGACGGAGTACTCCGTGGCAAACACCTGTCCTCTCCACCTTCGTCTCAACTTCTCTGCTTCTCCTGTGGCTAGGTGGGTCTCCTGTAGCATCGCCACCTGAATACCCCTTCTCTTTAGATAGGATAATATTCTGTGCCTTTTGGCTGGCGACCCCATACCCCGTATATTCCACGTTAAGGGATTATACCCAGCCATGTCGATATATCAAAAATGTTGCGGTATACCCACCCCATCCCGGTGGCCGCCCCCCCGATCTAATTGCGTACCTTACACCGTTTAACCACATCTGCCCCAGCACCATCAAAACTTGTAAACTTAAAACCCAACTCCCCTCCCCAGGGCTCCTCTCAAACAGTAGGTTGCCATGAAAATTGTGCAACGTATTCAACAGTTTAATATAAGTTCTCGCCAGTCTGACGGAATGGACGAGAATTCGGTTGTGGGGGCGTGCTCGGAGGGGCCTCAGGCTTGTGCAAGTCTCCTCGTCTCGGGGTCATCTTGTTTGTTGAGTTATCCGAGTTCATCTGCTGTCTGCGGGGTTACCCTTGGGGGCCGCCCGGTGCAGCCCAAGCCCTCCGCGGAGGACACAGCTGTGTGGTCCGAATCTTCTCCACAGCCCTCCGGGTGGGATGCCTCCCCACTCATGGCGGACGCTGCCACCAGGTCCGCTTTCTTTCCCTTCTCCCTCTGTGCTTGGTTTGGCGCTGTGCGGTAGCGGTTCCTGTTCCGTCGACTCCCTGGGCCTCTGTGGGATCCGCTTACGGTTCGGGCTTCTCTTGTGCGCTGCTCGGACCGAACTCCACGTGCTTCCAGCGACTCCCATGCCTCCTCCGGGGACTGGAAGAAAACAGTCTGGCCCTCCTGGATCAACCTCAGCCTGGCCGGGAAGAGAAGCGAGTACTGTATCCCCTCTCCCCTGAGGGTCCTCTTGACCGCCAGGAATGAGGCGTGTTTGGTCTGGACTTCGAGTGTAAAGTCCGGGAAACAGTGTCGCCTCCCTGTTCTCCACCTTAAATGGGCCCGTTTCTCTGGCCCTCTGAAGCAAGGTGTCCCTGTCCTTGTAGTGTAACAACCTAGCAATCACCACACGGGGCAGCCTGCCCGGAGTCAAGGGCCTCGAGCGCACCCAGTGCGCTCGTTCCAACGTGAAGAAAGGGGTCAGCCGGTCCGGTGCAACGACTGTGCGCAGCCATTCCTCGAGGAATTCCACCATGTTTGTGCCCTCCGCCCCCTCTGGTAGGCCGACCACCCGCATGTTGTTCCTTCGATTCCGTCCCTCCGCATCCTCTGCTCTCTGCTCCAGCCTCTTCATTCTGTCCGTTAGGT
This sequence comes from Pleurodeles waltl, assembly GCF_031143425.1. Taxonomy (NCBI): domain Eukaryota; kingdom Metazoa; phylum Chordata; class Amphibia; order Caudata; family Salamandridae; genus Pleurodeles; species Pleurodeles waltl. The sequence continues at coordinate 442,678,687 of NC_090450.1, forward strand.
TTATCATCGTGGCTGCTAGATCTTTTTGTTTTGGTGCTATATCCGCCAGGGTGGACTCCGTCTCTTTAACTCTGTCGGCCAATTTTTGGTGATCCTCCCTCAATAGTCCTAACTCGACTGCAACTTGGTTGATGTCACGCTGCAACATTGTTTTAGTGTCTTCGATTGCGCCCAAGATTTTTTCCAGGGTGTCCTGGACTTTGGATTGCGTGAGGTCCTGTGAGTCTCCACCCTTACACTCCACTGATAGCGCGCGTTCCATGATTTTATTTTTGTACAGGTTCTTGGGGGACATCGCAAGTACAGGGCTATGCTTCAGCAGGGCCTGCGCGAGGGATTGTCTACCACTTCGGTTCCTCCTTCTTCTGCAGCTTTTGGTGGTAACCCTGTCCCACCTTCCCCACCTCAATGCAGTTATCCCGCTCACTCCAGCACAGATCTTCTGCCGACTACTTGCCCTGTGGGGTCAAGCGGTTCACCATGGCCTGGTCGCATCCATCCCCCCTAGTCAGTCCAAAAACCCACGCCGCTGTCTCCGGGCTCCTCACACCCCAGTTCCTGGCGGCCGCCAGATCCCCTCAGTCTACATTTCACCAGGGGCTAAGGCACCCATCCTGATGTGGCATGGGCACTGGGGTCACACCCCTCCTGCTGGCCGCTGAGTGGGCTATGCTCCTCCTCTCCGACCAGTGTCCGGATGCTCTCCTTCTGCCTTTCAGATTTTTTTTTTCCTTCCCTTTTCTGTTCCTTTTATATTTTCTTTTTTATTTCCTTTTTTTATTTCTTTTTATTTAAGAGCTTCAAGCACGGCACCCCCTCTGTTTCCAGGGAGCTAGCACCACCGCCGATGTTTCGTGCTGGGCTCCTGCACAGCGCGAGTCAGCGCTCCCCGGCTTGGTCTTGCTTGGACCCCTGGGGCCCAATCCTCCTCTCTGCTCTTTTACTGGAGCCGCGCGTGGGGAAGCCTTGGGTTCTCCCGCCCCGCGCTGGTGTTCAGATGCGAGCTGCCGATCTCCCCGCTCTGCCCGCTGCACTTCCAGATCCTCTTAGGAGGTCCCAGGGCAACCGGGACCGCCTCACTAGTATGTCTCGGCGGTCCGGTCTGTTCGCGCCCGTGCGCACCCAGGTACCTCTGCTCTCGGTCTCTGGTGCGAGCACCAGGCCGCCGGCGTCTTCCTTCTCCGCCATTGTCGGGATCCTACCACGGGCGGTCGAGACGGGCTCCCCTGCTCCCCGCCGGGCCCCCAGCACCACACCCGCCGCAGTCCGCATGGGCAACCCCGAGATCGGGCTTCGATGGACAGATGATTCTTGGGCCCCTCCGGAGGTCAGATTTTATGCAGCCGCCATCTTCGGCTGCGCAGCCACGCCCCTCAATATATCACACATACCCTAAATCTTGGGGTGTGGCACAGTTATGCTAGGCAGCCAGAGGGTCCATGTCACTAGACGGGCAAGAGAGAAGGCACACTGTTTGAGGCCTCGGGTGTCCCTTCTCTTGCGCAAAGCTTGATTTCCACTTGCTGCATACGTCTAGAGAAGAGAGCCAGCAGCGTGTCAGTAATGTGTGTTAGTCAGAACCTCAGAAGCGTTTGAGGAGTATAAATCCAAGAGGGCTTGGTTTGTTCAGACTCTCTGCCTGCCTCAGAAATGCCTCCTAGACTTGACACTACTATCATAACCGTCTTAGTGCTTGAGGGGGAATGGTGGCTTACGTTGGCTGCGGTGGCCCGTGTTACATGGCTAGTGTTAAATTCTGTTGTATTTAAAGCTCTTTGGGGGTCTTTACACATCACAGTTTAATGTGTTATGGTCGTTCCCTCACTGTTTGCCACAGAGGGAGGTTTTGAGACACAGGACTGGGGCCTATGCTTCTCATCTCTTTGTCTTCAATCCATGAGACCTAAATGGCCATAGGGGGACAGTGTTTGTGTATTCAGCGTGGTATAAGCAAGATGATAAAATGTTCATCTCATTTATTTAAGGGTCATGCAAGAGTGTTAGAACCTCCAAGCATATAGGATTGGGCTTAAATAACTGAGATTGACGTTTTTCCTTAGAAATGTAAAGTTGCTTTTTCAAGTTTTCTTGGTTATGGTAATCAATTTTGGACTCTCCTATCAGGGTAAGGTAACATTATTTCAAGTATAATGTGACTGCGTGAGTTGAACAAATGTTTACAAAAAAAGAAAAAATGATATTGACTTTACAAGAATGGTTATTTGGGTAATGCACATTTTTCTCAGAAGAGCTGAAGGTCCACATCTTCACAGCTCACATCAGGTTTCTGCTGAAAATGACAACAGTATGAGCAGCATTCCACTCTGGATTCTGACGGTGAGTGGTGCAATAAAATACTACATAATTTTGGAAAAAGTCCACCCATAGACAGCCTGCGCAGGATGTCACAGCATTGCTATTAGCCTGAGCCTCCCTTGAAGGTTGTGCAGATTGCTGTGCAAGGCTGCTTCATTCAACTCCTAAAGAAACCTATACTTCTCCCTGATGATGTTGCAAACTAGTGGCCCATTCCTCAACTACCATTCATCAGCAAGGTCATTGAAAAATCAGTCTATGTTCAACTTAAACATCACTTCAACCTAACCATCTCCTGCACAACTACCAATCTGGCTTCAGATCATGGTGCAGCATGGAATCTGCTACCTTATACATCGTAGCTGATGCCCTCTTGACCACAGAGGAAAATGACCCCCTGTCTCCTTTTACTGCTGGACCTCTCATCTGCCTTTGACTCAGTTGGCCATCCCACTCTCATATGCACTCTACAGTCTCAAATAGGATTCACCAGCAATGTTCTTCACTGGTTCTCCTCCTACCTTTTCCAAATGACACATTAGTTTACATGGACACCTCCAGGAACATAAGATCCCTTTGCATTGTGGAGGATTTCAGTGTCCCTGTCATTTTCAACCTTTACCTGCTCTACTCAGAGATGACAGCATCAAGATTCACCAGTATGCCAATGAGACAAAGTTCCACTTGACAGTTGCATTTGCTTGAGATATCCAATGACTCACGCACTGCTTGCACATCAGCCAGGCCTGGATGTACAGCTACTAGCTGAAGCTCAACCCAACCAAGACAGCATTGTTGTATTTGCCAATAATAACAAACATGGCACATTACAAACCTGGCTCAATGACATGAACCCTGATCCTTTATCTGTATGGTAAAGGTAGTTCCTTCTTCTTGGGGGTTGGCTTGCTCAGGAAGGCTTTCAGGAGGCATGCTTTGCAGAGTATTCATTTATTAGTCATTCACATAGACTCCATAAAATAAAGGAAAGTCAAGACGCTCACAGTAGGATGGCATGTCAAAGAATGGATCTTGAAGCTAGGTAAAAATGCAAAATACATGAAACATAGCTTATTTCAGAACTGACAGGTGCAAAGATCTGTGTGCACTGCCTTGTGCCCGAACTCTCCTTTTCTGATTGCGGGAGCTTAGATGTTGTGTCAGTCACATTTCAAAATAACATTTCCAATAGATGTTGCAACTAACAATGCATTATGTGTTTACGAATGTAACTGTATAGAAGACCTAGCAACATGTGGATAGATGCTTACTAATACCTCAGATCCCCCAGTGGTAGACCTTTCTGAATTACTATCAACAGGGATGATGGGATGGGCCAACAAAGAAGGGTAGATGATGGGGGGTGGCATGTAACACAGATGAGGGTGAGTTCACAATACATTGATTTGCCCAGGACAGCAATTTTGATTGCACATCTAACAATGATTGACCTATTTGTTTATTTAAAAATCTCAATACAAATATTTTAAAAGGAATCTATCAGTAGCTGTCTGGTTTCATTCGACTATCATGACAATCTCATGTGGGATCCACAAATGATTACCTTCAATGCATGGTTAAGGCTCATCAATTCAGGTAATTAAATGTATGCAGTGCATTTTGGGGAACAGATAGCCCCAGTCTGATATTCTTCAGTTGCAATGCCCTATTTGTAATATAATTCAGTAATATACATGCTTTGTTGTGTTATTTAAATGTTTTTCTTTCCTCTACACCGTTTTTCAAAGAGCAATGGATCAACCCACTTCAGCCATTGGCTGACTTCACCTATGAATGACAGTATTCTGTTGTTTCACAAGGAGCACCTCACATACAAAATATTTATTTTTACAGAATCGACATACTAAGGCAACGGATGCACTTTGGAGCAAAAAATGTTTGCTTTTAACCATTTTTAATGTTGGTGAGGCATGCCCCCCAAAGTTTTGAAAAGCTCCTGACAAAACAAAACAAGCACTGACAATGCAAACCTACTGACTTTGACAATGCTTCTTTAATGTTTCAATGTTCCTTGAGAACAGGATCCTGTTGGGTGGGTAGTGTGCTACTAGTTTATGCAGTTGTCATGTGTCTTTGCCCAAGGACTTTCTATTCATAGTGCAAAGATTTTTTACCTTGATTCTCACAACCACTGGGAGCCAATGTAACAATATCAAGACTAGTTGTCTCACTGTTATTAAATACATTCACTGCAAAATAGACAATAGCATCTGTGGTTTAATTCAAAATGAATGTGGAAGAGACAAAACAGCACAGGCAATATTTCAAAAGTACTTCGAAACAAGATATCCGTGAAGAAGTTACCTTCCTCTCAGTTATTGCTGCATCTTAAGCAAGGGCTGGAATCTACTGACACAAGGCTATCTATTTATAGTTCTCCACTGCTTCCTTCACTGCCTGAAATGCATGTTCCTGGAGATTCTCTTGTGCCACTTTATAGGCCACAGCTGACCAAAGGTCACTTTGGAATCATCACCTTTTCCTTTTCTCTCTCTATAGCACATATAAAGATACTAGCACTCTCAGCATCGAGTAGAACCACATCACCTCACCTGGTCATAAGGGGGCATGTTTTCCTTGGTCATAGCTTAATCGCTTTTACAACCTTTAGCTCCCGTGGCAATAAACACCATTACTGCTCTTCATGAACTTAAAAGGTAAGCTCTTGAAGTGTTCAAACAAACCATCCAAACTGGGCAACCTATGGTGACATGAATATGGCCGATGGTCTTTCCACTCTAGCCTACTGCAGCATTGGCTGCCAGCGAATTATGTAACCAACATATACAAGCACTCTAGTACAAAGAGATTTAAACCGAGCTGCATCTTGACTGAGAGCTCATTAAAAATTACACAAAAATGGTCTTGGACTGAAGAGATGTGGGGTAATTCCCGAAGCAGAGACCCTATAAGGTCTAAAAAGAAACTGATTTATAAGGAGGAAAACCCTCACCCACCCTTGGGGGGCATGCTTCATTATCGGTTCTCCTCACACCAGTGGCGGAAGCTTGTGGTGTGGGTTACAACTCTTCTCTCAGTAGACCTCATAGGGCCCCTACCCTTCTGAATGTCCTCACATCATTTCAGACCACAAGCATTTTGTGTGACTTTTGAAGAGAAAAGAAGATTAGCCTTGTTGGCCTTTAATCTAAATAAACAACCCTCTGAGTGTAGCCTGAACAACTAATATATATATTCTAAACAAATAATAAACCATAAAAAACAAAAAGAAAACCTTACCTTAAAATTAGTTGTTCAGGCAATTGTTATTCAGGCACAATTGTTGTTTAGACAGTAGTTGTTCAGTACTTAGTTGTAGAGACTTTTTAGTTGTTTAGCAGTAGTGGTTCAGTAAGTAGGGGTTTAGACCTAGTTGTTCAGGATCTTTCCTGTGTGGGTCAGGATCGGAATTGAGGCTGGCAGCGGTGAGGCTGTGATGCACAGGTCAGTGCTAGTTCTAGGAGGCGGTTCATTCAGGGTCGGGCCAATCACTCTTTAGGCCTCATGGGCAGCAGGTGGCTATCTGGGTACTACCGGCTGCACTCAGCACATTGGTCGTGTCTGCTCAATTTGGGAAATGAGCTCAAGGTGTTCTCCCTGGGCTCATCTGCATTTCCAGGCAGGTTTCAGGGAGTGTTATCAGGCCGGTCACTGTGATAAAAGTAAATTGAGCAGGTAGTGGAGGACAGAGCCATTTCAAATCGCATGTGCCATGTTGGTCAGCTTGGCCATGCTCCCCTAGATTATGGCGTTTATCACATCAAAATCCATGTGATATGCTAAATTCTATACACTTTTCCACTGTTAAATTCCAGTAGGTTTGACCTTCGAAAATTTGAAGAAGAGTGAAATATTTAATGCACCTGGTAATTACCTGATGTGGAAATAACAGCCAACTCTGAATTCTGGCTTCTGCACAAACAAAAGTTTGCACAGGGGTCGGAAAACTCTGACCAACTTGGAATTATGGGTGTTAGTGGGACACCCACGGACATTGACAACAATGATTCAAATGGAATTACATGATATGATCCCCTACCCCCCAGCAGTATACCTGCACATGCCACTCAACTTTTCCCAACTTGGACACTCTTTCTTCATACACAGTACCATCGTACATGCATGTTCTGCCTTGCAATCAATGAAAACAGCCGAGGGCATTAACGGGTGAAATAATCATAAGCTCACACTATACGAATAACAATTAACAGCAGCAATTGCAGTGAAGTTGGACTGAACAGAAGACTGAGTATAGACTGCAGTGTTCATAGCCTAACTAGCCTTATGAAATGAAGGTCACCTCAGCCAGCCTTGGTTTTTTAGCCTACAGTAGTTTGTGTTCAAATCAAACTACAATTTCCAGAATACCATCTTTTTATGAATTTCAAGTTAGGCCTCGGTGAAGGCCATTAGTAGGTACTTATGGCATTAAATTAGATGAGCATAACACTAGCTTATAGCTACTGGGGGGGCCTGTGTAAGGTGTGACAGCTCAAGACAATTGGGGGGGGGAGGGGTGTTATCTGACAGTAATATGTATGTTGGGAATAGGGGAATCATAAATATATTGGAGAACACAAAACTGCTTTAAACATTGTGCAGCACACCACTGCCTTTCAGCTAGGAGTGCACTATACACATATCACATGCCTTCATAAATACATAATTCAGGTTCAAGAATAAAAGTTCTAGAATAGAAAGTGAAGTTTGCTACAAAGCTAGTACAGGCATAAGGTGCCCCAGAAATTAATATAGAGGCCACTTTCGTGTTAGAAATACAGCGTTTCCTCACATATTCAAAATCTAAATTTCCTTACCTACATGCATGAACGTGTTATCCAGTCAAGGGTTTTGCTTTTCGTTCTAGGGTTTAAAGTCCTGTTTAACTGATTATACATTCCAGGCTGCATGTCCTAGAATGTAAAGGAAAAACCTGAACTTCATAAACTACTCAAACCGGAGCCTGAAAAAATTCAGGGCTCTGCAATTTATTGTAGAAACTTTCTCTCACACAAGACTGTGGCCTTGCTGGTTTCTTGGCAGAGTGAGAACTATCGAGAGAATAAAACCAGATTATCGGGACCTGCAGTGAACCAGTATCAAATTTACTTTTACAAACCATGTGCTTGACTGGTTATTATGTAATAAAAGGCTGAGGACTTTATCTGAACTTCTGGAAAGCGGCTCTGCTCGTGCGTGCAATCATGCCTCCCTTTTATTAAAATGTCCTGAGTTATGTCAAGCAAAGATTTACACCTAATTTGTTACCTCCAGCCAGGGCCAGGTTCCAGTGATTAAGGATCTTTGCAATTTCCAGCCATAAATCCTACTTTAAATGTCATTCAAGTACGCGTAGGTAGAGAAAAAAACTCTGGAATTTCGGATAATTGAAGAAAATTGCAAATATTTTGTATAAACCTGTTAACTAGCACAACACAGAAACTTCAAAGGAGCAATTGAAGGCAGCTGTGCAAATTGACAAATATATTAAAGGAAACCGGAGAGCTAACCTTCCTGTTTATCTGTTTAACATAGTGAAGCCAGTTCTGATGTGCCAGGGTGATCAAAATATGGGATTCGGGAACCTGGAAAGAAATGCTGTTTCAATCTTCCTCTGTTTTGTGCCATATGGGAGTTCTTCTCGAAAAACAGAGTTAGAGAAACGCTGCACGCCAGGGAAGGATAGATGGAGTGGGAGAGAAAGGGCATGCCAGAGAGGGCTGAAAAATAATGAAGGAGAGAGGAAAGGGCTTTGGATGACTTTTTTGAGAAAATTATTGAAAGAGAAAGGGGGAAAAGGGAGTGAGAGAAACTTGTTGGGGAACATGAGAGGGGAGAGAATGGAATGGGGAAAATGGTGTTGTGAGAGAGAAGCTGTCAGTGAAAAGTGAGGAATGAGAACAAGAGAAGAGTAGGTGAGGGGGATAGACAGGAAGTGTGGAAACCGAAATGGGGCATATTTACAAGAAACAGGGACATCAGTGCTGATGCGTCCGTTTTCTTGCGTTGGTCCTGCCCACCTGACGACACCATGGGCGTGCCTTATTTACAATACAGCACACCATGGTGGTCGTTAAGCCAATAGCATCAACATTTGTGATGTAATTGTGGAGCTTTGATGCACTAGTGTCAAAAATGTTGATGCTAGTGCAGCAAAGTGCAAGGAGGCCTATAGGTTTCAATGGGTGCTTCATTTTAATGTCTGCTTTCAGCAGGCATTAAAAACTACACCATAAATGGTGGTGTGAAATCTTGTAGATTTCACCTTGCCATTTTTGCAGGCCTCCTACCACCAGAATGCCCCCCCCGGCATACATTATGCCTGGTGCAGGCATATTATAGAACAAGGGGGTGCAAAGTGGCGCAATGCAAGCATTGCGTCACTTTGTAAATATGGTGCCGAAAAAAGGCCTTCCTAATGCCACGCATGCATAAAAAAATTATGCTAATGTGAAGTAGGAAGATGCTAGGGACTTGTAAATATGCCCCTATGAGTGGGAGAAGAGCATAACGTGAGTATGGGTGGGCATCACGGGAAAAGGGCAAGAGAGAAAGGGGTTAGGAAAATGAGAGGAGTGGAAGGAGCCAAATACAGAATGCGTGGTGAGAAAAAACAATGTGGGAGAGAAAATGAGTGCTAGAAAAAGGGAAATTAAGAGAATGAGAAGGAGAAAAAGAAAAAAGTAGCAAAGAAAGCAGCAGAAGAGAATAGGAGTAGAAAAGGAGTAGAATCAAAATGCTGTGTCAGAGAGAATGAGTGAAAGCAAGAGGTGAAAAGGGAAAGTGTTGGAAGAGAGTGTGAGAAATGGTTGTGGAGAAAGAGAGTGCCAGAGAAAGGGGAAACCCATTTTTTGCTAGATTTTATTTCTTGGTTTTAGACTCTGCACAATGGGACACTGCTGTACAGGACCCAATGCATGTGCTCTAACCCCTAACACATGTTGAAATAGTCTCTACCCCTGATTTGGCACAATTAACTTACTCATAAATTCATAGTATATAATACCAAAATGTACCCTGGGTCTGTAAACTAATTGTGACTAGTAGGCTCCAACACATGTTGTTCCACCCCTAAAATAACAATGCAACCATGACTGCATGCCTGCCACCAGTAACGTGACAGTGCAGGTTTTAAACTACAAATCCAACCTGTAAAAACCAACCCTTTTGGCAGGCCTAAATCCTACTTTTAGATGTTATTAAGCCAAACCCATTTAGGTCTTATTACTTAATAAGGCATATTATTATATTTAAAAGTAGTTAGATATGTAAATGTTTAATATAAAAAATGAAGTGAAAAGGCCGATAAAACGATTTTCACTGTTGCGGTTATAATTTTCCACAGGAAAGTACTGGGATACATTATTAAATGTAATAACTTTATATCATCCTAGGAACCAGATAAAGTGTTAATTCTTGTACATTTGAAAATATTTATTACAAATCCAATGTATTTGTAAAGTCGGATTTGGAGCACATATTTTACAAAAGGTACGCTTGAAAAGTTAACTTTAACCTGTCTAAAATCCAATTTGCCACAAGCTATCAATTGTCACCCAGGAGCTGAAGAGCTCCTTGATTTGATGAGAATTGACTCCAGGAGCTTAGGCAAAGAACTTTTGTGTGGGAAGAAGTCAACATTCCCCTGTCAGAATGTGTAGGGGCTGTGCCCAACCCCTTGCATATCTTCAAATGTCTACTATGTTACTAGCAGATGTAGCTCACGGCTGGGTCTGCATGCCTTTTGTCTAACTAGTGAACCAGGCACCAATCCCAGTAGAGAAGAGCTTCTCCCAGAACTGGCTTTGAATGACATCAGGGAGGGTTTGCTCATTTGCCTTGCCACGCCTCTAGAGTAGGCATGGGCGCTCTGCACAAGGGAGGAAAAACTCTGCCATGTTGGATTCAGGTAGAGAAGGGCACTGTGGGATTGTTTGTATTAAGCCACACAGGTACTGCTGCAAAAGTGTGTTGGGTTACCCCTGGGATTCCTTCCACGTTGGTCAGGGAGAGGACAGGTGTCACCACCACAATAGGCTTGTACCAGGCATAAATTTGCTCCCCTGGGCACTCTCTTCAATACACTACTGGACCTGTGGAAGACAGAAGACGGACTGCACCTATTGTTGTGACCTGTGAGGAGAAACCTAAGGATTGTAACCAGGACAAATAAGTGGATTCCAAGGGTCAGTTGCTGATCTCCTGTTCAGCTACAGGGACACAAAAGCCACAAGAAGCACACTTTCCCAGAGAGCCCAGGTGACCAGTCCCAACTTGATGTACACTGGAACTTGCAGGTGGCTTCTGCTGGGTGTAGTCCTGATCCCCAAATGCTGTTACTGAGATCCAGGACTCCTCGGCAGGTGTCATTGTGTTATCCTTACTAATTGGAAAACCTGAAACTTAGAAACTTTTTCAAGGCTTTTTGTCCAGAGAACTGACAGAGGCTGGGATAAACCTGCCAAGTCAATCTGATGAAGGTGCACTGCTAATGGATCAAAGATTCAGTTTGCTCCCCATCTGAACTTTTCCACATCATCAAAACCGGTTCAGAGGGATGCCGCAGAGAAGGTGTTCAACATCATACAGCCCTGTTTGGCTAAGTTTTCAGGCTTAACCTCTGGAAGAATTTGAGCTCCAAAGAATATAACTAAACCAAAAGTAGAAATCCTCACAGGGCAAAATTATCCAGCTAGTGATGGACCTTTGATGGTTGCGAATTTTGGAATTTCTTCTGCTTGGAGCTTTTTCACCTTAAGTCAACAGATTCACTGAGAATTCATCAAGCGGGCTGTCCTGTTTTGTGGAACCCATCTCGGCATAGCTTTACCTAATAAGGGCTTTTAACTTCCATTTCAGAGGTTAAGACAGAAGGTAAAACTTCTAACTGGGACAGTCCTGGTCTCTGTATCTGAGCAGCACTCCACCGTGCCTAGGTACTGGCCAAGTTCAAACGTATGACCTTGGGTGACTTTTAATGCTGTTTGACATTTTGTTAACGCAAAATGTGCAAATTCATATCTCTGGATCGCCTTGATGGATTTCTCCTCTGTGGCATAGCTACCAGGAGAAAAGGCCAGGTTTAAATTACTGAAACCTGCATGGAACCTAACAAGAATATTGACATTATTAATTGTGGTGGACTACTATCCCCTCAACTAATACTCCAGTTTCTCACAGGACAAGAAATAATTAAACAAGCTAAAAGCAGTGAAATAGAGAAAGAGTGTGAAAGAAACAACTGGAGTGAGAGAGTTAGAGAGTGTGTGTGAGAGAAAGGGTGTGGCAGAGAAAAGGAATTCTGAGATAAAGAAAGGAAGAGAAGGAAAGGCAATCAAAGAAAATACCAGACAAAGAGGAACACAATGAGTGAAAAGGAAAGGAGTGAGGTTAAAAAGGCATGTGTAAGAAAATGAGTGGGAGAGAAAGGTGAAACGAGGGAGTGTGGGAAGGCATGGAAAAAATAGGAGAGTCAAAAAGGAGTGTGTTAGACCTGACAGCCTTAGGGTGATCACCCCTACCTTTTTACCTGCCTCCCTCTACGTTTTGGAAACTGTTTTTGCTGGTTTTAGGACTCTACGTACTTTATCACCTCTAACCAGTGCTAAAGTACATATGCTCTCTCCCTGAAAACATGGTGACATTGGTTCATACTTAATTGGCTTCTTTAATTTACTTGTAAGTCCCCAGTAAAGTGCACTACATGTGCCAAAGGCCTGTAGATTAAATGCTACTAGTGGGTCTGCAGCACTGATTGTGCCACCCACATATGTAGCCCCTTAACCATGCCTCAGGCCTGCCATTGCAAGACCTGTGTGTGCAGTTTCACTGCCACGTCGACTTGGCAAAAGTACTTGCCAAGCTTTAAACTCCCCTTTTTCTACATATAAGTCACCCCTAAGGTAGGCCTTAGATAACCCGTAGGGAAGGGTGCTATGTAGGTAAAAGGCAGGACATATACCTGTGTAGTTTATATGTCCTGGTGGTGTAGAACTCCTAAATTTGTTTTACACTGCTGTGAGGCCTGCTCCTTTTATAGGCTAACATTAGGGCTACCCTCATATACTATTTGAGTGGTAGATTCTGATCTGAAAGGAGTAACAAGGTCATATTTAGAATGTCCAGAATGGTAATACAAAATCCTGCTGACTGGCAAAGTTGGATTTAATATTACTATTTTAGTAATGCCACTTTTAGAAAGTGAGCATTTCTCTGCACTTAAATCCTTCTGTGCCTTACAATCCACGTCTGGCTAAGTTACTTGACAGCTCCCTTGTGCATTTCACTCAGACAACCTCTATCACAGGATTCTCAGTCACACTTGCACACATCTGCATACTAAATGGGTCTTCCTGGGCTGGGAGGGTGGAGAGCCTGACACTTACATTTGAAAGGACAGTGGCCTGCCCTCACACAATGGACTTCCAAACCCCCTACTGGGACCCTGGCAGACAGGGTGGAACTGAAAGGGGACCTTGTGCACTTCTAAACCACGCTTTGAAGTCTCCCCCACTTCAAAGACACATTTGGATATTTAAATAGGGCCTCTGACCCTACCAACTCAGACACTTCTGGACAAGAAACCACTGGTGAAGAAATTCTGAACCAGAACCTGCAATCCTGCCAAGAGGAACTGTATGGCTGCCCAAAAGACTCACCTGACTGCTTGTCTGCAAAGGACTGTTGCCCTTCTGTTGCCCTGCTGCCTTGCTGCCTTGCTGCCCTTTGGCTCTGGTGAGAAGTGCTCTCCAAGGGCTTGGATAGAGCTTGCCTCCTGTTCTTTGAAGTCTCAGGGAAAAAATACTTAATCCTGCAAAAACTCCTTGTGCGGCAAAAATTTGACGCACAGCCTGCCAGAAAAGACGGACAGCCTGCATCACAGTGAGAAAATCACCAGACGCAAACCAGAATGACGCAGCCCAGCTCCCTGAGAGGAGATCAACGTAGCACCATCGTTGCAACCAGAACTTTGACGCACGGCCCACTGGATTGATGCATAGCCGAGCCAGAATGACGCAGCCAAACTTCCTGCAAAAAGAATTGGCGCAGCGCCTGCCTTCCGACAGAAAGTTCTCCTAATCGCCCACCGGATCGACACAGCTCCTGTGAATTCATCCTGCACACCCAGGGTTTCTCTGCATCTTCCCCGGGGCGTCCAAATAGCCCCCAACCCAAAGAGGATCCAAGTCTTCACGCCGGAAAACAACAGAAGGCCCTGACTGCATGGAAAGATATCGACGCATCATCTGTGTGCGCCCGGAGAAACCGACGCACACCTCTCCGTTTTCCACACAGCTCCTCCTCTGCAGTCCCTTGTGGATAATTTTGATGCAAACCAGGTACTTTGTGCTTGCAAGAGACACTTGTTGCTTTTTAAAGACTAAAGACTCTTTTTATCATTCTCTAGAGTGATATTTCAATGTGTACAAATCTTGATCGTTTTGACCTGCATTTAACCAGATACACATTCTATATTTTTCTAAACACTGTGGGGGTCATTCTGACGGGCCAGGGTCGGCGGGAGCACCGCCGACAGGCCGGCGGTGCCCCGCAGGGCATTCTGACCGCGGCGGTAAAGCCGCGGTCAGACCGGCAACACTGGCGGTCTCCCGCCAGTGTACCGCCGCCCTTTTGAATCCTCCAAGGCGGTGCAGCTAGCTGCGCCGCCGAGGGGATTCCGACCCCCCCTACCGCCATCCAGTTCCCGGCGGTCCGCCAGCCGGGAACCGGATGGCGGTAGGGGGGGTCGCGGGGCCCCTGGGGGCCCCTGCAGTGCCCATGCCACTGGCATGGGCACTGCAGGGGCCCCCGTAAGAGGGCCCCTACGAGTATTTCACTGTCTGCTTGGCAGACAGTGAAATACGCGACGGGTGCAACAGCACCCGTCGCACCTTCCCACTCCGCCGGCTCGATTACGAGCCGGCATCCTCGTGGGAAGGGAGTTTTTCCCTGGGCTGGCGGGCGGTCTTTTGGCGACCGCCCGCCAGCCCAGGGAAAAACTTAGAATACCCTCCGCGGTCTTTTGAGCGCGGAGCGGTATTTCGGAGGGGGGAACTCTGGCGGGCGGCCTCCGCCGCCCGTCAGGGTCAGAATGACCCCCTGTGTGGTGTATTTTGGTGGTGTTATACTGTGTTATTGCATGATTTATTGCACAAATACCCTACACATTGCCTTCTAAGTTAAGCCTGACTACTCAGTGCCAACCTACCAGAGGGTGGGCACAGGATGATATGGTTTGTGTGTGACTTACCCTGACTAGAGTGAGGGTCCTTGCTTGGACAGGGGGTAACCTGACTGCCAACCAAAGACCCCATTTCTAACAGAGTGGGATAGAGAGGAAGTGTGAGAGACCAAGCTGCCTCCCTACATATCTTGTGTAAGGAAACCGCAACATATTCAGCAGAGGACGTGGCTACTGCTCTGATGGAGCGATTGAATAAATTCCTGGGACAAGACAACCAACATAAAGGTATACTTGCATGATGGCCTGTGTTAGCGCGTCTGATCTTAATGAGTAAACTTACAAGGGGACAAGAATAGGTTGATGAACCTCTTGACTCGCACTTAAGATGTTTTAACATAGATCCAGTACATAATCAATAATCAATAAACAATAATCAATAATCGTTATCAATCAATAACATCAATAATCAATGGAGTCAGTAATTGTCACGCACCATGACCTTCCAGTCACGAATAACCACACCATTAGTAAAAGTTTAGAATATTTATTTCCTATTTTAATAATGCTAAGGTCATGTAGATTAATCTCAAAATCAGATGAAACACATACAGAAACAATACTGGATGTCCAAAGCGGCAGAAGAAATGTAATCTAATCAAAGCTTGAACTACGACACATTCTAAAGTTGTGGTGCAAATCAATAGCAAAGTCAGCTGCATCAATGTGATAACATACATGAAGTTTAGCAGAGAAATTCATCAAGCATTAGTCCCTGTTATTATAGATCATTAGCAAGGACCCTTAACTAACATCAGATTAGCATCAGCATGTTGGGCTTCATGCAAAACAACTTGGTAACACAAATTTGGAAAAACATCTAACTATGGCTTTATCAAAACAGCGCAGTTGGTACCTAGAAAGAAAATTCAAATATACATAATACTCACAGTTAGGATATACCTATTCTCATGGTGGATCAGCAAATCAGAATCAGTCTTCATCCTCAGGACATCAGTCGATCAGCAAGGCATCAGGCTTCAGCCTCAGAATTTAGGAAAGGCAAAGTCTTTAGCATTAAAGTTAAGCACGTCTCTTGTCAAGATGCAATATGGGTAATGGTCACAATGAATTAATGTCTTCGCTCTGTGCACTCTTGTTAAGTCAAAACTGTTAAACCTATCCACCAAATCCCTATTGGTCAGTTAATCTTATGTTCACACTCCGGCCAATAAAACTATAATCCTAAATCTATGAATTCTAACATTACTCCGTTCACATGTCGTTGATTGGTTTATCTTGCAATGTCCTCATCATCCAGCTTGTCAGGTAACAATATTGTTGCAGCTTCTACTCTAGTCAGTATCTTCATTTTTCTTGTCCTGGGAAAGTCAGTCTCACACGCATTAAACATAAAATGTTGCATTAGCAAGAACATAATTTTCTAGCAGTCGGTTCACACAAGAAGCTTCCGTTATGAGCACATTTAAACAATGCAATAGGAATTCACAGTTTAACTTTCTCTGGAGCATTCATTTTATTACACAATAAGAAATACAGCTTTACATTAGGCCTGGCAAGTAGGCCATGACACTCGCTAAGTTAAGGCCTACAATTAATAAAACTAAAGCTTACTGTATAACCCTTAATATGACATATTACTGCATTAGTCTAACATATATTCAACATTTAATAAGTATTTAATCATTGATTAGTACATTTTGTCAACATTGGTTGCATTCTTCGTAATCACATTTTCAAATGCTTGCATAATTTTTCTACGTTATTTTATTTTCTACATAGACTTATTATTTAAAATACATAAACACTCATTATTAATGTTTATTAAAACACCTGCGCTAGCACCTGTTTTACCCATCTACTCGGGATCGCTGTTGTCACCTTTCCTTTATTTGCAGCACTGTGTGCTACAAATAAACCATTAGGAAATTGAAACGTTAGTTCTTTTTAAATAAATAAACAATTTTATTTTAAAGTCAAATAATTCAGGGATATGTGCCCATGAACCACCTTAAATCACTGGCAAGACAATGTCCTGTAAGCAATGAAATTACTCTGGGCTTTAGGTCTTGGGTTTAGATTAGGCCTCACAACCGTACTATCTGGCTGAAACTTTAGATGGGTTAATTGATCACTAAAGCATTTAGGGCCTTATTTATACTTTTTGGTGCAAAACTGCACTAAGGCAGTTTTGCCCCAAAAAGTTTTGCACCGGCTTGCACCATTTTTTAGCACCAGCTGGGCACCATATTTATGGAATGGTGCAAGCCAGTGCAAAGGGTAGGCTAGCTTAAAAAAAAATGACGTTAGGCAGTTTTGAGTCAAAATAAATGATTCTGACCAGATTAACATCATTTTTTGACGCAAAGGGGCATATTTATACTCTGTTTGCACTGAATTAGAGTCATTATTTTTTTACTCTAATTCAGTGCAAAACTAACTCCATATTTATACTTTGGTGCTAGACCCGTCTAACACCAAATTTATGGAGTTAAAGTCATTTTTTTGGAAGTGGAAACCTATCTTGCCTTAATGAGATGCAAGGTAGGCGTTCCCGTGCAAAAAATGACTCTATGGCCATAACACCATATTTATACTCCCATGCAAAAATGGTGCAAGGGATGGAGGAGGGGTCAAAAAATGGGGCAAAGCTTGCTTTGCCCAATTTTTTAAGACCTGGGTGAGGGCAGGTGTTAGGGGACCTGTGGCCCTATTTCCATGGTGGAACACCATGGAATAAGCTCAGAGGTGCCCTCCCTAGGCCCTAGGGGCACCCCCACCCACACTAGAGGGACTGCGAGGATGGGGGACCCCATCCCAGGTAAGTACAGGTAAGTGCATTTTATTTTTGAAAGTGCCATAGGGGGCCCTGAAATAGGCCCCAATACATGGCACCGGGTGCAATGGCCATGCCCAGGGGACCCCTGTCCTCTGTGCTGGCAATTGGGGTGGAGGGCATGACTCCTGCCTTTTCTAAGGCAGGAGTCATGTGGCATGGTAGGTTTAGCACCATAAAATGACGCTAATCTGGTTAGAGTCATTTTTTTTTACTCTAACCTGCCTAAAGCCATTTTTTGGTGCTAAACCCTCTTCTTCTATACTGCCAGCCCCACCAGACTAAAGTCATTTTTTTAGACTCTAGCCTACCCTTTGCACCGGCTTGCACCATTCCATAAATATGGTGCCCAGCTGGTGCACAGAAATGGTGCAAGCCGGTGCTAAACTTTTTGGTGCAAAACTGAGTTAGTGCAGTTTTGCAGCAAAAAGTATAAATAAGGGCCAATATTTCGTAAGTTTGCGCCACTTTTGTGTCATAAAATGACGTTAATGCGGTGCAAAAAAAGTTTAAATCAGGGCCTTGGTGCTAGATGGGTCTAGCACCAAAGTATAAATATGGAGTTAGTTTTGCACCGAATTAGAGTAAAAAAA